>NC_143402.1:67824816-68553819 GCF_052110815.1 Crocodylus siamensis
ATCAGTGTCACTAAAAAGGCATGAGCAGCAGTGCCAGTGTCTGCACATTGAGTTAGTACCACAGGTATTAAATTTAATGCATCATAACTATGGTGCATGAATGTACGTGTAGACGCACCCACAGTAAGATTTAGTTTCATTTAAGCCTCACAACAGAGAGGTCAGCCAGGGAAGTGAGGTCATGGGAGGCTTTAGGCCAACTCCTCTATCCAGCTGTTTCACTCATTAACGGCATGGCATAATGGCAGAGACCTGTCTGACATCAGGCCAGAAGGCTGACCATTCTCTTGGTAGTGCAAGTACTTAAGCCTTTTAGTCTATCAAGCTAAATTTGGGTTAGGAAGTGCAAAGATCTATGGGCTTGGGTAGGGGTGGGCAAAATGCAGCCCAGGGGCCAGATCCAACCCGCCAGGCCATTCTATCTGGCCTGTGGGGCCCCTAAAAAATTTAGAAAATTAATATTTATCTGCCCCTGGTTGCCTTTCATGTGGCCCTCGATGGCTTGCCAAAACTCAGTAAGTGGCCCTGCGCCTGAAATAATTGCCCACCCCTGTGCTAGGGGAACAGTGCTGTTGTTATAGTAACATGAACTGCCTTGAAAAGAAGGAACAAGTCAAGCAGTCCTAAGCCACTATCACCCAGGTCCAGATTTTATGCTTCTGTGTAAGCTTCAACAGGAAAATGTGGAGAACTGCTTAGGGAATAAAATAGAGGGAGCACACTGTGCATGGGAGTGATGTCAGTGGGCTCAGTCGGTATTTATGTAGAGGTTAATGAACTGTTGGCAGGAGTCCTGGGAAGGGTGACATATTCCCTCGATGTACTAGAAATGAGCACATTCCCTCAATTCAGAAAAGAGTTAATGCAGCCTGTGGGGTGGGTTCTCCAGGACTGCTAGGGAGGGATCTGGTCTCTTACCTAGGATCAGTGTGGATCTATAGACCTGATTGCCCTGCTCCCACCAGATCTAAAATCTGCTCTTCTCCAAAAGAGCTTCAGAACCCCTGAAACTGATCTTTCATCTTCTTTCCAAAGTCAATGTGAGCCACTTTTTTCTGATTTCAAGTTTTCAACAGAAAAACAAGGGAAGTGAAGGGTAAGGAACATAAAAGTTATTACCATAAGAGCTCTTTCTTACCCCAGGGGATTGAACCCACAATCCCTGGGTTAGAAGGCCAGTGCCTTATCCATTAGGCAACTGGGGCCTCTTTCACAACAAGTGAGCTTTAATATATTTTATTATAGGCTATCCCAAGAAATCATCACTAAATAGCTGCTGCTTGTCTTCCTCGTTATTTTGTTGATAGTGGTCAGTAGGTTGGGTTGGATTTACAATGGACATACTGGCTCACGACACCTTCCTTTTTGTTCTTTGTGGTAAGGCCAACTGTAGACACCACTACTCTCACTTTAACAATTTTTCATGGTTCATTAATGAGCATCTCAAAGACCTTGTCAGCCTTAGGCTGGAAAAAGTAGTTATTTCATGCTGTAGCCAGTATAGTCCAGGAAATAGGCAAAAGGCAGGGATTTTGGTGAGGGAGCTCTTATTGGACCAACTGCATGGCTGGAATAGACTTACACAAGCTATTGAAATCCCAGCCATTAGTTCAATAAAAGATGTCGCCCATAAAAATCTCTGCCTTTCCCCTAGTTATTTCATGACTTCTTGAGCCAATGGCGCTGGAGCTGATGGAAAACTCTTGACTTATATAAGCTTTTTGCTTCAAACATTAACGACTTGGTTCTCACAATACCTCCGTGAGCTAGCTAGGTAGTGCTCTTATTGCAGGGGTGGCGGGGGAGAGAGGCAAATGACCTCCCTATGATCCAGTATATACCATAGCCCACATGTGCACACATACTTAATGCTATCCCTGTAAGAAGATTCAGTGAGGCTGTTTGTGTGTTCAGGGCACAGAACAGTTAAATATGGAGCTGTGAGTAGTGTGTGGCAGGTTTGGTGCTTCTGCCACTTTAATAGTAGGTAGGTTGGGGCTGAAGCAGCCTGCAGGTGTGGAGTAGTCATCTGACCCAGGAGGAGGGTTGAGTTAAGGGAGGATATAAGCTCAGGTCCTGGAATGACACAGCAGTAACATCTTGGAGCCTGCTGAGAGAACACCCTCTCAGCAGGATGGCTGCAGTTCTCAGCTTGGAGAATAACCCCTAAAGCAGTCTGGGTGTTTTAAGGAGGAACTAAGAGGAGGAGGCAGCTCCTAGAGACCCAGGGAGCAGTCCAGAACCCAGACTGGGGGACTGAGTGTGGGACTAGTGAGCGTCTAGGAACCCCAGAGAAGGGGCTAAGTCAGGGGCGGGCAATTATTTTGGGCGGAGGGCTGCTGAGTTATGGTAAGCCATTGAGGGCAGCATGACAGGCAGCCCAGAGCAGATAAATATTAATTTTCTAATTTTTTTAGGGGCCCTGCGGGTCAGATATAACGGCCTGGCAGGCTGGATCTGGCCCCCAGGATGCATTTTGCCCACCCCTGGGCTAAGTGGAAGAGAACATTAATGAGGATGCCATCTGCAAAGCATGGGGCAGTGTAGAGTTGGAATGGAGCCATGCAATTAGCCCATAAGGCAGTGACCATAGCACCTGATGCTCATTTAAGAGAGCAATTTAGGAAGCCCTGGGGCAGCCTCCCTCATATAAAAGTAAAAAAATAAAAATCAAGTTGTAACAGGCAACTGGAGGTGTGATTGTCTACAAAATGGGATGGGGGGACTCCACGGGCTTCACAGCCAGCTCTGGAAGGACACCCTGTTCTCAGTCACCAATCCAAGAAACAAAGCTGTATGTTTAGCAATCTAAGCAGAGTGAACAAACTATAGGTAAGAAGCAGGCAACTCTTCTTAGCCAATGGATGGTACTTACTACCATGGAGGCCTTTTTCTTCAGTTTGGGAACTAGGAATGAAAAGGTGAAAAGGAATGAATTTGGGAAAACCCCAAATGTAAGATCACCACATCTTATGAGAAATGCTTCCTTTTTTAGAATAGTTATTCAAATTAATTGGAGAAGAATCTCTTACTATTGATGGTTAGGCTAGTACCCAAGGACTCCAATCAAGGATCAGATTTACTTATTGTAAGTTTGTGCAGACAATAATCCCTACCTGAGAAATCTATGGTTTATCTAGACAGTGTTTTTCAACCACCATGGGGTGACGTGTGATGCTTTTAAGGGTGATGTACAATAATTAGCATTGTTAAGGAAGCACTTGCATAGGATTCACAGGATAAATCCAGAGATTTCATGTCGGAATCCATAGCATCAAAGATATTCTGACATATTGTAGGCTTTCTAAATTCTCCACAACAGAAGAACTGCTTTTATTTTTCCATAGGCAAAGACCAAGTGAAAGCTAAGAGCTGGCATTTTTGGAGGGATCTGGTGAGTTCAGTGAGGGGTGCCTTGAGTCTAAAGAGGTTGAAAGCCACTGGCCCAGATACTCCTGATAAACGTGCTTACCCTGACAGTTTTATAAATTAACTTTAAAAATATGCAACACTTAATTCATGGGTGAGAACTAACTGACAGAACTAGATGAGTTAGAACTAGTTAAAAAGACACACTAAACCCAAAAGAAAAAAAAAATTAGAAGCTTTCTTTTTCTGATGCTAATGTTTAAGTAACATCTGTAAGATTTCTTGGTCCATTATCTGTTTATTGTTGTGCCCTTGATAGTTCTTGTGAGCAGTTTTTGCTTGTAGGAAAGAGAGACTGGAGTGCCAGGTCCATCTATATCTTGCTAACGCTTTCTGCTATTTAAATCCCCAAACCCATGACTTTTTGCTGAAAGACTGATATTATTACTTGCATTTTCAGGTGCAGAAGCTGTTCTCAATATGAACACAGAAGGATTAATGATAGGAGCATGGGGAACAAAAGAAAAAAAAATAGTTATGGTAGATGGTAAAACCTAACTGTCTGCTTTGTCCTAAAACTTGCGCAACAGCTTCTTTTGCAAGCTTAATATTTTTCCGTTAGTAAAAATAGAATTTTGCTGTATGTACAAAAAGCAGATGTTTAAATACTTTATTTACATTTTTTTGAGAAACAACCCCCCCAACATTTTAAATGTAGTCCGCAATGCTATCTAGCATTCTTTTCAGCTTCCAGGGGAACCACTTTAAAGAGAGGATATCAAGGGAATTCTTTCCAAGTTGCTTTCAGTCAAAGTCTACACTCCTATCTTGTTTTATGGCTGAGCGAAGCTTTTTCTGTCGTAGTCGTTCGCGATTCATTTTCTCCACCCTAAAAACGCAGTGAGAAAATACCTCAGTCTACTCAGGAACATTTAAAATTAACTATTGTTCACTGTTTGTATCAGCATGGGGCACACAATGTTATGCACTATCCACACACACCAAGGCAGGCAAACTCTGGTCCTTCTATATTATTTAAGAAAGCAGCTGAACTATACCAAGTTCAACTGCCTTAAAAGGGGTAAACAAGTTTCTAGTTTAACCCCCAAACAAGATTATCAGGGTCAGTAAAATTCTAGATTCCTTCAGTCAAGAACAGCATTACACTGCTGGCTACAGATATTTGCCTTCCTGTAGGGCATTAGGTACTGGTCCATGCATGTGGAAATAGGCATCAGATTCTGATATCTGGTGATCTGATCTCTTATGACAAATCCTATTATGGTGAATGATGCATTACAAGAGATGCTTTAAAATGGTTCTGATCCATAGCTCACAGTAAAGTGCATGTCTGTTAGAACCAGGTAACAAGATCAGCATTTTAAACAAATGGCATTCTGTCACAGTCCCTCAAAGACCTTCCTAGCATCATTCAATTTTCTTTCTTGCCCATCATTGGGGTCGAGAAAATTTTGAAAGTTTGCAGGTTTAAAACTGCCTGCAAACTCAAAACTAGCCTGAATAACTGGATTAGGTCTACATGGATTTAAAGTGCAGCTCCCTTTGTTTCTTTTACCTGGCTATGAGCATCTCAGAAGTCTCCTTGCGTTTCACTTGAGGCTTCTCTGTGGCCTCTAGAATCATGTCTCTAATCTTTTGCAAACAATCAGCCCGATTCCTCATTTGGTAGCGGCTCACTTCAGAGTTTATGATGAGATCACCTGATTTACTGATCTTATTCTTATGCTGAGGAAAAGAAAAAGGAAAAATAATTAACCACAAGCCCTTGGTTCTGTTTTTGCCTCTCCTGGTCTGAAGGATGTAAAATTTCCCAAACTATGTTTGGGAGGGAATGGCTGACAATTACCATCACAGCTATCTTCTGCCGCACATCTTCTGGAATCCAGTCAGCAGATGCCAAGTGGAATCTAACTTCTGCTTTGCTATTTACTGTAAGTGAAAAAGGAGAGTGGGTTATTTCACCAAAGCAGCTCACTTGAAGTGCCCTCTCACAGAATGAGTAATCAAAAGCAGCTGCCGCTGTTGACATCCCAATTCCAGTGCAAGCAGTTTGCAGGAGCAGATAATGGTTAATAACTGTTGTACTCTTGTTCTGCTCAAATTACTCCACAGTTAAAGAAAAACAATCCCGGTATTTATACAGACTCCTGAAGAATAGGAAGCATGAAATAAATTCTAACTTCTACTTCCCATAATACAAAGAAGAAGTTATTTAAAGGGAAACACCCAGGTAGAACTGGATATAATAACTCTTTTGTTCTTTGAAAGTTTAGAAAAAAAAAATGTACTTTTGACTACAGTATTTAGGATATTGACTTTCCATGTGTCTTAGCTTGTTCAATGAAAGCAGATTGGCATGTTTCATGTTCAGTTTCTTGGGAACCATCCTAGTGCAATGATCAGGCTGAAAACAACAGAGGAGCTGGAAGCAAAATCATTTTCACTGGATTAAGTCAGTCACACATGTTGCCATCAGCATCCAGTTTTGTAAAGGCTCCTTCTCGCAAAACAGAAGGGTACACTGACTTTGACCCAAGTATCCCTTTAAATTCTTAACGGTCACAGAAAGCAAGAAACCAGGGTCTTCAGTTTGATGAGAATTGTATTTAAACTAGAAAGCAGTAGCAATAGCTACGTTTGGTACGCTGTTGTTAGGCAGTGCTATATTTTCTGTACCTTTGTTAACGTTCTGGCCTCCAGGGCCACTGCTCCGGCAATAGGAAATGGACAACCTGTCTGGAAGATAACAATGGAGATGTATTTAATTCACAGCAACATTGACTCCTAGTCACAGAGAAGCAGAGAAGAGGAAGTTCTAAACCGGTGCTTGGGAACCCTAGTCCAAAAAGACAGTATTAACTCAGAAGCCATACTGATTCTCTCTGATGGAGACTGATAGTTTCTCAAGTGCACAGACAATTGCAACATACATGCTTGGATGTTTCTATGCCCAGGCTCCCTGTTCTGTTGCAACGAAGTGCAACTGGAGATTAAATACTCACTTAAGGCTTGATCCCAAACCCTAATGAAGTCAGGGGGAAGACGACTCCCATTGACAGCAATGGGGTAGAGATCAGGATGTCAGTTCTTAAACTGAATATTTTGAGAATTCCCTTTACAGCTCTCTCTCACTTGAGTTCAGGAAGCCTGTGACCAGGGGAAGTAATATTTTCAGTTTCAGAGTTTTAGCCCTAGTCTCACTGCTTTCTGTTAAGTTTGTGGTTCTCTTCCTTGAGTCCTACTTAGCCAAGTCATTCTGAATTGTAATTGCTTGCCTGCATTATTTCCCTCATCTCTCCCATTTTCTGTTATACCACAGACTGGAAGAGAGTCTGTATGATGTTGATAAGGTACAAAATAGAGGTGCTGCTCCCACTCTATCATTCTGTCACTTCCCTCCAGTGTAATTATCTTCCATTCATCAGTGCATCTTGTGCACACCATTTCCTGTACAATCCATTCCTTTTCTTTAATTGGCAGATTTCCAGAGCTAATAGAAGCTGTGGTCTTAGCAAAGTTAACGCTTTGCTAATGATTTACCACCATTTGCTTTTTACACAGATAATTGAACTCTCTCAAGCCATAAAAATAGTCTGATTGATTTACCAGAAGCTATCAAAAGAACTTCACTGAAAGCATTTTGAATAAAGAAAAGGAATTTCTCCTATGTGCTTGACTTACCCAATGGAATATCAGGGATGGTTTGTTGGGTCCGATCCTATAAAAGATGCATGTGATTAAAGCAACTGTGGCCTGATGATAAAGCAAGAATTTGTGCTCTAAAATGCATGTAAAGAGCCCAGGTTAAGTATATATATAAGTGTATAAACGATTGGACTAAAATTATCTGCTCATCTGCTGTGTAGTCTAAAGTGCTCATTCTCCTTTTATTTCTTGTTAAGAGATGTGCTCAAACTCTGCGTGGCCCAGATACTGCCCTACACAGTGGTGCTCAATCTTTTTCCCCACGGGCCAGCCAAGTGGTATGGAGCTGACCTGCAGGCTGAAATAAGCCCTGCATGCTAAGATCGGGACCTGCACTATCCCTGTGGGATGGAATTGAGCCCTGGGGCCTTGTCCTGCCCCTGCTTGGCCCTTGTGTGCCAAGATCAGGGCCTGTCTGCTGAGATCAAGTCTACACTGCCCTGCATCCTGGGACTGGGCCCCCAGGCCACCCCTGTGACCAGCATCAGGACCCCATGCTGCCCCTGCATGCATGCCCTCTGGCCTGAGGGGGTTCCCTGCGGGTCTAGAAATTCATCAGCTGGGAAGTGATGCTGTCACGCCCCGGCCACTGAATTTCCAGACCTGGGTACAGCTCCGCAGGCCAGATCATGTGGTGCCAGGGGGTGTATCCGGCCCGTGGGCCAGGTATTGAGTACCTGTGCTCTACAGCCTTCTTCTCCCCAGGTCTTTTCCTGCTAGATACTTTTTGCTGTTGTTTCTGGGGTTGGCCATCAGCCCTGCCAGGCACTTCTCATGTGTTGGTCTAGTTGGGCCTCATCCAGTCCCTAGATTGTGGTGCCTCATCTTGTCACCAGGATCCATTGCAGACTCGGGGCTAAGCTCCCCGCCCCTGGCAGATGTGTTTGTTGCCATGGCCCCCTTTATCCTGTAATGCCCAGGCTAATCCAGGGTCTCCTGCCTGCTCTGTGCCAGGCTCCAGCTCTGTTCAGACCCCATCCCCTGCGGGTGCAAGTGGGATGCAGCAAAGCAGGCAACAGGGGTCACTACCTGCTCCCTACTGCCCCGCCCCTGGCCCCACCCCCTGCAGATGTTGTCCCTCCCCTTCCTGTCCCCTCCCCCACACTCCCACTCACCCCGTCTTGCTCCGTCGCGTCGCCGCCGCCCTGCGCCGGGTAGAGCTTGTCCAGGCTGTACTCGCTCCGGAACGCGCCGGCGGCTCGGGCGGGGGTGGGGGGGCGGAAGACTACGGGCCCGACCCGGCCCAGGCACCGCAGCACGCGCGCCGCCATCTTGGTTCCGGCCGCGTCCTCCTTGTAGCGTCCCGCCGGAAACGAAGGCTGCGTCGCAAAAGTTCCGCAGCAAGTCCCTCCTCCCTCTGCCCGGCCCGGCGTGACGTCATAGCGCGCTGACGTTGCGGGAGGCACGGGCCTTGCAGTTCAATATGCTGAGGTGGCCGCGCAGTGGCGCGGCTTCGGGGTGGGCTGGAGGTAGGGGAAGAGGAGGGGGAGCTCTCTGGCTTTCACCTAGAGGGGCAGCGGCGTGGCAGTGACGTCATGGATCTCTGAGGGGCGTCTGCAGTGACGTAGCTGGGGGAGGCATGATGTCATGACGTTGCCTCTGGTTTTCAGCTCTAGGTCTGCCTTGTTGGCTCAGGGCACACTTGGAGCTGTCCCTCTGAAGAAAGACTGGAGCTGTCGACCAGTCACCGAGGACCCAGACTGCCGCAGGGCGCAGTGTCGGGTCCCCCCAGATTCCTAATGGTGCAGGCTCGTGGGACAGCCGCTGGTCTGGAGAACGGGTGGTCGACGCCGCCTGCAGGCCCCACATGCCTGTGGAGCTCTCTAGAGCTCGGACACTTTGGTGGCAGAGGAGAGGTGGCCGTTGATAATGCTGCCCTCCGCTGCTGCCAGGTTCCCCTGCACCTCTGTGTTGGGGCTGGGCCAGACTGTGCCCCCTCCCCCCAAGGGACAACACCTTTTCCCCCTGCAGAGCTGAATCGGGGCCAGGCTGCCCCTACCCCAGCTCCCATTGGTGATGTGCAGCCCCTGAGCTCAGCGGTGCACCCCCTGGAAGAAGTGCCACTGACGCTGCCAATGGTGCCTGCAGGCAGTGGCCGCTCGCCACCTGTCCCATCCCCCCCCGCCGACACTACCGCAGACATCTGCGGGAGCTCCCTGCTCGCTCACAATGCCGCCTGTGGGCAGTTGCCATGCCCCCCAGCCTCCGGGGCGTGTGTTGTTCATGCCAGCTCCTATCCATGTGGCTGGATGAGGCCTAGCTGCGCCTGCCCTGGGCACTGGGTTGGGGCCACTGGCTGGATCCAGCCTGCGAATGGAGCGGGCACTGCCCGTCTGACCCATCAGGAAACAAGGTTGAGCACCACTGATCTAGAGTGTTAAGGAAAACAGCAGTTATACCAGAACTTGAGTATTGGGAACACTGGGACTACAGTAATAGCTTCAATCTAAACAGCTGATGTTAATATGACTGTTATTTTGGGCCAGTCATAGAATAATTTAGAATAGTCTCATTTGGAAAGAGTGAGCATGTGAGTATATGTACCACCTTTCCAGAGGAAGGCAAAACCTCCTGTAGTCCATACCAATTAGAAGAACTCTTGATTTTAAATAGCAGGATGAAATAAAAAATGGATGGTTCAAAGTGAGCAGAAAGGCTGTTACGTAAGTGGAGACATGCGCAAGAAAGGTTGGAGGTTTTGGGTCTCTTCCCTGATAATCACTGTGGAGACAGCATACCCAGCCCCTTGGGAAAGGAGTTAAGTGCCTTATGTTCTTGTCAAACAGCCCATTGTGGCTGACACTAAGTAGTCATGATGGGCCGTGGAGGGCACCACATTTTGTTTTAATTTAATCCATATTGTATTGTTGCAGTGCTCCTGGGGGGATTCTGCTCTCCTGCCCCCCTCCAAATGAAGCAGATAACTAAATGCTTTAGGAAGGAAACAGACTCCTCAGAGAGGAATCCTGCCATCTGGCAACCTTCATCTCAAGCAATGAGTGACTAAATATTTGTGATTGGGAGCCATGGGGGTGGAGAGGAAATAGCTGAAGCAGGGTGACTTGTTTTACTAACTGTTGTTAAACCATGTCAGCATTATTGTTTCACTGGCTCCATATGCCAAGAAGGCCTCTTCCTGCAGCTGGCTGGGGTGAATAATGACAAGCCTGAAGGTGACTGTGGTGACATGATTGAACCAAAACTTTTATGTCTTTTCTCTCCACCCTCCTCCTTCACTTTGTGTCACACATTCACAGAAGTTTAGGGCTGGAAGGGATCTTGTGAGATCATCGGGTCCATTCCCCTTGCTCTGTGCAGGAAAGACTGCTGGGGTCAAATAACCCCGGGGGTGTGAGTCCAGTCTCCTCACCTGCAGTGGGCTTGAGGGGAGTCGCTGTCCCCTGGAACAGGGCTCTGCTATGCAGGGCTTCTGTGGCCTCTGGCTCGGCCCTGTTGGCTGGCTCAGTAGCCTGAGCACCATCTGGCTCCCTGGACTCAATGTTTTGCTGTGGGTCGGAGGCCTCGGCTGCCTTGTGCAGCACCAGGCTCAGTCCGCTCCTGGACCCTCCGTGCAGCGCCTCCTGCACTGAGCTCCCGGCCTCATTCTGGGGGTTGAGGACCTGAGCCGCCCAAGTGCTCCAAAGGTCCTACTCTGTGCACCGTGTCTCTGGCTGCACGCCAGAGGTTGCAGACATGAGCTGCCTCACGCAGCTCCCAGGGTCTGGATGTCGTGCTGCACGCCGACAGCCTAACTGCTGGAGCTGTCCACTGTTCCCTGCTGAGAGAAGTCTTCAGGGGCGCTTCTGGGCTACTGCTTTGCCCTGCTTTTCAGCTCTTCTAAGCCCCTCTCCTCTCTGTCCCGGATGTGTTCCCCTCATGCTGGGTACACAGCTCCTTTTATACGCTCCAGGGCTCCGCCCCTGAAGTCTTCAATCAGGTCCAGATGCGGGGGGACTCCTTTCCCCCGCCACTCAGGAAAGGGGGGTGTGACTTAACTCCTCTTGCTGCCTCCTGATTGCTGGAAGGGCTCCACCAATCAAAACAGCAGGATTTCAAGCCTGAGACTCAACCCAAGCTCTAAAAGTCAAGCCTGCTACAAAACCATTGGTTTCTGAGGTTGTTTAAAAAGCTGGGTTTTTGGTTGTAGCCATGTTGGTCTAAGGCAGGGGTGGGCAAAATGTGGCCTGAGGGCCAGATGTGGCCCACTGGGCCATTTTATCCAGCCCGCGGGGCCCCTAAAAAAATGTACAAAATTAATATTTATCTGCCCCTGGCTGCCTGTCATGCAGCCCTTGATGGCTTGCCAAAACTCAGTAAGCGGCCTTCCGCCTAAAATAATTGCCCACCCCTGGTCTAAGGACATAGGCAGGCAAGGTTCATTGAGTAGATGTGATATCTTTTATTAGTTCAACTGAGTAGTTGGATAAAAAGGTCTGACTTTATTAGACCAACTACTCAGTTGACAAACCTTGCTCTGTGTGTGTGCGAGGATTGGGCTGGGAGAGCACTTGGATGGAGAACTGCTGGAAAAGTTGCAGGTAGCGGAGGAAGTGATGTTGGTGACATGGGAGAAGGCATTCTTCTCTCTGAAATGTCTGTTCATTCTTGGCTTCATTCCTGTTCCTAATTATGAATGCACTTCTGATTCAGGGCATGAACTGATATTAAGTGCGTGCGCCAAAACTGCTGCAGTTTCAGATGCAGCACAAAACTGAGTTCTTGACCACTTGTGCTCCTTAATGATCCTCGAGTAGTTTCGTCAATAAATGTGGATTTTTCTGGCCAAATTCTGATACCGGGAATCAAAGCCCTTGACAAGCATGAAGGTGTCTCATAGCATGAAGGTGACAAGCATGAAGGTAACTCAAATGAAGTTTTCATTGGTTTCAGTAGTGTTCTTCACTTCTTGTCTTAAACTACTTCATACTGACCTGTTAAAATATGCCACCTTCTATTGGACAGGTGGCTACATTTCTGCGGTGTGCAGAGCAGTCATTTTTAGTTTTTGCCTACCTCTTGGTGGTGGTGTGAGACTTAGTTGTTACTAGCACAGCACTTTGAGAGCCTTAGCTATGGGGTGCTATAGAAGTGCAAAGGATTTGTAGGGCATGCCCCCTCTCCCTGTCCAGACCCAATCAAGTTAATGTGAAGCCAGGCAGAGTATGGACTTTCTCTATGCTATGGTAAGTGAGATGCCTCACATTTGCTGCCAGATAAGAGCATGCAGACAGTCAGCTGCGACAAAATAGGTAATACATTGTAAGTTCACACTGGAGTTTATCTCATGGTAACTTGTTTGTGTAGCCCTGGTCTTTTTATATTACCTCTTTGTGGGAATGCGGTTTGCTGTAATCCTCTTTTTAAAGTAAAATCAAGTAGCCGAGAGTCACACGCAGAGACTTACGTATGGCCGGTAATATTTTTGGACACAGAAAAGATGCTCTCAGCACTTTATTGAACAAGCTGCTGATGGACTGCAGCTGCTCTTTTGTTAAGCCAAGTGTTAATAACTTGTCACTTGCGTGAATAATTTTTTTGGAGCCTGTTTTTAAAGTGGCAATCCATTACCTTTGAGTTGGAAGCTTAGCATTTTTACAATTTAATGGACATTTCCAAACTCATAAGGGGGTGCATGTTTTTTGTCATGTGGTTGGTGCTTGTAATTCAAATACATTATCTGTGCATTACATAACTAAACACAGGGATGTAGTCATTCCAGCACAACTCTTCCACTTTCAACCAAGGAGCCTACAGCATTTTCTTGACCTAAATCAGTGTTAGACATTGAGAACAGCAACTGTACTGGCTATACTTGGAATTAAAAGCAGCCACAAAGAAAGGTTCAGCTTTCAGAATACTGGTGGGGTTTTTTATTTAAGAAGAGAATAAAGCATTTTTAAATATATTTATCTGATGTACACTTAGAGCTGCAATGTTGGTTCCTACATAACAATATTTGAAACAGAAAGTGGTGGTGATTTCTCCCCCCTCCCCTCTGATGCAATAAGCAGAACATAGGTTCACAAGCCCCCTGCTATAAATATTTCAGTAAAAGAACAATAGTAAGCAATGGACCAGGTACTGTGGCAGTAACAACACTGATGAACGCTCTGAGAAAATCTACTTGACTTTTTTTTTTGTTTAAATAGACAACTGCTTTCCATTATAAATAAATAAGGCATGAAGGTTCTCCATACGGTTACCAGATTGGTAGCCATAATCATGTGTATGGCTCCTAATATTTCTGAGTTCAGGGCCACCGGCCATCTGTATATGTCAAGTGTAGAAGAGAGAAGCCTCTGATATGAGATGGTAGTGGGGTATATTTCTAGAACTGGGCATGTCTAGGTAGGTCAGTCTAAGAGGCAGCAGTAGTGATGGTCACACCCCTGTAAGCTAGCACAGTGGCAGCCATTTGATGAGTGACTAGAGGCCTGATTTTACCAAGTGCTGAGCACCCTGGACACATGCTGATTTCAATGTGGGTGGTGAGTGTTTGGTTCCTGGCAGTGTCAGGCCCTGAATTGGGAGGAGAACACAAGGGGTAGGGGACGAGAAAACTATATATATAGGTATAAATTACTCAGTTATAACTGAAAATAATGAAAGGACAGATTCTGAGTTCATTTATACCAAAAAACCCCAACAGGCTTTTGGATATATACCACAAGTGCGAATGGAGTCAGAATCCAGCCCAAAGCTGCTTCAGGTGCATGTATAATACTGTTTGGTAACTTTAAAAAAAACCCTAATCCCTTGTAGCTGAGAGCTCTGGGTCTGTAGCCTAAGTTTGAAAGAAATGCTGCTAATCTGCATATATTCATGAACTCTGCAAGATGCCATGTACTAGTGTCTGACCAAGCAAGGCCAACTTTGGGTTTGTGAGAAATGGCATTCCTGAGACTGGTGAAGCTTTTTGCATGTGTGTGTGTCTATGTGCATGTCTCTGGGTGTGTACACGGAGTGAAGAGATTCTGACACTGGACAGTTAAATGGAACGTATAAAATGCCGCGGAAGGCAACAGCCTTTGGAGAAGGCAGCTCAGTCATATTTCCACAGAAAACACCATGTCTGTTGGCTTAACCGGGAGCAGACAGAGAGAAGACACGGGATAGTGTGATAAATGCTATTAGCGGTAGTCACTGCTCTTAACCCTTTAAGAATATGGTGTTTTTTGTTATCCTTTTATCTACAGGTGAATCACTGCTAATCAGTTTTTGCAAACCCATGCAAGTTACATCATTAGGAGCGTGCTATAAGAGGTGGCAAGACCTCTTGAATAGCATGGTGTAGAAGCCCCATGCTCCCCATCTAGAGAAGATGAGGGTAAGTCTCAGACCCAGCAGCAGCACTTCCTGCTTGGCTTTGGGGAAAGCCCTGGTCATCCCTTTCAATCAGGCGGTGATTTACCTGGAATGAAATGTTGGTACAAGTGTAAAGGAAGGCAATTCTATATGCTTATGGTGTCTTAAGATTATGGACTGATTTATCAGGTGAAAGCTGATGAAGATGGAACAATCAGTTCTATATTTCAAGTTATTCCAGTTGCAATGAGCTTGCATTGTAAAGAGCTGAAAAACCTGACTGATAAGAGAATGGCTTAAATAGCAAGAAAATACTGCCCTTCAAGGAATGGAAAGGTCAGGTTAAAGTCTCAAGTACAGCTGTGGGTGCTTTGCAGCAGATCTCGGTGAAGGAGATGGGCTGGATTTTCCAAAGCACTCCCTGGATGTTGTTGATGGCTTTTTTGTATCATTCTACCCAGCCCATTCCAGGACAGTGTCGGTCATCCAAGCTTCTGTCTGTAGCTAATCAAACACAGTGACTGGTGACTACTGGGGAAGCTGAAAGGGTGGGAAGCTGGTCGGTCTTCCCTCATTTATGATTTCTGGCTGCTTGCAGCAACACATGCAGAAATTCATGGTAAACTTTTTGAAATCACCTCTAACTACAATATACAGCTTTTCCAGCCAGTTCGGAAACCCTGGCAGGTGGATTCACTTGGGGCATGAACTTAAAAAAGCAAGTCTCCATGGCACTTTCCTCACTCCTGAACCAAAGAGGCTCCTTTCCAGTACAAGAGGACCATGTAAGTGGCCGGCCTCCAGACTTCAAGGCGGGGGGAGAGGCCACACTATGTTTTGTGTGGCAGAAGATAAGGGCTGGCTGTTGAAGTTACATGTGGAAACAGAGGGAATGCAGCGGAGGCAGGACTCATTTGCTGTTCTTGTTTTTCACCTTGGTGGCATTGATGTCTGCTTTTGTCTTCTGGATGCGTGAAAAGATCTCCTTGAAAAGGGCCTTGTACTCTGGCTGGCTTTGTTCCAGCCGCTTGTCCACAGCTTCCACGTGTTTGCTGAGGGTCTTCTCCATCGTTTTGCGTTCTTCCAGCTCATGACCCTCTCCCCGGAAGTCCCTGAAGGAGCTGTCGCGAGAGATGGGCCGGGATGTCTGGACTCCGGTGTGACGCACGCTGTCCTTGTGCTGTCGGCATTTGCTGAGGAGCTCTTCGTACTTCTCCAGCAGAGCGTGGTATTGCTCGTCCACTTCTCTCAGGATCGACATGCCCCGCTTGCGCACGTTGTTGGCGTGAAGCGTGTAGTTGCCTTCATGCCGGCTCACGGCGTCCTTGGCCACGATGGCATTGAGGGCGGTGTCGCTGCAGCTTTTCCGGACGGGATGGTTTGGAGAAGGTGTCATGGAGGGCCCGTGATTTTTAGCCCCCTCTTCCTCTGAGAGATCAATGTAGTCTGCTTCTGGGGCATTGTTCAACGGTTCCAGAAGGGCCTCGGACAGGTTGTCCTCTCTGCTGAGAAGATATTTCTTGACTTGTTTCATCTGCTGCAGCTCCAGGAGCTCGGCCTCCAGTTCCTTGATGCGCAGTTTGCAGCTCTCCATCTCGCACACCCTCTGCTCAAGGTCCGAATACTCCTGGATGACTGATGTGTACTCCCGCTCCACCCTCTCTTTCCGCTGCTTCTCCTGGTTGACCTGGGACCGTAGGGAGTTCACCATTGCCTGGAGGCGCTCATTCTCCCGCTCCAGCGGCTTCTGGTTGAACTCCATTGAAGAGCTGTGGATCTGGAATGCATCCTCATATCTGTGGGGGAAGGAGACTGCAGTGAGTTGTTGACAAAGTAACAGTCCCTTACAGATACCAGCCCCAAATTCTGTTTTAGGGAATCATTGGTGTGACCCAGAAGTCAGAGAGGAATGATACCTGTCTATACTAAGGTTAAGGAAGCTGGACTTGGCTTGTTTACGCTCTATTATTATTTCTATTCCCATCGCAATCAAGGTAGAGTAGGTACCACACAGCCGTATAAAGGGAGATGCCTTGTGTTGATTAGCTCGCCATTTAATTAGTCAAGGGAGGGAAAGGGGTGAGAGGGGAATTGAAGTGCAGAGAAGGGAAGTTGCTTGCCCAAGGTCACAGAGCTGGTTTATAGCAGAGTTGGGAACAGAGCCCAGGACTCCTTGTCTCAGTCCAGTGCCCTCCACATGCTGTTATCCTCTTTTCCCCCATAGGGAGACCTGTATTGTGGATCTGACAGCCGGCAGCATCTCCCTTTATTGCTGGGTTGACTTGCAGAGACTCTATGTTTTTATCCAGTCTGCCTGTGTGAGGCAGATGAAATGCTACCTGGTGGAGATACCTGGAAATGGGACTTTCCTCTTGATACAAAGACTATGAATAGCTGAGGCACTGACAGTGCTAGCTTCCTCCCATTTTGCCTTGCCACTCTCTGCTGAAGAAACCAGCAGGAGAGAAGAAAGGATTGTCCAGCCTCCCAGCACCACTTGCATTAGAAGAGACACTGCTGAGGATTACTAAATGTAGCTGCCCGGTCCATGATGTGGATACCTGGGGACTGGCCAGAGAAGGGTCACTCCATTTGAAATGAAGTTCATTTGGAAACTGATGTAACCCCTTGCACCAGTTTAGCGACATCAGTTTCCAGTGACTCCTTTAGTTAGCCTTGAGTAAGTTACACTGGTTTAAGGACATCAATCTTGTTTCCCACATGCCCCCCTCACAGCTCTTAAATAGTAACAACTTCCAGACATGATCCACGTGAGTTCAAAAATGCAGGGTTGGATCATTTTTTTCCATTCTGGGACCACTAGGAATTTATTACATCAGCGTGATGATCTTGGAGAAAGAAGGGGACAGAAGTGAGCTGTCAGCTGCATTGCTTTTGGGATACTTGCCCGCCTCCTTTCCCCCGCAGAAACTAAACCCCATCAGTATAATTTATGATTAAAGTGATTTTTCCAGTTGAAGAAAAAGCAGTGGTGGCATCTAAGATAGGAGGGGGTAGGAGAAGCTGATATTAGTGGGCACAAGTGCTGTGCTCTAGGCCAGTGGTCTCCAAACTTTTTTGATTGCGCACCCCCAATAAATGTATATTTATATTCACGCACCCCTATCAGTAAACCATTTTTGAGCATGCACCCCCAATATATGTATATTTAGAGAAATAGAAGTTCTAATATTTTCTTCCCACACCCGATGGATTGTCTTGCGCACCCCCTGGGGTGCCCGCACCCCACTTCGGAGACCACTGATCTAGGCACCTACTGACCATCTGTCTTTCCCCCCGTGCCAAAGGCTGACACCATGAGCTGCTTCCCAGAGGCCCTGTGCTTTGGCATTTGGCTTTTCTTGCAAGGGGAGAGCCTGCCCTAAGGAATTGTGCTGCCCAGAAAAAAACAAAGTAGGATTGTGATCTCTATGTTGTGGCCTCTGGACTTCAAAATACCCAGATGTTTGACTGGTGCCATTCTCAGAAGTGCTAATGAAAAAGCAGGAGGTGGTTTTAAGACAAAGATGGATGGAAAAATGGAAACCAAATGAAATGCGCTGCCCCCTCTCTGCCAGGAAATCTGTTCCTCTTTTCTCAATAAGCACTGCACCGTGCAGTATCTAGCTGGAACTGTTTGCAAGGGTTGAAAGCCCCCCCTCCCCCTGAGGGCTAGGTTGGCGGTGGGAGGTACTGAACAGATTTCCTCCTCCCTGAAAGTCAGAGTCACCTTCAAAACCCAGCCGCAAAATTGAAAAGCCCAACCGTGCAGTCCCAAGGCATAGTGGGAAATGTTCCACGGAGGCATTGTGGGATAAAAACCACATTGAGTACATTTAGCCGGGGGGTTGATTACGCCCTAGTACCATCCCCTCTGTTGCTTCAGTAGCAATGATGGTTGTTTGCATCTCCTGCCAGCCGATGCTCCCCTATAGGACAGCAGGCTTATTGATCACGTAGCTATTTAGAGAAGATGCTATTGCAGACAGAGCAAGAAATGTCCTCGGGAGGTCAATGAATTAATCCTGTGGTTGGATTTTTAAGGAGGGCTGAATGAATGATAGCCACATATGTGTTGGCACAGCTCAACACAATGGGCCCTTGGCCTTTGACTGGGGCTTCAAGGGGCTAGTGCAAAACTAGGCTCGAGTAGGCAGACAAGTGCCCCCCCCATTATCTCCTGCCACATCTCGTCTAGATCCATCATCAGAAACGCTAATTTTAATGGGGGAACTCTCCCCAAGGACAGTGCAGAGCATATCAGGCAAAGCAGCATCTGCTGATCCTCAGCACAGTACCTGGGGCTTGAGCACAGCTCCTTGAGGCAGGGGAAGGTATGGATGGTTCGACGCCGCTCCCTCTTCTCCCGCCGTATGCGGAGTTGCTCCAGACTCCGCATCTCCTCCACTTGCTTTTGCAGCTCCTCCACCTGGTTTTGTAGCCCCTCGATGGTTTCTGTTAGGCTGCAGGACCGGCCAGGCCAGAGAGAGGAAAAATGAGAGAGATGAGGCATCAAAGGAACTGGGTATCTTTTTGGCAAAGGACTTTTGGAAGGAAAATCCTCCCTGTATGGGGAAAGTGGGGAGGGAAGCACTCATCTGAGAGCAGATCCTGCATTCCTCTCACTGCCTGGATTCTTTATCCGTGGGGATTTTGGATGTGTTGGGAATGCAGCTTTGGGCTTTGAACAGCACCCATGCATTTTCTTTCCTGAATTTAGACATGGTGTGTGGGCATGTGGTGGGAGCAGGTGGATGAGGAGGTGGCAATCGACTGCTCTTAGATCAGCTGGTTAGAACAGTAACCTCCTGGGAAGAGGCTAAAATATCTCTGCATTTAAAGAGAAGTAGGGAGGGTGACAGCCAGCTTCTTCCTCCTCCTGTAACTTTTGGAGAAATAAAAATTTAGAAACCAGCCAGAGATTATTTTTCGCTCTGGTTACGAGTGGGGTTTGTCAAATAGTGTTTGCAGCCTGTGCAGCTCTTAGTTCTTTCTTATCTTTTTAAACAGGGGGTGTTGCAGGGACAGAGTTGTTGACAGGGATTGATATGGATCAGGGGTTCTTCTCAGATGGGAAAATGGTGCGAATAAACTGGCGTCGACTGCCAGGGAATAGCCTGGTCTGCATTGCTCTCTGTGTGTGATCTGCATCCTAGTCAGCTGTCCATCATTGTTTCCCCCCGAGACTCTTAACATGATTGTGGTCCTGCAGTTCAGGGAACACAGTTCTCCAAATAGACTCTCTTGTTGTCAGACAGGACTTGTCACTTGCCTTGCCAGCTGTAGGTAAGACATTTTGCTGCAGCCTGGCCCCAGGATTACTGTGCTGATTGCTAACCTGAGGAAAGGAGCAAACGTTATGGCGAGCCTTACCACTGTATCTTCTGCTGGGATGTCTTGCTCTCCAGCACAAGCTTCTGGTTGGCCAGCTCCAGGTCCCGCGCCGTCAGGTCCAGCTGCTCGTAGACCTTAGCGTGCTGTTCGTTCATTTGGCGCAACATCTCCAGCTGCTTTGTCAGGTACTGAAAGAAAAAGTCAGGAGTCCATGAAATGGGAGGAGACCTTTGGGGTTCTCCTTGTTCACACGAATCTGCCCCTGAATCGCCTCCCCTTTCACTTGGTCTTGAAAGGCACCAGGCACCAAGCTCTCCCTGATGTCACTTGGAGCTGAGGGTATTCAGTCTCTCCCAGGAAGCACTTAGTATCATGAAGGGCTGGTTCCCATTTGAAGAACCACGTTCCCTACTTTCTTTCCTCGCTACTGCACCGTGTCCTGCGAGCGTCTGCAGCTGGTTGAAGAGCTGTGGTTTGCTGCCTGTCCTGACTCTCTCAGCCCTGAATCTCAAGGATGAGGGTACTGAGGGACCACAGAGTCCATGCATTTGTTCTTCTCACATGATCATCTCATGCACCATCTTGTGTGTGTGTTCTCTCCCCCATCTATCCCGGGCCTGCCTCGTTTATTTAGAGGGTAGCTCTTTGGGGACAAGAGATGTCTGTTGTACTAGGTTTCCACGTGGCCTGTGAACAATGGAGCTGCAGTCTTGCTTGGCCTCTAGGCACAGCTGTGGTAAGCATGATTTGAAAATAACTGGAATTGAGGCAGGGCAAGAGGCATCGAAACAATTGTACCCTTTCTGTGAAGTTCTGCAGAGAAGCCAGCCTGAGTTCTGGGGCAGGGACAAAGGGCTTGGGCATAGGAACAAATTACCCTGGTGTTGAAGGGTCGAGGCTTTACCAAAAGCTGGCTTCTCCAGAGTAACTGTTCGTATGCATGCCCTGTCCCAGGATACCGCCCACGGGGTAAGAGTGTACATCTAAGCACTGACCCCAGAATGGGTGTCACGTAGTCAGGTTCTGCCTCTTACCACGCAATGGGTGCATCTACACAAGACGCCCACTGCACAGTTCTTACTGCACGGCCTTTTAGTACTTACATAACCAAATACTAAATGACTGTGTAGTAACAAGCGTTACTGTGCAGTAGCATCCTGGCATGGTTGCTTCCTGCTGCTTGCTGTGCAGTGGCATCACATCATGGTTCATGCCCTGCGATGCTACTGCGCAGTAGTAGTAATGCGCAGGAGTAATGAGCTACTGCGCAGTAAGCGTCTTGTGTAGATACACCCAGTAAGTGGTTTGCATGTCCATTAGGGCTGTGTGATGCTTCAGGTGGTGATTCGATTTGGAGGAGATATGGCCCGATTCGGTGGCCGAATCTCTGAATCTGAATCAAATCAGGGGACCAATTTAAGATCCAAATAAATTCAAAACTCTCCAAATCTTTGGCAAAGATTCAGAGAGCTTGTATGATTCGGGCAGTCACCAGTGGCTGCAGCAGGGAGCTGCAGCCGACTCCTAGCTGATAAGTACTGGAGGCGGGGGAGTGGGGAGGGGACCATGGGGGGACCCCTGCCAGCCCCCCGATCCTGCCAGTTCCCCAGTCCCCTCCACCTCCACCTGCTGCCCCAGCCCCCCCATGGCTGCCTCCGCCTGCCCCAGCTCGGTACTTTAAAAAAAAGCCCCGGAGCTCACCAGGTGCTGCTGGATGGGGGGGTGCAATCCCTGCTGCCCCCCACTATTCCATGCTGCATGGGGGGCTCTGCATGAGCCCCCCAACCCCACCCTGCTCCCCCGGCACCCACCATGGGTGTCCTGCGTAGGCCAGCCCTGGCCCTTTAAGGAAAAATACTGAGAAAACCCCTGGACTCCCCACTCCTGCAGTGGCCTTGGGGGTCAGGGGCCTGTACAGAGCCCCCCACATGGTGCAGGGCAGCGGGGGGCAGCAGGGATTGCCCCCCACCAGCAGGAGTGGTGAGTGTGGGGTTTTTGGGGGGATTTTTTTCTTGAAGGGCTAGAGCTGGCCCAGGTGGGGCACCCGTGGAGGGGCAGGGGGAGCGAGGGGGCTCTCCACGAGCCCCCTCATAGTTTCATAGTTAGTAGGGTCAGAAGGGACCTGAGCAGATCATTAAGTCTGACCCCCTGGCATGGCAGGAAAAAGTAATGGGGTCAAATGACCCCAGCATAGTGATTGTCAAGCCTTGTCTTAAAGACCCCCAGGGTAGGAGCCAGCACCACTTCTCTTGGAAGTTGGTTCCAGACCCTAGCCGCCCTGACCGTGAAGTCGCGTCTCCTGATGTCTAATTTGAATCTCCCCCCTGCCAGCTTGTGACCGTTATTCCTGGTCACTCCTGGCAGTGCTCGGGGGAACAGGGACTCCCCCAGTGCTTGCTGGTCCCCCCAACTAGTTTGTAACAGGCCACTGGATCCCCCTCAGCCTTCTCTTGGATCATCCCCGTCATGTCATGTATCTTTGCTCTTTAAATACACAGGGGGCAAAAAGAAGGTACCGGGTAACGTGGGGCCCTTGCAGGACACGCTAGGAAATTTGGTTGTCACACCAGACAACAAAGCTAACCTATTTAACGACTTCTTTGTCTCCATTTTCCTGAGCAGGGATCAGATCAGCTCCCCACTGGGCTCCCATCAGGCCCCAGGGGAGGCACATGCAGGTGTATGGTCGGTGAGGACCTAGTCAGGGAACTTCTGGAGGGACTCGATGTATTTAAATCAGCTGGTTGGGATGATCTCCACCCTAGAGGACTGAGGGAATTAGCTGCGGTCATTGTGGGACCACTGGCATGGCTGTACGAACACTCGTGGTGCTCTGGTGTGGTGCCAGAGGACTGGAAGAGGGCCAGCGTGGTGCCCATCTTCAAAAAAGGGAGGAAGGAGGACCCGGGGAACTATAGGCCAGTTAGTCTTACCTCAATCCTGGGCAAGATTTTTGAGAGAATTATCCTGGTGCATGTCCAGGAGGGGCCAGCAGGGGAGATTATGCTTAGGGGCAACCAACACGGGTTCATTAGAGGCAGGTCCTGTCAGACCAACCTGGTGGCCTTCTACAACCAGGTCACCAAGTCCTTAGCTGCAGGGGTAGCAGTGGATATAGTCTTCCTGGACTTTCAGAAGGCCTTCGACACTGTCTCTTACCCCGTTCTCATTAAGAGACTGGGGGACTGTGGTGTCGACACCTACACAGATGTGTCGCCAACTGGCCGGAGGGCTGCACCCAGAGAGTGGTGGTGGATGGGTCATTTTCGACTTGGAGGGATGTGGGCAGTGGGGTCCCCCAGGGCTCGGTCCTTGGGCCCACACTGTTCAACTTCTTCATCAGTGACTTGGACGAGGGGGTAAAAAGCACCCTGTTCAAATTTGCTGATGACACTAAGATGTGGGAGGATGTGGGCATGTTAGAAGTGAGGAATAGGCTGCAATTGGACCTAGACAGGTTACAAGGGTGGGTGGATGAGAATAGGATGGGATTCAACCCCGACAAGTGTAAGGTGATGTACCTGGGGAGGAACCAGCACCATACCTACAGGCTGGGGAACTCCCTTCTCAGTGCAGAGGCAGAAAAAGATCTGGGGGTCATCATTGACTCCAAGATGAACATTGGCCGGCAGTGTGGGGAGGCAGTCAGGAAGGCCAACCGCACCTTGTTGTGCATCCACAGATGCATCTCGAGCAGGTCCAAGGAGGTGATCCTCCCCCTCTATGCAGCACTGGTCAGGCCACAGCTGGAGTACTGCGTCCAGGTCTGGGCACCGCACTTCAGAAGGGATGTGGACAAGATGGAGAGTTTTCAGAGGAGACCACTCGCATGATCGGGGGCAGCAGGGCAGGCCCTACAAGGAAAGGCTACGGGACCTGAACCTGTTCAGCCTCCAGAAGAGACGGCTGAGGGGGGATCTAGTGGCCTGTTACAAACTAGTCGGGGGGACCAGCAGGCACTGGGGGAGTCCCTGTTCCCCCAAGCACTGCCAGGAGTGACCAGAAATAACGGTCACAAGCTGGCAGAGGGGAGATTCAGACTAGATATCAGGAGGCGCGACTTCACGGTCAGGGTGGCTAGGATCTGGAACCAACTTCCAAGAGAAGTGGTGCTGGTTCCTACCCTGGGGGTCCTTAAAACAAGACTTGAAAAACACCTTGCTGGGGTTGTTTGACCCCAGTACTCTTTCCTGGCATGGCAGGGGGTTGGACTTGATGATCTGCTCAGGTCCCTTCCGACCCTACTAACTATGAAACCAATGAGGGGGCTTGTGCAGAGCCCCCCATGTGGCATGGGGCAGTGGGGGGCAGCAGGGATTGCCCTCTTCCTGGTAGCATCTGCTGAACTGGGGCTTTTTTTTTAACAAGAGCTGGGAGCTGGGGAGGCAGGGCAGCCATTGCCAGGGCGGGGGTTGGGCCTGGCCTGGCTGATCTCGAGATTCAGCCGAATCAAATCAGGACAGTGTTTCGAGTCACCAAGTCGAATCACTGTCCCCCAAATTGGCCAAATCGGAAGTGAATACTAGCCGCTTCGCACAGGCCTAATGTCTATACCCTGATGTAACTAAGACTCATCTTCCTAAAGCTGCTCTCTGGGGGAAGAGGGGATAAAAAACATGACTTTGGGGAGCGAGGACCTTTTTTAGGGCTGGTCTCACTCAGCCTCAGGTACTAAGTGTCTCTAACTCGTCTCCCCCCACAACACATCCCTCCAATCTCGTATCCACCCAGTAGCCCACTCTGGCTGCAGCGAGGCAGCTGCAAGGCTTCCTACATTCATCACAGGTAGTCACGGTGTCAACGCAGAGACCTGCTGGATGTTTGCCGGTAGTAGGGCTGCTTATGGTTGTGGACTCTTGGATCTGGAATTAGTTTTGGCTAATCTGGCCTCAGATATAAATTAAATAAAAAACAAAACAACCCTCCCCCCACAAAAAAAAAACCTCTATCTCTTGCACTTGCTCCTCATTGGTCGTGTACATCTGCTGCAGCGAATCTTCCAGCTCTTTGTTGCGCTCCAGCAGCGTCTTCCCCAGTTCGGCCGCCAAGTGCAGGTCTGGAAAATAAAAAGAACAAACTGGTGGGACCAAGGTTTCCTGCAATGGTAGGATGGAAATCCCCTTTCTGAAGTAGACTGGAGCTCAGTGCAGTGCCTGGATTGCTCAGGTAGGACCTTGAAAACCAGTCAGCTGCCTCCTCTTGGGCATTAAGGCACTGCCTGCACCAGTTGTGGCTGGGCTGGGTCCCTCCTGATACTGTGTTTCTGCTCTGACCATTGCTGTACAGTATCGTGGGCTGGTTGCTGGCTGTCTTTCACTCTAGCTGCCTGCATTTCTGGGGGTTTTATTAACATAAGGACCAACCTTGGAGTTCTCACTCCCAGGGCTCGATCCTCTGCTGTGTCCAGCTGCAAAGGAAGCAGTTCAGTCCCTGATGGAATTTAGGACAACCTCGGGGCTGCTCTAAATGACACCTACATAGAAGAGACCCCAAGGTATTATCAGCTTGTTTGGGAATATTGGGGGTGGCTGCACTTTGACTATGTCCCCTCACACTGCTGATGTTGAGAGGGTTTCGGACCTCCAGCTACAGTGGGCATGTGTCCATACACCCCAGGGAATCCCTTGTTGACTACTTGAGCCAATTACATGGCCATTTTGTGCTGCCACTAGGCTGCCGTGGGGTTCAGGAGGGCACCCATAAAGCCTGATCTAACAAGCTGCTGAGGGTCTTTAACCTCCGTTGTTTGAAGTCAATGGCATTTGAGAGGGCACATGACTTCTTAGGGTTGGATCCCTACTTTGTAATGCATCCTGGGACCTTGGGGATACTTGGGAAATGATACATCTGATTAAGACGGTGACTAAACCTTTCCTGGCACCCATCCATCATCCATGAGTAGAATGGCGTGAGTAATAAAGCTTCCCGTGGCCTGGGGGAAATGGAGCAGGTTCTCAAGATGCCTTTGTACAGCTGCTGGTGAGCCTGTGCGGAGGTGGCAGCAGTATGCCGTGCCTGCCTGTGGGACACGTTGGCATCGGGCCACTTCACTGGTTCTCAAGTTTATTGTCCTCCAGGCACGAGAGTCAGTCGGTGGCCTGGCTCCCGAGCCTGCCTGCGTTGTCAGTCAAACTTCTCTCTGTATGTCACAGGGAGGGACACTGAGGAGGCAGTGCTGGCATTGAGGTGCTAGTTGAAGCTCCACCTCTACTGCACTTTACTCCCTCTGGGCACTGACTTTGAGCTCTATTGCCATGGCAGAAGGAAGAAGGCCAACATCCCTGTCAGCTTGCTCCTCACTCCTAGACCTCAGCCTCCATAATGGAATTAGCAAATTCCGGTTATTCCAGGTGTCTGCCCTGCAATTATCCCCTTGCTGAACATGGGCAACAGGTCCTGGGTTGGTGGGGACTGCATCTAACACGGCACAACTGGGGCCATGTGTTAACTACCAGCTGTCTGTCCAGGCCCCAGAAGAAGCCGAATAATTCTGCAGCACCTCAGCCACTCATTCCCTTACTATCTTCCCATCCACCCAGTGGTAACTATAAGCGGATACCTTGTAATTCAGGCGCGTCTAAGGCAGCACCAATTTCAAAGCCATTGTCTTTGCCTCTGAAAGCCCTTGGGACACGGTGGAAATGGACAGATTGCCAGGGAAGGACTGAGAGGGTGCAGGTTGCTTTGTGTTCAGTAACGGTTCAGCCAACTTTGTTATCAGGCTTAATTGTCCCCCTTGCTAAAATGCCAAGTCTGGGGCTGCCCCAAGTTTAATGGACACCTGGAGGTGACACCATGTGTTCAATGCCCTGATCCTTATAACAACACTGCTGTGGTTCTGCAGCCTCCTGGTAACTCGGGCTTTTCCTAAACCCCCTTCTCCTGGAGTCATGTGGTTGTGTGAGAATCTTGGCTTGTCTTTTTTTGTTTTTAATTAAGTTTCTAGTGCTCATGGTTTCAGTGAAAAGCCTGAAAATGTGACCCTGTCATCTGCAGCACCAAAAGAGAGACAAAAATGTCACTATGTATTTTTTTTTTAATAATTTGTGCTTTGTTTTTAAAAAAGGGTTGGGGTTGCTAATGCCATTTTGAATGTGGGAGGCTGGGTCTGATATCCTAACCATTTTTCCCAGTACATTTTAACACCCACGTAGATGTCTGTGGCTATTAACAAGCATCAGATGCATTTCACAGTGGCCATATAGGAGGTCTAAAATATCTGCAACTTCTTCCAGAGGTTAATTTAACCCAGCACTAGTATTTGGTTGCTTAGAGTGAAGTGGGAGTGAGGACTTCTGCATTGTACTCTGAGCTCTGATGCAAACCTGGATTTGGGGAAAATAACTTCTCAGTGCTTCAGATTCCCCACCGGTAAAATGGGATACCTCATTTGTCAGGTGTGCAGGTGATGGGGTGGGGCAGGTTAACTAATTAAGGCTCTGCTACGTACAAAGTATGTATTTTTTTATATTGCCTGTAGACATAATGGAGCCTTCTCAGGCTGTGTGGGTGTGCGTGTAGTAATGCGCCTCTGGCGCCTGTGCAGGGAGATGGCTCATTCTCGGCATCTAGTCCTAAACTCCTGGTTGGCAGTGGCATCCTTGAATCTCTTCCCTGATCCTTGGGACTCTGCTCTCCAGCTGTGGGCTATACTGCAACTGCTATTTGGAGATCCAACCTTTTAATAACAGTCACAAAGTCAGTCCAGAGTCACCAGGTCTGAGGGCAGCAATCACAGTAAGGACTATAATCAAAATATTGGTAGAGCTGCCAGTACATAGACCTCATTCACCTTCCGCTAGGCACAGACAGGTCTCCAATTTCCAATGTGCCCTCTGGGGATTGAATGCCTGACAAAAGGGAAGGCAGAGGGGGGTGGGGGAAGTGTTATGTTAGACTCTGCAGAGGGTGGAGGGAACATTTCTCCTTCCTCAGCTGCTTGGGTCCTGGTTATCTGCACAAATGCTATCTCCCTCCCCCAGCCCTTCTAGAGCACATCTTTTTGCTGATGGTAAACGTGCTGCAAAAGCACATCCTGTCCTGCCTGATTTGCTCAGCAAGGAAGGCGCGAGCTCAGAGGAACCTAGAAAGAAAAGTCCCTGGCACGCTTCAGGTAGCGAAGCAAGAATCTCCTTGTCCCAGCAGATTACAGCAGCGCAGTCCCCACCATATGGCATCCAATTTAATCTGCTAGGGTTGAGTTAAGTGGATTAGGCAGCAAAGGATCCAGCATCGCAATTTAAAGGACGCTGTCAACAATAATTTAACTAGAAAAACAGGCAGCGTTTGGGTAGGGGTGTGAAGAGATGAGGGCGGAAGGTAGAAACAGCTCAGAAGAGGGTCTTTTTTTCCTTTGAGAGAAGATGGAAGAGAGCCAATTCAGGGAGCGAAAAGGAGCACTCCACCATTGTGGTTCCCAATCTGTGGGATGTGTACCACCAGTGGTATGCATTAACAGATTTATTATAAGTACTTTATATGACAAAAATTTTCTGGTGATACTTAAGGTTGAACTGAAAAATTTGCCGGTGGTACCTAAAGTGGCATCATGTTAAATTGGTGGTGCACAGTGGAACCGCTGACTTGAGCTATACAGACTTCTTTGGGGACCAGGGCACACTGCCCATTATGAGAGCACAGCTCTCACCACTAGGTTTCTTATTCTCTTCAGTTAGGTCTGATGCGTGCTTAGCCTGCTCACTGCCTCAAGTTTTGGCAGCACAAAGGGAGCTTTGTCCTGCCACCCCAGGCTGCCTCTGTTTGTACAGCATGGAGTCCAGCTGATGATGGAGTTTGGGGGATTTGGGAGCTGACTTGTAGGATGGGGACATCTATCTGCTTTCTGGTGGGCTGCCATCCTTTATTTGAGCTGATGTTCTCTTTTAAATACAGTGTTTTGGGGGATAGCATGATCACCCAGGAGAAGCAGTTAGTTTGGAGTCATCGTCCCCCCTGCCACACTTTACATTTATGTAATTGATTTAGCCAGGCTGTGAAACCCGCCCCTTGCACAGCAAATGCATGATTTTCAGAGTTGCTGCACATCTGTGATCCCATAGGAAGTCAGTGGAAGCTGGGAAAATCCAGCCCATAGACAGCAACACCCAAGCTCCGAGCTGCTGGTTGTAAAAGGCCAGATTTGCTCCTCTTGGAACCCCAGCACAAACGTGACATATTTTCAATGGAGAGTAAGGGGTTGGATTCACAGCCAATGTAAACTTGATGCAGCTGCTTTGATTTGAATGCTGTTCATTGGCTCCAGTTGGAGCTAAGGTGTTGCCAGGAAGCCCTGAATGACTGGGGGTTGGTTTAAATAAGTGTGTGCTTCCCCACCTAGGCTGACTCTATGGCTGTCAACCTATCTCTTCCTCATTAGAAGAGAGAGATGGGTTTGGCAGGGTCTTGTCTGTGGTTCTTTTCCCCCCACTCTTGAGCTAGCCCAAGCTTGGTGGCTTTCCAAGCTTGTGGCATACCTGCTTGAGAGGGTCTCTAGAGAAAGTTAAGGATTTGCTGCCTGGCTGATGAATGGGTAGGTGGCTGGCTGCCCAGCTGAGTTCCTGTAGAACTGATTACTTTAAAACTGCTGATGTTTAATTTGATTGTATTTACTGTATGATTAATTACATGAGAGTGCCTCCAGCTTTGGGTAGGAGTATTTATTATTGGAAACCTAGCTAAATAGTGACCTCTCTTCATGCTGACTGGGCGTCTGACTCAGTGATTTTTAGGAGGGGGGCTTGTGTGTTCTAGGCCCCTTACCATGAGATCAGCTCCAACCTGGCTCTGCATGCTGCTGGGGTTGCTGTCCCACGATGGGCAATGCAGTGAGGGTGTGCAGTGAGAGCTGATGGCGTCTGAGAAACCTCTGAAGTGGAACTTGCCAAGGTGCTGGGAGAATAAGCTGACAGCACCTGGCAGAGTGCGAAAGTGTCTGCAGGGCAGGGGGGAGAGTAATGCAGCTCCTGTGTGGTTTCCAGATCAGCTGATAAGGCTTCCTGTGCACTGACACTCTTTAGGGACAACTGCCCTCTGCATGAATTGCCAAAGGCTCTGAGTTTTCTGGTGTGAACCTGGAATAACTCCTGGAGTCAGTGGGATGACATTGGATTGAAAGGCAATTTGGGTGCATCCTGTATGGGGAGCTGTTCTTCAAATGTGTCCTATTTGGTGCAGTCTGGCATGCTGCAGAGACACTAACTGCTCTGCAGAAATTTTTATGAGGCTAAGATAAAGGTCCCCTCGGGTAAGGATGAAGGAGCAGAAGCCAGACGGGGTGGGGGAGGTCAATCTTTTCAATTTCCCATTTGATTCCAGCTGGGACTGACTAATGCACTTGGCTGTTGTATGAGCCTGGCTTTCTGAGTCTCTCTGGCCTTGTTCTCTTTTCCTTTTGCCCTTTCTTGACCTTTTTTGTCCTTTCCTCCTTTTGCATAACGTTTTAGATGGTCTCAGCTATTCCAGCTTCTGTGGTAGAGCCCCTGCGGGTGGCACTGAGTGGGAGGCTGCATAAACTGGCTGCCATCTCTGCTTTGTGAAATGTGGAGCTGGCACTAGAAAGGGGCACCTCCCCAGTGACTCTGGAACCATGAACCACAGCTAGGGAGACCCCAATGAGGAGAGAAGGAAGCAATGCTGCCCACCCCCTCACCCTGGATGAATTCACTTTCCATTGCATGGGGCAAGGCTGACTTAGGAGGGTACAGCTTGCACCTTGCTCTCCCAGCTTGAATCAATTTGCCCCCTTCCCTACCTCTTTCTTCTCAACTTTTCTGCTCATTTCCCCCATTCTCTCTTTCACCCTCCTCTTTTTTTTTTTTTTTCCTTTCCATCATTCTCTCTGCCTAAGCAAAGTCCCTTATGAATGGGCACAGGTGTAGTGTTCCCTGGCTGGAATCCCACTGGAATGCTAATGTCTCACAAACCAAGTGACTGTTACATTTCCCCTTTATAAGCACACGTGCACATGCACTGAGCCTGCTCCCTTAAAGACCAGTGTAGGCTCTGCTGTTGGGCCCAGTGGGCACGAGTTTGGCCTCTTCCTTTGTCATTCTCTATCTCTTATCTAAACTGCCCCATTGGTTGGCACAGAGGTTGGTTGCTTTGTCCCTGCCTGAGCGTATACAGCCATAAATGCTCCTAAACAAACAGCAGTGCCAGCTGCTGGGGAAATAAAGCGGAGGGGAAAGAGATGCCAACTCTTCCTGCCTGCTTTCTTCCTCCAGGCAGTGATCAGGGGCAGAGGGTAATGAACTGATTGCCTTACACAGGTGAACTCACTGCTTTCTAAACAGAGGAGCAGCTCTGATGCCAGCTGGGGATTAGAGCCACTGATTCTAGTACAAGCTTGTCTACTCCAGGCCCTGGGCCCACTACCGTGAGGATCAGCTCCAGTGAGGATTTGTGTGCTATTGTTGCTGCCGCTCTGCAGCAGGCCATAAGAGCGGACGGGGCTCCAGTGGCCTCCCAACTTGCCAGTGCCTGGACTGAACGAGCTGCATCTGTCAGCATCTGGTGAACCACTGGGCTGCATGCAGAGGGGGAAAGGGGGCCCTTTTAGGGGTGGCTCCCACAGCTGGATCAGCTGGTGACGGCCTAAGGGTTTTTCCTTACGCTGGCATGAACCAGGAATAGTTACTGAAGTCAGTGCAGTTACCCTGGTCTTGAGAGGCAGACTCTGAAAGGTGGAGGGGGTATATCTTGTAGGCAAAAGTTAGTTTTTGGCAGGTGCTCTGCATCTCTTTTCCTCCCTTCCTGTTCTTGCTGCACTGACCAATGTCTTCTGAAGCTTCCCTGGCCATTGTTACTGTCCCTGCCTCTCCCTTAGCCAAGAAGAGTTGGCATCAGGTCTGTATCCCTCTTTCTGAGAGGGAAATGGATGCAGAGCCATCTGGGCTTGCTCTGTTGCTGAGCAACAATGGTCCCCAATCCACACCTGCCCAAGGATCATCTGTCAGATGTGGCCACCTCTCAGCACTGAAGCTTTGAGCTGCCCTGCATGTGCTACTTCTGCCACCCTGGTGAAGGATCCCAGGAAGTGCTGCTTTAATTTGATGCTGAACAAGGAACTCCCTTTAGAAATGTCACTTTTTTTTTTTTTTCTCTCCTTATTTTATAGATATTATGCTGCACTGTAGAGCCTCCTTCAGCATGCTTGGCTTCCTGCCTAGACTTTATAGGATGCCTGTTCTCAAATCTTCTTGTCTGTCATGGGTTTCCTTCATTCTCTGTCCTTCCTTATTCAGTGTCTAGATACCTTGTGAGTCTGAAGCCAGAACTGGTGATTGAATAGAGGAGGTGAGGGAGCACTTGTGGTAGTGTGGACTGTTTTAGCTGTTTTAGCTGGGCCTGCTACCCTGAGCTCTGCACCATCCTTCTAGTGCAGGGCAGCAGCAGGTGGCTTGGTGAGGGGTGGTACTGAACAGGTTGTAAGAGCCCTAAGCCTCTAGGTTGCCTGTTCAAACACATCCAGGCTCAGGAGTCTCTGGAAGGACTTATCAGCCAGAGGCTATTGAATGGCCTGTGGAATGAATTGATCTCACTCCCGTTCCTGGGGGACAGGGCTCCACAAACAAAAAGGAAACCTGCTTCTCTTAATGCCACAAGGGCAAGGGGTGAGGCTTCACTGCGGATGTGCGCTACGGGCTCCCGGTGGCTGAGCTAGCTGTAAGTGGGCACCTGGGCATTCAGGTGGGGGAGTTCAAGGGAGCTGGATGTGATGGCCCCATTGATCTCTCATTTGCCACTGGCTACAGAAACTGGCAAGCTGTAACCACACTAGGCCAGTGGGCCATCTAGACCTTTTTACTTCCCTCCCAACACCCGTGTCCTTATCTGATACCAGTGCAAGTCTGCTGTAGGGTCTGTGATGCCAGAGCCTTGCCAGCTTGGCTTCCTAGGAGAGAAGAGGTGATGGTGAGGATGGACATGTTCGAAGTGTCACCTGCTTTATTTCTATACACACTTCAATCCTGGATCACAGGTGGACATAAACAGGGCCTTCCCTTTCAGGCACGCCTTGGATCTGGCCTCCACGGCTACTGGAGACTTTCTATGAAAAAGTAGAAGTAAGGTTCCCCCCCCACCACCACGGTAAGCAGGTCCTAAGTCTAAACCGGGGTGGGCAATTATTTCAGGCAGAGGGCCGCTTACTGAGTTTTGGCAAGCCATCAAGGGCCGCATAACAGACAGCCATAACAGGTCAGATATATTAATTTTCTAAATTTTTTTAGGGGCCCTGTGGGCCGGATAGAATGGCCTGGGGGGTTGCATCTGACCCATGGGCCGCATTTTGCCCACCCCTGGTCTAAACCCTCTTTGCGTGCAACTTTGCTCAACTCTAAGAACCAGTCTCTCTGCAGACCTATCTCTTGCATAGCCCTATATTAACAAGAGTAGAGCATGTCTTCCCAAGATGGATCACTTTCTTGCATGCTAAGGAAAAAAACTGTTTTATAATGTCCTATGGTGATAGTTTCCCTTGCATCTCTATAATTGGTAGGGTAGATGGAATGGGCCTGGGGATAGACTACTTTAGGAATGAAGAGGTTCAATCAAGGGTGAGACACGTTAGCAGGGGGAGCTTGTACTGCTTGGACCGGAACTTGTGCAGTGTCACCCACATTGATGGAAGAATGCAGATTGACGCCAAGGAATGATCCAGAGGCACAGTTGGCAGTTGTCTAGCCAGGTGGTCACTAGCAGTGGCCAACTCTTAAATTGGTGCCTAGGGCTGGCACTCTCCCCGTCCTCCCACCTAGTTAGGGTACTGGAACAAAGTGGCCCTCTTGTACCAGTTATCTCTAGGAGTACTGATCCAACACTTTCACAAAGCAGGCTTCATTCCAACTGCTGTGTTGTGTTGTGTGTGGTTAACATGATCAGAAATCTCAGAAGCTCATTCCTCCAGGGCCTTTCCAGTATGTCAGGCTGCAAAGGCGAAAGAGTAAATATAGTGCCACATTCTGCAACTATGCTCAGCAGGTCCAATTAGAAACCTTGGTGGGGGGCTGCAAGGAGGCAGCACATTGCCGGTGCATGGTTTTTAAAGCCCCTGGGCTGCGCAGGCTTTTTGAGCCTGTCCAAGAGGCAGCACAACTCTACCACGGCAACGCATCCCTTACAGCCACGCAGATGCATTTAGCCAGACCAGGCAGAGAGGTTTTTGACTTGGGGCTTTCACATGGGGATGGGTGAGGGGGAGCCTTCCTTTTACTTTCTCCTAGAAAAATCTCCAGTAGCAGTGGAGGCCAGTGGCATCTAAAAGTACCCAAGTTCTGCACAGTAGCACTTGTTAAAGAAGGCTGTTTTTTATTTGTCCACAGCCTGACCCTGCAAGGGACTGAGTGCTTGGGATCAAACCCCAGTATTAATGCAGGGACTTGTTCAATGATAGTTTTTTCCAGGCTGTGCTGCCTTGTTTGTCACATAAAGCCTGATTTCCCTTCCTAGAATCTCATCTTTTCTTTAGAGGGAACAGGATTGGGCCCTTAGTTAGCTGGCGATGGGGACAAAAATGATGTCCTGTACAGAGGAAGAGTATGAAGAAGAAAAAAGGTACGTCCATGGGTGAACTGTGCATCAGTCTGAAGAGGCTATTTCTAAATAGGCAGCAGGTTGGTTTTAACTTCTGCCTTCCCCAGACCCAGCAGTGATTTGGGCTGCTATGGATGGAGCATCCTTTATGACTGATGGTGGAAATTCTCCGTACACAGCTTGGCCGAGGCAAAATACCTCTGGTCAGCTGGGTGTTATAGGGCAGGACAGGCTGAGAACCTATCTAGTTTTCCTTTCCTGTTTTTAACTTTCCAGATGTCTTTCTAATGTCACTCCCTCCCACATCTGGAACTAGATGTTTGAATTTCAGCAGATGTGGAAGGTGTTTCTATGAATGGGCTCAAAAAGAGATGCCCAAGCAGACTCCTGATGGGGTCTTTCTACTCCCTCTCTTCTTGCCTCTCTAGCTTATTTTATTTTTATTTTTTTAATTTTTGGAGAGGGAGGAATATTTATTCCCAGAACTTTGTCAAACTTGGAGACTCGATCTCTTCCCAGCTGAGATACTGGGCTAAATATAGGATGTGGAAATGAGATTATCCAGGCATCTGGTTGCTCTGCGCTGTGCTGGTTGTTTTAAACGCATGATTTCCAAAACAGCTCGGCAATTAGTCACTGAAAACTTTCCACTGCCTCCAGTATCACACTGATAGATAAATAAATAAAGGCCTCAGCCACTGCGAGAGATTTGGGTGAACCCAAACCAAGTTAACCACTGCAGTCTAGTGTTGCTGAGCAGCCAGGCTTGCATCAGGCTGGGTGGAAGATGGGGACTACCTCTGCTCCATAAAGCAAGAATTGCTGCTTTCTTGGAGAAACTAGGCATGTCTACATGTGTGCTTTAATGCAAAGTAGTCTGTTTTACTGCGTGTTAAAGAGTCATATCAAAAACCATGCTAATACACTAAGGCAGAGTAAAGAGAGGTTACTGCCCATTAAGCATCACTAAGGAAGTGGGCACTTTGGCTATTGGACATTAGGGCAGCCTAATGCACACTTATTTGGTACCTTATCCTAGAGGTACCAAATTTAATGCATGGTAGCAAAAGCACATTAATGAACCTGTAGATGTGCTTGCAGATTGCTAGTTCTATCTTGATGAATCATCAAGATTAGTTTATGCTATAACAAAACAGGAGGCTGTGTCTCCTGGACACATCAAGGATCCTGGTGGTTGACTCTAGGCTTAGAAAATACCCTCTGTGCTCCTGGATTTGTGGCCATGTGTAGGACTTGGCTTTATCTTAGACTTGTAACTCAGTATCTTCAGCCAGATCAGTCGATAGGAGATGTATGTGCTCAGTGCTTGTCATTTACCTTATTAGCCTGGAAGCAATGCAGCTACCTCTGGGGAGGATTAAGGAAAGGTACAGAGGCTGGACACTGCCAAGCCCCACATTGCACAGTGTAGTGATGCTGCTGGTGTGGAACGGCCTAGGAGTTGATCTGACTGGTTGTGGGAGGACTGCTTCAATGTAGGGGAATGCAAGAGTGGCACTGAGCTGAATCAAGGGCTTCTACACAACCCATTACTCCGCTGCCAGTATAAGGATGTGGTCAGGGGAAAGGGGAATATGCCTGGGGCTTCCTTGCCCCCTGCTCTTTTTTTATATCCTATCCTTAACCTTGTTAGCAGCTGGCATAATTTACAGCAGCCAGATCTAATTTGCATGAGATCTCTGAATTGACCCATGGATCAGGAGAGTACAATGGTCATTTGTGCAGCCCTGCTCCTTTTGAGCTGCACTGAATTCTTGTTGGCTGTAGACCTGACCTGTAGCATCTCCCTGGGAAACAAGGAGCTGGCAGGGAATGATCCAGAAATCCACCCAGGAAATAGAGGGGTGCAATGTGTGTGTGTGTGTGTTGCGGGGGAAATGTTTGCCTGGAGTGATTTAGATCCAGCTTCCATTAGTTTGCATTAACTCAGTTTGCATTCAAAACAAAGGCATTTGCATGCTTTTAATGAGCAGTAAAGGTGTCCCTGATTCTGGCTTCTAATTTTAACTCTGTCTTCTTCCCTTGAGTTCTTCCTGCACAGACATTCCACGGAGCATGATGTAACTTCAGCCACATCAGCACTTCCCAGCTGTGGAGGAAAGGCTCCTTGTCCCTTTTCTCTAGGACTTGGAGTATGTGAGACGCTTCTGTTTTTAGCATTCTCTAAAAGCTGCAAATCCAAACAGGCCTTTTGCCCAGCTTGGCAGGATGGCAGGGGAGGAAATGATGCTGTAGCTAAAATGAAGCTATGCTGTGTGGCTCTTTTGGTGGACACTGCCTGCATCTGGAAAGTTTGGGATGGAAACTAGAAACCCACTGCCTACAAATCTGTTGCTTCTATTAAATAGTCCCCTTTAAAGGTGAAGGCACAAAGCACACAGAAAACATCTTGGTGAAGCCATCTGGTCCATCTTGCTTTTGGTGTTTGGACAGTCCAAGCTGTCAAGTTTTGCAGCTGGGATTTGCATCTACACTTCCAGGAAAGGCTTCATATAACACCCAGCCATATTGCAGTGAAATCAGCTACTGAATCTTCTTTGGCTGCCTATGACCTAAAGCTCCTTAAAGACAAAGGCCAGATCCTCTTGTATGTTAATTCCTTGGCAGCACCAAGTTGTTGATGATCCCTTACTCCTGGTCCTCCTAAATTGCAGTTTCTGGGGTTTGGCTTGCTGAAGTCATTCCCTTTTTTTTTTTTTTTTTTTTTTTTTCTTCTTTTCTTTGTAAGTAGTGCTCTTTTCAGTGCTGGAGCTGGGTAAGCATGCGGGGAAAGCAGCAGGTGCTTGGAGGAACATGAGGTGTGATTTACTCTACACATGCGATGTTACCCAAGTGGTTAAGAAATGTAAGCATCACAGTTCTCTGTTAAGCCAGCTGGTGCTTAGCAAACAGTTTTGGATGCAAATGTGATAAATATTTGATGGTGCAGCACCGTCTCAAAGTTCCAGCAACCAACGGCTCATCCAACTGTACTCGACTCACCCAGGTTCGGTTTGCCCTCAACCATCACACTTCTTGCCCGATAAATGGTTTCATATTATGGGGTGGCCAACCTGTGGCCCAAGCAGCTGTGGCATGTGCCAGATTAGGGAGAGGGCAGGCAGCACAATGGCAAATAGGGCAGGGAACAGAAAATAGAACAGCAGATCAAGTAGGGGAAGGGGATTGGAGTGGCTCTCGGGAGAACGAAGTGCTTAATTTGTGGCATGCCTGCCAAAAAACTCGCCCCCCTGCAATCTTAGCATGCGCCTTTGTCAATGCCTCCTTTCTAAATCTACTGCCAAATGCTGCCTGCCCATAACCCCTGGGCCATTGGTATTTGGATCCTCTTAGTAATGTATAATGCCTAGTTGTCTAGTGCTGTGCTTTGTTGCTTCCCTGCCCCCTCCGATCACAAACCAAGAACTAAAAGCTCCATGATCACGTTGTCATTGAAGCTTTGGCCTTCAGTCATTGGACTGTAACAGAAAGGCTCAGTGTACATGTACAAAGTAGAGCCATGTCCTCACTGAAGAGCTTTGTGCATCATGCAAATCAATCCCTGTTGTAATTACCCTGCCGTACCATTCCATTTCACTGATTTAATTAAAGGCTTCCCCCTCTTTCCTTCTGAGTTAGCTTAATGCTAAATGTTGATGTGTAGCTCCTACTTCCATGGGGGCTGCAGACCTCTCAACAGTCTTAGTTTGGCACCTGTATCTTCTCCAATCTCCTTACACGTTGAGGGCTGGATTTTAATCTTATTGTATATCCAGAATCCTTGGAGTTACAACAGTCCAGCCTTTTTTCATCAATTTATTTTGGGTGCACTGTAATTTTGTTCCATCCTAGGGCCAATTGTAACCCTTTATGGACTATGGAAAATGAATCTTGGGCACTCAAGAGCCTGTAATGATGATTTAGGTTGATTGGCGGGATCCATCTCCACTCTTTTCCCTAGTGTACTTCAGGCACCAAAGTTTATGAAATGGACTCTGATAGCCAGCAATATTTATTGTGTGTTAGGGGAGAGAGCGGAACTGGAAATGAATGGAGACAGCTCTAGGTCTTGACCAGGTTAATTTAATTGGCTGTTATCTTGAAGCTGAAGTTGTTAAAACTTTTTATAAAGCAGTAAAATCTACTAGGGCTATGGCTGGCAGAAGCAATACATATGCTGCTGGACTGTATTACCATCAATTTAGTTGCAGTTAGCTGGTAACAAAACCCACCCTATACAGAGAATGACACCACTGACTTGATTAAGTACCACTGATTCACACTGAACACAGGCAGCCAGTTTGGTTCATTCATGGGCTACTGGTGTGAAACAGGACAACTGTCTTTCTTTCCCCATCACTTATTTTAGATAAGAAAAAAACCCCAAACACACACAACACATATGTACCAGTCCTTAAGATAAATGCTACACATAATGTGTGCAAGTGTTCATATGGAATTGGAAATAGATAACAGTTGCTTGAAGCCAAAACTGCATGAAAGAGCATTCAGATGTCATTAAAAATACTGGTCTTTAAGATGTACGGTTCTCTCCATCTTTCCCCAGTTTTTCTGTGCTTTTGAGACTTGGTAAAATCTTCAAAAGCCTGTAAGTGACTTAGGAGCTTTTGAAAATTTTACCTAATGTTCTCAACACGGTACAAATTAGTACTGACACATGTGTTGCACCAGTGCCTCATCTAAGCTCTAAATCAGCAGTTCTCAACCTTAAAAAAAAAAAAAAAAGACTCAAGGCATCCCACCGTAGACTCAAGATACCCCTTGGAAAATGCCAGCTCTTAGCTCTCACTTGGTTTTTGACTATAGGAAAATAACATTGCAATTCTGTTGCAAAGAGTTCAGAAAGACCACAGCAGGTCAGAATATTTTTTGATGCTATGGATTCTTGTGTGAAATCTCTGGGTTTATACTGTGAGTCATGTTCACACTCCTGGTTGAGAATCACTGGTTTAAATCCTCTGAGTGTTACAACTCTGAGCCTGACCCTGTCCTCATCCATTTTATACTGGAATAACTCCACTGACGTGCACGGGGTTGCAGCCAGTTCAGCCCCCTGCGACTGGGAGCAGCATTCACTCCTCTTGATTGCTTTGGGCCAGGGTTTTAAACTTCAAATGGTCCCTCAGCAAGAATGGTCTCTACAGTGAGATTTGCAGGGGAGGCTGGGGGTAGATTAGGCATCTGGGGCTGGGGAGAATCTTTCCCCCCACACCTTAAGGAGCAGGAATTGTTCTGCCTCTTCTGCTGGGTCATGATCCTCTCCCCGGCATGTCTGCCCGCTGGACTCCGCAAGGACCCTCCCTAACCCTTGCCATTCCTTACCTTGCTCCAGATCCTGCTGGTCATACCAGGGCTCCTCTTCTTCACTTTGAAACTCCTCCATCCTGTCAGCACTCAGCATTAGCCCCAGCAATCCAGGGAGATGCACAGCACCCAGGTGGGAGGCTCTTCTCACGGTGGGGGGATGGTGCAGGGGGGGACCTGGCTGGGGGCGAGGCTGAGACTGGCAGGTAGTGCCAGCTGGTGCTGATCTGGAGCAGAGCGGAGGATGGGACAATGCAGATGCCCTTCTGTGTGGCTGGTCCCAATCTCCGCACTTGCAGCACCCTCTGGGTCCCTCTGGCTGCCTGCGTGCCGGGGAAGGAGGGGGGCCGAGACGTGGCAGTGGGGGCTCCAATCTGCCCCAGCCTTCGCTTCCCTTGGCTCCAAGCCTGACTCTGCGGAGGGCAGGATTTTTTTTCTGGATTCACTGAGATCCTAGACTGCAAGGGAGGCGGGGAGAGGGCAGGGCTGCATCGGGCGCTCTGGGTGATGCACAAAAGAAAGAGGAACCTTCCCAAGCAGCCAGTTCCTGTTTCTGCAGCTCGGTGGAGACCTCTAGCATGGAATTGCTGCAAGAGAATCCAGGCAGAAAGGCCCGGGAGGGGGGAAACGCTCCCTGCTTCCCTTTCCTCTCCATCCATCTGCCACTCCAAGCTGAGGAAGCCCAGCTGCATTATAGCCAGACCCACTCAGGGCAGGGCCAGCACCCAGGCCAGGGCCAGCTGGGCACTCTGCAGCTGGCCTCGCCCAGACTGGCAGAGGCTGGGTGAAGAGTGTTGGCAAGGGAAAGCATGAGACTCATTTGCCCTAGGAAGAGCCTTTCATGGCCATCTCACCTCACACTCAGCAAAGAGCAGGTGTGGGTCCAACCTAGGCAGAGCAGGGCACTGCAAAGGTGGGAGCAGCTGCCAGTTGCAGGAAGGCCGGGGGGAGCTGGTGGGTGATGCAGGGCAAGAGTTGGAAGTGAGGTACCTAGTGGCTGCAAAACAGGTGGAGGAAAGAGTACTGGCACCTGCTGCAAGGTGCCGTTCTGTGTGAACAGAGGGTATTGTACCCACCAGTGCACTGGGAGGGAATGGAGTGGGGACAAGGGGGCAGAGCCTGGTGTGCAAAGCACTGGGCTGGGACTCTGGAGATGTGAGAATCAATTTTAGCTCCGCTTCTCACTGATGGGGCAAGTCACCAAGCCCCTGGATGCTCTGGGCTGTAAATTGGAGAAAGCAATATTTCCCTTTCCTCCTCCCACCCTCTGTCATACTTCTTTAGATCAGGGGTCCCCTGCCTTTGCCAGCCCATGGGCAATACTTAACAAGTCGCACTCTGTGGGCAGCATCGGACTCCGCTCTCCCTGACACCCTCCAGTTTAACCTTTAACTCCTTGTTTTATGAACAATGTCAGAGGGCCAAGTGTTGCCTGCAAGCAGTGGGTTAGAGACGACTGCCTGAGGGCTTGTCTACATCACAGAATGGCTAGCTATGCTGTCAGAGCCCCCTGCCAGGGCTGGTAACATCTTCTGGCTGGTGTGTGCGTGGGGCCAGCATAATTTTGCCATTTTTCCTTCTGACACTAGCTGGGCTAGCAAAAGCTCTCTTGTCTTGGTATAGCTGCATCCAGACTGTGGGTTTCATCAGCGCAGCTATATTGGCAAGGGGATACAAAACCAATCTACCTATTTGGGTAAAACTTTGGTCTGTACAGCAGCGTAATCATTAGGTTCTGATCTCAAGACAGAGACAGTCCCACTGTATCAAATATATAGTGCCCAACACAATGGCATCTTTCCAGTCTTGGGCTTCTGGGAGTTACAATAATCAGAATAAAGAAATAGTTAATAGGAAACGTTAACATGTAAACAACCCCACCCCCTAACTCCATGTACATCAGACCATCTTGCATCTTGCCGGTCCTCTTCTAGCTCCTTACCTCCTTGGCATGTTAGTTGCTTTTCTTGTGCACAACCACTGAAGGAGCACTCAGTGCAAGTGCTTCTACTTTACCACTTACACACACTCAAGTACAAGCTTATATCTAATTCTAATGTAAACCACCGATTGTGTCTTTGCTGTATTTGTCTTAGAGCTTTCTATTGAAGCTGTATCCAATTCTGCTGAGGTTTGGTATTTTTATTTTTCAATTTACTCTTCTCCCCAATTCTCCCCTCCCAGTTGTTTTCCTTTTAATCCCATTTTGAAGTTTGGGCAGATCACTCAAAACCAGGTCAGACATTACCTTCACTGCTACTCTGGAACGATTGCCTCTTGAGAATGAGCAAATGCAGGGCAATCAAGCAATTAGGAGAGCCTCAGGGTCAAGTTCTGTATGCTATGCTGGTCTACTGTTTTGCTGTGCTGCCAGCTGCTGGGCTCAATTGATTGTAAGCTCTTTGGGGCTGGGAATGGCCTTTTGTTCATTATTTCTATGGTGCCAAACACAATGGAGTCCTGGTCCCCGACTAGAACTCTGAATTGCTACAGTAATAATCAGGACTTGTGATAGAGGTGATCTCGTATGAGACCAACTAGATTTTTGCAAAAAAAAATAAAATTATTTTTGAAAATTCTTTTTTGCAAAAATCTAGTTGGCCTCATAAAAGAGATCACCTCTACTATGAGTCCTGATTGATTTTTCCTCTAGACCAATATGACTACAACCTGGATACCTAACATATGGTAATAAATAATGCCACTCTCTGGGCTTGGGAGTAGCAATGTCGAGTCCCAAGCTATAGAAGTGCCTTGCCTTGCTCTGTCTAGTTAGATAAGAAATAGCCGGGGTCTGAAGGGATCTTCTGATTCTCCTTGCTAGAAGCAAATGATACATGGTCTCAAGAGAAGATGGAGAAAATGAGGATTTTTAGAGGCCTGATTAGGCATCAGAGGAGGGTCTGGGAAAAGGAATCGTATTCATGGGAGTGGGCGCTGGGTATTTTAATGCCTGCTTTTAAATTCCAGGTACCAAATTCATCCCTGATAGAAGTGGATGCCTCTGCACTACAGCCAGTTGAACTGGTACCGCTTGCCAGCACTGAATTTGGGCCACCAAGAGGTTACCAGTCACTCCTGAAAGTGATGCAAGACTTGCTACCAAGGATACCAAGGGGCTGAGGGAAATATGTGCTTGGAGGAAGTCACGTCTTTAGTACAGAAGAATTCCCTGGCTCCGTGTTTGACCACATCACATGCAAGGCTGACTTAGAGTAGCCTGCAGAAAGGATGGGGTGAGATGCTGTAAGAGCAGCAGACAGTCCCGCATTCCAAGAAAGCTGTCGTGTGTATCAGAAAACTGGCTAGTCCAGCACTGGCAGGATCCAGAGAGAGACCTCAACTTCATTCATGGATCCTGGCAGGCAGTGATGGGGAAGGGAAATAAAAAAAGGGAGGAGTAAGGAAACCCCAGATAATTTCTTCCTTACTTTTCTCCAACACACTAAAACCCAGTAGGTCATTTGTAAGTCTCCTTCCTTTTAGCGGTGCTGCAGGCCTGGATCCTGGAGTATCCTAAAAAGGGGTTTGTTAGTTTTCTGCACTTAGTTAATGTGGGCCCTTCTGACCTCCCCGGCTACAATTACCACGGATCAGCAGATGCATTTTAAGTGCCCCGGTCTTCTGTAACTTAGTGTAGATTCGCATGTCTATTCCTACCCTTAGCAACTTTTTGTGGTTCCTTGTGACAAAATGGATCTTTTAAGGACCCTTGCCCATTCCTTATGTGTTATACTTGGTAAATTGCAGGGGTTGGCAACCCTTTCAGAGCAGTAGTAACACAGACTGGTTTAAGGTGGGCTGGTGTTTCCACCTTAGAAGCAACCAAGACTTTTCTCCACTTGTGGCACTCCCTGGCACAGAAATACTACTGGATTGCCCCCTGCCACTGAAGTGCCACTTCTGTGCAGGTTTTATGGGCCAGATGAAATGGCTTAGCTGGTCAGATGCACCCTACAAGCTGTGGGTATTGCTAGATGCCTTGTCTATTAATATTTTTATGAGCTCTACAGGGCCTACGAAGCAACACACGGTAACTTTTGTCATTTGTTTAGCCTGGTGAGTATCTGCTTTTGGGAAGCAATGACACTGCTCAAAGCCCTTTTTGGAATCAATCAGCCTTAGGGTCAGACCGAGAGGAAGGCTGGGGGTGGGGAGGAACATGCCCCCCACAATTTTCTTCCTGCTGGATTGCACATGGCATGCATCTATTCAGCACAAATACAATTGCCTCTTGGACATGAAGGATTTCCCGATGAACAGTGGCTAGATGGTGCTGTTGATAAAGTTTGTACCTGACAACAGCTCCATGCCTTCCATTTGTAGAGGTTTTTAAGACCTGGGTAGACAAAGCCTTGGCTGGGATGATATAATTGGCGATGGTCCTGCTTTGAGCAGGGGATTGGACTAGATGTGACCTCCTGACATTGGTGTTGCATTAGGGGGTGCACGTGCACCCCCTGAGTGTGGCGGTGCACCCCCTGTGATTGCTGCTGCTGGTGGCATCTGCTTGCCAACTGCCAGTCACCACTTGCCACCCTGCCCTGCTGCCAACGCTGCCGCAGCTGCCTGCAGAAACTCTCCACTTGCTGCTGCCACATTCCCACTACTGCCAGCGCTGCCACTGCTTGTGGGAGCTTGCCATGCTCCCCCAGCCTCTGGGGGCACGCGGTGCTCATGCCTCCTGGGGTCCCTTCCAACCCTCATTGTCTATGATTCTGGGTGGGGCGGCAGAGAGCAGCCTGCACAGACAGATGGAGATGAGAGGGATGTTGTGGGGGGAGAGGGTAAAAGAAACAAAGGCTGGGCTGAAGGTGAGGCGTACTGAGGTCTAAGAGTTGGATGCGAGAGCCCAGAAAAATGTCCTGGGTGAGGGAAGAGAGGGCACACAAGCCACAGCCCCCCGCTGTACCTACGGCAGACCTTGCGTTGTGTCAGGGTTGGCAGTAGCTTTATTGGATGGTTTGCATTTTTTTTTTTAAAAGAAATTTTTCATGTTCCAAGCCAAATCAAGTCCAAATCCGCGAGTCAGTCCAGAACCGCACGTGGCCCCTACAGCCGGCAAACACCCTCCACCCCCACCAGGGGCTTCAGATATTTCCAAAATCCTTTGGCAGGCATCCTATGTGAAGGCCCGAGCCCGGAGGCTCAGGGTTCAGATGCCCCCGAGTTTCTCTGGCCCTCAGCCATATGGCTGCAGGAGCCTCCCATTTCCACAAAGTGGGCTCGAAGCCCCAACACCTTGGCGGGTACTGAACCGCGCCAGAAAAACAGCTTTCCCCAGGAACGCTTAGGGAAACCTGCCTTCACAGACCCAATACAGGCAGCCCTTGACTTGCAACATTTCGAGTTTATCAGGGGTGACCACCAGCATCTGGGGGAACGTTTGTCCGCCACAGCGCCCCAAGGGATGATGAGGTCAAACGGTTATAAACTACTCCAAGACCATTTCAGGCTGGACATAAGGAAGAATTTCTTTACTGTCCGAGCTCCGGAGGTCTGGAACAGCCTGCCGTCGGAGGTGGTTCAAGCACCTACACTGAGCACCTTCAAGAGCAAATTGGATGCTTATCTTACTGGGATCCTATGACCTCAGCTGACTTCCTACCTTTGGGCAGGGGGCTGGACTCGATGATCTCCCGAGGTGCCTTCCAGCCCGAATGTCTGTGAAATCTGAGTTACAGCATTTTGCACTTGCAACATTTCTAAACTGACACCCTGTTTCAACTTTATGACATCAGTTCTGACTTGCCAACGCTTGATCCGATGTGACGCCACGCCAGCGAACAAGTCACTGTGGTGCCCATCTCCCTGGAGAACATCTGCCCAAACATCCTTGGATACCGTCTTTATGCAAGCAGACAAGACTCCAGAAAAACCTGCCGCCAGGACTCCCGAGAAGACCCCAGCCTTGAACCCTGCAAAAAGTCCAGCAAAGTGACCTCAAAGAAGTCCTTCCAAGTCAATAGGACTGCTATTTACAATATAACTACATTCATGTAGCTGTGTTACTCATCTATAATTAATTGAGCACAACATGCTGGGGTATTTTTGGGGAAAACAGGGTATGGGGAACCAACCCCCCATTATAACATTGTTTCCTATGGGAAAAAGCGGTTCGGAGTGACAACGTTTCGACTTGAGAGGGGGTTTCAGGAACCGGTCGTGCCCCGAGTCCGAGGGCTGTCCGCACACGGTGGTTCCCCTGCCAGGTGAGGCCGGGCGAGGCGAGCTCCGCGGGGCCCGTGACTCGCAGGCCGGGGGCGGCCAGCGCCGGCAGCGGAGCGGAGCAGGAAGAGAAGGGCCGAAGGGCGGAGCAGGGGGAGGGCTCCGCGGCGGGGATGGAGCCGGCGCGGGGCCGGGGGAGGCCGGGCTGAGCGCGGCGGGAGGAGGCGGCGCCGCCGCAGGAGGAGCTCGCCGCGCCGCGCCGCGCCGGGGGCGCCATGGGCAACGCCGACTCCAAGCTGAACTTCAGGAAGGCGGTGATCCAGCTCACCACCAAGACCCAGGTGAGGCCCGGCCGGGGGGTGCTCGGCGGCGGGGCCGGTCCCGCCGCCCGGGGCTTGTTCAGGCGAGAAGGAGACTCCCGGGGTCGCATCCCGGGGCTGGCGGAGAAGGCCGCAGGCCTCGCCGCTTCCCGGGGCCCAGCTCCCTCATCCCAGGCGAGGCTTGGCACAGCCAGCGCCAAGGGCGGCGATTGCGCCGCCTCACTGGGCACCCCGTTCCCCTGTTTGACTGCCCTGCCAGCGAGAACTGGGGTTTTTTCCCTCGCGGTCTCAAATCCGAACTTCCCTTGCCGCCGCTTTAGGGGTGGCAAACCCGGCTCCGTCCCCTTGCGAACGCCCCTTCGGGGAGTCGAAGGCTGCCATTAAATCCAACCCAGTCCGGGTCTGCGGCAGCAGGGGGGTTGCGCCCGTGTGCTCGAAGGCCGAGGCCTCTCATCGCTTGCTAAGGCTATGCTCTCGCTCCCTGGTTTCTAGGGGGCCAAGCAACAGTCAGAGGAGTCGAGGATCGCTGTGATGATCTGACATCTGGGGTGCCGGCACCCGAGCAGCAAGGCTGCCCGGGTGTGCTGTGATCACAGCGCGTCGGAGCAGGCTTCATTCACCACGTCTGCTGGAGCGAGCTAACGACTGACTCCAGTGGCTCGTGTAGCAGCATCCCTGCACTGAAAAAATGGCAGCAGGGGTGCTCAAACTAAAGCTTGGCGAATGACCTTTAGTTAAAGCACCCCTACCGCCACTTTTACGCTCGGGGATGCTGATGCGTGAGATGTGGCAGCGCTTTAGAGCGGCTCTTGAAGCCGCTCTAATTAAAGCATTCCTCTCCATCCACTCCTGGAGCATGTGTATAAACACCCCTCGGGTCTGGACCTCAGCTTGGTTCTTCACAGGCGAGCAGGTGCTGGGAGGCGAGGAGAAGCAACCCAGCGTCGGGGAAGAAGCACCATCCCTACCTTTTGGCCAGCTGATGAGTTGATGGAGCATGGTGGAGAGGCATGTCTATGAGCTTTTTGAGTGACAGAGCAGGTTGCTGCCTTGAGGAGCCTTTGATGGCTGACTCCAGGATGTGGAAGGAAAAGCGATTGGACAGGGTAGAAAATAGTAGAGAGAAATGAGTGTGGGATGAAGACCAAGTGCTGTGCAATTCAGGAGGCACGAGACCAGGGATTCAGGGTGGGGAGGAAAGGAAATGGATAGCTTAATTCTGGTCAGGAGACTCCTAGATCCTAGTAGTTGCATTGGAGTATTGTAGCCATGATAGTCCAGGACATGTGTGAGAAGCCAGGGAGTTTCTTTTTCTTTCTTTTATTGGACCAACCCCAAATATATGGTCAAAGCAAAGCAGCTTTTTGGATGCTATACAGTTAAAGGTACCAAGTCCTACAATTCTGGCTTCCCCTTCCATCATTTGAATGTGTGCAAGTAGAAGGAGACACTGCAAAAGGGTCTGAGCCCCTTTCCTGATCTCTACACTACGTCAGTTAAAGCACCTCTTCACGTCCGCATTTCGCCAGCTGTATGTGCTGCGAGACTGGAAGGCAGAGTGGCTCCTCCGGTTTGTTGACATTATGCGGTGAGATAAAGTTGACCATGGCACTGAATAAAGAAAAGGCATTCTTGGCTGGGTTTGCTGCAGGGCGCTGCAGAATTGTAGGTGAGACTTATGCCATGTGGAAAAAAGGGTGGGGCGGTGAAACACCCATATTTACATACCTGCGAAGGGCATTGGTGGCTGCATGAGCAGCGGTATGGCTGGGCATTTTTGCAGCCTTGCGATCTGTTACAGGCAACAACCTGCAGGTAACCTCCCAGTCCACTGAGTCATTGGATTTAAAGCATAAAACAGGATATTAGACTGGTTTGAATCGCTGCCCTCGGAGGTGTTTAGCCAAGCCAAATGGTGCTCTCTCAGCAGCAGGACTCCTTTTTGTTACCTTTTCCTCTGTTGCTGGGCAGCAGGACAAATGGAAATTCACCTTTTCATTAAATCACAGGTAACTTGAAACCTGGTGCTGAGCAAGGGTTTGATGGCAAGAAAGGGCCCAGCTATGAACATTGTTCACTTGCAGATGAGAGCATTCAGATTTTGTCAGAAATTTCAAGCATTGTAAAACCAAGCTCTGGTAACTTAAATATTTCTGTGAATAAAGGAACCTCCCTTTAAACAAATCTCCCTTCTAAATGTTCTTTTAAAAAAAAAATTAACACACAAACCTTGCCCTGCAATGTTTGATACCTAAACCATGCAGAATCCAGAGCCTGAAAGTGATATGGATCCTAAACCAAAGTGAATGTGGCCACCTTGATTTTAATGACAAGAAAGGGAAGACAAAAGCTAACTAACGGCATTATAGAGGTACATAGGGTTTTCAAGATGCTTTCGTTTTAATTACGTAATATTGTGGTAGTCATTCTGGAAAGAAGTCTATTTATAACACAGCTCTGTCCTCTCTCAGCCATATGGATAATTGGAATTTAACTTCATGTAGTTTTCAATTGACAGTGCCTTTTGAATAATAAAACGGCACCTGCTTTTCACCTGAGGATCTGCGTATGCTTAGGTTTATTATCTGGGTGTTCATAACAATGTTAACCCTTCCAAAATACGTGCAAAATTCAGTCTGCCTAACAGAAGAATAACAGAAAGCCTAGCCTTGCTAAGGTGTTGCAGCAACTCAGTAGCAGAGCTGAGATCAAACTTGGGGGTATTTTAATTGAATGCAATCTTCCTCCCTCACTGCAGCTTGGAGATGGAGTAGCCCTTAAAGTTTCAGCAAGGAGCTCATCCTTAAGTATAACATTCCTGATGTCTTTAAAGTGGTTTTTGTCATGTTTTAACCCAGCCATGTTTGGCCCTAAAGAGATGAGAAGGAGCAAATGAAGAAACAATAAGGATATAATCCACAGCCCTTTCTCCCCCCTGATGGGCAACAGCCATATCTTGATAAGGTGCTAATTTGAGTCTGATAAGAGACAGAACTTGTGTCTAGAGAGAGATCAGTTTCATAACCTGGATATTAACCTGGTTCTGAAAGCATCCGGGCATATGTCTCTTGGCTTTATCAAAAGCAAACGCCAACTGAACAAATGGTTCTAGCCTTTCATCTGTCAAGGGCGGCTGTGATTTTTAAGGCTGTATTTTGTGCTGCTGGTTTTCATGCCAGGGTTTTTCCATGCCTCTTTCAGAGTTCCAGGAATCATGTTTTCCTCTCTTAAAGCCTATGCTTTTAAGGCTTGGCTTTCCAGCCACCACTTCTGCAGCAGTGGTGTGCTTGGGAATTGCTACCTGCTGCTCCAGTATTTCTAGGGGGGACTGTTGGAAAGTTCAAGGTTCTCCTTTCTGCTCCAAACACTTGTGTGTGCAGCCTCTGTCTTGTGCAGCTAGGACTGGACATGTCTGCTTGCTAGTGTTATTGCTGTTTGTCCGCAGACTTGCACTGAGGCGGTTTGCACACACAGCTCAAGCAGGGCTTCACGGTCAAATTCATATTCCTTGTCTCAAATTAACTGTCAGGCCATTGAGGCTGCATCTTGTATCAGGAGTGCCTGGGCTCTTCCAGGGCTTGGTTAGGTGCTTCAAAGGTGACTGCTGTGTTCTTTGCCCTCTGTAATTCTAGCTCCTATAACTGGGACTGAGACATATATTATTATCATTGGTATTGGAGCAGTGCCTAGTTGTGAGCTAGTGTCCTGCTCTTCTCGTCGCTGTCCAAATACAGAATGAAAAACGAGTCCCTGCCCCAAAGTACTTGCAGTTGGTGCAGCTGGGATGCTTGCTTGGGTTGAACAAGAAGCAAAGGATGGATTGATAAGCAGCTCAAATAGCTATTCGAGGGCTAAGCACCCTCCATAAGTCACTGTTTGAGTTCGTGCAGACGGTAAACCTGCCCTGGGGTATACAGAATGGGTGGCTGGGAACACATATATTATTTAAAGGACCAGCTGCTGAGCACTGGTAATTGGGATAAGACAGCAAATGTGGACTGTGGCTGAGGTCCTGTATTACGGTGACTGTGACTGAAAGTGAATTAGATGCTAGCAGACCCAGACAAGGATGACGGCAGCAGATAAGGGGGCAGTGTCCTGAGGCCTCTTCCTGTTTACCGGCCCTTGGCAGCTTAGCTCTGTTCTTCTGTTTCCTTTGACGTGGCCTGTTTGCAGGGGGATTACTTTCAGGGATGTGATTCTGTACTGGAGAGCTGGCCAGATTACTGACATCCAAGCTGCTTCCTCCTTAATTCCCAGTGTTAAAAAGGACTAAACCGCACTTTCCGTGTAAAGCTAAGGCTGGGGAGAGGGCATGAACAGCATGCAGGAAATTCTCCGTGGAAGTACCCAGTATAACCAGCCCTGGCCCCAAGTATTCAATGCGTGAATGGGAGATCTTTGCTTCCCATCTCATCAGAGCACCTGCAGTCATGTTTACCCTCCGTGTGGGAGCTGGAGACAGCAGATCTTGCCCTACCTCACCCCCCTGGGCCACATCACCCCTAGCTCTGCCCATCATGCCCTCAACAGCAATGTTAGGCCTCACCAGTCATCCCATTAGCTTGGCTCAGACAGATAGATTGTGCTGGCCCTCTTCTTTTAAACAGGTTCCTGGAAGGGGAGGAGGCTGCCATGTGCTGATTTTAGACCAGTGCTGTCCAGATCACCCAAGGTTATACTCCTTGCTGAGAGCCCTAACTCCTAGATCTATAATACTAGGTCTCTACTGTAATGACTGCCTTGGTAATAGCCTTCCAGGGGCGTAGGAGGTCCTCTACCGTGTGTTGGAGGCAAATATGGCTCTTTACAGTGCTGATTTGTTGGTTGGGACTGAAGACCTATTTGTTTTCCGTGCTGTATCTGGGGGAGCTGATGCGGCTGTGCTGATTAAGGCTTTTCTTGCTGGAGTTTCAGATTTGCCAAGCTCATAAGGGACTGAGATGGGTGAGGCTGACTTCTGATGCTCTTTAGTTCCCTGTGTTAGCAATTACATAGAGGGACGTGTAATGAACTCGGCCACAGTTTGGGCAAAGTGAAAATGACTGTATATTCTTGTCTATGCTCTTGCCTTTTCCCAAGAAACCAGCTGCCTGAAACTGGGATGTTCATTACAAACGAGGAAACAGTAACAGCAGTTTTTTCCCCACTTAAATGTTTGCTGGGCAAAAGTAAAAGTAACAGCGCAAGATCTGCAGGCTGGACTCTCCGGCTGCTGCTACTGAGTTACTTTACTACAAGGGAAGATCTTTTCCCCCCACTTCTGCCTTTTAGACACAAAGTGTGTCTCTTTTCCTAGGGCGTATTGCATGTGAGAAAACAGGGTAATTAATCCCTGTGTAAGACTCTGTGAGGAAGTTGTCTTAGGAAAAGTTCAGTACTGTTCTGCCAAAAGGGATGCAAGTGTAAATGTGTTGAGCAGCATTTGGGCCTCAGATCCTTAATTACAAGCAAGGGGCTGTGAAGATGATATAGCTGGGGATGGTCCTGCTTTGAGCAAGGGGTTGGTCTAGATGACCTCCAGAGGTCCTTCCAACACTAGTTGCCTGTGAGTCTATGAATGGGGGGAGGTTACTCAGTCGTATGCAGTCTTGAATCTGTGCTGAGCCTATGTCCCAGGATTGTAGTAGATGAGGAATGCAGCTGACCTGTTGTGTTTGTTAATTTATCCAGAAATGTGGTTTTAATGTAATCCTTGGTCAGCCCCTTGTCCTGCTATCATAAATGCCCCTAGCTTGGCAAATTACTGTCCTGCTGGCAAGGTTCCCTTGTAGTTTCAACTGAGTGCAATATTTGTTTCCTGTCTTAAAGTGATCTGCAGTTTTATAATGTGCTGTAAAACAGCTGCTGTATTCCACCACAGAGGTGGCTACATTTCCGTAATAGGAAGCGATGGTGGGATACAGAGCTGTGGGGTCCCTCAGAAGGAATGTGTAAGACATCAGGTATGTTTTACAGGTAGGGCCAGATTTTTTAGGCAGATCAATGAAGGTCAGCTTTGTCCTCACGCTTTGCACATGGCGGCTCCATTTGAGATGCATCCCATGAGCCCAGCCCTCCTGAGCTGAGTTCTTGCAAATCTAGTTGGGAGCAAGTGAGTGCATGTGGAGATTCCCTGCTGGAAGAATCGGTGTTGAATTCTTTGGAAAAAACCCTTTTTCTGGGGAAAGCGGTCTGGGGCCTTATTCAGTCCCTGTTTGGTAAAACGAAAAGGCTTTCAGTACTAGAGCAATCGTGGATCACCTGTGTCTAAGCACCTTCTTTCTAAGATTGTGGAGTGATTCATTTCGTGGCTGGAAGGATCAAGACAAGGACAGTGATAGCAGAGTTCTTGGCATTGGTGCCTTACAGACAAAAACCACAACGAAAGGAACCTGTTGTATGAGTCTTGGCACTGCCTGCCTGCTCCTCTCACTTTCTGGCCTTTGGGCATTGGTGATGCATCCCCTCCCTGGAGTTATGGCTGTTAACTCAGACAATGTATTGCCTCGCTGCATCCGGCTGTGGGGGAGCAAAGCCGAGTGCTTCTCTCTCTCTCCGCTGGAGCTGTGACTGGGGAAGTCTGTGTTGTAATATGCCTAGCATGTACACAGAAACTTGTAGCAAAGCTTGGGTGAATTAATGTTGGAAGAGAAGTTGTGGAAAATGTTTCCCTTTCAGCTCTCACTCCCACCTCCCCTGTTCTGGTCGAACGCGATGGAGCCGCTCACTGCATATAATAGCCTCTGTTAGGCAACAGCTGTTTGTTTTCTGAGGCTGTCTTACGTCAAGGGCAGGAGGTCCCAGGCTCTGTCGCTTCCTAACTGGAGAGTCAGGAGCGGTAGCCAGCCAGCGTTCTGGCTGAATGAGCACACCTTGGGGTGTATGCAGTGCCGGAAACGCTCTCCTTCTTCAGGTAATCCAGTAATACCAGTCACTTGCGTAACACCAGCTGTTCAAGGATCTCCCAGCGTTTTACAGGCTTGCAACTCTAACCTGCTTGGTGAGTTGGAGACACAGCTGTGTTAGCTTCATTTTACGAAGCGGGAAGACTGAGGCATACGGGCCAGGTGAGTTGCTCCTCAGATCACATAGTAAAGTATGAAGTGAAGCCAGGAGCAGACTCCAGGAGTCCTGATTTCCACAGTCATGCATGCATTCTTGTATCCATTGACCACAGTCACTCGCGTGCCCCTGACAGCTGGCTTGAGGCACCTTTTATACAAGCTGTTCCTAATTATTTCATGGTGTGAGTTATATTTTGATAGAGCCAGCATCTCCTGGGTTGCATTTCTTTCCCTTTGCACTCGCATGGACCATCCATTCTCCCATTTGTCCTTGTGTAACAGGTGGCTACAGTAGTAATTGCCCACATGGGCAAGTAGTATTAGGCCAAAGGTTTAATGTCATTTCAACTTGTTTAATGAACCAAAGAAGCTGGGAAGAAGAATAGGAGCCATGGGTCTGCCACATCTTCATGAACCATCAGCAGGTGCTCCACTGCTGCCTGTGATCTGTGGATCAGCTTGAACACGGCTGCCTTGCACCAAGTGGAAGCATACTTCCCAGCTGTACGCTCAGTAGTGAAGACTGGGTTCTTCTGACAACAGTGCATGTGATGCATTTGGGTCCATCTTGACAGACCCATATGCCTGTGTTGAGTCCTACTGGCTTCAGTGGAGGAATGCAAGGGTCCACATATGTGACTCCAATGCTAGGATTGGGTGCCTTACCACGTGTGATTTATGACACTCATGGTTATATCAAAAACCAACCCTGAGGTCAGAGTGGGAGCCCAAAATGAAAGTGCTTAAAGACCTGGCCAAAGTCATTACAGAGCCCCTGGTGAAACTCTTCCACAACTCATGGCACTCTGGAGAAGTCCCTGAGGACTGGAAGAGGGCCAATGTTGTGCCTATCCACAAGAAGGGCAGGAGGGAGGACCCGGGTAACTATAGGCCAATCAGCCTAACTTCCATCCTAGGGAAAATCCTAGAAAAGTTCATCAAGAAGTCTATCTGTGATAAGCTTGCAGAAGGTAAGAGCCTGAATGACAGCCAGCATGACTTCATTGCGAGCAGGTCCTGCCTTACCAACCTCATCTCCTTCTATGACCAGGTAACTCGCCACCTGGACACAAGAGAACAGGTTGACATTGTATCCCTTGACTTCCAAAAGGCGTTTGAGCTAGTATCCTACAATGTCCTTGCAAGAAAATTGGAGGATTGTGGGCTTAACTCTGAGACAGTCAGGTGTGTGTGAAACTGGCTGCAGGATAGGATGACACCAAGTTGTGAGGGAGTGTGGCCATGCTTGAAGATTGCCTATAGTTACAGGCAGACCTAGACAGGCTGGCAAGTTGGGCTGATTGGAACCCAATGAAGTTCAATGTCGAGAAATGTAAAGTGCTCCACCTTGGGATGAGCAACCCCCAACGCACCTACAGACTTGGCAGCACCAAACTGTCTAGCACCACGAATGAAAGGGATCTGAGGGTAATAATAGACCACAGTATGAATGAGCCGGCAGTGTGATGCTGTAGCCAGTAGGGCAAATAATAACCTGGCATGCATTAATCGATGCATCTCCAGCAAAACCAAGGAGGTGATTCTTCCGCTCCCCTCAGCACTGGCGAGACTGCAGCTGGAGGACTGCGTCCAGTTCTGGGCACTACACTTCAGCAAGGATGTGATCAAGCTTAAGAGAGTCCAAAGAAGAGCCACCTATATGTTCAGAGTCTTACAAGGCAAGCCATACAAGGAAAGGCTGAGGGATCTTCAGCCTGAGGAAACGAAGGCTGAGAGGGGACCTGGTAGCAGCTTACTGCTACATTAGGGGAGGACATCAAGGGCTCAGTGAACAACTGTTTACCAGGGCACCTGAGGGGAAAACCAGGAGTAATGGCCACAAACTCCTGGAAGATCGATTCAGGCTCAACATTAGGAAAAAACTTCTTCACAGTCAGGGTCTCCAGACTGTGGAATAAGCTCCCTCCAGAGGTGGTGCAGTCTCCTACCCCGGAGATCTTCACCTTGCTGGGGTTACCTGACCTCCAGTTACCATTCGTGCTTGGTACAGGGGGCTGGACCTGATGATCTTCCAAGGTCCCTTCCGGTCTTACAATATATGAAAGGTATCATGGCAGGAAACAGGTATTCTTCAGTTCCCTTGAATCTTTTTATTCAGGGAGTTCAGGTGAGGATACTTTCTAACGAGTATTTTTTTTTTTATATTAACAAATAATTTGACCAGTCCCATCTATATATGGCATGGCTTTAATGCAGCACCTGGAATTGGACGTATCAGTGCATTTATCTTTGAAGAATTACTGAACTGGATGCCGAATCCCAGGTCATGCATTTTTGGGGGATATCTGTAATTTGTGGAGAGACTTCTGCAGTGAGGTGGTGGCAGTGTTTGTATGGGAGGAGCCACATTCAGGTACCAGAGGCATGGGACATTAAATCAGCACTGAGCTGTTTCGAGCGCCACTTGTTTCCTTCAGATGCTCAGAGGAGCATGTAAGAGTGGTGCTTTCTTGCCCAGCCTGCAGTCTGTGCTTTTTGTTGCCTGTATAGTTTGGAAAGGCAGAAAAGCGTTGAAACTCTTCTATGGTGCAGCAAGCCTCGATTCGGACAAGATGGCTCATTGATTTTGATGGGGAGGGTTGCACTGTACACCTAAGGGTTATGTCTGCTCCTTTTAATGCTCGTGGCAGTTTCATCTCCTTTGCAATCATTCCTCTTGGCCTGGCAGATCCAGTACAGCTACAAGAGCGCAAATCAGGGTCTCTGCTGCTTTGTTTGCCATTGAATCACCTGACATCCACACTCTAATTGCAGCATCTCTCTTTGGGGAGGTGATGCAGATGGCTGAGAGGGCACTTCCTATGATTACTTTGATGAATAAATTGAGGATGCTCAGTCTGTAATTAATGGGGAGGTAATAGAACTGCAGTCCAGTTCTTTTGGTTTTATGGTCCCTTTCCTCAGCATAGGTGGGTTGTAAGAGACAAAATTGGATAAACCAGTCTCCTGTCCGTGGCTAATAAACTTCATGGCGGCCCCAGAAATGGGGCTGGGAGAGAAGTGTACATTTCCACTCCCTGCCAAGGGGGATGGCAGGGCTGTTGAGAGGAGTGTCTCCCACTCCAGAGACCCAGCAGACTGGGTAAGAAGGAGCATGTCTCCAGATGCAGAGGAACTGTGTTCATGGGGCACGGAGCCACATGTTGCTGGTGTGAGAGCCCTCGGGCTGTTCTAGGATCTGGATGTTTTGTATGATAACTGGCTTTTCTGTTGTTTCATCCTTGCTCTTCCACCCACCTTTGTCTCATGCAGTCTGTACCTTGTTGTGATAGATTCTAAACTTTATGGGGCAGGGCCTTGCACTTGAGCATGCTCCTAGCCCACAAGGCCTTCCCAAGGCACTGGCAGAGTGCAGGGAAGTAGCACAGTCCATCTGCTTTGAATCCATTGCACCTGCTACATGTGTCAGGTTGAGACTTACCCTGGTGTCTAAGGACTCCTGTTTGTACCTTCTCAAAGGTGTCCGCCTCAGAAACCCTATGCTGGTGTGAATGATGCACATGTACTGTGTGAAGAACTGCTGGTACCTGTTGATCCTCTCCACCAGAAATGCAGGTGTAATGTGCACTTGGCTCCTCATACTCCGTTCAGTAACTTTTCATTCAGCTGCCATAACAGATTTGGCTCTGGGAGTAGGGACGCCAAGCTACAGAACAGATGGATCAACACCGAGGTGCATTTCTTCATTTTAATGTTTTGGTATCAACAAGGTCCAGGTTGGCCCCAAAACTGAACAAGTCAGATGGGGGTCCTGGAGGGTTATTGCTTCTTGTCCTTCTTTGCTTTCTGCTTCTGTAACCCTTGGTTTGTCTCTTCACAGCCTGTGGAGGCAACAGATGATGCCTTCTGGGACCAGTTTTGGGCAGACACAGCCACTTCGGTGCAGGATGTCTTTGCCCTTGTACCAGCTGCTGAAATCCGAGCAGTGAGGGAAGAATCACCTTCAAACTTGGCTACCCTGTGCTATAAGGTAAGGTGCCTTTTCCTTTTCTCTTGGAGTGAGATTCATCTTCGCACAAAGAACCACAGTGAGGCTTGTGCCCTGCAGAAGTCCCACCACTTGAGCAGCTTGTTGCACAGGGAAGAATTTCCTTCCCTTCAAGAGCAAGGGGCCTTTTGCTCATAGGTTTCTACTAGTTGGTATTGCAGGTGCCTTCTCAATGCTGCTTTCTGTGATTAACAGTATCGCACGTACTCGCCAGCTCTTGAGTTGGTATTTGTGACTGATGATGGCCACATAAACAAATGGGTGGAGCTGAAATGCTCGGTGCCTTGTGGGGCAAGTACAGCAGGAATCAAAGGTCTTCCAAATGCCTTTTCCTACCCTCCTGCTGCACTCCTCTTTAGGCTGGCTTGTCCCTTTATCCTCCTGATGTAGAATGGCAGAACCCTTTTCTGCCCTGGAGTGCAAGGATGGTTTGCATCAGTTTCCTGTCTTGGTTTACCACAAACCACAATCGGCTTCTGATCAGCTTAGAACTCTTCTCTACTAGGCTCCAATGCCCCCGGTCCTTGGTTGAAATGTAGGCTGCCTGCTTGTTGGAGGTCATGGCATGCAGTGTGTAAGTGCTGTGTGTCCTTGATGGAGCCTCTCCATCAGAGTATCTTATTGCTCCTTCATGTTTACCATCTGCCTCAGCTCTTCTAGTATAGCTCGAATAATATCAGCTATGGTGTTGCTCACCCTAAAATCCTCATAGATGCATAATTATGAGAAAGTCTTAAGCTTTTTTCCATCTCTTCTGCTACTGTCTGTTTGGCATTAGCATGTCCCCGGATGCTAGTCTTTCAACTTTGCCCTTTTAGGGGACTGAACCCAAGGAACATCTACTTGCATTTCTACTTGCCAGAGCTGCTGAGCTGTCAAGTCAGGAGGATGTGGCTGGCTGTGGCTGTGTAGGGAACAGGCTGTTCAGCAAGACTTAGGAAGGCATTGGTACAAATAATGCTTCAGGCTCTTTCTGCCCTGTGATTTTGAGGCATGCAAACAGCCTTGCTGAGAAATCATAGAACTTATATTTCCTAGCATTGTATTTGAGAACCTTTTTCTACCATGCCTGTTCCTCCACAGTAGTATCACTGTAGGTAGACCCTAAATTTTTTGACGCTATCCCAGCCCACCTCACCTTGTTCCCCATAAAGCAATTGTACAGTAGTCATCTACCCATTAGAAAGTGCCATGAGAGACCTGATCGCTGCAGGGTTATCCTTCCAGCTGGCCTTAAGCACAGTTAGATATTGAATATGAATGGGAGCAACGTGCAACAGCTTATATTTTTGTGGGCCGTAGCACAATTCAGGACCACAGGTTATTCCTATTGCAGCAATTCTTAACAATGGGCTTGCTGGAGTTTGCATCACTGCAATGGAGAGAAATTGCTATAATGCAGGTGCAGTGTCATTTGTAAGCATGTGTGGTTTGGACTCAGTCTGTTCGCACTGTACTGAGCTGTAACTGTACCTGGAATGTGCACAAGCTTAATCCTAAGGTAGAGCATGGCCAGGTCCCTTGATAGCACAGGCAACACTTAAATACCCATTAAGACGGTGACAAAGTCAGTGAATTACATTGTCTATCACAAAAGTCAATAGAAAGGCACCACCTATTAATTGGAAAGTTAAAAGTCAAGTCTTTGAAAATATCTTGGCCTCCACTGATTTGTGCTCAGGGCATGAGGAGTAAGTGGAACAGGAGCAGGTGTAAGGGGTAAATGCTTCTTTTTCTGTCTTGCAAATCAAACGAATAGCCTGTTGCCCATGAGAAGCTGCTATGGCTGTTGGGCAGGGTGAGTGTCCCCAGTCCAGAGCAATGCAGGTGACACCAGTAGTCCCTACCCCCTTGTTGGAAGAGAGGCCAAAGACTGGACAGGCCAGGGTGATGTAACTCCTCTCAGCCAAGGGACATTCTCTCCGGGTCAGTACTAAGACATGTGTATGGGGAGGAGAAAGCCCATGCTATACGTGTTCTGCAAAATGGGAAGACTTCAAAGTCTTCTGATCCAGCTCTACTTTCACTTCTTCAGTAGGGGGAAGAAGAGGAGGAAGCATATGGCTTGGAGATCTGTATTTCCCAATAAGAAAGTAGTCTTACTCTCTGGGAAAGAAGCCATCTCTTTGGATGGACCAAGGCCCCATTGGGCTAGGTGCTGTGGCCGTGGCTTCTAATTGCTATAGCCATACAAATCATCTAATAATAGCTGAGAGTCTCTTTATTTCTACATCCCCTAAAAGGGAGATGCCATCAGTCATCACAGAAGCGTGACGTAATGAAGAGAAATCTTGCTAAATGATGATGGAACCAAAGGCTACTTGTAGTTGTGTGGTAGAGTCCACATGTCTGTAGCCCGTGGGATGCCAGGATTGTGCTACTTTGCTTTGTTTTGTTTCCATCAGGCTGTGGAGAAGCTGGTTCAGGGAGCGGAGAGTGGCTGCCACACAGAAAAGGAGAGGCAAATCGTTTTGAACTGCAGTCGGCTTCTCACCCGCATCCTGCCGTACATCTTTGAGGATCCTGACTGGAGAGGCTTCTTCTGGTCGACTGTACCTGGGGCTGGACGAGGAGGGGTCTGTGTCTATTGACTCATGTCATTGTTGGGCTAGGGATGGAGGGAGGGAGATGTTGCAGGAAGCGAGACCATGTGGCACCGAAAAAAGATCAGTTAGGAGCAACTTTGTTTCAGTTGGTTGAACCACTGGTTCTCAACCTTTTTAGACTTAGGGCACTCCTTGGCAAATGTTGGCTCCCGGCTTCAACTTGTTTTGGGTTTTTTTTGCCATGGTAAATAATAGAGTAGTTTTTCTGTTCCAGAGATCTCAGACAGATCACAGCCAGTCAGAGTGTTTCAGTGCTTTGGATTCCCATTTGAAATCTCTGGGTTTATCTTGTGAATCACGTTTGCGCACCTAACGGTGCTGTTATCCATACACAAAGTTGCTGCGGTACCCTGGTTGAGAATCACTGGGTTGAATCTTGTGGGAAGCTTCTTGAAAGATGCAGAGTGGGCCTAGCTGCCTCCATACTGAGCGTGTTGCGATGGGCTGAAAGCAAGCGTACAGTCCTTCTGTAGCACCACCGTTATTGTCTGCTGCTTCTCCTTGAAGTTGCTTTGTTCAACACAGGCTGGTGTGTCTATTGGAGTGTTTCAGTCACTTGGCTTTTGTGGGTAAGACCTTGCCTGCTCAAGGTGGTTGATCCAGTATAACATCAAATGTGAATTTAAACAAATACAAGTATTCTGGTGCATAAAGCTTGGGTGGAACCTCATATTTTAGTATACCGGTGGCTAAAGCCACTCAGGAACCAAATTAAACTGAAATAATATTATGACAGAGCTGTGTGCAGGGAAGCTCTATGAGTTGTAATGCAGTGGCCCTTTCCTGATCGGAGCTTTACTGCTTTTGAGATGGGCATGTGTGGCCCAGTAGTTGGAAATTAGTACTCTAATTAGGTTGTATTCCTGGTTCCGCTACTAACTTGGGTAACCTTAGGTGAGTGACAATGCTCCTGCATTTGCATTGGCACTGGGATAGTGATGACACGGGGATAGTGATGACACTTGCTATATCACATTTTGTGGTGTCAAGGTGGAAGGGTGTAAAATGCTGTAGGATCCTTGGCTGCAATATTATTGCTGTTCCTGTACATAACAGCATAGCAGCAGGGGTGCATTGATTTGCCTACTTGCTAGAACAGCAGCTGGTCCTTTAATACAACAGCAGTGCTCTCCTTGGAGACGCTGGGTCTGCAGTCTGGCACTTCTGGGCTTTGTGCTGCTGACTGCAGCTGTATCCCCTCTACAGTAGTGCCCAGCAGTGCCTTTCATGGAGGCTTAGTGGAGTGGCAGAGAGGGGGGTTTGGAACAGCAAGAGCCTTGATCTATTTGAATTAAAAAGGCCATGGGATAGCAAGAGCCTTGAGCTGTCTCAATCTCTCACTTCTAATCTATCTCACCCGAGCCCATTTTAAAGGGAAATGCTGGCAGGCAGGGAGAGGGGACGTGGGTACTTTTTTCTCACTTCGTGATTGGACAGGCCTCCGTTCTGGGGGATAGAGCTATGTGGGAGCACAGTGTCCAAGCAGCCTTGTTTGGGGGAAGGACAGTGCACTGTTTTGTGCTTGGACACAGCCTGGCTGTTGTTAGACACTGAATGCGCACCTCGCTTGGCAGCTGTGTAGGCCAGCGGTTATTGGACTCAAAGGGCACTCTAGCCTGTTAGGGTGGTTAGGGAATGGCAGGCACTGATGGTACCATTTCAGTTCCTGGTCCATTTGTTCTGCGCTCATGCATCATGAATGCTGATTTGGGCTTTACCGATGAGTCAAGGCCCCCAAATGGTGCGTGAGCTGACTCTGAATAAAGCTGGCTGCACTGTGAGGCAGGAGATCCGTGTGCAGAGCCTACAAGCAGTGGGGAAGCCAGCTGTTGGATCAGCACATCCATACCTTGCCCACACATATGGGAGCTGCTGTGTTGCACTCTGATAGGTGGCTCTGTTCTTTGAACTTGAGCATAAGTTGCAGGGATGCTTAGCTCACTAACAGAGAGGAAGGAAGGTACAACTGAAAGCATCCCCTGCTGGTTTTGTCCTTGAGGTGGCAGCTTTCCATCAGGTGCAAAGTGGGGAGGAGTCCTGGTACCTGAACCCTAGAGTGCGTTTCCTGGCTGGGTTTCCTACCTGGAAGGGACTGGCCTGTGGGTGAGGGTGAATGACAGATCCCAATTTGGGGAGGCTGGGATCAGAAGTAAGGATGATCCTTTGGAGTTGTAGATAACGGATATACATCCTGGGCATTCTCAGTGTGGTGGAATGGGGAAGAAGAGAGACCTCAGTTCATTAAACATGATAAATATCCTCCTAGGGACTTTTTAGAGAATGAAGCACCTTCCCCATGGTGACAAGGATCTGCTGGTTCCTTATGTTCTCTCTGAATCGCCTGACTGTAGCTGGTGCCAGCAGGACTGATATCCCTCGCACGCAGGTGATGCGTCTGCTAGCTCAGACTACACTGGTGCGGATCATCCTTTTTATACATAATCCCTCATGAACTCGAGGCGTCTCTGATTTCAAAGCAAAAGCATCTTTGCTGCCTTCCAGCTGCCCCCACCACTCCCGGCCCCATCCTTACACGTGGGAACCTTTCATTGGTCTGTGATGTTGCACTAGGAGACGTCAGCATGGTGCAGATGATCTTCTCCGTTCAGCTGCGATGGAGCGGCTGTGTCATGCACACGCTGAAAAAGGCCAGGCTGTTGCAGAGATGCTTCTCGCCCTCTCCTGGCAGAAGGCTGCAGTTAGCTGTGGTGGGGAAGGCGTGATGCTTATGGGAGGGAGTGGAGAGGTTCCCCTGGAAACGGATGCAGCGGAGTAACCATGTGTGACAAGCATCGGCTTCTGGATTCGCTGGGGTTGGGGAGAGCAAGATCCACTCTGCTAGTAGTCAGTCTGCTATGGCTGGCTGGGGGCACCTGCCTCCTTTCCTCTCCCCAGCTCTGGGCAGCACATGCCAGGGTTGGAAACCTTAATTCAGTTTTATCTTAAGTTAACTAAGTATTATCTGGTGCTGTGTGAGTGATACTAGCCCCCCCTGCATCAGACTCTGTCTGAATCGCCCAACTGGTCATGGTGGGGTGACACCGGGCCCTCTCCCATCTCACGTGCCCTCCTCCTGGTTCCTTCCTCCAGGGTCAGTATCAGTTGTGCAGCCTCAGTGGGACAAACATCTCCCTGACAACTTCTGGGGGGCGCAGTGAGACTATTTGCATCTCCCTCTGCATCTGTTGCCCTCAAGTCCTCTTCCCTTTGAAACCTATGGGTTCTCATTGACACTGTTCCCTCTCCCATTACTGTATCACCCGCCTGGTCTCAAGCAGGGGGGGTGTCTCCCTTTTAATAGGTGGGTTGTTTCTTTTCCCTGTTTCTCTGCTTTCCCCAGATCTCTGTCTCCTGTCTGCTGCAGTGTGTTTAATGTTACTGTGTACTGCCTTGCAGGCCTGCACTGTAACTTTTCTATCTTGTTTGGCCTTTTTTTAGGGGGATGAAGACGATGAAAATGCCAGGCCACTTGCTGAATCATTGCTGCTGGCAATTGCAGACCTGCTCTTCTGTCCAGATTTCACTGTCCAGAGTCACCGGAAGAGCACTGTGGTAAGTCAGGCGAGCCTGTTTGACTTCAGCTGGCTGAGCCAGCAACTTAGCTTTCATTCAGCTTCAAAAGCATCCACCATTCCCGTGTACCAGTCCAGGATGCACATTTCCATCTTGTCCACCCTGGTAGAAGCTTAGTAGTTTAGTCCTTACCTTGTTGCAAAAAAGTGCTTGGTTAGTATCATGAATGAAGAGACTTTGAGAGCCAAGCAAAGTGTCTTAAGTAGACAGAAAGAATCAGAACTTGTGGTAGAGGTGATATCTTATATTAGATCAACTAGATTTTTTGCAAAAAATGTCTTTAATTAAGTAGACAGATCAACTTGACTATTCTGCCACCAGCTCCTGCTTTGTGGGGAGGGGCAGGCTAGGAACATACTGCTCAGGAGCATCAATCCTTCTCTAGTTTCTTGCCCTGTGGTCAGCGATATGTTGGTTATAACCAAGTCTCACTGTGCAGTGAAATCAGAAGACAGATGAGGAGTTCTGATCTAGCCTTCCTAAAAAGACAGGTGCTCACTGAAGTTCACCGCTTTGCATATTTTTTGGACTTTTGGTGACAAAAATTTCCTGATGATCGCAGAGAGGTGAAGCAGACTTTCGTAACTCTGTTCCCCAAGTCTGTGTGGAGTTCTGTTACTTATAGTTTCATAGTTAGTAGGGTTGGAAGGGACCTGAACAAATTATCGAGTCCGACCCCCTGCCATGGCAGGAAAGAGTACTGGGGTCAAACGACCCCAGCAAGGTGATTGTCAAGCCTTGTCTTAAAGTCCCCTGGGTTGGAGCCAGCACCACTTCTCTTGGAAGTTGGTTCCAGATCCTAGCCACCCTGACAGTGAAGTCGTGCCTCCTGATGCCTAGTCTGAATCTACCCTCTGCCAGCTTGTGACCGTTATTCCTGGTCACTCCTGGCGGTGCTCGGGGGAACCGGGACTTCACCAGTGCCTGCTGGTCCCCCCTGACTAGTTTGTCACAGGCCACTAGATCCCCCTCAGCCTTGTCTTGTGGAGGCTGAACAGGTTCAGGTCCTGTAGTCTCTCCTTGCAGGGCCTGCCCTGCTGCCCCCTGATCATGCGAGTGGCCTCCTCTGCACCCTCTCCATGTTGTCCACATCCCTCCTGAAGTGCGGCGCCCAGAACTGGACGCAGTACTCCAGCTGCGGCCTGACCAGTGCCGCATAGAGGGGGAGGATCACCTCCCTGGACCTGCTCGAGATGCATCTGTGGATGCATGCCAAGGTGCGGTTGGCCTTCCTGACTGCCTCCCCACACTGCTGGCCCATGTTCATCTTGGCATCAATGATGACTCCAAGATCCTTTTCTGCCTCTGCACTGATGAGAATGGAGTTCCCCAGCCTGTAGGTATGGTGCTGGTTCTTTCTCCCCAGGTGCAGCACCTTGCACTTGTCAGTGTTGAATCCCATCCTGTTCTCATCTGCCCACCTCTGTAACCTGTCTAGGTCCAATTGCAGCCTATTCCTCACTTCTAACGTGCCCACATCCCCCCACATCTTAGTGTCATCAGGAAATTTGAACAGGGTGCTTTTTACCCCCTCGTCCAAGTCACTGATGAAGAAGTTGAACAGTGTGGGCCCAAGGACCGAGCCCTGGGGGACCCCACTGCCCACGTCCTTCCAGGTCGAAAATGATCCATCCACCACCACCCTCTGGGTGCGGCCCTCCAGCCAGTTGGCGACCCATCTGACTGTGTAGGTGTCAACACCACAGGCCCCCAGTTTCTTAATGAGAACGGGGTAAGAGACAGTGTCGAAGGTCTTCCTAAAGTCCAGGAAGACGATGTCCACTGCTACCCCTGCATCTAATGATTTGGTGACCTGGTCGTAGAAGGCCACAAGGTCTGACAGGATCTGCCTCTAATGAACCCGTGTTTGTTGCCCCTAAGCATAATCTCCCCTGCTGGCCCCTTGCGGATATGCACCAGAATAATTCTCTCAAAAAGCTTACACAGGATTGAGGTAAGACTAACTGGCCTATAGTTTCCAGGGTCCTCCTTCCTCCCTTTTTGAAGATGGGGACCACATTGACCCTCTTCCAGTCCTCTGGCACCACACCAGAGCCCCACGAGTGCTTGTACAGCCATGCCAGGGGTCCCGCAATGACCTCAGCTAATTCCCTCAGTCCTCTAGGGTGCAGATCATCTGGACCAGCTGATTTAAATACGTCCAGTCCCTCCAGAAGTTCCCTAACTAGTTCTTCACTAACCCTTGGCCTAGATGTGCCTCCCCTAGGGCCTGAGTGGGGGCATGGGGGGTGGGGGTGGGTGGCTGTTCCAGTCCCTGTTAAGGAAAATGGAGGCAAATCGTTAAAAGGTTAGCTTTGTTGTCTGGTGTGACGACCAAATTTCCTAGCGTGTCCTGCAGGGGTCCCACATTACCCAGTACCTTCTTTTTGCCCCCTATGTATTTGAAAAAGGACTTCTTGTTGTCCTTGATCCAGGAAGGTAGTCCCAGTCCCATCTCTGCCTTGGCCTCCCTGACTGCCCCCCTACATTCCCGAGCAACCGGAGTATAGTCCTCCCTGGTGATGGCCCCTCCTTTACATTGGGTGTGGGCCTCCCTTTTAGCTAGGAGACATTCCCAGATGCTTTGGTGAGCCATAGGGGCTTTTGCACCCTCCTGTTCCCTTTGATCCATGTTCTCAACTTGATATCTGCTTTCACAAAAAATTAATTTCTCCACTCAACATTTCCTGAGTTTCTAGCATTTAAGGGTTTAGTTAAACCATGGGATTCTTGAAAGGCCACTCATTTGCTCCAGCCATCTTTGTTACACATCCAGGAGGTGTTGCATGTGGGCATAAGCTATTCTGCTCAAGTCATTAGAACTATGATATCCAAGTTTCATCCCACTGACTACTTACAAAGATCCCTGAGGGCCAAAAGGAAGGAACAAATTACAGGTGCTGTTACCTTTCATATAAAAGAAGCAGCCTGTGGTGATCGTTAATTAATTCGATCCTGTTTGTATAGCACTTTAAATGTGTGTTGAGTGTTGCATAAGCACTGAGCATAGCAAATCAGGCCATGCAGCAAGCTGTCATGACCTACACAGCCTTCACAGGTCAAACGTAATACTCCATTCCAGTCCAGCCTTCAAGCTAGGCATTTGGGTTAAGCTGGGGTCTTGCATGCTTGGATCTGTACTATTCATGGACCACGGCACCTTGTCAAAGATGGAGAGAGGTTGCAGATAGGAATGCAGGGCATCATGGGCCACGTGACTTGGCTACTTCTGCAAATGTAGGACTAGATCTGTGTGTGATGGACTGGGGATGAAAGGGCTTTTGTGTCACTTGCAACATCTGCAGAACTGTAGGCAGCAAAATGGTGAGTTGTTGAACTGAACAAGCTGTAAATAATCCTGGAGCTACTATTTATGTCCTTCCATGATGTCCATTTGTGCTGATTTAAACTGACCTGTCTTGATCTCATGGTACATCATTGTTTCATTGTCTTTGGGTTGGTGTTGGCTAGAAGCACCTGCTAAAATCCATCAGCCTGCTGTTGCTTAGATGTGGGATCTAGAGCAAACAGGATATGCCCCTACCTTAAAATCTGGGAGAATTGGTTCTTTGGCATCGGTAATACTTTTGGTGACTTCATTGGCATGGTTCAGCTTTTGAAACTTAAACTGATCTGTGGAATTTAAAATGATAGTGCCAGGACCCTCTGGGATTTGAGGTAAATGGAAGACTGGACTTAGTGGTTGCTGAATGGGAAGCCTTGTATTTTAGTAGTGAAAGGAACTGGTGTCTTGATGGTAGGGAAACTTAATGCCACAGGCTTGCACATTTGGAGCCATTTTTATAGGTGCGCACACCACTGGCTTTAGATAGAGCTGATATACTGGACATCACTTAAAATTAGATCCTTGGGCAGGAGACCTATATTAGCTACCGTTTTAGGTGCCGGTCTTCATTTAGTTCCTACTTTGTCTTCACTTCCCAGATCATTAAATGGTCCTGTTTTATCATACCTACCTTACTTGCTCTGTGCACAGATCTTGTTAACTTCCCACTTCTTCCCCATAAACTTAGATTAGCGATTGCCTAAGTTTCTTTCTTTTAGAGTCAGTAAAACAAATCCGAGGACCTGGCATTACTGAGTCCTAAAGAACTGGCCTATAGAGAACACTTCATTCTCCCTTAAAGGAGCATACCAGAATGCATTTGCTTTTAATATGCAGCTGGAGGCATTTTAGGATTTTACTTGCTGAAGAAATGGTGCAATCTAGAGAAGTGGAGCATAAATATATTTCTAAGCTCTTGGACTCTGGCCTCAGTAGTGGAAATGAGACGCTTCTTTTCCCTGTTGTTCCCAAATGGGAAGAATAATGATCTTGTGGCTAAGTTGATATAAAAACTTACAAAATTATGGCCTGAAGGAGACCTCACAAGGTCATCTATTCCAATCCCTTGTTCAAGGCAGGATCATTCCTGTCTAAACCATCTTATACAAGTCTGTCTAACCTATTCTTAAAACTGCTGAACAGCCCTCTCATACAACTTCTTTGCACCATGACCAGTACTCAGATTATAGGTCTGGAGATCATTGTTTTAATCTTTTCGCTCAGGTCACTTGGGCCCAGACTTTCAACTGGCATAGATCGGAATAACTCCAGTGCAGTCAGTGGAACGACACAGATTTCTACCGCTGCAACTCTGGTCCTCTCTCTCCTTCTCTCTCTGTGTCTCCTCTGTACAATATGGGCAGTGTCTAACCTGCAGATGATAGATCAGGGGTGGGCAATTATTTCGGGCGGAGAGCTGCTTACTGAGTTTACCAAGCCATCAAGGGCCTCATGACAGGCAGCCAAGGGCAGATAAATATTAATTTTCTAAATTTTTAGGGGCCCCGCGGGCTGGATAGAATGGCTTGGCGGGCTGCATCTGGCCCATGGGCCACATTTTGCCCACCTCGGCGATAGATCATTATCGATGGTTTGATGTCTTTATTGCATGTTGAGAGCACTCAGGTGGAAGATGGGGTAGAAATAGAAAGCATTACTTTATTCCTGTCTCTGTGGTACTCTGGGCATGGGCTAACTGCTGAGCTCTTATACTCTGGCTGGTGGGCTTGTTAGGGAGCAGGCCCTGAATTCTGTACAGGTCAGTTTTGGAGGTTTTCAGGGAAAATGACAGCTCTCTCCTCCTCTTGCTTGTACTGTAGAAAGGCTGTGGTGAGGACTAAAGCTCCGAGCAATGGATGCAGGAAGTTTCTTTCCTTCAAAACTGGCTTGTGAGCCTGTCGGTGAGAGCAGAAAAGAGTTGCCTGGTATGCACTGGTTGAAGAGCGGTGGTAGGAGGCTGGTCGGGTATGGCTGAGTGGGCACCGGCTGGAATGGCTGGCACTGCCATATCCTTACAAAGCAGCCCTATCTGGAAACATGATCCTCTTGGCAAATGCGCACACTGCCATTGTTTCTCAGAGAGCAGAGGACTTTAGCAGCTTGTTCCTTTTGCTGGCATTTGGTTCAGTCCTGGGGCAACATTAACTCTGTGCTTACCCAGCCAGAGGGCTCATTCCTGGAGGCTTGTGACACCAACAAATAGAAATAGACAACAAATAGAATGCAGCTTCAGCACATACTGGCACAAGGGTTTGATCTTCAATGCACCTGCATTTTCTATCCTGCTTTTATGTTGGCTCCCTTTAGCAGCTAGTTATGATCCCATGTAGTAAGACATTTTAGCGCAGGATCTTGGCAGCATCCCTCTTTATGATTTAAATACATAGGCTTTTATAAGCAAGAGACATCGGAGCACAGGTTACCAGGGGAGCTCATCATACCTTGTCCCAGTCCCAGCAGGGTGCAGGAATTCTAGCTGCAAAGGTGTTCCAGGCTCTGCCAGCAGTGGGCAGCAGGGGTCTGTGAAAGAGCCCTAGCTGTGCGAACGGTCGGCCCGCTGCTGCACTGGCTTTGTTGGCACTGGTGGTTGGGAGTGTAGGGAAGAGGCAGTTACGTTATGGGAATCCAGAGTAATTAGGGAAGCTGTCTGGTGAGCCAGTAGCCCTGAGTGCCACAGGAAAAAGGCCGCTCAGGGAATGCGCTTAATTGGCATGTTCCAGTGGACCTTCTCTGTGCTCTTAAAGCCTTTGATGGCAGTACGTTCACTGGGCCCCTCGTACCCTGGAGGGTAAACGTGCAGCTTTCAATGGCTGTTTGTCCTCAAAGAGCTCCCTGGGAGGCCCATCTTTCCTGGCCAGGCAGCCGAACATGATGCCTAGCTCAGGGGAGTGCTAGACCAATGCCAAGGGGAGGAAGAGAAGCTGCTTTGATAATAATGATGCATTATTTGGACTGCGGTAAGGCCTGGAGCACCTAAGCAGGGTTGCTAAGGTTTTAAATGATTAAAACAGACTTGTCACCTGCTAATAGCCCATTTCCCAGAGAGCAGGCATCTTGCCTTGGTCTTCAGCGCTCTAGAGAAAAAGCCAATGAAGGTGAGTGCTGTCAGCTGCTGTTGATCCCTGAAAGGTCTACGTCACTCATTGTCCCTTGGGAGGCAGCACTTTTCTCCATACATGCAGTGTGTACAGCCATGCATGGATCTAGGGTTTTGAAAAGGGGGGTGCAGGTGGTATGGTGTATCATCGCATTAAATACAACACACATTTTATCCACTTAAAAGAGAAACTCGAAGCTTTCCTAATATGCTAGGGCTCAGTTATATCATTCACTTTAAGATCCAAACAAAAACAAATATAACTGTATTGGATTGTGCACTAATTTGCTGTCTTATACATTAAGTTAAAAAAACCCACAACAAACTAGGCAAAAATAGTACAAAGAGACTGTTTTATTAGTCCTGTAGTCATTACTGTTTAACAAATCTGAATAAGAGATGTACATTTTTACTAAATCTAGCCTTCTTGGGTATCTTGACAGTGCATCCAGCACTTCAGTATCACCTGAGTTAGTTACCCTGAATTCAATTAATTGCACCTGAGTTAAGGTTTTTTGCTAAAACTAAAGACAGTCTTTTGGGCTGTGAAACAGCAGAAGCGGACGCTACCAGGAATACTTAATAGACATCAATTTTGCGGAAGAAAGGATAACTTGATTAAAATAACATCAAGACCATTAAGATGAAGGGGAGGGTTGTTACCACATGTGGAATAAAAAGAGATTAGCAGGAATCAGGCACATCTCTAATGGGCCATGAAGTTAAATGACTTCCTCAATGCTGCCTGAATAGAAATGCTGCTGCCTCTCCTGGGCAGTTGGTTTTTAAGTTTGGGTGGAAAAGGAATCAAAGGGGGTGGCAACTGTATCACTGCCCCCTACCTGGATCCACCTCTCTGTACAGCCCCCCTGGCTGCACTGATGCTGATGCCTGTTCTGTTGTGTTGTTTGCCCCTGGATTAACCCCTCATGTGCCTCAGGCTGTCATCCTGCATTTCTGTGCTCTGACCTGCCTGTTTTCCCATAGGATACTGCAGAGGATATTCACTCCATTGACAGCTGTGAGTACATTTGGGAGGCTGGCGTGGGCTTTGCTCACTCCCCCCAGCCCAACTACATCCATGACTTAAACAGGTAAGGAGGCCCCAATGCATGCAGGGCTGTGAGCTAAGGCTGCATACAATAGAGCTCAGGGGATGCAGAGATCCCTGGAAATCTATCTCCTCTGGTATCAGTGCTCTCATATGAGTTTGCCCCTTGCTTTTGGGGATGTTCATCTTTATTGCCCCAAGGGGATGAGCCAGGATGTCCAAGATGCAATGATTGCCAGGGGACTGGGAGAAGAGCTGGCTGAAACGCAGAACTTCCATGTCATGGAAACCTTCATGATTCTGAAATGTTGTTTCATCCTGAATTGGGACCATAAAAATTCCCAACATTTGTTTTGGTTGGGGAAACAGGTTTTGAAAAAGTTTTGTCTCAAACTCAGTTGGGACCGAGATTTCCTGGAGTGCCTGTTGCTGGGGAGAGCAGTTGTGTGTGTCCAGCATCACAACTGGGTGGTTCCAGCTGTCCAAAGTTACTCAGAATTATTGAGCGAGGAGCTGTCCTGTGAGAGCTGAGGGTTTTGGATTCCCAGTGACCTGCTTCCAGCACCCTCTCCCAGCTGGCTCCAGGACTTAGGCTCCCATTTTTCTTTTTTCAGGACAGAGCTGCTAAAACTCCTGCTGACCTGCTTCTCTGAGGCCATGTACTTGCCGCCCTCCTCAGACAACAGCAACATCAACCCCTGGGTGCAGTTCTTTTGCTCCACAGAAAACAGGTAAGAGGGGGTGAGGGCAGGTGCCCAAAGTTTTAGAAGGGATAAAGGGGGAAAAGCTCTGCTCCCAGCTCCTAGCCCTCAAGAGGGTAATGCAGGCAGCATGGGAGGCCTTAGACTGTGCTTTCCAGGTCAAGTTATGCAGTGGCTTTTTTTCAAGGCACATTCTAGTTCACACTGCTCCTCCCTCCTCTGGATTTGGCTCATTTTCTCTATCTTAAAAGTTTTGACTCTACCTATGAGCCCAGGAAGTAGGTCACTATTATTCCTGTTTAAGGGACAGACACTGAGGCACAAAAAGGTGAAGTAACTTGGTCCAGGCTGTGGCAAGGAAGCAGTTACAGAGCTACCGGGGTCGGGCTCAGGCATCGCTGATTCTGTGCTCAAACGACTCAGCTTTTCCTTTTTGTTGGCTCGATTCTTGGCTGGAGCAGGTGTCTTGGTTCATTCTGCAGGTGCTGTTGTGATGAGTCCGCTGGGCTGGCAGCGTGCAGTTACGGGTGAATGCTGCCCCCTTGCGGCCCCGTGCTGGGTCCTCTGTAGGAATTAGCTACCTGAAGCTACCTGTGCCTCTGAGGCTAGACCAGGGGCGAGCAATTATTTCTGGCGGAGGGCTGCTTACTGAGTTTTGGCGAGCCATCAAGGACCATATAACAGGCAGCCAGGGGCAGATGAATATTTATTTTCTAAATTTTTAGAGGCTCCATAGGCTGGATAGACTTGCCTGACAAGCCGCATTTGGCCCCCAGGCCGCATTTTGCCCACTCCAGCTTGTTTCCTCTGGCTGGAGCGCTTTCAGGGTCCTGATGTCTCTTAGCTGGTGAGGAGGGCTGCAGGTACAGCCATGGAGGCCAGCATCCTTGATTTTGACCACAGGAACAGCACCAGCTTCTCCCAGTATCCAACACTTCTCACCTGGGAGCCCTGCTGGGGTGGGCTGGGAGGTCAGTCTGTTGCGATTTTCCTTTGCAAGGCCAGTGCTTCCCCCTTCCCGTCCTTGAGCACCTGGCGTGCCCCTCTTGCAGACACGCGCTGCCGCTCTTCACTTCGCTCCTGAACGTCGTCTGTGCCTATGACCCGGTGGGCTATGGGATCCCCTACAACCACCTGCTCTTCTCCGACTATCGTGAGCCCCTGGTGGAGGAGGCAGCCCAGGTGCTGATAGTTACTCTGGACTATGACAGCTCTACTAGTTCAAGTCCCACGGTGGATGGCACCACTACCAGCACTGCTATGGATGATGCAGATGTAAGTCACCCAGTTACTCTGGGCCCTGGTGGCAGATCCTTTTCTTACAACACCTCCTGATGCTGCTTTTTGTCTACTGAGGGCTTCGATAGATGTGTCTGCATCCAACCCCAGCATTCTGCTTCTCTTACTGTGCCTGTGTATGAAAGGGTAATGGTGATGATGAATAGTACCAGCAGCCACCAAGCCATGCAGAATGGAGTTATTTCTTTATGTAGAGCCTGGGCAAGGGTCTACAGCAGATCCAGACTCCTCAAGCTGATCTGCTCTAAACACTGTCCTGAAGGGGCAATCTTCAATGGCCACTAGTTAGAAATGATCTTTGTGGCTCCTAGGTAAAAGAGCCTTGTCTTACCAGTTTTCCCCTGAGCAATCTGGTTCCCAGGTTTTGAAGCATTTCCATGGAAGCTTTTGGGTCCTCCAGAAAGCAGAGCCAATGTAAGTGCTTAGCTCATGACACCAGATAAACCGGTAGCAAACGCCCCTTGCCTTGTGGTTTCCCAAGTAAACTCTGTTACTTATCAGTCCTTCTTTATCCTTTCTTTTAATGTAGCCTCCAGGACCAGACAACCTATTTGTGAACTATTTGTCTAGGATACACAGAGAAGAGGTAATGTGCTCCAGTGTGGAGTTGCTTTCAGATTGATTTCCTGTTGGTTAGGCTAACTGTAGGCCAGCTCACTATGTTTCTCTACCCTCTTGGTTGTTTGTTGGCAGGATTTCCAGTTCATTCTCAAAGGACTTGCTCGTTTATTATCAAATCCCCTGGTCCAGACGTATCTGCCCAACTCTGCCAAGAAGATCCAGTTCCATCAGGAGCTCCTTGTTCTGTTTTGGAAACTCTGCGACTTCAACAAGGTGCGGCTCTGGTTGTGTTGTGTCCTTCCTTGAGCTGCACCAAGAATTGGTGGTGAAGCCAAGATCAAGGGGATAGAAATAGGAAAGGGACTGGGTCACCTTGCTCTGCTTTGTATCTGAGGGTAGAAACAGAGGTCTGGTTGTAGTGGGATGAAGTGGCCTGTGCTGGGACAGAGCAGATTCTATTTGGATGTTCCTTGTAGGTGTCATGGGACAGGGCCCAAAATCTGCTGCCAGAAAAAATGTGGAAACAGTTTGTCCTGCGACATTGCAGAGGCCATCTGAATTCCTACCCCCAGCCACATGGTAGGATAGGGGACCTAGGCATCCTACAAGCCAACACTTCCATCGTAATCCCAGCTTTTTTTCACTTCAGGGCATGCGTCTGCAGGTGCAGTTTCAAGGGCATGTCTTTCGTGCTGCACAGCAGGAGAACCCCATAGGGCTTCCTGCTTGCAGACACGTGCCCTGGCATGGGGCCAGGCACCTGGGCTGTTTTCCTGCAGAATTGGATACCTGAGGCCCTAAGAGAAACAGGGGCCCGATCTTGTGGGACAATGACCCTGGGCTACATCTGTACCTGACAATCAGTTGGGATCAGCTTTGCCAGGATGCATCTGTTTCTAGCCTGGCTGGCATGGAGCATATGCCCAAAGATGGATTTCTGGCATTGAAAGCATACAAAGCCAAGTGTTTTTGGGTCCCATTGTCTTTTCAAATTGGTTAAATTTGCTGTTGCATCCCTACGATTCTGTCGAAAAATAACTTAATGGCACCACAGCACATTGTAATCCCTCTAACTAGCTAAGAGACACTGAGCTATTCTTTCTTTTTCTTTTTCTCCATTTATATTCACTCTTTCCCTCCTGCTTTCTCAGGCCTTCTCTCATACCCACTAGAAGTTTGTTGCCTACCAGCAGGTTTGAGAAGTAGCGGTTTAGGCATAAAGTATGTGACGTGGGTGGCTCTGTCTGAGCTGACATCAGTGTAGGGGTTGGGGGTGATCATATGATGCAAGGATATCTGATTATGCTGGCCCCCGATGAGTGGCTGGGATGACCTTGGGTTCAGTCTGCCCTGCTTACTGGTGGGCAAGTAGGGGAGAACTTGTGAAACTGGTTGTGCTGGTCCCTTTGGGTGGTGGTAAAAGTGTGACCATTTGATAGCTGAGGCTGTAGTTCCTGTGCCTGATCACTGGAGTCCAAAGCAGAGCAGCGTGTGAGAAAGATCCTTCTAAATGATAGGAACCTGGAAACCCTGTGAAATAAGGGCTGTATTTCATGCCTCATTCCATGTTCAAGGCCCGTTGGTTAGGCCCTGTTTAGAGGCTGACCAGTTCCTTTCCTTCCCTTGTTATTGGGTGGTTGAGATCAGTGAGTAATAATACATTATTAAAATGGATACTGATTTTTAGAGATCTGATGACATGAGATGCACAAACCCAATGGGAGCTGCAGATTCTCAGCCTCTCTGGTATGTTGCCTGGAGTGCTGCTTGTTCGAATGAGCATTTGGCTGGGAATATAACCAATATGAGACCTTTGACCAACATGGATGTTAGAAAAAACTCATAGGAGATCCTTCCTTCTCTTTCAGAAATTCCTCTTCTTCGTGCTGAAGAGCAGTGATGTCCTGGACATCCTGGTCCCAATCCTCTATTTCCTAAATGATGCCCGAGCTGATCAGTGTAAGTGTACTGTCTGCTGTTCCAAAGGCTTGTGGTTCAACTTGAGCTCTAGAGAAGAATCTCTTATCCTCTCTCTGGGGAGAGATGAACAATGGGTCTTGTCCTGCCATAAATTGGGATTAACTCATCAGGAGTTACAGTGCTGTAAATGAGAAGGAAAACTAGATTGCGTGTGTCTAATTCAGGCCTTAGTGAAAAAATTTCATGGAGAAAAAAAGCAGTTCCATGCAAATCCTTCATTTATTGTCTTCATTTTGCCACCTTATTAATCTCCTACTGGAGACAGGACTGAAGTGTGAGCTTTCCCTTGTGTCAATAAGGCCTTGTACTGGAGGTGGAGATAGGGTCACCTAATGTAGAGTGAGAGGTTTGGTTGTGTTTCTCCTGTGCTGCTTCTTTCCTCCGTGCCCTTTTTCCTCTACTTGCCATCTGGCTTCAGCACTGTGCTTCTGTCTGCAGCGCGAGTGGGGCTGATGCACATCGGTGTATTCATCCTGCTTCTGCTCAGCGGGGAGCGTAACTTTGGGGTTCGACTGAACAAGCCGTATTCCGTGAGAGTGCCCATGGATATCCCCGTCTTCACGGGGACGCACGCCGACCTTCTCATCATAGTGAGTTTGGCACTGCCTACAGTGGTAGCTCAGATTCCCTTTGATTCCCTTTCAGTCATTGCCTTCAAAGTACAGGTCCCTTCCAGCCCATGGGCTAGCTAGAAAGTCATGGACGTCCATCTGGGATGTATCTGTGCATTTCTTCCTTGTATTTTGTGAACATGAGATAATACCTCCTGCAGTCCTTTTCTGTTCCTTGCTCTTGTTAGAGGCTGGGTTTTCTGAAATGCAGGGTTCTGGTTTGGAGGTGGACATTTCTCAGATGGGTTTTGAGGAATTGTGGATGGCAGGAGGTGGCTGAATTTTATGGTCATTAGAGCTGGAAGACAGTTTCACCTCTCTTGGGAATCAGGAAATATGGGTTAATTTCCTGGCTCTAGCCCAAGTACATGGTGTAGCTGTGAGCCTTTGGATGTCTGCTTGCTAAATTGCAAAAGGTGGACACAGTCGTGCTTGCCCCCACCTCCACAGGGCTGGAACAAGGTCAGAGTTATTTACAGTGTGTGGGAGGCATTTAGATATAGGGCAGAAATGCCTATTAACAAAGCTCTGTGTACTCTGAGTAGATGAGTTCAAAATCCATCCTTGATCTCCATGACATTATTATATAGCGGAGAAGAACTGCTACAGCAGCTTTGGCTGATACTAAATGATATGTGTTAATAAATTGCCCAATCAGTAGGGGGTCCCGGGGGATATTTGCATATAAATTCAGTTTGCTATTGGTCTTGAATTGCCCATCCTGAAGACTTTTTTGCACTAGCATTCTGATGTAGTGGGGTTGTTGCCCAGGAACAGGAAGAGGCAAAGGGGGGTTGTCTTACTAGCTTAAGGGGCAGCTGAGGCTTTTGACACCTGAGGTAACAGTGGGTGCAATAAATCCCCAGTAAAATGGCTTGTTGGTATTTAAAGGGGCATTGTTAGACTCCAGGGTCAACGTTGGATATGGATGAGTGGGGCAGTCCCTGCCTCTCTGTTGCATACAAGGCATCCTGAAACTCAGGAAGGTGGTGCTGCCCCAGCCTGCCAGCAGTTTCTGTTTTCAGTGTTTTAAAATGTTAATCATACAGGCCAAGAGGGATTCTTTGCACATGAAAGCCTAGAGCCTTGGAGCACTAGTCTGCAGCCAGGGCTGCCTTCCACACCTGTGTAATTGCAGTGTGTGCGGGGCCCTGCCTAGGAATGAATGGTGCCAGGAAGTTGTTAGTGTGGAATGGTAGCTCTGCTGCTTCTCATATTGCTCAGTGCCTCCCTTGCTGCAGGTCTTTCACAAGATCATCACCAGTGGGCACCAGCGGCTGCAGCCCCTCTTTGACTGCCTGCTCACCATCATTGTGAATGGTAAGTGGCCCTTGCTTTGGGGGAAAGCAGCCTGCAAGGGGAGACAGCCTGATTTCCCTTTATAATGGCAGAGTAGGGACCCAGCTGCTGCCCATGTTTGGTAGCAATTTACCCATCCAGTTGAGCTAGCAGCCATCACCAAAGGTGACAGGAACAGTCAACACAGATGATCTCTCTGTAGCATTTAGCTGGGTGTCATGAACCATCTCTGTTTGTATCCCCTGCTTTCTTGCTACGTTGCACATGCACCCTAGAAATGATGTCAGGTGGAGTCAAATGACCATTAAATTGGAGGCTTTCCCTGAAGAAGAGATGGCACAAACACCTCCCCAAGCCTGTAACTAAAAGGATGGCTAGAAGATGCAAAGAAAACGTGGTGCGCAGGGCTCGTGACATGCGGTGCTGACACTTGGTCAGCAGGTGGCAGGAGTTACCTTCTGCTGGAAACATCTGGACTAATGGTTTTGTAGCCAACATGTTCCGTTGAGGAACAATCTAGCTGTAGAGTTGAATCAAGGATACCAATGTTTGGGAGGTTGTTTTGAATGTCTGCCTTTGGACCTCAGTAGAGAGTGATACCACCTCTGTAGAATTCAATCTGATGTTCTTAGAAACCCTATGGGGAAAAAAAAATCTCTCTTTTTAGTTCCATTGTATTTTAATACGATTTACTGTAGGGCCCATTGGGTTCATCCCTCTTGTATCCCATGAGGCTCTTCCTTAAGGCAGCTCAGTGGCATCAGTTCTTAGCCCATTCTCTTGAGTCCTGTTTTTTGTTCCATTCATTCCCTTCTCTTTTTTTCCCCCCCTAGTGTCTCCGTATCTGAAATCTCTTTCCATGGTTGCTGCCAACAAGCTGCTGCACCTCTTGGAGGCCTTTTCCACCACTTGGTTTCTCTTCTCTGCTGTCCAGAACCACCATCTTGTCTTCTTCCTGCTGGAGGTTTTCAACAACATTATCCAGTACCAGTTTGATGGTAAGAGACTGACTGTAAGCCAGTCCCCTGGCCCTTTCCACTGCTGTAGTTCAAGAGAGCATGGGGATGAATTTAGGAGAATGTCTTGCTGTGTGATACAAATTGATCATCCTTTTTTCTCAGAGAGAGACTGACTAGGCGAGGTCTTGTCTAGAGATGTTGACGTGGATGTAGCTACTACTGGTGCCAAGTCCTTGCTGCAAAATGCAGTGTGTACTTGTTACCAATTTGTGGGGGGAACCCCATGAGAACCTAGTACAGAGAGAGCCTAAAAGGCATGCTGGGTAGCAGTCCTTCATCCCTACAGAGTTCCCACTGAAGTGGGATGGGCCCTTCCTTCCACGGAGGGAAGAGGCTTGTTGAAGTGGTACAGTGAGTAGGAAGAGGGAGATGCTAGAGTCAAGGAGCCACGCTTCAGTTGACATGGCAGTCTGTAAAAACTCCTGAACTTCTGGGTTGCTCAGATGTCACTGTTGACTCTTCCCACCAGGCACTACGGTGTTCTACCGTGGGTAGAACCTGGCCATCTCAGGCTTTGCTTATTCATCATAAAGAAGTACAAAATGGCACAAAAGCAGGATTTTCCCCCTCTTGTACAAGTTACTATTACTGTTCCCTTGAAGGCAAGTTCCCCGAGGTAGATAATGGTAGTAGCAATTTCAAGAGTCTTTTTTTTTTTTTAAATCCACTTACTTTGCTGTGGTTCCCAGGGAATTCCAACTTGGTCTATGCCATCATCCGCAAGCGGAACGTGTTTCACCAGCTGGCCAACTTGCCCACGGACTCACAGACCATCCAGAAAGCCCTGCAGCGCAAGAAGAAAACTCCTGAGCCCATTTCTCGCACCAACTCCCAGGAAGGGGTCTCCATGGAGGGCTCGCGGCCTGCTGCTCCTGCCGAACCGGGGACACTGAAGACTAGTCTGGTGGCAACTCCAGGTCAGCTTTAACTTCTTTTTTTAGTGGTGAGGGGTGGGTGAGGAGGGCACAGATGTTTCTCTATAAGACATAGCATGGCTTCAGTCTTTAGATGGGCTGTTGGAAAAGATCAAGAGATTGTCAGCTCATGAGAGCTATCAATTAAAAAAAAAAAAAACCTGGCACAGAAAACCAGGGGCGCACATGTATTTTGGTATAAGAGTAGCTGATTGTAATTCAGCCTAAGTTGCAAGTCAGTTGAGCCCATGTCAGTTAGGAAGCTGAAATAAGCCTCTTATACTGAACGTGAGGGGCTGACATGGACTTTTGTCCCAAGTTAACTGCATCAGTGTGAGTTTACAGCTTGTATTGTACTAGTGCATCTGCCTTGTGAACACACAGCACCTCCTTTGGAGTGTAAAAGCAAGGCAAATCCACCCATGTTCTGGCAGTGGGAGGACACTTTGCATGAAGATGGAAACACTGGGAATAAGGTTTTTTTTTGTAAGACTTGGAAATAAGCTACTTTGACCCTCAAGAATCCCCTAGACTCTCTTCTTTCTATGAATCCAGGCATTGACAAGCTCACGGAGAAATCGCAGGTGTCGGAAGATGGGACCATGCGGTCCCTGGAGCCAGAGTCTTCACCGTCCCCATTAGAAGGCAGCCCACCATCAGCTATTAGTGACACAGAGTCCTGGAGCGGGGTAAGGCCACGCATTTTCTTCCAGCCTGGAAAAGTTTGTAAAATGGCACCAAAGAGGGTAAAGCTTATGAATCCTGGAGAGAACCTGACAGACTCTGCCTCAGAATTGTTATCACCTACAGGGTAACGTGCATCCCAAGCTGAACTGAAAAGCCATAGAGTTTAAAAATACCCTAGCTTGGTGGTTGCCAATCTTTGAACCAGCAGACAAGCATCAACCCTCAGTTTCTTGTGGGCCACCATGTACCTTTATCACTGAAAAGTGGGGGAGCCCTGGTGCTGTCTGCAGACCAGCAAGGGACTATTTCCTATGGCTTCATGGACCCCAGGAGTTTGTGGACCACAGTTTTGGGGGACTGCTGGTCTAACACTGTTCTGGGTATTATGTGCCCATGTTAGCCCCAGGATCCCACTGCTTTGGCCATAAAACCTTTATCCCCAAACACATGCAAAATAAAAACAGAATCTCACTATGATCTTGGGACCTGCCACCTCTTTGAGAGGAGCAAATGGGTGGACGAGAACCTGTTGGTGCTTAACACTGAAAAATGCAAGGTTCTCCACCTTGGAAAGAAAAACCTGCAGCATCCTTATAGACTTGGCAGTGCTACACTGGCTAGCACCACGTAAGAAAGAGACTTGGGGGTCATCATTGACCACAAGATGAACATGAGCCTGCAATGTGATGCTGCGGCTAGTAAAGCAACCAAAAGGCTGGCTTGCATCCATAGATGCTTCTCAAGCAAATCCCGGGACGTCATTCCCCCCTTGTGCTCAGCCTTGGTGAGGCCGCAGCTGGAGTACTGCGTCCAGTTTTGGGCTCCACAATTCAAAAAGGATGTGGAGAAGCTTGAGAGAGTCCAGAGAAGAGCCACGCGCATGATCAGAGCTCAGGAGAGCAGACCTTACAACGACAGGCTGAGAGCCATGGGGCTCTTTAGCTTGGAAAAGCGCAGGCTAAGGGGTGATCTGATGGCCACCTACAAGTTTATCAGGGATGACCGCCAGCATCTGGGGGAGCGTTTGTTCACCAGAGCGCCCCAAGGGATGACGAGGTCGAACGGTCATAAACTACTACAAGACTGTTTCAGGCTGGACATAAGGAAGAATTTCTTTACTGTCTGAGCCCCCAAGGGAACAGCCTGCCATCGGAGGTGGTTCAAGCACCTACACTGAACACCTTCGAGAGCAAATTGGATGCTTATCTTGCTGGGATCCTATGATCCCAGCTGACTTCCTGCCCTTTGGGCAGGGAGCTGGACTCGATGATCTTCTGAGGTCCCTTCCAGCCCTAATATCTATGAAATCTATGAGCTTTATGCTTTTTTAGGCATTACCTAGTGCAGCACACGTGCGGGTTGGCAGGGTTGTTTGGAGCCCAGGGCAATGCTGTTAATGCACGGAGGACAGCTCTCATAAGAACAAAAGAACTGCCATTTACTGGGTCAAACCACGGGTCCACGTTTCCCAGTATGCTGTGTCACATGGGCAGAGAGTGGATGCCGAAAGGGAGAGTGAACTGACTATGACCAGAGTTTTTTTCCCCACTGGTTACATTGTACAAGCTTGTTAACATTGTGCAAGCTCTTCAGCTGATCCCTTTTACGCAGTACTTCACAGCCCACGCTGTCCTTCAAGGCACACCTCATGTATGTTCTCTTGTGGGCTCATTCCATGACAGGCAGGTTACAGTAGTGGAGGCAGCTCTGGTTTAAGTATTCGTTATCTAGGATGCTTAAGGAGCACAGTGGCAGGGTAGTTAAAGCAGTCTTCCTGCAGCTCCAGAGGTGTGAGTGTGAGCCTTGGTTTGCAGAAGGCAGCCCCCGCTGAGCCAGCTGGTTGGTCTGGGTTACTGGAAGTGACTGGACTCGATGTTAGTCACACATGGCTCCCTCCTATGCTGTTGGCTACAGGAACCAGTTTGCCGTATCAGTTCTAATCCCAGGAGCCATCTAGGTGTAGGAGGACCTTTGACTTGGACTTTTAATCTGGGATGTTTTCGTATCAGGAGGATCATTGCCTCACCACCTAGTAGGCAGCAAGACAGTCCCATGGTACATCACACAACGCTTTCCCACCTTCCTTTCTGGGCTCCTGTAGTTTTGTTTGCCAGTCAGTCTCTCCTGTCTAATTTCCCCCAGGACTGGACTGGGGTAGTGGTTTTGCTTGGTGTGTGAGGGATTGCTTAGCCAAAACTTAGCTAAAATCAAGCTTTATTTCTAGTGAAATTTATTGTTTATATTATGGCATCTGTAAACCCTAATCTGGACCAGTAGCCCTGTTTTGTCTCTTCCTTAAGTGATGGCTTATTTCAAAGACAGCTGTCTTCTGCTTCTGATGACATTGTCCTGGGAAGCCCACTTGACCGTAACAAGGTTTCATCACATTTCCCCCGGTAATGTTTTGAACTGAACAAGCGCTGCAGAATTTATATCTAGATTTTGACTCCTGTCCTGGAAGCCGGAAGCATTTTTTTTTTTTTTTTTTTTTTGAAGGATAGGCTCTTCATAAGGCAGATATCTGTTCTTGTTAAAAACAAAGCAAGGGAAACTGCCATGGTCAGCTAAAAGTTTATCGCTGATTTCTCATAAAGGTCATTGGTTGTTCACAGTTCATCTCCTCACCTCCGTGGCTGACTAGGATGGCACTTTGGTACATTTGAAACCTTCAGACAAGGGGACTCGAATGCTGACAGTATCCAGCTGTCAAGGGTAGTGCCAGTGAGGCTGCGTCTTCATATGGGTACTTGAAGGCCACGTCCCTTCATGCCTAGGCAGCCAGATAGACTCACACATGAAAGGTGTAGTAGCACAAGGGCGCTGTGTTCTAGTGCACTCAGCAGAAGATCCCAGTGCTCGAACCCATCTCTTCTAACAGCTCCCTCCATCTTTAGCTGCCCATAGGCTTGGGGCTCCATCACGTGGGTCTTTGGGTCTAGTTTTGGAGACACGTGCATGTGAATTGTCCCACATATAAACAGGACTATTCATGTGTCTGCAGAAGTGGGGCCAAAAAGCAGAAGTAATGCACTGGGAGAAGAGGAAAGGTGAAGGTTGTAACTGTACTACCAGTGTTTCAATTAGTTTTGTGCTTCTCTCCGTGGATCCGAGGAGGGTTGGATCATGTACGCATGATGTATTTTACTGAGCAGCAAATACTTCAATAAATCATGTCCCTTTATCTACAGTGACCATTTTCTTACCCCATAGGGTGAAGCTTAGTCCTCTCCCCTCTAACTGATTTAAAACACTTCGCTGGACTTTCATCATTGATCTTCCTCTTATCAGTGGGAGCCATCTCAAAAGCATCTTTGTTTAACATTCATATTGCAGCATAAATCCTATCCCACTGCTCCCTAAATGTGTCAGCAGTGAGCTAGACTCAGAACAGTGGGGAGAAGATGGGGAGGGTTGTGAGTGAAAGAGGAAGAGGAGTAGGTCAGGTTAACTAAAACAGGCATTTTTATATTGTTATAAATATATTTTTAGAGCCTGTGTGTAGGTGTGATGCTGCAGCTGAATAGGTTGAACGCTGAGGATGTTGGAATGGCAAACTTTGCAAAACTGAACTGCCAGTTAGAGAGAATTCAAGAGAGCTGAGTTTCCCTGCGTGGTTTGCCTTCCCCTTTTGCCCTTGTCACTGCCTGGCTTTGGCCCTGATTCAGTAAAGCATGCGCCTGTTTTTAGAACCCAAATGGTTCCATTGGAGCCAATAGGACAATGTTAAATGCTCATTTAGAAAAAGGCCCGAGTATCTTGCCATCTGGGGCTTTAATCCATCAGCCTTCCATGGAATATACTCATTGGTAGTTGCACCTTTGTGCAGAAGTAATGACTCCCTGCTGACCAGCAGCTGGATTGAGACGTTTCCCACATAGCAACACTTAGGATCATACAAAAGTGGGGTTGGAAGGAACCTCAGGAGGTCATTTAGTCCAGCCCCCTGCTTAAAGCAGGACCATCCCTGACTTGGTCATCCTAGCCAAGTGTCTGTCCAGCCTATTCTTCCACAACTTTTCTAGGTAACCTGTTTCAATGCTTGATTGGCCTTATGTTCAGAAAGGACCTCAGTCTTTAGCCTCAATTGTCCCTGTTTCAGCTTAAGGCCATTGCTCCTTGTCCTGTCCTGTCCTGTCCTGTACTGTCCTGTCCTGTCCTGTCCTGTCTGGTCTGCTTCATGACGGCACCTTGAACTTGTGCCCAGTTCATGCTTTCACTGGGGGGGAAAAAAGCATCGTAGCCTAAATTTCTGGTGCTTCTAGTTGTGAAGATGAACTGCACATAAACCCAAGCAGAGCTGTTTTTCTGCATCTATGAGTATGTAGCAGGGGCGGGCACTTATTTTGGGCAGAGGGCACTTACTGAGCCATTGAGGGCCGCATGACAAGCAGCCCAGGGCAGATTAATATTAATTTTCTAAATTTTTTAGGGGCCCTGCGGGCTGGATAGAACGGTCTGACGGGCTGCATCCGGCCTGCGGGCCGCGTTTTGCCCACCCCTGGTATGTAGGTGTAGACACTGACTTCAAGGACCTAGAACTGCTTCTCTTCATCTCTGTGGGGCTTGTTCATTCTGAGCCATCACTAGGAAAACATGACAGTGGGCTGTGGTGTCAAAAATGGGGTCTTCTGTCCTGCACAAAGAAGGCCTGAAATGATTTTAACAGGCTTATCTTTCCACCTTGTTTTGTGATACCCAGGTCTTAGACAGACAGACGTCTTCTGTCTGCCTGTCTGTCTGTGTCTCTCTTTGTGACTGAAGAAACTAGGAGGAATATGCCACTATTAATACAAGGAAGTAAAGCCTGGCCAGAGATGTTTTAGTCAGAGTCTCTCTAAACTCTTTGTTCAAAATGCTCAAAGGCAAATAGTGATTTTGATGCTTGTTTTTTGGATAAGGCACTTTAAAAAGTCTGATTTACTGGAAGTGCTGAGTGTCACCTCAGAAAATGAGATCCCTTGAAGATATGTCAAGATGGGCATAGAAACACATGTCCAAAATCCCTGCTTACATTTGAAAGCTTCAGTCTTTAATAGTGACTGTATTGTTCCAGCTGTGTGTCAACCTTTGGTCCCCCCCACTGCCCCTGCAAACATATTATTAAACTAGTACTCATTCTGTGTACAAGACCAGTCTAATCCAGGCCACCCCATTAATTTTTTCCATTTGCTGTATTTTGGGCAGGTGAGGTTTTTCTTCAGAGTGGTTTCTATTGTAGTTTTTTAGTGCATTTAAACTTTTGAGCCCGTTTCTTGGTTATTTGGGTCTTCTGTGGGCTTTATGAGGGCTATAGCAATTTAGGGCTTTATCTGCAGTTACTAATTGCTCTTTGGGGAAAAGGTGTACCTGACCCCCATCCCCTTGCCCTCTCCCCCCCCGAAAAATCCAAACTGAACTTGAAAATATGGGATTTGACATCTCATTGGAGCAATATAATACATCATGAACATCAATATAGCCTTCATGAACATCAGAAAGAAGCAAAACCAGAACTGCCAACTGCTTTATCCCTTTCAGGTCTCATGAAAACACAAGAACTGCCATTTACTGGGTCAGCCCATAGGTCCATCTTGCCCAGTGTCCTGGGTCACGTGGGGACAGAGATCGGATGCTGAAAGGGAGAGTGAGCTGGGTCTGACCAGGGTTTTTCCCCACTGCTCCTCTCTCACTTGCAGCCTCCAGCATTTAAGGTCTAGGAAGTTCTGATTCAGAGGCTGTACCACTGTCTCCCATGATCAATAGTTGCTGATGCCCCTTTCCTCCAAGCATTTGCCCAATCCCTTTTTGAATCTGGCCAAATTGTCAGCTCCTTTAACTGCTGACTGTCTTAGCAGAAACATGAAAGACAGTAGCCAGAGGCATAACCCTGGGGCTTCCTTACAGTGTAACCCCTTCTGAAGACATAACAGGTCTTTTCTGCTGTTCAAGACTAGTACCAAACAAGGGGGTAAATGTAATGCTGATATTGGTATGTTTTCCCTGGGACGTGATCAGGCTGTTTTGTACAGCAATACACCGGGGATGGGGCAGTTTTTGACACAGACCAGATGCCCCTGCTTTGCTCCATGCTTGTGCTGACTCTGGTTTAATCTTAACAGGAGACATTGCAGCCCAAGCAGGAGCGAAGGCGGCTGTCCAGTGCATCCTCAACCGGACAGTGGTCCCCAACTTCTGACTGGGTGGGTAAACCCAGGGTTAGAGGAAATAGATGGCAGAAGAAACTCCTGCTTCCCGAGCGGGGGCTTCTCAGCTGTGCTGAGGCAGATGTATCTGGGGGAATTTAAATGGATTTGGGGCCTGATCCCCTGACATCCATGGAGTGTCTTACAGACTTCAGTGAGCTGGGTGCATACCCAGGCTTCTGTATTAGAGCAGAAGATACCTTGAGAAGAGGGAGAGACCCTGGCTGTGACAAGGTCCCTCGTCAGGGCTTCCTTCTGATGTGCTGTTTGTTTTAGTAGGTACACACCCCTTGTCAGAGACTTCTAAAACCAAATACACAGCATGTTGAAAAGTGAAATACCTTCTTGAATACCAAGGGATTGGTACTAGCCTAATCCACAAAACATGTGCAACCATTTCCACGGGACACTGATTTTTCTTGCTTGGGGGGGGGAACTTTCACCTGCAGGTGATCTCTTGGAAGTCAAAGCTGCCTCTCCAGACAATCATGCGACTCTTGCAGGTGCTGGTCCCTCAAGTGGAAAAGATCTGCATTGATAAGTAAGTGCACTCAGGAAGAGGCTGAGCTGCACAAAGATGTGTGTGGAGCCCCTCTGACTGGGGGCCAGCTATGGGGGTGGGTGTGAGTAGCTATAGTCTATGATATCATATAGACCCAGGGATTGAGAACCTAAAGCCTATGGAGTTACTGGATATGGCTTGCCATGGGAGGGCTTCAGCGGCATTTGGTGGTGGGGGCTTCCCTTGTGCCATGTGGAGCTCCTCTGTGCAGTGTTTGGGTGAAGTGGTTGCAGTGGCTGCAGGTGCTGGCCCACCTCAGCCCTGGGTTAGCACCACCTGCGTCTTCCATAGTCGAGTCCACTGGCCCTTTGCATACGTATATGTGCATGGTGTACATGCTTGTTGGGTTGGGACTTTCTGCTGTAGCCTTTGCCATAGGGGACAGCTGAGGATGCTCATGTTCTCTCGCTTTCTGCAGGGGCCTCACGGATGAATCCGAGATCCTCAAGTTCTTGCAGCATGGCACGCTGGTGGGACTGTTACCTGTCCCTCACCCCATCCTGATCCGCAAATACCAAGCTAACTCGGGCACTGCCATGTGGTTCCGGACCTACATGTGGGGAGTTATTTATCTGAGGTAACCTAGCTAGGTGCAAACAAAGCCCAGCTCTCCCTAACAACAGAGAGGTTTCTGTGGATGTGTTTGCTCCGCAGAGGGCACTGCCATTTCGTGGCTTGTCAGGCATTAGTTACTTTGAGGAGTGGTTCATGTATTCATGTTGCATCCCTCGTACCAACGTCAGGTTAATGTCAGAGTAATTGCAGATGACAAGTAATCTGGTAGAACCTGCTGCAAGCCCACTTCCTCATCAAGTCCCACCCAAGGAGGCTGTGTGACTTGTTCCAGGTCACATAAGATAATGGTGATTGGGGGCATGGAAACTGGGTCTCCCAGGCTTTGGGCTAGCACCTTCCCTAGGGATATTCTTCATTTATGAAATGGTGGGTGAAATTGTAGCTGCTCTAGGACTTGTCTCTTCCGGTGAGGAGCGCTAGAAAAGGTAGCAACGGGAGATCACAGATGCACCGATACCTTCCTCTCCAAGCAGGAAGCCCCAAAGCCTGCGGAGGGAATTGCAACTCTTCTAATGTCTGCCTTTGCTTACAAGAGGCACTACCGGGGATTGGTGTGGAAGGATGTCTCAGCACTTCATAGTTACAGCAGACTCCTCTTTGCAAAACCATCAAAGTCCTGAGGACCCAGTCCTGGAATCCCAGCTGGCGGGTGCGCGTGCCTGACGCATCACTCCATTGTGCAGAAAATAACACGAATGTGTTTCCCTTCCAGGAATGTGGATCCCCCGGTCTGGTATGACACAGATGTGAAGCTCTTTGAAATTCAGCGAGTCTGAGAGCACAGGGAAGAGGCCACTTACCTCTACTAAAGGAAAACACTGGAAACAAGACCTCGCTGTGTGCTGCTTCATTACAGCTATTCTCGCATTTCACAGCCAGCTGCGAGACCAAAAGGACAATCATTTCCATTTCCCTACATATCATTTTAAGCTTTAAGGAGGACCTGTGAGCAGATCCTTATCCCCTTGTTCACTCCTTCCCCCTCCTTTCCTAGCAACCTTGAGTGAGAGATGCCTAAGGACTGTCCCTTGTGTTGTTGCACTAGAAATCAGACCATTCATAGCTCTTCTGTCCTCTCACTCCTGGCTTTGGTTTGGAGACCAATCTAAGCCATATCAGCCACAGCTTAAGAGTTTCTCCGCTTGGTCATGTCCCAGCTAGATTCAGCATATAATCGAAAAGACTCAATAGAAAGAGTTAAACTGAATCATGGAGGGAAACTGCTACTACTGCAGGAGGGGAGTGTTAGACATACAGAGGGGTTTTGCATGGTTCTTTTCCCAAAGAATTGGTTCTAACACCCATCAGGTTGCAGGTCTTCTTGCTGCTGTCTTGCTTCACTCTGTACTTGCTGCTGTCTTGCTTCACTCTGTACAGTTGGGGGGATCTTTATTTAATGAAAAGGGAATGCTGAAGGAGATCCTCTTTGTCCTGGTCTCTATTTTACATCCCTCCTTTCTTCCCCTTCTTTGGAAACTAGTGTTAGGTTCTTGTAGCAGCTGATGCTTCAGTGCAATAACAAGATCTACTCTCCTTCCTTCCCCACCTTGTCGCTGCCTCAGAGATTTGCAGACCAGGAATGTTATTCTGGCTTTGCAGGTGGACTGTTGCAGCGAACAGGGTGGGGTGTATATGTTTTACAGCCCCTTGGAAAGCTGTGTGCAATCATGGAGAATCAGGGCAGAGGCTGGGAGGGCTAGCCTAGGGGAGGCAACAGGAAGCTGAGCCTGACAAGGAGAAAAAATAAATATGTGTTGCCCTTCTTCAGCCTTCTCCAGTTGATTGATGAGCTGGTTTGTTTGGATTTGGAAGGAGCTGTGTCATTATTGGGCAGGCAGGTTGTCACAATGGAGGGCATTTGGAGAAGGGTGAAAGGGGTGGGTTGTCCACTGCTTTTTCAGTGCCAGGCATTGAGGGAGGGTCTTGGGGACATCCCGAGAACCATGTTGAAGGCATGATTAAAACGGTTGCAACTAGGCAGGAGGGACCCTGGGGTAAAGGTAAGTTCTTCCAGGCACCCGATGGGTTCTGGATTTAAGAAAGCTGGCTTGCTTTGGAGCCCAAGTGCGGTAATGAGGAGCCTGAACTTTGCAGGGTCAATGGAGATCAGCTCCTAGCTCATGAAATGGATTAAGTGCAGGTTGCAGACTGGACTATGTCCTGAGGTCTGAACCAGATCACTGGAAGGGCCTTCCTGCAACTCAACTCTATTTTTGACCACAAAATGAGCAGGAGCCATTTCTGGGCCCCATCCAAATGTTCCCCATCGTGTAGCTGCCAGGGTTGTGCTCTGTCCAGCGATGATAAGGGTTTGGCATCTGTAATCCAATGAGTCAGGTATAGGTGACTCTGAGTTGACCATTCACACTATCCATAAGTATGGGGGCAGGTGTGTTACAGCAGCTCCCTTGTTCTTCTCCCCTTTCTCCCCACCCATGTGTGAAGACCTGAGTGTTACACAACCAGCCGTATTGCTTTTCTTCTGTAGAGAGGCCTGCTTTCATACAAGCAGCCTGCTGACCTAGTAGTGAACCTGTCTCCCTGTTTGGGTGCTGAAGGTGGACTAAAGCCCCCTGCCCAATTCAGCCCCCTGAAGTGTAGCCTGGAAGACCATTGAAGAACAAAGGCTGCATAAGGAAGAGAGCATTTCCTTTCCCCGTGCCTCATCCATTTTGCCACCTTTCACCCCCCCCCCCCACCTGTATATAAAGACATTCACAGATTGAACTCTATATTTTGCTTGGAATATTTCCTGTCTTAAGAATGTGATTGGGTGGTGCCCGTGGTGATGGGCCAGCCCCTGATTGTACTGCACTCACACGTCTCAGCTGGAGAGGGGCTTTATGTCCTAGACACTGGCTTCTCTCCCCACCCCGCCTTCCCTGGTTTTGTGGTATCTTCTATCCCCTCCCCCCCCCTTTGTTTCCTTTGAGTTTCCCTGAAATCTTTCGTTTTTTGGTGTTTTCGTCTTTGTTCCATGAAAATCGAATTGCACTGTAAACTATTTGCTTACATTCAAAGAGATAAAGATAATCTGAAATATGGCACATGCTTTGACTTTCTCTCCCAGAAACAATTTATGGTCTTGTTTGTGTGACTCCTGGGTTGATTTATGCTGTCCAGGATTCCTTTGTACCAACTGGTTTTCCACCAGACTGTTACTGGAAGGCTTGCGTGACCTGTGCATCCTGTTCCTTTGCTGTAGTCGTGCAGGCTATGGACACTTATGCAGATCTGTCTGAGCCCAGGATCTTAAAAGAAAGGGTTAAATGCTGATATAAACATTGAAAACATTCAGCCTTTGTTCTTGGGATCCTGTGTCATGCAAAAAGTATTTTAAACCCTTATGCATCAGGGCATAAACTTTTCTGTTTTTAGCTTCCTCGTTTGACAGGCCATTCCAGAATGAACTATTTTAGAGTTTCTTGCAGCTGATGTTGGCCATCGCCAGAGACAGAACAAGGTAGCTAGAGGGACCATTAGTCCACTCTGCTCAGGCAGTTCCTGTGTCCTGCAGCTGATCGACTACTGGCCTGTTCATCGCTGATCGGACCCGACAGGTGGTTCATAATGTTCCAACAAGAGACTATAACTCAGTAAGCACCAGTGTATATCATGCCTATAGATAGTGTTGATATGTAGATCTCGGGAATCAGAGCTCCCTGATCACTCAGCTCAAGCATAACCTTGGCCATGATGCAGCTGATTAAACAAAGGATCTTTCTCTTCCCCATGCCCATCCCTCGTTGCCCAGCATCTGTTGACAATCACAGAAAAGGTTTGAGTTCTCACTTCACTTGACAAGCCCGGCCTTGGTGAGTTCCTTCTGGTGGATTTCTGGTACAAACTGTGAAATGGGAGTAATAATTAACTACTGGGGCCTGATTTATCCAGTTGTAATTCCTCCTGACAGTTCTTGTTGACATAAGGGTGAGTGTAAAAGTATTCACGAGGCAAAGTCCATGCTCACTTGGTCTTGCTTGCTTTTAATTTCTGATGAAAATTGGGGGGATGGGGGGGATGGCCATCACTGTACCCCTCTCAGACATCTGTGTGAGGGTTTTGGAGAAGCGGTTTGCAGGCCATAGCTATCTGCGTTCTATCTTCCGCTTGTAGGGAGTTTTGCTTTCGCACAAGGATGCAGCCATGTGAGAGAACGAAGCTCTGATGATAACCCAACAGCCCTTTCAGGTGATTTATATCCCATGGAAGCAACAAACATTAGAGCTATTTGCACTTTATCAACCTTGGTTAAGTCTCATGACAAATTTTGAAAGCAGGAGAAGATGGACTGATTGTAAAATCAGGACCTGCCCTTCAATTTTTATATGATCTTTGGGCTTAGTAAAGGCTGGATTCACTGCCTGCTGAAATAAGGCTTTTCATTAACTTCTCTGGGCTTTGGATAGCGCTCTTTGAGCAGAGAGTAAAATAACAATTGCACTGGCAGACCTGAATGTTCAGCTTAATTTTTTTCTCTTCACCAGTCTTAGTATTTGGGACCCCTCATCTCACAAGGTCCTGCCACTTTTCTGTGTCATTCCCACATACCCTTCTTGTTTTGATCAAAATCTCCTGGGTCTCTGATCAGATCCTGCACTGTATATTTTAATTCGTTATTTGCTTTTGCTCTCAGATTAATGAATGCTACAATGTACTGTGCAAAGCAACAAGGGAACGGAGAGGGGGGTTCACAGCTGGTCTAGCATTATCTTATTTTAGGGCTATTGAAATGGCACGCATGGTGTGCACTTCACTTCCACCGAAGGGTAGACTAATTCCAAAACAAGAAATGCACTCAAAAGCCATGCATGAGATCAATCAAGTTCAAACGACCAAAGTAGCACAGTAATTATCATACCTCCCTAGTGCTTTTACCTGAGTATCTCCTCGTGCCTGGAAGAACACTTAATTAAGCTAGATAGATGGGTTATTTGGTATTATTCCCATGGAAAAATACAGGCACTGAGATGTGAAGGGCCTGACTTACTTGCCTAAGGTCACACGCTGAATGTCAGAACCAGGTACAGACTGCAAAGCACTAACCACTGCACCATATTCCCTGAATGCTACTATAACAGTTATCCTTTCACAGACCCATATGGAAAGTGAGCATTTTTTGTTCCTTAGTGCTTGATTCTGGGGCATGTGTTTCAGGTACTACTACGTCCTCTTCCTGAGAAAGCTAGTATGTCTCGCGACGAGAGAGCTGGCATGCCGGTGAGCATCAATGGGTAGAGCTGGTTCTAGAGATGCTGTGGAGCACAGGCCTGTCCCTCTATCTGCTCATCTTGATGCTGCTCTTATGTTCTCTCCTTCAAAGGGGTCAGATGAAATGATTAAAGTCCCATTACTTTACAGCATCCACTATATGTTCTCATTCTCATTCCTGTTATGCTAATGCTAGCTTGTGTCCCAGGAATAGCGAGACAGCGGCTTAAATTTTGTTCTCTTGTGGAGAAACCTGGTACCGGCATGTTTGAAAACCACAAGATATGGTTCCTTGCCTCTGCAACTCCTAAGAAAATAGTGCTCAGAGGAGCCAAAGTAGAAGCTGAAAATAAAAAAGAGCTGGAAGCCTTCTGTAGCTCTGTTCCCACTGGGCTCCTCTGGTTGTGGCTACAGTCCTCTTCCACCACTGGACAAGGGGGGTCTGGGCCCAGTTCAGGCTGACACGTAGACCTCGAGGAGTCCCCCAACTGAGTGCATTCGGTAGAACACACCCAGGGGTAGCCCAAAGTTCACGATGGCAAACCAGGTGGAGTAACCATAAAATGACTTCTCCAATCCGTTCTCAAACACAGGGTGTGCCCCGAACGTGGGCATGATCCAGAGCTAGAATGGTATTTAAAAAGAAAAGAGGTCAAATGTGGTTTAAGTCATCACGCAGGTCCATCAAAGCCAGTTTCTGACACTGGGTGTGCTCAGAAAGCTTTGGTGCTGATGGATGTATAGCGCTGAGGGATCACAAAGCGACTCTGAGTGATGAAGCCCTCTCCCTAATACCGAGTAGCCCTAGACAGAGGGGATACATCCATCCACCCTTATCTGGCTGCATTATTTAATAAGCAAGGTTCTGTCTCTACTCCAGCCATGGACTCGAGTCACAATGTAATTATCCTACAGCCTGGTTGAGTTTTTATGGAGCCACTCAAGTTTTAACTATGCTTTCAAGCTTGGGGGTGGGGGACATGCCTGAGCCAAGTTTTGTGGTCTGAGCTGAGGCTCAGGTAACAGTTCTGTAATAATAGGACACAGCTTTGATTGCAGACAAGTCCTACTACAACAGATTGGTTTAAAAGGACCTACTACCATCTCCTGTACCTTCCTGTTACATAATGAATTCCCTAGATTTAATCAGGCATCTAATACTTTCTGATATGCTTAAAATGATGGCACTTGAAGGTTTTAGTTGCTTTTGTGAAAAATGTCCATTTCTTCCCCCTGGAAAATATCCCTGTCCTCCTCCAACCTGCAGAAAATCCAGCCAAACTGGACTTTCCCCCCCACCTCCTCAGTTGCTCTAATAAAAGATATCACATTTACTCAAAGAACCTTGCCTGCCAGCCAAATTGGGGCCATTAGCTTACAAAAGATATTTTAAGATTACGGAAGAGGGATGTTAACAGGAATGCCAAGTCCATTATAGCCCTGATGTGTAAGAGTTTTATCTAGCTGGACTAGAAAATGTTGATTGAGTTCCTCTGGAAGGATGATTTAAAGGAAAGAGAAGAAGTGTGTGTCTGCATATAAATGTGTTTTTGTGCATGTGTGTCATTTAATGTATGGCTCGGTCAAAACTGTCTGCATACTCTTCATTCCAAGGCTTGACATGTACAGCAGGCAGCTTCAAAGATACTTACTATAATGTTGCACAAGATCAAGAAGAAGGAGATCTCTTTCAGCGCTTTCCTCTTCCAGTTCAAGTCATTGTAGGTCTGGATGTAGGCCTGTGACAGCTTCCTGATCTCCTGCCTTATCTCTAGGGGAAAATCTTTTTTGGGGTCACAGTCTCCATGACTCTCTTGTTCTTTTGCTTTGGCTTCTTTGTTGGCAGTAGATGGTGTGGGCTGTTGGCTGCTGTTTGATGCAGTCCCCTCTTCGCTGTGGGAACATGAGTCTTGTTTGTGGGCCCTGGCATGGCCAGCATCAGTGTTTGCCACCCATGGCTGCCGGTGAATCCCCTCGATAATGAAGATGTTCTGGGTGATGTGCTGGATGATGAGAATGACAGAGTAGGCCAGGATGAGGCTGTTCAGCAGGTCCCGGGGGTTGGTGGCCACAATGGCTACAATGGAGAAGTAAGACATCCCAATCTGACCCAGGGCTGCTCCCATGAGCAGGATCACATCAAGGCTTCGGGTTGGGTTTTTCAGCGTGTCCAGCTCCCTGGCTTCCAAGCTGTGGATGATGGTCCCAACTAAGGCACCCACAGACATCATAGGCAGAAGCACTACATAGTAGGAGTAATACATCAGGAAGACCCCACGGTTAGCTGCAGACCCAGTAGCTTGGATCTGATATACTACGAAGACACAGATCCCGATGATGACTGCAGCAGTGCCCAGCAGTGGCCCAAAAATGACCCCTCGGAGCTTGAACTTGGGCTTGATGTGAGGAGTGTGGTGATGGCTTATGCGCCGGCCAACGTTCTTCCACATGACGTACAGCATGGTGCAACAGATGAGGCAGTACTCGGTGTTGAAGGGGTACAGCAGGATGTAGCCTCTCTGGAAGATCTCGCAGGCTGTTGTGTTTGGGCAAACGCATGAAATAGTCTCATTGCCTGCAGTAAGAAACAAGGGAAGGGGATGTTGGTGAGGCATGAGCACCCAGGAAATGTCTTACTTGTTTTGTGGGTGCTTGCAGGGAGGTTCTGCCCCTGGAAATGTAATGCCTGGCATACATCCAAGTGAATGGCACTGAGCCTTCAAGATGGTAGAGCCTTAAGAATGAGCATATGTAGCACTCGACATGTGCTGAGCACCATGCAAACACTAACTATTCTTAATCCTTTGAATCCACCCAGTCATGTGGGTAATTACTAGTTTCCCAGTTTGTACAAGGTGACGACCGAGTCACTTCTCCATGGAAACCCAGTGTGTCATTGGGAAAGCCAGGATGAGCACTCATCCTCCTTCCCAGATTGATCTACTAACCTTTGTTCAGTGTTCGCACATACGAGGACACTAAGCCCCTCGGGTATAGAGCTGAAATTTCTAACTTGGACTATGAGGCTCCTCCTGTTGCTTGGCTGTAGGCAGTTTCTCCCATGCCCTGATGAGTTAATTGAGTAGGGAAATGAAGCCTTCTACTCAGATGCAGATGGGGATCTCACTTTCTCTCTCTGGAAGGAGAGGCAGGAGTTGGACTCTAATCAACTGTGCATACCCTTTGTATGTGTTCGAATCTCCCAGGACTGCTCTTGATCCCTAAAGTTCATCAGCTAAGTAGTTCTCCAGGTAAATGGACATGTTTTAAACTACCCATCAGCTAAAGCATGGCTCATTCAACAAACCTAAGTCTTGAAAGCCTGTCTTCATCTGCAGCTAAACCAGGAAAATAGGAAAATGGAGATGTCTGCATTGTGTGCATTTAAGGGGATTTCCAGTGGGGCTGGTTGAGATAACTGAATCCTTGGGGCCAAGGACTAGTGCTGACTCCACATTTTGCCCATCCTACCTGTCTACCTGTTGCTATTAAGAAGGAGTGAAGAATGGGCCATGCCTGCAAATCTCTGCTGCCGGCTTTGAGTTTGTGAGTCAATCTCCTTGTGGAGGGAGTCATTGGTCACCGCTAAGAGCCAGAGGAGGAGATTCGTGGCGATGGTCAGCATCAGCCCACACCTGTGAAAAGAGACAAGCACCTTTAACATGTGTCCAGTCATCATGAGTATACAATGGGCCTCCCTTGGCTTCTCCTTGCTTTGCACAGATATGCTGTCCAGGCTGCATAGAGCTCTTGGACTTGCATTTACCCATGTGTTGCGTGCACAGGTTTGCACCCACAAGTACTGCTACATGCTTTTCTGCCTTGGCTTTAGCACAGATTCCCACTTGCAGTTAACTTGCCACCAAACTCCACAACTAGTAGCAAGTCCTACAACAGGAATGGCTAGCGGTTGGGAAAAAGCAACAAGCCCTTTCAGGCTTGTGGCTGCCCCAGGGATACCAGGATGGCCAGAAAAAGTTGGCTGGTCCCATGTAGATGCAATAAGAACAGGAAAGTTCAGATCAAAGCTTGGTGCTTCAGCCTTCATGTGCAGTAAGAAGATTCCCGAGTTGGAATTCATGCCGTTTTTTCACTCTTTAAATATTAACCCCCCCGGCCAGTGAACATGCCAATAATCCTCTTGATTTCTCCCACCTCTGCTGGAATGGATGTTTGTTCCAATGTATAAGTCTCTTTATTTTTTCTCAATATATGAGGGTTAATCTTTTCTACTGTAATCTGCAATCTTCTGTCCATCCTGAGCAGACCATTATACTTCACTGAGGAAACTCCAGTGAACCACAGGCAGGGTTATGTTCAAATAGGCTGGGGCTAAACAGCTTTGGAGGCCATAGGAGAAGATGGCTTGGAAGGAAAATCCCAATTAAGGCCCACTAGAAAGAGGGAAGAGCAACACAAGGGTCTGATTTGCTTTCAAATATATCACCCCTCTCACTTTACAAAAACAAAGTTCTTTAAAGTTGCAATGCAGAGTACAAAGAGTCTGAGTAAGTCTGTTGAAGAAAGGTCTGGTAGGGACAGAAAGGATGGCAACCAGTGTGATACAAGGGTGTTTAAAAAAAGGAGAGGGTGGGAAGAAAGCCCCTCCGTTCTCTGTTCGTACCTGGTGAGGTTGTGCTGGACTTGGATACAGTCCTTGGAGTGGTGCCATAACAGGTAAGTCTGAAATCAATAGATACAGTAACGTTAACCTAAGCCTGTTAAGTGTGGAGGGGAAGGCATGTGACCGTGTGTGCACAGGTTCAGGAGTGTCTGCATGTGAGTTGTGTGGGTACATGCACAGCTCTAATTCTGAGAAAGGGGCATTTGCAACCACATTTCCTTGAGAGTGGTCGGAGAGAGGCTATTTCTGTGAGAGAGGATGAGGTGCATTTTCTCAAATAGTTTTAGGTCAGAAATGACAGAATTTCTGGTTGCAAACTGTGCTTAAGTCATGTAAGCATGCAACTGAGTTTGTTCTTGGGGTCTGGTTATTGCCGGCAGAGACAGAGGCCTGATTTTTGGAAAAGAGACTGGTGTAATGACCAGTAGCATGACTAAGGGTGGGCGAGTGGGGCAATAGCCCTGGGTGATGAGTCTTACCATGATTAGATATTAGGAAAAACTTCCTCACTAGGAGGGTAGTAAAGCACTGGAGCAGGTTACCCAGAGAGGTGGTGGAAGCTCCAGCCTTGGAGGTTTTTAAGATCCGGCTAGACGAAGCCCTGGCTGCGATGATCTAGTTGGGGATGGTCCAGCTTTGAGCTGGGGACTGGACTAGATCTCATGAGGTCCCTTCCAACCTGAATTTTCCATGATTAGAGGGAGACCGCCACTGCCCAGGACACAAAGCTCCTTACGCCTCTGGTAAAGGCAGTTGCCTGGGCCTTGAGGTTAATACCCCAGATTCCCACTTATTCCCGTCTTTCCTTTCTGACATGCTGAACAAGGCTGGGGCACGTCCTTGAAATCTCAGGGCAGGTTTAAGAATCCTTGCGGGCTCTTTCCTTTATGGGATCAGCTGCACAGCGGGTCAATGCGCAGGCAAGGTTTCACAAGGTAATCACACTACCCTTCCTCAGGCCTCTCAGCCTTATTTTTTCAAAGTAGCCATTTCCTTTTCCTTTTATTTCTTTGAGCCTGGTTTGTGCCAGACATTTTAGCAATGCACAGTAGAGCCTCATTATAATAGCAAGGGCCAAGAATCCCAATAGTTAAGACCGATTTTTCCATTGTGATGCTGCAAGTAATGGACGTAACCCTCTTAGGGGGAACGCCCTCCTTTGATCGACTTTTCATTGAAGGGGCTCCCTTCAATGAAGTTAGGATTTAAACCAACCAGTGTTGCTTGTTAATAAGAATTACCTACATGCATCCTAACTCCAGCTTCCCTTGTAGCCCCACCACCCATCCATGCAGTAGAACAAATGACTTGGATACTGGAGAAGACCACGCTCAGTACCTGGAGGGTGAGGAAGAGGATGTCTATGCATGGGAACAGGATCTCGAGGTAGGATTTGCACTGTATGTGGCTGATGATGTAACCGATGTGAAACACGTTCAGGAGAAGGCTGAAGGCTCCGAACATCACTAGAGACACTGTCCAAACAGCACAAATCATGAGCAAGAAAATGAGTGAAGACCCGGCCCTGGCAAAAGGGTTTGCAGACACCACCCAAACCTTTCGTTTCGTAGATAGTTTCATAGATTTCATACACATTAGGGCTGGAAGGGACCTTGTAAGATCATTGGGTCCAGCCCCCTGCCCTAGGTTAAAGGATCCCAGCAAGATAAAAGTCCAAATGGTTCTTGAAAGTCTCCAGAGTAGGTGCTTGTTCTCGTGCTTGGTGTGCCTGAAAAAGGACAGGTGGCTTGGCACTTCAGGGATGGGCCAGATGTCTGAGTTTGGATTTGGATAATCCCAGATCTGGGAACATTTGGAAAGCTCCTGACTGTTTGGAAGGGAGGGGACAATGAATTATGCCCTTTTTGCCACACTCAAATGATCAACACAACGTGGGTCTTTCTAGTGCAGCTCCTTGAACGGTGCTGCTGCGTTCACTTCTTACCAGGGGAGTGGGGCATGTGTGTGGGTGCGTGTGAGCGTGTTCACGCGTGTGTCTGTGGAGGGCAGGGCAAGGTGAAATTCCAGCTCATGGTTCGCTCTGAAAACAGTGGCAGCGATGAACTGTGAGGGGTGATTGCTGCCATCTTGTCCTGTTAGCTTTTTCTGGGACTGGATTTGTCAAAGGTATTTAGGCAGATAGGTGCATAGTGGGATTTTCAGGAGCCTCCAAGGCGGTAGAGGATCCAGGAATGGGGAAGAGCTGTATCCCCCCCCTCCACTTGGACTGTCACATTTGCAAAGTGAGCTCTGAGATTACCGGCTGATCAGGGCCCCTGCTTTTGCCTTGTTCTGAAGCCCGGGGGGTGACCACTGCTGCTGTTTGCCCTTCCCTTTCCTCCCTCCCTGCTGGATTCGGTATCAGGGGAAAGGAGGGGGTTGAGCAGCAGCAGCGCAAACCCCTTCAGAGCAGGGCAAAAGCAGCCAGACCCCATGTTAAGAGCGCCTCTGTAGCACAACCAAAGGGGAAGAGAGTGCAACAGTTTTATAGCACCCCCTCTAGATCTGCCCCTGCCCCAAGCAATCCATAGGAACTAGGGGACAAACCTGTGTAGGTGGCTCTGAAAACCTCCCTGCCTGCACTTTTAAGTCCCCAAATCCCTTTGACCTACCAGGTCCTCTGTTCTTTGTGTTCCTAATGACAACTTCCTAATAAACCAGGGGCAGAGCAACGTAGGGGTGTCACTTCATGACTTAACAAGGGCTGGGCGGAGATTTTGCGGGGAAAGGCTGGATGCTGCAGGGAGGTGACTCAATGGGCAAAAATCTTCCCTTGGAAGACAGGACTAGGTCGAGGGCAGCACCCATATAACTGCCAATGGAGAATCCCCAGCACACTCTCTGTCTTCAAGAGGCAGGGGGACGTCTTGGCAGCAGGGATGGTTGCCAGTCAGAGCAGCTCCATCCTGCTGGCCTATATTCCCATCCAGAGATCTAGCTGGGGGCAGGAGTGGTGGTCTCCTCTGCTCATGGCTGCCCAGGAACACCAGCCCTTGCCTTGCTTTGTCATGGTTTGTTGCATGATGGCACTGAAGCCTTGCAACATCCTTGTAAGAGAGGCACTGGGTGTTTCCACAGCCATTGACAGGGAAGATAAGACATGGAGGACATGAAGAGCAGTGTCCAAGGTCACTACAGGGGCTCACTGTCTATAGCCACTAGCCAATGCTTCCCATGGCATTGCTATGCCAGCGGTGGCAGCCTCTTGGTGGTGGGGGGAATGCCTCCTTACAGGCAAAGTGCTCTGGGTTTGAAGCAGCTGAGGGCCAAGCTTTTTTTGCTAGGCATGCCACCAATTAGCCCCACACCCTCCCCAAGTGCCACTTGGATCCCTTTCCCTTACCTGATCTGCTGCTCAGTTTTCTGCTCCCTGCCCTATCTGTCACTGTCCTGCCTGTCCCCTTCCCAGTCTGCTGTGTGCCATTGCCCATGCCAGCCGTGGCTTGCATGCTACACGTTGGCCAACCTGGCCGAAAGGCAAGAGCTACAGACGCACTTACCCTGCACCCAGACTGGCCCGGCATGGATGTCCCTGTACAGCACCGCATGGGGCTTTCTGGTGGTGCCCAGCAGATAGTACATTACCCAGCACAGAGACAGGACTTTGAGGATGCAGAGGAAGATCCAGACGTCCCCCAGGGTAATGGTCACCCTATTGAAAATCATGCTGCTCAGGAAGGCGCTGCCCAGGAACACCACGTTCATGGCCAGCAGCCCTGAGAAGAGCTGTCCGGCTTTCTGGGCCTGCCTGTCCCTCTGCAGCAGGGAGGAGCAGTGTCTGTGCAGCCAAGACTTCTCGTAGTGGATCTTGGAGGCTTCTGAGTATGTTGAGGCTGATTCCTCACCCTCCATGGCTGGAGGGGGGTGCCTCGGTCCTGCAGCTTCTTCACCAGCCATGTCCCAGCAGCTGTGGCAACTTTGCATGGAAGGAGCTTGCTTGGGATCACCCTGTGCCTTTAAAGAAAGGAAGGGCAATCAGAGCACAGGTGTAGGGAGAAAGTTGTATCGCTACTGCTGAGCCTTTGCCACTTGGTCACACCCTGGAGATAAACTGCCTGGGAGATGAGTTTGGTCTCAGCTCAGCTCCTGGTTTCATCTACTCCAAATGTCCTGCAGGAGCCGCTTGGAGCACAAGAAAAAGCCAAGTGGCCACTTGATTCCTTTAGGGCTCGTGTCTCGCACCTGTAGCTCGCAGGATGGTCTCGCTTTCCTTCTCCAGCACCCAGATGGGAGAAGAAGGAGAGCGCTTGCTGCCAGAGCCTCTCAGCTGTGAGATAAGGCATTAAAAGCAATGGTCTCAGCACAGATCCCACAGTGATACGAGGTTCAGCCTAAAAGAGGTAGAAAGATCATGTCTAGGCAAAAACATGTGTTTGGTATTCCTTCTGCAACCTGCCTGCATGACCCTTGTCCTTTGGCACATTGTGGCACCTCCAGGGGACCCTCACATGTGCTGGGAGAAGCTGTGAGCTCAGTCTTGTCCTCAGTTATATTAAAGAGGATTTGAGCCCTCATTACAGCTTCTTGATAGGAGAACGGTTGCATGCTTAAAGCAGGATAAAGGGACCCCTCTGAAGGAAGTAGGCACAACAAGAAAGGAATACCAGCCCCATATTTCTGGATTAGGGGATTTCACTGAAGTGTAGTTGTTGGTTAAAGGCCCTGGAGGTGCTGGGGCAGGGAGTAGCAATGATCAGAGCAGCATTCAGACCCTGATCTCCCAAGCTCAGGTTGGGACCCAGTTTTTCAGCTTGTTCCTTTCCCTCCACTACTATGTCGAGAACTAGATCAAAACTTCTCTTGGGTTCAGGGACTTTTTGTTCAGGCCCATCTCTACTAACAGTTAGTGCACTCTTATTGTAACTGGATGCAGGAGACAACGGAGCGGAGTTGCAACAATCAGAGCTGCACGGTAAACGGAGGATCTTGCCTAGGGTAGCACCAAGTGTGAGCGGGAGATCCTACCCCAGAGGCGTGTATCAAGAGCAGGATGTGCAGGCTGTATCACTTTTTCTTTCTCCGACAGTTGGACAGCGCAGAATAACTGCCTGGGATGTATCCCCAGGATGCAGTGGAATATGAAGAGAGGTGGGCCGCCCCCAGATTCAGAGTTTTCCAGTTCTCCATTAGATCAGTTCCCTGATACAGGGAGAAACAGTCTTTCTAATAGAGGGCACCTCATTAAAACACTCTTTAACTGAGATCTGAGGACCCCTACAGCCCTTGAGGGCTAAGGAAAAGGCCTTTTGCCAAGCAGGTCCGAAGCCCCAAGCAGATGTTGTTACCGGTGCAAGATCTGTTGGAACTTATTTCACGCGTGGAGTGGGGCTGATTTGCTCACACCACCCACAGCTGCTCAAGTAGCTGTCTGGGATCTCGCTGATGTGCTGAGTAAAGACAGATCCCTTTCCAAAAGGTGCCACCTCATCAGGTGAACGCCCTTCTGAATGAGCCACCTGGGGCTTTAGGAAGAGCCCCGTGCTCTCTTTGGGTGGTAAAAATCCTGGCTTTTCTTCCCTCACGCGTTCCTGTGTGGCGATACACCAAACTTGCTTGGGGTGGCTACGACCCTAGCCCATTGCCTCAATTGCGGGAAGAGAATCTGCCTCGTTTTAGTGGTGTGGTGGTAGACAGAGCCCCCCGTTCCCAAGGGAGGAGGAGGGACGGGTCATGAGTGACGGGCAAAAGAAGAATATGAAAACGAATCCCTCTTCTTGCAGGTCCCAGGTCTGACTGATAAGGCCACCCCAGTAACGGACCTGTACTCCTTGCGCAGCACCAGAGACCGTACTACTCCACCCGGTCCTCATGAAAGGAGAAGGTGAAGAGCAGCATACACCCAGGCAGGGCTCCCTGAAATGTCCTTACCTCCAAGCAGGTGAATGATGTCCGCGGGGTGCGAGTGACTCCCGATGAGGTCTCCCTTACATCCTCCAAGCCAGGCGAGTCCCCAGCAGATGAACGGCGTTCACCTCTGGACCCGCACAAGCTGTTTCAAAAGCCAGATGAGTTATCACAGGCTGCCAGGGCTGCCGGCAGGAGAGTGAGGCTCGTGCTCTCCCAGCACATTGATTTTTTTTTTTTCTCTTCCCTTGTTGACTTTTGGAATATTATTGTCATTATATTAATTACCGAGAGGAGAGGCTCATTAGCTCTGTGGACAGCAGCCAATGAGAGTCCACTCTCTTATACGCCTGCTGGGCCAGCCCCTGTCAACAGCTTATTTGGTCTTAGCACAGGATGTGTCAAGTGGTAAAACCACAAGTGACTAATGCCTCTGAAGCTCTGATGTGGCTGAAAGTTGCTCTCCTATAACTGGCCTGCTCTGGGGAGGTGCAGGTGGGAATATGGGTTAATGGGTATGTCCAGAACAAGGCAGATCCTGAATTCCTGCCCCCACCCCAGTTTAATGAGGGCCCTGAGTTGCGCTGAGCTCCCCACCCAAGCATTCCCCCATTTTTTTTCCCCCATACTCTCTGTCCTGAAATAGGCCAAACTGGGGGTGTGTTATTTTTCTTTCTTGGGTGCAACTGGAACCAGGCTGGTTTGGGTATGGGGCCTGTCTTATTTGGGTAGGCAAAGTCCGAGGGATTAGAGCAGTGGCTGTGCTGTTTGCATATCTATCACCTGCATTTCCAACTGGAACTGGAAGCAGAAATGCTGAGATGCTGAGACGCGGGGCCCTGTTCCCTGCTTAAGCTCGACGGAGCCATGTCAGTTGATGCCAGCTTATGATACTTGTCTTACACAGAGTTTTGCTGACCCAGCAGAAGCCGTGGGATGTTCATCTTAGGGATTTGCAAAATAATATAGATAAGATGCATGATCTGATAGATGCCCAGACCTTGAGGTATATTTCCCAAGCAAGCCAAGGAAGCTCTGGAGAAGCAGTTCTTGGCATCGCTACCGGCCAGTAGAGATGAGCTCAGAGAGAGAACTAGATTTGCAGGTATTCAGCTCTCTAAACCCAAGCTCTTCTTGATCTGTGCTGTACAACTGAGGATATCCCCAATTCCTACTGACGGGCTCTTTCTTTTATTGGTGGATGTTTTGCATGAATGGGAACTGATTTCCAGAGTGTGTGTGTTTTGTTTGGGGTTTTTTCCTGTTTTTTAGTTAGGAGCCAACGGGCAAAATGATGGTTTTAGCTGAGCTTGTGCTCTTTGAAACACTAAGCATGCCAGGAGTGTACAAATCCACGCAAAGTGGAATTAAAAAGCAGTTGTTAAGAACAGAAACCTTTAAACTCTGTGAAGCTCTTGGGTGGTTGTTTTTATAAATCCTTGACTTCTGAGGCAAAGTCCCTCATAAGAGACCGATAAGGAGCTAAAGAGCCTTAGGCTGAGATTAAAAATTGCTGGCGTGACTCAGGAACTAGCTAAAGGACAGAAAACAAGGAATGGGAACGAATGTCTGATTAATCAAGAGTGGACGTACTCCAAGGTTTTATACCTGGGAGAGTTTTTAATATGTTATTTGTGACAGCAAGTGTCTATTTCAAGGGATAAGGCAGTCCTTATCTGATGGAGGGAAATGGGAGGAAGGCAAAATGTTCACCTAAGAACAAGTCATGTTGTTATGACCTAGTACTATTTTTTTCTCCACCTTCTCCTTGAAGCACCTGGTGCTGGTCACTGCCAGACCAGGATGTTAGGTCAGAGACCATTGGTTTCATCCACTTTGGTACTACACACCTTCCTGTATCGCTTGGGCAATTGGCCGTGTTCAGCAGACTATTGGGCTACACAAACTTGCTATGGGATCCTATATATTTAGGAGGAAAACTGTTTTTCAGAGCAGACAATACTCTTCTTTCCAGAACACTTGAACACGTGTATGGATTTTAAAAAATGCAGCTACAGAGAAGCAGGGCTGGAAGGGACCTCCAGAGATTATCTAGTCCAATGCCCTGACTGAGGCAGGATCATCCCATACAAACCATCACCTTGCACTCAACCCAGGACAACCCTCAACCATGACACAGCATAGACCCAACACCCTGACCTGCCACAGGTAAAGCAGGGGCACCAGGGCAGCCAACGTCCTGCTTCTATGAAATGCTGTGGTCAAGAGATCCCAGGTAGAGAGCCACACACTCTGTTACAGAAGAAAGGAAAAACCCAACAGCCGGTACGAATTTGGTCCCGGGGTAAAACACCTTCTTGACCCTAAATATGGCAAATGGTGTGACCCTGAGTGGAGGAGCAAGACCCACTAGCCAGGAACCTTTGGCTTTGTTCCTAGCAGGAGAATCAGCACACCCCAGCTGAAGTTCCCAGCCTTGGCTGTAGCCACCACCCAATGCCTCTGGAGGGCTTAACAACATCCTGACACACACACCAGATAAAAGTGTGTGTGCTGGGGGGAAGCAATGAATAAAGCCCAGAAGCTTGGGAGATATCCATGGTAGAATATAGGCATGGCTATACTTACATAATCCTCAACTAGTGGCTGTCCAGCCTCCTCTTGAACACCTCCAGTGATGGCGAGTCCACAGCTTCCCTGTGCATCTATTCCACTGCCTCGCTATTCTCACAATGACAAAGTTTTTTTTTCCAGCTATCTGATCTAAGTTTACTTTGCTGCAACTTCAAACCATTGGTCTGCCGCCTCCTCTCTGTAGCAAGAGAAAAGGTGCTTTCCCTCTTCTTCATGGCACCCCTTCAAGTATTTGAAGACTGCTATCACGCCCCCTCTTAAGCTGACCATTCCTAACTCCTCTCCTTGTGTGATTTTCCTTCCAAGCCCTCGATCATCTTTGTTGCCTGACTTTGGACCCTCTCTAACTTCTCCGTGTCCTTTTTAAAGGCGGAGGCCAGAACCGCACAGTGGGTTTTCAGTGGTTGTGTCTGGATATGTCTTGGGCAGGGGGGAGGAAGCTGGTTTTGTTGAAATCATAACGTGCTTATACACGTGCTCTGGGATGTGGGCTGGAGGGGTGCTTTAATTAGAGCAGCTCTGAGAGCCGCTCTATTTAATGAGCCTGGAGCATCATATATATCAGCATCCCCATGGCACTGGAGTCTGCTGGAGCGCATCAGTCTGCTGGAGTGCGACTGAGTCTGCTCCGATGCTGCAATTGCAGTGCAGCCTTGATGCATGTGTATAGGTGCCCTTAGAGTCTATCTTTAACCTAAAGCAAAGAAGTAGTTTCATAGATTTCATAGACATTAGGGCTGGAAGGGACCTCAGAAGATCATCGAGTCCAGCCCCCTGCCCCAGGGGCAGGAAGTCAGCTGGGGTCATAGGATCCCAGCAAGATAAGCATCCAACTTTCTCTTGAAGGCATTCAATGTAGGTGCTTGAACCACTTCTGGCGGCAGGCTGTTCCAGGCCTTGGGGGCTCAGACAGTAAAGAAGTTCTTCCTTATGTCCAGCCTGAAACAGTCTTGTAGTAGTTTATGACCGTTCGACCTTGTCATCCCTTGGGGTGCTCTAGTGAACAGATGTTCCCCCAGACCCTGGTGGGGGAATCATGGAATCAGTTAATCATGTTAATTTGAAGTCAGGCAGAAGGTAAGGCAGGGGGCACTGGCTCAGAGAGGCGTGAGCTATATGAGTAGGTGCCAGTCCACTTCATCAGTTGCTATACCATTTGAAGTAGCTTGTTGCCTATGAAAGCTTATGCCTCACTGAACCAGTTAGTCTATATAGTGCCATCCTGCCCTAACTTCTGCTTATCATTTAACTTCTGTGGTTTAACTATGATTCCTTCCATAGTGTTGGGTGAGGCTGAGCGTGGAGCTGAACAGTGTGCTGGTAGACTACCTCTGCTAGGCTAAAACAACCCCCCCAGTCTGAACCCTTCCCAACTCTGAAAAGATTTAGACCTGGGTCCCCACTTGCTGCTGCGACCCTCTCCTGAAGATCAACGCTTGAGGAAATAATTCCACCGGACGTCAGCAAAACGCAACTTCTGAGGTGCTGCAGGGATATGAGATTCTCTGGTTGTGGCGGGGCCAGATAGAATGAAAATGTGCCTTTATTATTTAAATTTCCCTTGGCAAAGATGATCATTTGAGATCAATGATCTGTGGGATTCAGAAGGGAGCTTCATCCAACTCCAAACGAGCTTTGGGGTTTTGCAAAGCCCTCAAGCCCAACCAGCTTGCCTAATCCTTTGTTTCTGGCCTTGTCCATGTTAGGCAAGTGCATCTGTTTAACTAATTCCCCCTTCAGTTTAAACAGCATTGATGCAAGTTTGATTAAAATCAGCAAGAGTTAAAGAAATATAAGGGCATCCCTATTGGAGAAGGTGTGGTCCTTCTGGCTTTACAGAATTGATTTTTCAAGTCCAGTTAGTGAACACTGTGGACTGATAGCTTTGAAAAAGCTTTTAGGGCAGCTTGGTGTAGAGTTACTGACTTCTGGGATTAATCTTTGCCCATCCACTATCAGCAGCATTCTTGTTAATAGCTTTATTTATGCATTTAGTGGTAATGACGGTGGAGGTTCTCCAAGCAGATCTGCAAATGTGGACTAGAAATGAGGGCCTATGCTGGGAGCTTAGTGCCCCATGCTGGCGTTTGTCTAAAGGAGGCCTGTGGAATTTCATGTACCCAAGACATGACCCCACTTCCCTCCCCTTGAAGTCCCACACCCTTTCCCTTTGCAGATAAATGCCCTGGGATGACGTCTCATGGCACAGCTAGCCGGTGGCTGCAATTCTGATACGATAAAATGATTGCAAACAGCCTGTTCAGGCTGTGACGACAGCTGCTTGCCCTGATTTGGGTCATTTCCTGTAGAAAAGTACTCCCCACCTGCAAAGGGGGGAAAGAGAAGACAAACTCAGGCAGTATTTGCCTAGTGTTGTAGCCGTACTGTGTAGCATGACTTTCCTCCCACGCAACAGCTGCTAAGACCTGCCATTTCTCAGCCCCACTTTCTAATGCTGATGCCGCTATCCAGCCTAGTTTCCCTCCCAGCCACCCCCAACCCTGCAATAAAGACTTGATTTTATCCCCTCACTGACAGCTGAACTCAACCTCACCATGCCATGGTGACCCCAGCTGCCAAGCTCAGCCACTTCCTTTCAATACTGCCAACCACAGCCCCTCGGCATACACCCTGATGCCACCCCTTTATCCCAGGATCCACCCCCTGAATGCTTATCCTGATTCCTCCCCCTGCTCCTCAACTCCCCCAGAATTGAGGATCACTCTCCCAGTTGCTGAGTGGTAATCGGCGCCAGGTAATTGTTACCCCAGAGGCCATCCACTGTCCCCATCACTCCTTAGACCAAATAAAAAACTCGCCTTAATGTAACAAATGATTAAGAAATTGGGGAAGAGGTGCAAATGTTCAGTATCCGTAAAACATGACTCAGGTTGGGTCATTATCATGGCCTTTTCCTTTCCCTATTGTTCCTTTCAATAAAGTGCTTTCTTATCTCTGGCTGTTGTTAGATTAGTGCCCTGGTTGTGTACTCAACAGGTGAAAGGTCTTGGCTTTTGTGCATTCAGTGGCTCAGGCTCAGGAGATTAACGTAGTTTCCTGATACTCCATTTGACCCAGGCCTTCATGACATTTTCCAGTTTGGGTGGAGAGATGAGCCTGGCAGATAAAATCAAGCTCTGGGACTGGACTGGGACCTTACTAGGAGCTCAAGCATGTTTGTAACTTAGCTGTGATTTGGACTGGAAGAGTGGGAAGGTCTAAATGTGAAATCCAGAGGCAAACCTCTTTGAATCACAAGTGAATCGGGGCTCCTCTATCCACATCTCATGAACTCAGTTGGAGTTGTAGGCACTCAGTTTCTTTGAAAATCAGGATCTTTTTATTTAGATGCATCTAGGAACTCAGTCCTAGGTCTTCATTTCCTACGGTGTCTCTTTCTCATAGGTCTTGGATGCCATAATGGTTTGAAATGTATCCTGATTCATAGTTCTCTGCTCTGCCATTGACTTCCTTTGTGGCCTCAGGAAAACCACGTTGTTTCTCTGTATCAGTTCCCCTGTCCTTAAAATGGGATTAATAATACTGCTTACCTGATAGAGTTGTAGAAATCTGTTAAAGGCTGACTGATGCTTCATCGCTAATGGGAGCTATGTAAATACCTTAGACAGGTAGTGTTTGGAGTGCTTGCATCTCTAAGATGACTGGTCATCATCAGGAGGAGGGGTGTCTCGACTCAGGCTGCAGAAGATGAGTTGATTTGTTATCCAGCAGTAAAATATCTTGAGATATTTTAGCCCAATGACTGAGGGGTTTTTGGTGGGTCATGAAGCTGCTTGAGCTCAGCTAGTGTTCGGGGGTGAGCGTCTGCATTTCAGCTGAGCATAAAGGCCTGTAATTAGTAAAAGGTCAGATCTGATGGTGAGCTGCTGCTGACATGCTAGCCTGCACAATTTGCTTAACAAAGCTGCTTCTAAACTGGTTTGAGAGGGTGGTGTTAAGTCCTATCCATCTTTCTGACAATCCCTTTGAGTCTTGAATAAACAAAAACCAATTTGTTATGGAAAGCAAAAGAGCTTTTTGATTCTCTCATGTATGTATTGCTTTTGTTGCTTTAGGGCCTGATTTATAACTTGGCTTTCACCTGGCCTTTCGCTTGCTTAGCTCCTGTAGCTGTGTGCGAGTGCAAGCATCACATTAATATCCAACAGCATGACCGAGGGGATTTAAAACCACTGCAGTTCCCACTCATTGGCCATGACAGCTGGAAGTATTAACCCAGCTGAACAACAACTCAAGAATTGTTAATGGTTGGTTATAAAATGGCAAATCCCAGCCATAAGTGCCTGCCATTCCTTAACTATATTTCCCTATAGTTGCTGTCTCAAGGCATGACGGGAAGTCTGCACTGTGTCCCCAGCATGGGTGGGAAGGAACATGTTCAAGCGTGACCCACCCACCCACTGCTGCTTGTATGAGCCAAGCCCGAATGTGCCATGTTGAAGCTTCTTTGGGGAATCCCACCAGAGCCACTCTTGAGGCCCCTGTCTCTGGCATGGTAGAGAGCACCACTGCCACATTTCTGGGTTTTATGCAGGCAAGCAGATTAGGCAACCAGGGTATGCTTGTGTGACCTTCCCCGAGAGGGCTGACAGGCCCCGTTGAACAGACCAGGTGTTTGTATCCCAGCCAGACAATGCCCCAAGTCTGGCTCTGCCACCTGACGAGCAAAAGTGAATGTCAGAGTTTAGACACTGCCCAAATGCCAGCCCCTTGCTCAGCTGTTGGGAAGAAGATAAGGTTTCCAGAGGACTTATGATTTGGTCCATGATGGACCAGACTGTGCTGGATTTGAAGCCACCTGTCAGCAGGTTTGAACATTGCCATCTTGATCTGGTCACTATGGGGGTTACTCTTTGCCAGCATAATGTTAATTCAATAGCAGGATGTCAGGAAATGCACCCAGGAAGGGGTCTGCTGTTCTCTTCCTCTGCCAGCACCTAAGAGACTGCACAAAAGCCTTTTGCTCCGATAACCTGGTGGAGCACACCAGAAAGCTTGGGGGCAGCCCCTCCAAGCTTGGGCCAGGAGGTTATAAAGACACAGACACTCCCTTAAGGAACAAGACAGGGTGTTGAGATTTGAGACCCAGGCCCCTTGGAGGTCCAAGATATGATGAGCCTGGTGGGAATGCTATGCAAGAGAGATGTGCAGGCCTAAAACCACCCTTCTCTCGTGTTTCATTTATTTTGCCTCAGGACGAGACCGTACTTTTGTTTTAAGAAGGCTGCCTGGTCACTCTGTACAGCATCAGTCACAAGATCCCAAAGGGAAACAAGGAACTGTAATGCAGTCAGACTGGCTGGGTAACCACTGCGAATGCACAGAGTACTGTGGCCCAGGATTTGGTGGTGGAGTGGGAGGACCACATGACTCTACTCCCAGGAGAGGTGAGGACAGCAGGCTTGACGCCTGCTTGAGGTCAGGACTATGGGGGGACAGGGAGAGAACTGCTAACCCCAGAGCTGTGACGGTGGGTGACACCTCCTGAAGGGTGTTGCAGGTAAGGGCAGGCTATGGCATCTCTGGAAGGAGAAGACCACGGCTGGATATTTCTAATCCAGAGAGTTCCCTGTTGAGTCAGTTGTTTCTCTTGCATGTTAAGTATGAACTTAATCTCCCATCTGAAAATCTGAAAGACAACTACCATTTACCTTCACAGGAAGAAAACGCCAGGGCTAAAGTGCCTTTTAAATTGGTGGAGGAAGGTGTAACAAGAACCAGCAGTTGGACATTAAAGTCAGCCGCAGTTGCATTAGAAATAAAGCAGAAGCATTTGCCAGTACATTTGATTAAGCATTGGAAGAAATTGCCAAGGGGAGTGGGAGATTCCTCATCTTCTAATCCCTTCAGACGTAGACAGGAGACCTTTCCAAAACAGGTACTTTATTCAGATCAAGTTGCTGGGATACAACACATAGAAAATAGCTCAGCCTAATCAGAGCATATGATTTTCATTTATTCTTTCAAAGAATATGCAAAAATCACTGGGGAATGATTGCCAGCTTTCATCACCGCTGCAATTTCCTTCTGTGGTACAATAATGTTTTGTTCTTTTGTAAGTGGTTTGTCCGGAGCTAGAAACGGAGCTGTACCACATTGCATCATTTACTGATCCCAGTCCCCTCACCTCACTCCCTGCCAAACGGAGCCCCGACTGTCTGAGCCTTGTTTCACCTTGTGCATACACATTGTAACTCTGCGACTTGATGCACAGGCCTCACTGGGAGGCCTTGGCCCTCATCTAAGGTTCAGATCTGGTCTCTAGGATGCACTGGGTCTCGGGCTGCATTGTGTGGTGGAGTGAAGCCTTTAGTCATTTACTGTTACGCTGAAAATCAATAAATACGTTTATACAAAAAAGTTCATATATTAAAAAAATCATTATGCTATTAAAACACCCCTCTTTCTCAGTCTCCTCATTAACCTTTGGATGTTCCAGCTCCTGAGCCCTGATTGAGGAAATCACTTAAAAGCATGGGATTACGTGTGTCCCTATTCAGGGCAGCCTTCAATCACGTGCTAAACTCCCTGGACTTCAGCAGGAGTGAAGCTCGGTGTTTGTTCTGGGAAGAGGAAAGCTTTTACTCCACTGGGGGCCTTTCTCAGCCAGCTGATCAGCAGCTGTAATATCTCATTGAAGGGCAAAGTGATGGGGAGGCTGGCAGGACCCCAGTCAGTGACCGGGACGATGGGCATGCTGATGTGATCCCAAGAGCTGTCAAGCTTTATCAGTTCAGTTTTCACATGTGTGTACTTCATTCCTTTCCTTTAAAGCTGAGCTCCCAGAGGCAAGACATTGTGCAATCTCCTTTAGTCTGCCTTATACACCTGAGTTATCTCACTGACCCAACCGGGTCATTTATTGCAAGCAGGATGTGGCCTGCATGCAGATGGGCTCTGAACCTATGAAGTTCTGAGAGCTGCCTGGGAGAACGGCATCACTGGCATTGAGGACACTTAGTAGGATCAATCCTGCGAGACATAAAGGAGTTCTCTTTTAACATATGGTAGGTAGAGTACTCATGATTCCAGTTCATTAAAAACCTTAAAATTTAAACCCAAGCACACACGCGCGCGCACACACACACACACACACAAGTATAAAAATAAAATCTGTCGTCTTGGATTATCCCTGCTGCAGGATCCCACGGCAGGAGATTCCAGCAAGTCCTGATCAGCCATGCAGACGTTCAGTCTTGGGGGTGGAAAAGGAGGCTCAAGAGGGCAGTTTCTCGTCTTCCCTTTTAGGACGTGATGTAGACCTCCAGCAAGCTGGCGACTGCGTGCATCCGATAGAAGATCCCGAAGGGCAAGCAGATGTCCACAATGGCAGACCACATGGGCTTGCCATAGAAGTCAAGCTCCTGCTTGTTGTCAAACTGAGGCCGGGCACCAAACGCAGGCATTATCCAGAGCTGTAGTGGGGGGAGAGAGAGCAAATAGGACGGTCTCAGGGTGAAAGGAGGGACATGGTAACTACAGTTGCTTCTGCTAAGAGACTTGAAGGGTGGAACAGACAGAAGAGGGAAGATGCATCTTTTATGTCCAGGACCATATCAGAGATGGCCCTTGTGTCCATCAGAAGGGAGAGTACTGGACATTAAAGCCTTGTTTTACTCCCCTCTGCGTTCTGGTCCAGCCCACTCACTCCCCCCGTGCATGCTAAATCCTGGACATAAGGTGATGTAGCTGTATTAGAGTGGCACCGAGTGTGTGTGCTAACACGTGTGCCTGACTCGGAGAACCGAAGACTGGTTCTGGGTCATGTGCATTATGATGGCTGCATCATCTCATGTCCCTTTTGGTGCAAGTGGGCAGATAGATGAGACCTGAAAGCAATGTTAACGGACCTTAAACACCCTGGATCATGTGCAAATGTGACTTGGCATTTGGTGACTGTAAAGACTAATCTGTGCTTGGCTTGTTTGGAAGCCAGGGCCTTATGAAACATGCCTCTTCCTCAGAGCTGCCCTATAAATCAAAAGCAAGGGATGCTCAAACTACCCTGAATTGCTTCCCCTGACAGTGTGCAGGATGAAGGCATGGCTGTAAGACGAGGGAAGTCTTCTCAAAGAAGCTACTGCAGGCTCTGAGGTCTGTCAGTGAAGGTTGAATGCAAGCTGACCCGGAGATGAAATGCCAGCTCCACTGAAGGCAATGGGATTTCTTTTCTACCACTGTCCTCACTGGAAGTAACCTTCCATCCTTGTTTTAAATGCCTGTTACTGAATTTAATTTCTTTGGATATGTAAGAAGAGAGTTAGATCAGGCTCTAGATGCATTTTTCCTTGCATAGAAAAAGGAATGGTAAAGGGTTATTGCACTTAATGAAAAATAGTGGACCTGACCTCCCCTCTCACTTGTACCAGTTGTACTGATGAGCAGTTGTACGGGTTCATCAGTGGCAGGTCCTGTCAGACCAACCTGGTGGCCTTTTACGATCAGATCACCAGATCATTAGATGCACGGGTAGCAGTGGACATAGTCTTCCTGGACTTCCGGAAGGCCTTCGACACTGTCTCTCACCCCGTTCTCATTAAGAAACTGGGGGGCTGTGGTGTCGACACCCACACAGTCAAATGGGTCGCCAACTGGCCGGAGGACCGCACCCAGAGGGTGGTAGTGGATCGGTCCTTCTCAACCTGGAAGGACGTGGGCAGTGGGGTCCCCCAGGGCTCGGTCCTCGGGCCCGCACTGTTCAACATCTTCATCAGTGATTTGGACGAGGGGGTAAAAAGCACCCTGTTCAAATTTGCTGATGACACTAAGATGCGGGGGGACGTGGGCACACTGGAAGGAAGCAACAGGCTACAATCAGACCTAGACAGGTTACAAGGGTGGGCGGAGGAGAATAGGATGGGTTTCAACACAGACAAGTGCAAGGTGATGCACCTGGGGAGGAACAACCAGCACCATGCCTACAGGCTGGGGAACTCCCCTCTTGTCAGCATGGAGGTGGAAAAGGATCTGGGGGTCATCATTGACTCCAAGATGAACATGGGCCGGCAGCGTGGGGAGGCAGTCAGGAAGGCCAAACGCACCTTGTCATGCATCCACAGATGCATCTCGAGCAGGTCCAGGGAGGTGATCCTCCCCCTCTATGCGGCACTGGTCAGGCCGCAGCGGGAGTACTGCATCCAGTTCTGGGCATCTAACTTCAAGAAGGATGTAGGTAGCATGGAGAGGGTTCAGAGGAGGCCACTCGCATGATCAGGGGCAGCAGGGCGGGCCCTATGAGGAGAGGCTACAGGACCTGAACCTGTTCAGCCTCCACAAGAGAAGGCTGAGGGAGATCTTGTGGCCTGTTACAAACTAGTCAGGTGGGATCAGCAGGCACTGGGGGAGTCCCTGTTCCCCCGAGCACCGCCAGGAGTGACCAGGAATAACGGTCACAAGCTGGCAGAGGGTAGGTTTAGGTTAGATATCAGAAGGCACGACTTCACAGTCAAGGCGGCTAGGGTCTGGGACCAGCTTCCAAGAAAAGTGGTGCTGGCTCCTACCCTGGGGGTCTTTAAGAGGAGGCTAGATGTACACCTTTTTGGGATCTTTTGACCCCAGTACTCTTTCCTGCCATGGCAGGGGCTCGGACTAGATGATCTACTCAGGTCCCTTCTGACCCTAGAAACTATGAAACTATGAAATTTTGGGGGTAAATTCTCTTTTGGCACAAATTGCAAAACCCTGCTCTAGGTTGGTGTATCTGTGCCTAGCTATGCTGTTGGAATGCTTGTTCCTATAGCGTCTTTGATTTCAGAACAGGTGAAGTGAGAGGCAGGTTGTGCTTAGGTTTTTTTTCCCCAAAGGAGATCCCAGAAACTTGCTAGTGTGCTTTGCTGCTAGGTACTAGGGCACGTTTTCCGTAGACCAGATGGTCTCCTCCCCCAAGGCAGAGAAAATCCCCAGTCAGAAATGTACTTACAATTATATTGGACAGTAGCAGGAACAAGGAGATCTCCCTTAAGGCTTTGCTCCTCCAGTTCACCTTCTTGGGCATCCTTATGGACTGCACATCATCAGAAGCTTGGATTGCTTCTGTGTTGGGGGGTGTGCTGGATCCTAGTACGCTGCCACCATCGGGGATCCGGAGGGATATAGTGTTGATGTTGACAAAGGTGAGTCCATATAGATCTTTCCGGTGGGAACTGGTTTTGTGTCTTTCTTCAGGGGGCTGCCGATGAAGGCCTTCGACGATGAAGATGTTCTGGAATGTGTGCTGGGCAATCATCAGCAGCGAGTAGGTCAGGTTGAGGGCACTTTTGGTATCCCTTGAAGTGCTGGCCACAACAGCCACAATGGAGTAATAGGAGATGGCATACTGTCCTAGGGCTGCCCCCATTAATAAGGCCACATCCAAAGTTCTTGTTGGGTTCTTGTGACGGTCCATGTCTCTCTTGTCAAACCTGTAGACGATGGAGCCTCCAATGCAGACCGCAGACATCAGGCTTAGGCAGACTATGTTGAAGATGTAATACATGACGAGCGCTTGGTTCTTCTTCTCGTCGTTGCTGTGGGTGTTCACCTGCACTTCGTACACAATGAGAACCCCCAGCCCACTCACCAGTACGATGAGCCCCAAAACAATACCCACAAAGAAGGTCCTTCTGAAAAGCTTGAACTTCAGGCGGTGGACAAGGTGGGCGTGATCGTCTATGAGGCGTCCAACGTTCTTCCACATGACATAGACCATGGCAGAGGCAAAGAGGCTGTACTCTATGTTGAAAGGGTACAACCAAAAATAGCCGTTCTGGAAGATCTCGCAGATTTGGGTTTTGCATTGACAGATGTCCGCCGAGGAAGATTTTCCAGCTAGAATCAAAAAGACATACACATGTTGCAGTGTTTTTGTAGAGCTCAAGCTTTGAGCAGAAGGCCCTGAAAAGCCTGGGTAGGCTCACGGAAATCCATGAGCAAAGGTAAAAGCAGATGTCATGATTTTTAAGCATTTAAACCTGAGGTAACCTTTTGTTAAACATTAGGCAACAACCCTCTCTTCCTCTCTCTACCCATTTCCCATCCCTTCTTTTTTCTTTCTGTCCTGTCCCATTTTCTTCCCCTCCTTTCCATTTTCCTTTTTCCCTACGTCCTTCCCTATTCATTGCAGTCCTGCTTCTTCAAACCCATTCCCCATTCTGATCCCTCCTAGATGCAAACTGAGAAATAAATACCAAAGGCCAGACCATGATATTCCTGCTCAGACCAAATAGGACCTTAACTCTGTGTGGTCTTCCTGCATTCAGACACGAATAACCACTCAGCATGAATAAAGGTATCAGAATCCAGGTGTGAGAGAGCTCTGTCCCTCTGGGGCCTGCACTTGAGGCCTTGGCAGTTTTAGTAACTGGCAAATTACCTTTCATAATCAATGCTGCTGATTGCTCAGTCGTGGAGTTGAATTTTGAGTGTGATTTATGCACCGACTCATCCGTTACTGCTGACATCCACACAGCCAGGTTCGTGGTCAAAGTCAGCATCAAGCCACACCTGTACGAGAGAACGGAGATCCATGGTGTCAAGACATGGCCTACTCCAGGCCTCAAAGTGCTCTTCAAACATTGGTGGATTGATTGTCACTACCGTAAGGCAGGCACAGGTCATCTCCCCTATTTTATATAGAGAGAAACTGGAGGAGAACCAGTGATTGCTTGAGTTTATAGAGGAAGTTGCTGGAGAAAAGAAATCCAGCTTTCATGACTCCTGGTCTACTGCTCTAACCACTCCTTGTTGCTTTCCCTTTTCAGACTGACTAGTAAGCTTTGATCAAGTCTTTATTCCTCTTGTTTCCAGCTCAGCCTTTCAGCAGGGAAGGGCTGGAAATCTGGTGGGCTAACGGGTCGGAGTTGGCCTGTCCAGAAAAGTGGATTCAGCCTTGCAAAAGGAGAAGTGAGATGCACTGATTTGGTTTCTTGTTCTTTCAGCCTTTGGATCTTCCTGGTGCTCTGTGGTGCTTTGTCTTCCTTCTCTGGTGCCAAGGAGTCATTCAGGAATGTTTTAAAGTGCTACGCGCTGGCTTTTTTAACTGTGCCTTTGGGCTACTTGCGGGGATCACTGCCAGGCTGCTGGATCTCAGAACATAAGCCACCAGTGCCTGAGCTAAGAGCCACAGTTGTGAGAGGCTGATGTGCCCTGCTTTGATTTTGGCTATAGGGGGCCCTTACTGGGGAAGGAATACCGGTAGCAGTGACGTGGAGATGGGCAGAGGTCTCCCCCCAGCTGGGCGAAGTACTTGCCTGGTGACATCCAGGTGCACTTGGACACAGTGTTTGGCAGAAATCCATAGAAAGTATGTCTGAAAAAGATATAAAGAATGATTTAAAAGGCCCCTCAAACCTGCCAGGCAGTGGATCTAGCCACTTCCCTGCCTTTTATCTGGCTTATTATCCCTCCCGCCCTTCTCCTCTGGCATCACTCCAGGTCCTTGTACTTCCTCAGCTGTTGTAGCTGCCCCACGTTCTCCGCTTGTGCCCTCACAGATCCTCCTCCTACCAGACCTCACTGCACATCATTTGTTCCTGTTTCCTCTGCTTTACTCCACAGCATTCGTGGAGAACAGGGCTTCCCAACCTGGAAGTCAGATTTCCCTCCCCTCTGCCACTGACAATAAAAAAAACAGATGTCAGGGGCCATGGCCACCCCCTGTCCTTTCTGTATGGTTAATGGAAAAGACCAGCTGCATGGGAAGAGGATTTCAGGTGGGCAGTCCTGGAAGATGACAGCAATTTGTGCTGTGGAAAGTGCCTGTGAGCCACTGACCCACAGCAAGTCACGATTGTGTATTTATTTATAATAAGTGATCAAATATGTTCTTGCCAATGGAGAAATGTATGAGAGCTGGCTGGGCCTCCCCTGGGAAGCTCAGTTTGGTCAAAGGGGACACCTGAGCTCCCTGGTCAGACAGTAGCTGAGGACCCATTGGGACTCCGTGATGCATTGTACCAGGGTTCAGCCTGGCTTCTCCAGCATGCCCAGCTCACCTGGATGATCACAAAGATGGCCTGCACAACTGGGTAGATGATTTTGATGGCAATCTGGCAGTTCTCAAAGCTGGAGTAATACCCAATTTTAAACACATCCATCACAAGGCTGAAAATGGCAAACATGACCAGGCCTCCTGTGGAGGAATCAGAGGAAATCAGAGGTGCTGCAGTGCACGTGTGTTGGGCGTGGAGGCATGAAAGAGGTGCTAGTACCAATGGACAAAAGGAGGAAGAGAAGCTGTATTGCTATTTAGAGATTGATGCCACCTTAGGATTCTCCTCTGAATAGTTCAGGTCTGATTTTTACCCCAGCTGAAACATTCTTTATACCAACAGCCCTTGTAAGGGGAAAGTGATAGCACTGAAGAGGAATTAGTGCTTCCTGGGCACGAAGGAAACCTCCAAGATAAAGACCAACCGAGGCAGGACTTGGGTTAATGAGACCACTGACTAGACCAGCTCATGGACAGGCATGGAGTGAATACTGAGGAGAACTTCCTGATGCTTGGAGAGGGAAGAGATGATGGGTCCCAAGTTGGGTTGATGCATTCCCCATAGAGCACTTATGTTTGAGCTTCCACCGTGGCCTCATTCAGTATCTGCCCCTCACCCAAAGACTTAGCATGAGGTGGTCTCCCTTACCTCTCAGCCAGACGGGCCCTGCATGGGAGTCCTTGTAGAGGATGGCATTCTGGCGTTTGGAAGTGCCAACAAGGTAGAAGAATATCCAGATAATGACGATCAGCATCATGACAGTCAGCAGGAAGAACACGTCATAGTCATGCACAGCGATCTTCTCAAAGGCCCCACTGCTCACTAGGGTGCAGGCTAATAGCACTAAATGAACAGCCAGCAGGATGGAGAACAAGCGCCCTCCTTTCTTCCAGACCTCCTTGGGCCTGGACGTGGAGGGAGACAGGTGAGGTTGATGGGCTAAGGTGCCCTTGTCATCTTTGTGACCCAAACTCACGATTGAGTCTTCATGTCCGAGCTCACTGTCATTTTGCACGGGATCCTCTGGCATGGTTCAACTAGGGCTGGAGGCACAGGTTCGTGCTGTTGGGAGTAGAAACCTATGTTACAAAATCAGTGTGGCCCACGGCTGAGACCAAGGGGGTGGGGGAAACTGGAGACACTCAGAGCAGAAGTAAGGGGAAGGCAGGAGAGCAAGAGATGAAGAGGGACGACTGCTGATATTCCCCCCCCCCCCCCCAAATCCCACCCCACTCCAGGTATTTATCCATTCAGATAAATACCCACTACAGCCATGTTTCTCTGAAGTAACTGTGCCAGTGTGAACTCATGGGATACCATTATGAGAGTCCCCTGTGGAAGCCTGAAGAAGGTTCAGTCTCAAAGGAAGATGCAGCTACTGGAGGGAAATGAGAAGGAATTCGTCCCATTCTGCTGTTATTCTTTCCCTGCAAGACTTCTGCGTTCTCAACATCAATTATTTTTAATGGGGCTGCGCTTCTCATTCAGGATATGCACTCCCAGTTTCTGCAGTTGCTGGAATGCAAATTAGCATCTGCCTCCCTGCTGCGGGAACGCCTTAGATTTTAACAGGTTTGTTTGAGAATATGGAAAGCACTTCATCAGTCAAGTTTGGTCATTGATACCATTTTGGTTGTGCACGCTGTTTGGCTGCCTTTGAAATGTCATGTTAATGCATGCTTAAGCATGTAGGAATGAAGGTAATGTTAGCTGAACATGAAAATTAATTACACCGGTAGCACTTGCCTAATAGACAGTGTAACATGTTTATTGATGTAACCTGTCAGAAAGCGCTGGGATGCAGGTAAGATCAAAGGTCTTGGGGCAAATGGTTGGATTTAAGCAGCAGCCTTGAAACCTGAAGACAAAATGCCATGCTGTGCGGCATGAAGAGACTAATTGAAGCAACAAGCATGAGAACTCTTCAGGCTAGCACATCATGGGCCATACAGATGCATGCATTCAAAGAAACAAAGTTCCTTAGCCATCTTTTCTAGCTTTCCAACTCATCCAGTGCATGTTGCTACTTGCCCTGGATCAGCTCAGTACTTCTGCATGAAATCATGACTCTCTCATAATCTAAACCTGAGGTGAACAATCCTCGAGAGCCAAACTAGCATGTAAAAAGCTACAAACTGTTCCACCAACCTGCTTTCCCACTGGCAGCCTGAATCTCTGGTCTGTCTTGAGCTTCTCGGCAAAGTTCCTCTTCCCTCAAATCAAGTCAGCCAAGGAATTTATACCTGTTTGGACATCTTGATTTACACCATCTCTGGAACTGACAGCGCTGCTTCATAAACTCAGTAAAGGTCACGTGCTCCATTTTGTGCAATGGCTGATTTTAGGGAAGAAAGAGAGAGATGGGGAGATAAGGATTATATGAGGAGAGGTGTGAGCGTGGCTGGGCATGACTTTGGCCACCGCACTAGGTCATGTGTTACCGGAGGAAAAGGTCTGTTAGCTCAAGTTCATCCCCCTGGAAAGGATGGTAGTTGTCCCCCCCTCCCAGACAGACACATTAGATGCTAAAGGGATACTTCATTTGATCTCGGCTGCTGCTCATGGGCTGGACCCTCACCTGGACATGTAGCTCACTTGGTCATGTAGCTCCAGGCAATCCTCTGTCTCAGTGGTTTTCAACCTTTTTTCATTTGCGGACCCCTTAAAAAAAATTGGAATGGAGGTGTGGACCCCTTTGAATTGTAAGTGTGGGTACTCACATACTTTTGCTTGACCATAGTCATTTTTGCGGGCCCTTAGACATAGTCTGCGCACCCCCAGGGGTCTGCGGACCACAGGCTGAAAACCACTGCCCTATCCAAAAGCAGCCTCAGCCCTGCTGGGCTGGAATGACACCTTCCTCTTTGCCATCACTTTCTTTTCCTTTGCTGTCTTTCATCAAAAGATAAGCTTTCCTATAGGAACTCTTGTGCATTTCTAAGTCATAGAGCCATCACATTCCACTTCTGTAGCCAAATATTGGGCTCACAGCTGCTCAGGCTAAGAACAAAGCTGGTCCTTAACAGATAAAGAGAAGTACGCAATGTGGTGGTGAGTGATCTCTTACAACAGACAGCCACCAGGTAAGAGTGACCTCCCCTCCAGGTATCACTGAAGTTTCATGTCTCCCTTGCAGCTTTCTTCTCTGACTCGAATAAGGCTACGAGGGATGGAAGAGGTTCCTCCCAGACCTATGTTCCCATCTCCTCTGTTTTCTTTCCTGTAACAATCTACTGGGGTTTGGATAGAGACTGAGCTATGGTCTGTGGATCTTCATTTCCCTCTGTTACCAACAAATGCCCCTTTTTCTCTGCAGTATGTTTGCACTGCAGTGTGGTACATAGACACCGAAGATAGCAGCACGCACACTAGTGGGAGTACCAGAAACAGCCTGACTTCATGCTAAGGATAGGAAGATTCAGCTCAATCATGACTCTTTCCCCTTTGCTGCCCTATGTTGGCTGGGACGGGGGCCCTTTTGCCCTGCTTTTTGCAGTACCCTCAGCTGATTTTTCCATCCCATCTGTATTCATGTTTGTTAGTGTGTTGCTTTCCCCCCTCCTCAATAGACAGCAATGGAAGAGTCAGAATTTTCTTCACTGAGTAGCAGGAACTTCAACTCTGGCATCACCATTATCATCATAATGAGAGGCATAGTAATAATTATAGAATTAATATTTAAGTAATAGGGAGCTTGCATTACACGGTGGCCTTTCATCCAAGAGGAGCGTCAAAACGAACAGGTCATTATCAAATCACTTAACCTCTTAGGGACAAATCTGGACAATGACATAAGTGGATACAATTCTATTGATGTAAGCAGTTTCTACAGCTGAATTTGGCCTCATTTCTAGAAGACCTATATGCTGCCCAGGGGACTTGGGGAGTAGTTGTCTGCATTGAGATCCATTGGTGTGACGTCAGCTGCCTGAACAGAGCCAAGCTTGCTTTAAACCAGCTATCCTGGGTCCAGCAAACTGTACCTGTGGTAGGACAGGGCTTCAGCATGGGCTGCAAAATCTGTCTAGGACCCTGGGTAAAAGCTTCTGTTTACAAAATCCTTTGACAATGGGGTGGGCCAAGAACCATTGCTTAATGCCATGTAGGGTGTCAACCGATGTCACGTTTATCCTGGGAGAAACTATTTTATCTTGGGACAAAGTCCAATTGTACAGATGGTCATGTTTACTGTCTTAGGATAAACCCTAAAAAAAATTCCTGGCTAGGAGGCCATAACAGTTTATCCCCGTATGTCTATACAGTTATCACAAGATTGCCCGATTGAATCAATGGCAGAAAAGCAGTACTACACTCATCCACTGACCCTTGATTAGAAGGGTGATGTATGTATATCCAAAACCAGGATATTTTTGTTCTGGGACAAACACAGGTACAACTTATCCAGAGATGAATGCAACATCTGTTCCTAGCCTAACTCATATTATCCTTGCCCCCTTAGCTTCAGCATCTCTCTTGCTCTGTCCTTCCCTTCTCTGTATCCTCTTTTAAGTCCCTTTCTCCCTCTCTCCATCCCTCCTTTTCCCTCCCTCGGTATTACTTTGTCTTTCATCTCAGCCCTTTCCCAGTCCCTCTTTTTGATTTTCTCTTTTCTTCCATCTCTCCCCCACTCCCTGCCTTCTTGTCTGTGTCTTGTCCCCTGGCCCCAAATGCCACTGATCCACACCAAGCACCGTCCTGTTGACTTTGGTGGGGATTTGCCTTTAAAGCGAACCGTTTTCCAACTCCCACAGCCCAGGCGTGCAGGGATCCCATTAAGCCTCAGAGCGCAACAGGAACTTCCTTGCACTTTATACTGCATGTCTCCCTTATGTGCTCCGGGAATGGGAGTCGATGTGGAGTGCAATGCGTTGGGGTCCCCTGGGGCCAGACAGCAGAAAGGCTGGTAGTGGACTTGGTTTCCTTTGAACACCAGAGGGTGCTGCAAGACTGTGAGAGCCAGAGAAGTATTCATCTCTGAGCTTCAAGGGAAAGCAGCAGACAGTAGCGTTTCAAGGTGGAACTACCCCAGCACTTAGGAGCATGTGGGAATGGGGCAGTCCCCAGCTCAGCGCTGGATTTGTCAGTCTGCCGGCTTTTACCCTATGTCAAGAAAGCTGAGGCCAAATCACTTATCTGGCCCCCAGAGTCCTCAGATAACCACTTGGGATGCTCTGCTGGGCAGAGGCAGGGGGCTGTGGAGCCCAGGCAGGCTCTGGTGCTATGTAGGTGCTCTCTATTCACCCCTGAGCTTGGTGGGAGGGGGCTGCTGTGGTGGGCTGGGGTTGAGGGGCTGTTGTGTGTATAGCTCATGCAGGCAGGCCTCTGTGTATGCATACACACCACTATTATGTCTTATTTTTACCACGAAAAAAATAGGCCAGAATCATCATCCTCAAAAATAGGCCAGAATCATTTTCAAGAGGAGACTGGACAGTCACCTCGCTGGGGTCGCTTGACCCCAGTTGTCTTCCTGCCTAGTACGGAGGGGCCGGGCCCGATGATCTGCAAGGTCCCTACCAGCCCCTTACAATCTATGACTCTGAAAAATAAGCACTAGAAAATGAATAAGCGCCCTGAATTCTAGCCCAGGCATCACACTTTGGTCCCGGCAATTCCCCTCCCCCTGGAAATCGGGAGGGTCTCATGATGTCGGTGCAGTTTCTCTGCTTTTCCCTGGGTGCAAGTGGTGTTGCATGGGTCTTGATGCTGTCCCAGGCTCTCTGGCATTCAGGCTGCCATGGTAGGTATATTGGAGCAGGACACAAGCCTGAGTTCATTAAGCCTTTTTCCCCCCTACAAGGTTTGCTGAAGGAGCCTGAAGGGACTTGCTGTGAGGGGCCATCGCTGCCCTGTCTCTGCCGCCCAGGAATGGTCCAGGACCGTTCGGTGGAGCTCTCAACACGCTTCAGGGGCTCAGCTGTGTCTTTTGCTGCGAGGGGAGCATGCGATGAGGCCTGACCAGGGCGGGAGGATGCTTAGGACCCAGGGGAAGCAGCTTCTCTTGCTTCATTTCAAGGAGATCCTCCCCTCCCTGCACAGAACTTCTCAGGTGTCCCTGCTCTGAGCTCTCTCCTCCTCCCTCACACCCGGCTTCCCTGGAGCTCCTGTGCAAGCCCATGCCCATCCTTTAAACCATCCCCAGGCACCTGCCTCCCTGATGAGCTCGCCAGGGGACAGCTTGGCACCATGAACGACCAGTACCACCGAGCCGCCCGGGACGGCTACCTGGACCTTCTAAAGGAGGCCACCAAGAAAGACCTCAACTCGCCCGACGAGGATGGCATGACCCCAACTCTCTGGGCCGCTTACCACGGCAATCTGGACGCTCTGCGGCTGATCGTTAGCAGAGGGTAAGTGCTGCTGCCTGCCCTGTGCTCTTCCCAGTATTGAGTTTGCAGCCGGGTGAAATCCCATCTCCCCCCTCCTCACCGGGTCAGGAAAGCTGTGGGTGCCGTGAGACTGACGGCCCTTGCCGTGTGCGTGAGTCCGCCTCTCCCGTCCTTCCCTCCATGCTAACCCTTTTGGAGTGAGTCGGTTTGTCTGATCCAGCCTATGGGATTTCTAAGTTTACTCCTCCCTGAAACATTTAGGTGCCTGGAAGGAGGGAAGTCATCAGTTAACCCTGCATTAAGTTGGGGGCAGTGTCGGCTCACACGTGGGGCGCTATGCTTACCCTGTGTCCTGATCAACCGTTCCTCAGCAACACCTAGACAAGCCCCCTCGCGTCACCTCCAGCCCCTGCTAGGCTACCCCAGTCCTCAGCTACTTGCTAACTCAGCCAGTGCACCGCTGAATCTGCAACACAGCTGCAATCCCATGCCTCCCCGTCTGCCCCAATGCACCTGGCACCTGGTTTGCAAAGCTGCTGGGAATCCAGCGTCCCAGTCCCAACCCTCCCCTGAGCAGGTGCTGGACCTAAGCAGGATTTGAATGCAGACCCTGCAGCTACTGCCTCAGGTCGTGGTCCAGGCACTTCTCTGACCTTTCGAATGAAACAAACAAAAAAAGACCTCGCTTTTTTGTTAAAAAGAAATGCTTGTGTAAGGAGAGGGCAGACACTAATGGCAGTGGGTGATGTTTGCTCATCCCAAGCTGGTGATCAAATGTGTGGCCTGTCTGGGACACAGCCTGGGTTGGAGTTTGGAGCAAGGAGAAACTCTAGGCTTCCAAGTCTTTTCCTTAGTAGATTTCTTTTATCAATGTATCCCCAGTGATGGGTGCTTGTGGTTAATGCCAACCTCTTCCTCATTATTCTTAGTCTGAAAGGGGCATCGGTTGAAAAAGGGTCCTGCCATTGCAAACCTGGGTGCAGGGGATGGGGAAGAGGATTGGTTGTTAGAGTGGGCTGTTGAAATGTGCTGTGGTAAAGGAAAAAGAGGCCTTTCTTGGGGAGTTTATCAGCTGTGGGAGGAGAGGCCGGGGAATGGAGGAGTTGAGGAGGGAGAGATGACTACAGAGGGAGAAGCAGTGAAATCACTGGTTCCCGTTAACCAGCCCAATCGATTGCCTTCAGGCTTCGCTTCCTCTGGAGATCAATCCCAGGTCAACTGGAGGAAGGAAAAGCAGGAAGTTTCTGGGAAATGGGGTGTCTTAGTTGGGCTAAGGACCAGCTTGGTGATAAGGGTGTGGGAGAGAAGGGGTATCTTCTGCTTCAGAGGAGGAGGCTCATTTAGGATCAGGAGTGATCCAGGGGCTTGTACTAACCATAGACAGATGTGCTGACTGCAGATTTTATGCGTGGTCCCCAAGAGCTCTGCTAACAAGCCTCCAGCCTGCCTGGGAATGGGTGTTCCCAGGGTCTAGATGGTTTGAGGTGCGAGTCCTCACGCAGGGCTCCTAAAGCACCTTGGTTCCAGACCTGAGATGCCTCTAACCCCAAGGCACTGCTCAGTTTTGCTAATACACCACAGTCCTGAGCTATATCCCAGGCCTCAGTGGTCCTCAGACAGGTGCTGCTCAGTTTGATGGAGGGTCTGGGGAACGCAGCAAAGTGTGGAGTGGGTTTGGGAACGTACCTCCATTTTTTTCTGGGTGGATACGAGGCCAAATTCTCGCCCTCAGCACTGACTTCAGTGGGAGCTGCGGCTGGAGGAAAAATTTGATCTAGTTTTGCCAGCCTGTCTTTATAGCAGGCTTGCGACCCTTGGATGAAAGGTGTTGAATATGAACGTCAAACGATTTTCCCTGTGAGCCGATGCAGTCAGTGCCTACGTCTCCAGGACCAGAGTTGGTGTGTGGTGGGTGACACTGGTGGGAGGTAACAGGGGTGTGTCTGCTCCATGGGGCCTTGCCTGCGGTGTTCAGGATCACTGAAGGGATACATTTTCATTCCTGAAGAGCATGTGCTCTTTGCTGCAGTCCAAGGGGCTCCAGACACTATACTGAGCTTGGCAACGATTAGAGACTTTGAATGCCTAAGAAGAGATGCTTCAAGAACCTGATTCTCCGAGGTGCTTTGTGAACAACAGGCTTCTTCCCTCCTGACTAATCAGTTCTGTATCTCTTAGCCGATTCCCTTTCCCTTTTCAGTGCTGCTCTCGTGAGGCCTGGCCCAGCTGCCGCTAAAGTCAATTGAATAAATGCCCTCTGACTTCCTCTCGGCTCTCCACCTTCAAGGACTTTTCCAGAAGGCCAGTGATTAATGCTGCATGGAGAGAAGAGCAAAACATATTTGCATGTTGCTCCATTTCCCAGCTGCATCCACTACTGCCCAGTTATTGGATTTGCTCCCAGCTCCGCCAAGGCTCTTCACACATCTCCTGCCAGGCCACTGCCAGATCCCATGCCCACGATCTTCAGCCCAAACTAGCAGCATCTCCTGACATTTCATTTCTGCCTCCCCACCTCTCAGGCGCATTTGCCAATGCACCTCACAGTTCCCCCAACAGCTCACTTCCATCGCCCGCTGCCTTTTTAACGCCAGATCTCCCCAGGGCCCTGACTTTCAGCCTGCCAGTCAGACAGATGCTGGGATTTCTGGAGAAGGGCCCCTTTTATAAATTCAAATGGGAATCAAAGGTCCCAGCACAAAACCCTCTTGTGCAGCTCGAGTGGTGTCCAATTAACAGTGTAATCTATGTTTGCTGCTGACAGGGAAAATAGCATGGGGAAGAGCCAGTGCCCTTTTCGTGACTGATGGCATGAGCAAATCTTTTGTCAGTCTGGCTGTAGGATGTGTTTTCATCAAGGCATTTGTCAGAGAGGGATGACCTATACTCAAATGCTTCAGTAAACCAGAGCAGAGTTCATAGAGACCACAGAGGTGGCCTTCTCACAACCTAGGCTGGGGTGGGGGGGCAACATTTTTTGGCAGAGGTGCTACAAACTAAGCCCCACACCCTCCCTGAGTGCCCTCCAACCCCGTCCCTTGCCCAATCTGCAGCTGTACTCCCTGCTTCCTCCCTGATCAGCTGTGTGCCATACTGATATCTCTACTGATATCAAAGCTGAGCTGTATTTCTCCTCGCTCCACTCCCAAATGTTGCTCTTCCTCCCAGCCCCAGAGGTCCATGACCAGGATCTGGTGGTGAGTGCCTGTGTTAGCACATCTGGCTGCTGCTTGCAAGCTGGGAAGTGGGGAGCACACAGAGCCAAGCCAGCAAGTCACAGAGCTAGAGAGACAGATGATGCCAGAGAAGGGAATGCACTTGTTAGCAGCGTGGGCTTTTGGGCAGAGAGGGGAGTTTCTGAGGCCACAGGCTATACGCAGGTGCCACTTATGGCCATGTGGGCTCAGTGATTGCTGTGGGGTTACCCCTGGGGACCTTGCAGCATGGTCAGTTGTGCCCTTTTTTTCACCCTATTAAATATCATGAATCTTCTGCCTTGCCAGCTGTTCACTAATCACATGAATACGGAGGGCTCATAAAACATAGTCAGTCCAGTTGTGAACTTACTCTTTAGCCTGGGCCCTATGGACCTGTCTGACACCATCATATTTTGTTAGTAATATATCTCCTATGGCCGGGTCTCCTTGAAGGGCAGCGAGGGGGTGTTTTACAGAGCGTGGCCATGTTCTAAGGCTCGGCATCTAAGCCATCTCCAGCCTTTCGACACGTCTCTGAGTCATGGTAAGCCCTTGGATAGGATACATAGCTTGTCTACTGGCAGGAGCTGTGCAGATGGGGGTTGAATTAGGGTCTGAATCGATTTATTTTTATTGTAACAGGTATCAGCCTCTTCCACATCTGCTTTGATCAACCATTATGACAGTCATCACTGGGGTGGGTGGCTTCATAATGGCTGATCAATGGTTGTCCGGCAGCCATACCCAGCCACCTCCTGAACTGCAATAGGAAGAACCAAAAACATCCTATTCCCAATAACTTCTCTCCTTTAGCCCCCAGCCTCTTTTTTCTTTCTCATCTCTCTGTCCCATGCATGCATGCACCGCCTGCCCCCACCCCCGGAATATTTCATAACAGCTCATCTCCAGCATCTGCTTCACTGGGCACAAGTGAGCCCAGATGAGGTGTTCAGGGTAGCCGGCCTGGTACAGTTTGAGGGAAAAGTATTTCCCTCTCTACTCAGGTCAGGGAAACCACTCTGGAGCCCCAAAAGCGACAAGCTATAGCTGCAATAGTTCAGATACCTACCGGCATTTATCTTAAGGGGATGTTGGGACATCACAGTAAGAGCCAATTCAGTTTTTTTGAACCCATAGGGTCCCCCCCACCCCGAGAAACTGGAGAAAAAAATTGACGACTTTAAAAGACTTCAGAATCTCACAAAAATTCTGATGTTTTGCACTGGCATTTTTAACACAAACATGAGGGAAATCCTGTTGTCAAAGAAGTAAAGTTTTTAATAACCACTTTGGGGGAGCACGTCACTAAAAAGGCAGTGAATATTTTTCAAAAAATGGGTTATCTTCAAACCCTTTTAAATGGAAACAGCATTGAAGTGTCAAAACCCTCCGTGACTATGTTCACTTTCAGCCAGCCTAAGTCACATTTGAAAAGGCGACTCAGATGACAAAGTCTCACTGGGCCATTTGAAAATGTTATCCTTTGTCCTAATTAGCAAAAAAAGGAATGATAAGCTGTGTTCAAATGTCCCAAGGACTTTGGTTTTAAAGCAGTGTCTAGTGTCTGACCCTAGAGCAAGCAGAAATCTGAACTTTGGGGCAGTGTCACATTTGCCTCCCGTGGGAAGAGGGGAATTTAGGGGGACTGGTCAGGACTGGGGCATCAAGGGGCAGTGGACACCCTTTGCCAGTGCTGGGTAAGCAGTCTGGAGCGATGGTACTGGCACACGGACAAGTCCAGTAAATGGGCTTCTCTTTGTGCCCAGTGAAGCGGGTGCTGGAGATGAGCTGTTATGAAATATTTGGGGGGGGGCGGTGCATGCGTGCATGGGACAGAGAGATGAGAAAGAGAAAAGAGGCAGGGGGCTAAAGGAGAGAAGCTATTGGGAATAGGGTGTTTTTGCTTCTTCCTATTGCAGTTCAGGAGGTGGCTGGGTATGGCTGCAGGACAAGTTCAACGCTTGCAGAGCCGTGTCAGTGCCACGGCATGGATCTGTCAGGGCACCCTGTCACATGTTATAACTTGGTTAGGGTTTGCCTCTGCGGATGGGAGCAGACCACATTAAACATAAAGATGCATGTTAAGGGAACCCTGCTATGCGCTGGACTTTTTTCTGGGTTGCAATATGGTTTCCTGAACAGGGTTATGAGACATTCCTGTCTACATAGGTGAAGCCAAGCACTGTGACACCAAAGCTGAAGCACTGCCATGTGGGGACCTGCTGCTCCAATGCAGTAACTTCAATAGTATTGATAGGCCTTGGACATATGCATGTCTGCTATCCCATCATTTGTCAGGTTCTTAATCTCTGCAACTCTTAGGGACCCAGGATCTTCTTCGTGGACTGGGATGTCCTACAGGATATCTTCAGGACATTCAGGCATTGTAGAGGGATTCAGGAGACCTGGGTTATGGTCCTGGCTCTGCCACACACTGCTTGTGTGCCTTGGGCAATTCATTTCACCTCTCTGCACTTCATTTTTCTCACCTGTAACCTGAGCAGAATAAATTTACCCACCTCCCAAGGGTGCTGGGAGAGATTACTTCGTGCATGTGAGGTGGTCAGGTATCACAAGGATGGGAACTGGAGAGAGGAGCTCCTGTAGATATCTTGTGCAATGTGGGCAAGGCAAGGGACCCTGCAACTGTGAAGCCGAGATGGGGAGGGATGAGGAGGAATCAGCTGTCGGTGGGAAAGACGGTGCTAGTCACAGCTATCGACAGCTCCCCTGAGTAACGGGCATCAGCTCAGCTCAGAGAAAAGGGATAATGAAGCAGTTTTATTGCCATGGGGAGGGTCTGCGAGTCGGAGGAGCAGAGATTTCACAACCACCAGAGATACGTGCCTGTCCCTCTGTGCTGCAGTTGGGTGGATGGCGGGGAGGGGGGGACAGGGCTTATATAAAAAACCTTTTTCTTTCTCCTGACTGGGTTCTCATGAGGGAAAGGGACTTAATTAACATGACGGGAAAGGGGAGGCAAATTGGCATTTAGAGCCACAGCTTCAGAGAGACAATCGTTCTTCTGTGTGGGAACGACGCCTTTGTGAAGAAGGGTGGCTGTATCGGGAACTGGGCCGGCGTCATCTTAATGGAGAGAGCAAAGGGCTGGGCAAGGGGGCTGGCGCAGGGACAAGGACTTCTGTCCAATGGGGAGGAGAGAGGTTTGGAGGAGCTTTATAGAGGGGCTTTTCTGTGCCTATAGTGCCTCCCTCCGCCTGGTGTGCATCTACCTGTCGCTTGGTGCTGGGACCACAGGAGTCCCAGGATCTCGTCTCGCCTCTGCCTGTAACTTGGCCTGTGTCACTTCACTTCCCTTACTGTCAAATGGGGCCAATAATGCCCTTTTGAGATTACTGGTCAGAGGGGCCCTTCTGATGTTCTGCAGACAGCTCCCCGGGGTCGCACCACCAGCCAGCCTGGAGACGGCAACTGGTGCAGAAGGGGTCAGATTTTCAAAAGTGAGTTAGGAGCCTAAGTCCCATTTTAAAAAGAGGGCTAGGCACTAAGGAAATGGTGCCCCTTTGACTTGTGATGGGCCATTGGTGCCTACTTTCCCAAGCTGCTTTTGCGAGCGGGTGTCGGGCTCCCAAGTCACTTAGGCATTTTTGCAGATTTGACCTTGCTCCTATCAGAATGGCTTTTCAGTAAACAGATTCCCCTTCCTCCCCAAAATATTAAGTTTTGCCAGACATTGAAACCCTAAAACTCAGTGGAAATGAGGGGAAAAAAATTGCCCCTCCTCAAAATTGGGTACGGGAAGAAAAATAATTTCCCAGCTAGCTCTTTGGAGCAACCTGTGTTCTTCCTGCCCTGGAGTAGATGAGAATGGGTAGCAGAGAGGCAAAAGGATCCGTATAATTTTCTAAGGTATTTGCTCCCTGCAAGGTTTTAATTTGCCCAGTTTATCTCCAGCCCAGTGCAGAGATAGCACCAGCAATTTGCCATCAGTGGCAGTCGGGGTTTGAATACAGGGCTTCCTGGGTTGGATTATCCCTTTAATGGGCCCTAGGCAAACAAACTTGTGGGCCCCTACTTAATACTGTATATTTATATTACTGTTTCACTCAATAATTGTAATATGTAAAATAAGCACAACTGGGCCCCTTGGCCTATGTGTTAATCCGGCCATGGGCTGGGAATGCTCTGTGTAGGGACAGCATGCAGTACGGCTGGGTGCTGCTCAGTGACTGGTGTTCACAAATAGCGACTAGTAACATCCCAGCCGCCTGCTGAACTACAGCTTTGGGAAAAGAAAGGCCTGGAGATGGGGTTAAGCTTCCAAACCCTGGTCCAAACCTCCCTTCAAATTTGGACAAAGCCCTGGATTTAATGCAGAGGAATGTAACATCTTATTCTAGATCCCAATTTCAAGAGCCCGAGGTTGACTCCAGTTGCACTGCAGAGAGTTTTGCTCTCTCCAGTTATTCAAAGGATTCATTATTATCCTTTTTGCAACATCCAGGATTATGACAGGCATTTTATAGGATAGAAGGATACTTTCTGCACCTCAAAGAGCTTAGCAATTAAGGTCCCAATCACTTGAAGCAGTCAAGCCAATCCACAGATTTCTAAGGGAGTTTTCATGAGCTGCACATGAGGGACACACATCAGTGTTTGGGCCCTAATTATAGACAGGATGATGGGAGAAGCAGAGAATAACAGACAGAAGGAGGGGATGGAGGGAAGGAGGCTGAGCGTCCCAGCGATGTGATGACAGTGGGGTGACTCAGTGTTTGTGTATGTCCATTGAAGGGGGTTCAATTAATAATCATTACTCTTGTTGACTCGCCACTTGAACATTTTTTGAATCAGAAAAGTGCTTCACTATATAAATACTTACTACCTGCTATTAGAACATGGTCTTCATTTACTGGACTGGCATTAAATATCTCACATGCCATATCCTTGAGGCATGGTTTTGCCCTGAGAAGTGACTCCTGACTAAGACCTGCCTGTGAACACTCCTGTTTTTTTAAATCTCTCATCACCTCCTGACCAAATGCATCCTCTTTACAAGGACTGGTGCCTCCGATTTTTTCCATGCATTGTTACTGCCTCCAGGAACAATTTATGGGGCCAAAAATAACCAGAGGTCTGGTCTTGTAATGTTTTGGGTGGTGGCTCTGTGTTATTTCTGACAATAATCCTGAGATGGCTGGGTCTTGTTTTGTTCCTTCCCAGTCAGTGGCCTACTGAGATAGCACAAAGAATAAGGATGCATAATCCCAAATAGCAGCACCTGTGTGAGCCAAGCACCATGGGCTCAAGAATACCCCCACACAGTCCAAAGCATGTGTACCAGAGACATGGGATCAGATGCACCCAACGCCTAGCAGTTTTGTTGGGAACAGGAGTTCTGTTCTGGGTCCAGAGCTAAGTCACAGTCCTACATAACATGCTGGTCCATCACATCCTGCCCTCCAACAGATGCATGCACAGATGTACGTGCCCGATTCTGCCACACGTGTGTTCACTCTGGACAAACATCAACAAACAGCCGTTCACACACCTGTAAGCCCACTGCCAGCGCCGGCAGTTACAGTTTCACTGGCTCTTTAATCCAACCCAATAAATAATTTACTCCTCTCTTGCAATTCATCAAATATTTATCTTCCCCATGAATTTCCCAGCCTGGATATGTCACCACGAGGGTAGAGGGAACTGGGTGGAGCTAGCAGGGGAGTTACCTGTTGCCGGAGCTCAGCATTGCTATAGTACCTAGGAAGCTGGCAGCCCGGATGAGACCTCCCTTCACTTCTAACTATTAGGTGGACAGATGCCTGGTGTCTAGCGCTCTCCTTGCTATTCTTTTTTTCTCCAGGATCTTCCTGGATCTTTTTTTGAAGCCTGAGGTTTCTGGGTGCAGAGATTTTGCAGTATTGGATCCTGTGATTTTTTAGTGAGGAATGAGAAGATATTGCAAAGCCTTGTGAGTTAGGATTGGGTTTTTGCAAAAGCAGGGGCAATACTAGCCCAGGCTTCAGTGAGGAGACAGGCATGGAGGTTACAGAGTAAGACCTTGATCCAGTGTAGCTTAAAGAAATGAAAAGAGAAGCTGTTGGGAATGGCGCATGGGGGTTGCCTGCCTGCTCCTCTGGCAGCAGTCCCAGCCCCAGCCAGCAGCAGCGATAAAAAAAGGCACCCAGATGTGAAGTTCACAGTGATCACGGTCTTAGCCCCTCTGCACAAGTGTCATTGCCCTGTTTCATTCACTTATAGCCAGGAGGCATTTCAGAAAGTGGGTATCAGAGTATTGCAGTCCCCTACTGTCCTGGGAGCAATTGCCCTGCAGTAGTGCTGCTTGCTGTCTTTGCTTCTTTGGACACGTGATGAGCAAGAGAGGCTTGTTGTCGGATACTGATGCTGGGTTCATTTCTTTGACTCATACACACAAGTGCATGGCTGGTGCTAGGATGGGCGTAACTGTGTCTCTCTTTTCAGCAGGTCACAAATACAGGGTGATAATTAGGAGCTTGGCTATTCTCAAGTGCATTTTCTCCAGGACCAGATCCTGGCTTTCAGGGAGGCTGCTAAACTGGCCAGTCCCTTGGTGACTAGCAGTAGCCTCCTGGGACATCACTGCAGGTTGCGCTAATCACATTAGTTGAGTCTCTGGCCTGGAGAAGCGTGGAAACCTAATCTCCACTTTCTTTGAAACTGGATTCTTTGGATGTGCAAATACCAACTTGCTCTGAGCTGTGCAATTGAAAACCAAACTTGCTAAGGTGAAAAGAAATGAAGTTTCAAACCCAACAAGCTTGGTCTTATTCACTGGAATGATGCCCCCAGTACAGAGGTGAGGCATCAAATTAGTTCATATAAATGTGCAAAGGGTGGTGAAACAGTTGATGTGGCTGAAGATGACTGCTTTGTGTGGTCTCCGTTCCAGCATGATGGGACCCTGTGACAACAGATGCTGTAAAAGTGTACGCAGAGTATGGGGTATCGCTTCATATAATATGAATACAGACGGGCTTGAATCAAAGCCTAGAGGCTGAATATCATCAGAGTCTGGGGACATTTGAGGTGTGAATCTGTGCCTGAATTTTGCAAATGGCTTTTACTGTGGGCCCCACAAGTATGCGGAAACCAACATCACCTCCCCTTGCCAATTCTGGGTCGTTTGAGAGCTCCCGTTTTGCAGCTCAAGTCCTTGTCCATCATGAAGAGACAATGGGGGGTTGATGAGCATGGCCTTTGGGTGCTGAATGCAGACAATAGGAATTGCTGTGGATTTGTGAGTTAAGCACGTGAGTTTGATGTGCGCAATGCCTCTCCACAGGCCTTATAGGTTGCGATGTAGAGGCTGTAGTAAGGGGTGGGTTGCTTATATCAGGTGGAAGAAGAGTTTGGGGTATATCTTCCTGCATGAATGTGCTATCTCCTTGCTCCATAAACATCTCTTTAGACCCCCCATGTGACTGCATGGTAGGGCCAGCCAGACCCCCTGTGCACTAACTGTTTCTTCCAAATATTGCTTTAGGGGTGATCCAGACAAATGCGACATCTGGGGGAACACTCCTCTTCACTTAGCAGCAGCCAACGGCCATCTGAATTGCCTCTCATTCTTGATCTCTTTTGGGGCCAACATCTGGTGCCTAGACAATGACTACCATACGCCACTAGACATGGCTGCCATGAAGGGGCACATGGAGTGCGTGCGTTACCTGGACTCCATCGCTGCCAAGCAGAGCAGCCTCAACCCCAAGCTAGTGAGCAAGCTGAAGGATAAGGCCTTCCGGGATGCGGAGAAGAGGATCAAGGACTGCCTTAAGCTGCAGAAGAAGCACCATGAGCGGATGGAGAAGAGATACAAGAAGGAGATGTCTGACAACTCGGACACCATGAGCTTCTCCAGCTATTCGAGCAGCACCCTCAGCAGAAAGTTCCAGCACATGTCCATGATGACGTCCCTGCCATACTCCCAAGCCACCATCCATGGCACAACCAAGGGGAAGACCAAAATTCAGAAGAAGCTGGAGAAGAAGAAGCAGGTGGACGGGACATTTAAGATCTATGAGGACGGGAGAAAGAGTGTGAGGTCCTTGTCAGGCCTGCAGCTGGGAAACGATGTCATGTTTGTGAAGCAAGGCACCTATGCCAGTCCGAAGGAGTGGACCAGGCGCAATATCCGAGACATGTTTCTGTCGGATGAAGACACTGTCTCCCGTGCCATAAGCGACCCAGGTTTGCACATGGACTCGGCCCACTCTGAGGTCAGCACCGATTCTGGCCATGACTCCTTGTTCAACCGGCCAGGGCTTGGCACCATGGTGTTCAGGAGGAACTATGTCAGTGGTGGGCTCTTTGGGATTGGCCGGGAGGAGGCTGGCATGTTGGGTGAGGGCAATGGGGATGGGGTAGGTGTCAAACTGAGGAGCCGCCTGCAGCGCTCGCCAAGTCTCAATGACAGTATCGGCAGTGCCAACAGCCTGCAGGAGAGGAACGAGGAGGAGCTGCCCTGGGACGATGTGTCACTGGGCCTGGATGACGACGAACCTGATACCAGTCCCCTGGAGACTTTCCTGGCTTCCCTGCACATGTCTGAGTTCATCTCCATCCTGAAGAAGGAGAAGATCGACCTGGATGCCCTCATGCTGTGCTCAGAAAATGACCTGAAGAGCATCAACATCCCAATGGGACCCAGGAAAAAGATCATAGATGCTGTCCATAGGAGGAGGCAGACACTGGAGATGCCAGATGTCATTGAAGACACGGATTTGTAAGTAGAACATGTCCTGCCCTGTGGCCGTAGAGCAATATGCCCCTTAGCATGTGGAGACGTAGATAAATTAAGGGCTTAGGTATGTTCTCAACATACTGTCCATGGGAAGAGCCAGGCGCTTAGCCAAGCTCAGTGCTGCTTTGCATGTCCGCTGGGCATGAATCTGCCAACCCGGAGAGACGGCAAGTGGTAGCACTGCAGTCCAGGCTGATTCATGTCCTAGGGCAGCGGGGACGGGAGCTGATGTTCTTGCTGTTCCACAGCCTGAACAAACTCAGCCTGCTTCAAGGCCTCGGTTTTACTGAGCACTCAGGAATGAGATTGTCCAAATCACTCAGCTTTTGCCCAACACTGTTTCCAGTGCGGTCATGTGGAGATGTGCCACTGGGAGAAGAGTAAAGCCAACACTGAGGGCTTTTAGACGGTCCCTTCTCAAACGCTCCGGTTCTTATTCAGACCTTTTGGGTTTGCAAAATTGAGCTGGGAATGTTATACCGCCTCAGCATTTGTGTCCCTGGAATTAGGAAGGATGATGGAAATGTATGGAAACAAGCGGAGGAAGTTCTCTGGGTTTATTTCTGAAAGGTTTTATTCAAGGTCAGGATGAACACTTGAGTAATTTGTTTTTGTTTTATGCAAACCTATTTGTATATTTTTGGAAGAAGCATAAATAACCGCTAAATTCACAGGCTGGGACCTTGACCTGGGTTTCTGAAAGGCCCTGCTATGATCTGGCTAACGGATTTTCTCTTTCCCTTTGCAGATAGCAGTTTTTATGAGCAAGAAACAAAACCAGTTCTAAGTTGCCAGAAAACACAACCCAGTGATGCTTCCACTGGGACACCTGAAAGCCACAGCCTAGACCCACCCTTCCCAGCTGCCTGCCTGCTTCCCCAGTCTGCTCCCTGCCCGTGGGACTCTCCCAGACAGGCTCATCTTTGACACGGGACCTGCTGGACCCTCCGTCTTCGTCAGGAGGAGCTGCCGTCACTTGTTTGTTAGAGGAGTGACAAGAACGTGCAACTCTGGTCGGTAAAACTGAGTGACACGGGAGGAGAACACGTGAGGAGTGCCGTGGACAACCGGGCAGAACCCGGTCATACGTGGCCTGCTGTAGGGAGCCGGAGGGGTTGGGTGCTTGAAAGAGAGGAACGGGGAGCCAAAATTTAGTTTCCAATCCTGGCTCTGCTGTTCACAGTTTTGGAAACATCATTTGAAGCCACAGTTCCACATGGGACTGCTGTGTTTGGTATCTCGTGTTTAGGGTGCCTGGTAGGAGACATCTCAAGTTGGGTTTTCATGGCTCTGTGGCTTTGTTTTCCTTCTAGAGCTGTAGGTGTTCAGCACCTCCAGGAGCGGGCCCTTGATATCTCAAGGGGGGCACCCAAAAATAAAGGCTCCCCTAGCCAGTGTCCCTCTGTGCCTCAGTTTCCAAAGGAGGTAGCACCCCTGTCCCCTCTTGCTGGAGTGTGGTGAAGCCTACGTCACTCATGTCGTTGAGATCCTCATCTGGAAGCCTCCACTCCCATGCAAATGACAGGGACTGTTTTTGATAGAGATGGATCCCAGCAGATCTCAGAGTCCCCACCCAGCTATGAGTTTCTTTGCACTGGGCTGGACCCCACCCTCTCTCTCGACATCTCCTTTACTCCAGCGAGGACAGGTGGGTTGGTACCCCCACAGCATGCTCCTGAGGGGAAGGTGGTGACTTTTCACCCTTAGGGACCCGTACAGGGCTGTTACGTGACTTGTAGGATATAGGGATACGGTAGTAACCCAAAAGCCATCGGCAAGCACCACGGAGTTTTAGTTGCTGTCACAACTGGATCAATGGAAAGATTTATTCAGGCATTCACATAAGTGATTTGTGCTGTGGAGCATCTTCTGTTGGCCTACAGAAATGCAGCCTCATTGCATACGTGCTGCTGCTTTGACTGACTTCTGGACACTTCTAAAGCACTGAATCCAGGGAGCACCACGCGAGGGTCCACAAACTATGGAAAGGGATACTACCATATTCCTATGCACTACATGACCCTTGCTCTGCTATCTGTGGCTGTGCCTGAAAATGCCATCTCCATGCATATGGGACTTCTAGGAATGAATCACAGCAGGACAGAAATGAGTGGCCAAAATTGCCCCCCACCCATTTTCCAAAGGGGAAACCCTTCCTAATTCTTTCATCGTGCTCATACTATAACCCCTTTGGGTTTGTATCTCTGTATGCTTAATTATTGCCTCCCTAATTACCCCAGGCTGTATAGAATTGTAAAGTTAGGAAAGGAAAGGTGGGAAAGGACTTGAGTCCAACCCACTGCATGGATGTGGGATTTACCGTTCCCCCCAACCATCCCAGACAAGTACCTATTTAGTCCTCCACCTCCAGTGAAAAAAGAGTCCATGACTTCCCTAGACAGCTCGCTTCATTGCCCTGTCATAGTTGTGTGGGGACATATGCCCACAGTTCCCTCTGCAGTCGGTGGGTGATGCTATGGGGTGATCTGATCAGTCCCCAGCAGACGGAGGCTCTTGTATTCAGCAAAGAATATAAGCATATGTTGAAGCCTGGTTGACTTCAGTTGAACTGAAAAGCGTGCAGAAGGCTGAAGGCATGCTTTGCTGTGTAGACATGGCCCAAATATGTGCTTAAAGGCTTTGCTGGATTGAGGCCGAAGGAGGGAGGAATGCCAAGTGGGCTGCCTGCCCCTCAAAGCCTTGCTCTTACAGGGCTTGAGCCAAAGTCCACTGTAGGCAGTGAAAACAGTTGCACTGACCCCCAGGGACTTTGGAGCAAGCTACCAGGAGAGCAGTGAAGGGCAGAGCAGTCTACCAGGGCTCTGGCCTTGGAGGGCAAACAAGGGTATGGGGAAATAACTCCAGCCCAGGCCTGGATCCTTACTGGAGGGGGTTGGGTGGTTGATTCAGGTCAACCGTTGGCAAACCTGCCTGAAATCAATGATCTAAAGCAGCAATGGGTCTGGCTGGAACCACAGAGCCGGAGGCCCAGCAGGCTTTGAGCAGGGCTTTGAAATCACTGCCCAGAATTAGCTCTGGTCTTCTCAAGCCAGGCCTGTGAGAATGGGGCCGTCTGTAGGATCCAACCAGCCTGGGCAAGGCCTAATCTCCATTAAGGGCTAGCCCCAGCCGGTGGATCCTAACGCTGAAGTGAATGGCAGGGACTCGGGCTCAATTCCCCCATACAGGGAGCTTGTCCCTGTCCACTGTGCAAAGACTGGAGAGGCGCCCCTCCCTACCACTGCTTCCACTCCACCTGCTCTCTCATGCCAGACCTTTCCCGCGCCAGGCATGTTTCCCGTGATTAAATGTATATATATAAAACTTCTGAGCTATGCGGGCATTGTTGTACGCGTCTCCTACCTGTAAAAGTACCACGTTGTTTACTGCTTATTTATTAGAGATCATGAAACCCAGCTTCCCCCTGGACCTGCCTGACTGATTACATGGGTTTTTTTTTATAAGGGAAACCCGGTCTCTGCTGTCACTTCCTAGGCTCAGGTTTGAACACATACGCTACTGGGGTGTGGGGGATTTGGGCTTCTTTTGCTTTCAAAGGAAAGGTGGGGATGGGCGGGGGTGAGGCAGCTACTGGTGACAGATCATCCCATCCATGAGCATATTCATTCTTGCCATTAGCTGAACTCAGCTTTCGGGTTGCTTCTAGGGCCCAGCTCTCTGCCCCTGCTACACACTCCTTTAGTGGCTCTCTGTCCTCCTCCGGAAGCAACAGAGAGAAAATTCCCCCCCACCTTTCCCGTCCCCTTCCTGGCTTTTGATCCAGCCTCTTCATCTCCCTGTTCTTTCTGCTTTCTCATGCTGATGTCCGCACATGTGCATCCAGCTATATTTGTCCATGGCACTGGTTTATTAACTAACCTCAGGGCAGATGACTAACCCTGCCTGTGCCTAAGCTCCCCTGACACGTGTGGGAGCACACCTGTGACTTCCAGAGGCCTCAAGAGCAGGCAACAGTAATTGGAGGGAGCAGGACTGGGTGCTTAGGGCAGAAACCAGGGTGTTGGGACATTGGTACCAACTACTTTATGATCATCAGCACATTGCTGGGTCTCTTCGCTTTTCTTGCTCCCTCTGGAAAGCAGGGCTAACAACCCACTTCCCTGTGGCACAAGAGCATCCTGAGACTTTATATTTGGATTTCTTTTCTTTTTTAACGTGTTCTTAGTTTTCTGTGGGGAGTAATCACTTTCTTTCCCGGGGAACCCCTGGAGTGATGTCCAGGACCAGTGGGTACAGCTTAGATGCACTGAGTCTCTCATTTCCCAGCTGGGAGATGCTGGATGCAGAGCCCCATGTCATTCCACCCACTTCAGGCTATTGACAAATAATTGGGTTTGGTATAATGCAGTGCAACAATCCCCTCTACTGGGATCAGTTGGCAACTGCAATGCAATATGAAACTAGATGCCCAAATACCACTATACTGGGATAAATGAGAACCAAGCACAGACCTATGCCTGGGCAGAGGGTCCTTCCCTCCTTGGATGAACCCGGTTCTTTGTCCATGTGTTCCTGTGGCCTCAAGTATGACTAATCAGTTCAAAGTGATGCACGTGCGCCTTCCAGCTCGTGGAGGTCAAAACCCGCTGGTTGCCTGGGAAAGCCTGTTTGTAACTGAAGGTGCCAGGAGCCAGACTCTGTGCTCCTGCCTCTCCCCCGGGGGCTGTATTACTCCTGAGCCACCTTCCACTTTGTCCCACATGCATGGGATGACCCCTCCAGGTGTATCTGCAAGGACCGTTTGTGTTCTGCGTCCCTAAGATCCACCTACAACTTGATCTGTGGTTCTCAACCTTTACAGACTCCAGGCACCCGCCATTAGCCTCAAGGTCCCCCTCTGAAAATACTCTTAGTTTTCACTTATTTTTTGACTACAGAAAAAGGATAGACCAGTTCTTCTGTTGCAAAGAACTCGAGACCACAGCAGGTTGGAATGGTTTTAAGACTATGAATTTCTTGTTGAAATCTCTGGGTTGAACTTGAAAGGGTCTCGTGGCACCCCAGGGTGCTGTGGCATGTTGGTTGGGACTCACTGGCCTAATTCACTGTTAAACTTGCCTCATTTGGCTCCACTTACAGCTGTTTTACCAAGATGTGGCCAAGTCTCATCTGGCATCTCTGCTTATACAGCATGTCATAATCCTCCCCCCTTGACACACACATTAAGTCCAGCATTGAGCCGAATGCTTCAAATGCCCTTATCATTTAAATCTAATTATAACACATGTCGAATGTTAAATTACATGGTGAATAATACACTACATACAGCAGTGCTCAGCATATTCCATGAAGCCAAGGAACTTAAATGCTCACATCCCTTTACCTTTCCAGCCATTTCCTGCTCCCCTAACCCATCTTCAAAGGCTTGGGTGTATAGACTAGCTTGGCATGAGAGATCCTAATCAATGAGGTGTTTGCAATTAACTTAATGAGCTCCATGTGTGGCTACTTTGAATTGCCGAGAGTTGCTTGGTCATGCTGAGTTTTGCCATTGAGTAGCCCATGGAGTTTCATGGAGGGCAAGAGTGAAGAGGGCTTAGCTGAAGTCAGAAGACCATCAGACATTGTGTTTTACCTGGGATGGGTTGAAGGGAGTCAAGTCAGCAGGGCTCCAGAGCTTTGCACTAGATCAAGGAAGACCTGAGGCAGGAAGCAGTGATTAGCAGCTGCCAGGAGGCCCAGAGGAACACAAAGCTGCCCATGAACATTGGGGGTCTTTCGTGCTGAAGTCTTGGGAAGGGAGAAAAGGAAAGAAAGAAGCAGCCTTTGAAGGCCAAACAGACCTCTCCTCGGGCTAAGTAACTCACCCCCACCATGTTGTTTTTTTCCCCTCTGATGCTCTAGGACCTAGGCCATGGTCTCTGCTCACCCCTTCCCTGCCGTATCTCTCCATTTATCGTACTCCACACAGACATACATAAGAGCAAACCTAACGTGCATGCACCAGCGCTGGCCTTACTTCATCCTATTGTCATTCTGCCCACCTCACTGGAGTAACAGCTGGGGTCGATCAGCCCCGTGGGTTTGAAGTGTGCACGGCAGCATTGTTTCATCTCTTGCTTGCAGTGGTGTGACTCTTGACTTCTCTGGAGTCACTCCTGACCTGGGGGTTGTGGGAAAGGAGAATCCAAGCCATTCACCCCAGGCTGGGGAGGACTTCTTGGCCCTTAGGCAGCTAGCCATTATCAGGGATTGGACTCATATAATGCCAGGGGGAGTTTACAGCTCATGGTCTCATCCTGCTTAAGGTTGTCCACGCTTCTGGCTCTCAGCTGATGTCTGAGTCCTTTTGAGCATCAGGTAATGCCCTTCCCCCTAACTTTCCTGTCCCATAAAAACCCAGCTGGTTAAAAATGTTAACTTCCCCAACTGTGGCCAGGAAAAGCTGGGACTGTGCGGCCAACCAAGATATTCAGCAAATGCCCTCAGCGAGTCCAAGCTGCAGCGGGGAAGCTAAAATCCACGCCCCCAAGTCTGAGCTCAAGTGTAGAAATGGGATGCTCTCAGCGAGCTCCTCGTGGAGGGGGATCAGCCCCATGTCCTGCTCCACTTACATCACAGGGCAAGAAGGAGGATGGGCCAAACCTCAGCCCTTGCATCCAGCAGGAATTCCCCCAGCTGGACAGGCAGCTCCTAAGCCTGTAATGAGGCGGCGTGGCAGGAAGGGCACCTCGCCCATTGTATAACCCCGGGAATGCTGAGGGCTGATAATGAGGTGGGTGTGCTGCTACACCCCAGGTACCTGAGCAAACAGCTGCCACAGTTGGTTGCATGTGGCAGGGGGTAGCAGCTAGCTTAGCAAGGGGCTTCACGGTGAGGGCTGATCTATGGGCCTGGCCAGCTGTTGAGCCACAGTGGGGCTGTTCCCTGGAGTCTCACAGTTAGGTAACCAGTGGGAGCATGGTGAAGTGCAGGTGATGTGGATGGGTGACTCCCCTTGGGGTGATGAAACGTGCTCACCTACACGTGGAGCCAGGCGCAGGGCTCTGAGAGCTGCCTCCTTGTTCCTTCCAAGTCTGGGCTTCTGCAGGGAAGGCCCCAGCCATGGTGTGGCAGCACAGAACAAGACCTGCTGGTTGCATCTACTGGCTGCATGTAGGACAGGGAAGAGCTGGCTCTGGAGATTGTCTGCGTGATTCGGTGGGTTTGTTTTGGGGCATTGTTCATCTTCCCCCAAGTGAAGAAGACTCTGCTGCCAGTGCAGCTTGAGCTACTGCCCACCCCATCCGTAGGTCCTTGTTGAACTTACTGGAGGATCTTGAGCTCCTAACTTCTAGCTGGTTCCACACAGGTTAAAGAGCCTCCCTGTCTACAAGAAAACAGGGTTCCTGATCACATCTTTGCTTGTACCTTCTGCATTTCCTCCAGAGAAGCCTGGCATCACCCATCCTGTTTTACAGCTGGCAAAACAGGCATGTTGTCACCCTACAAGCTCAGTCCAGGTAGGTTCCCATAAGCCCAGTCCAGAGCACTATTCCCTAGGCCATTCTGCCTCTTGAGCCAGCTGGGGATTTTCATCACATGCCAGATACTCCTGGAAATAACAGACTCCCTTTGAAAGAGAGTGGCCCACACCCTGGTTTCATAAGCAGTCTTGGGCACAGCCCTTTGCACACCCTGCCTTACACAGTCCTCCCAAACAGAAACTGATGCTGGCTGCACAGCGCTGAGCCCAGTAATGAGGAGGCGGCTCTGTCCTGCCTTGCTGGTGCCTGGCAAGGGGACAGAAAGGACCCTGCTTTAGGGGCTTTCCTTGTATCTGGGTCAGGAAAGCTGCATCCTGACCCATGGATGAATCCCAGCCTACGGCTGCTTTCAGTGCATGGGGATGACATTTCTTATACTGTGGCATCTTAACACTCCAGGTCCCTGATGCCCTTCTAGCTCTTTATCCTTATGTTGTTCTCTGACAGGGGAGACTATTAGAGCCTGGGCCTTGGAAGGGGAAAAGGGATTAATGCTCAGCTGCTGCTTGTGTGGCCCTCAGGGTGTATAGCAACCTCACATTGGATCTGAAGGGAGCCACAGAATTGGGCCCCCTTAAAGGCCACTTGAAATACATTGACCCCTGCTGCAGCACTGGTAGAAATTCCTCGGAGAAGTGAGCACAACACGACGACACCTTCATTTTCTCACCAGGCTCCCTAGCAAGGTGGCTTCATTGGAGTCATGCTACCAAGGAAGGGGCTGCCAGGAGCCCCAGCCACAGGCAGGACAAGGAGTGAATGCCAGCATGAAGGGGGGAATCCTTCCTGGAAATCCTTGCATCAAATAATCCTAGTACTTTTTTAAAAAGCAGCCTCCTTTAGTTTTTACTGTCTCCCTACTGATGCAGTGTCATCCCAGCATGCAATGGACTGGAGGCATCTGGAGCACTGTTTGCTGGCCGCCAAGGCTGTCAACATGGAAATGGCAAGGCAGATTTTTTGTCAGGTGACAGAAGAAAGAGGGATGGATTCTGGCTGTGCTGATCTGTTCCTGGATGTGAAATGGCAACCGTAGATGGGAGTGGAGTGAACTTTGAAGCCCTCTGGCAAGTCTGGTTCTCGGTAATGTTTATAGTGATCTTCACCTGGTCTCAGCACTGTGTTGGGAAGCTTGCTTGCTGGATGCCTGGAGCTGTGTTGACTTCTTTTATTCTCTTGGCCTCTCCCGGTGAAGACCACAACGAGGTGAGCTATTGAGCAAGCCTCTTGGGAAGCGCTGTCCTGCAAAGCGGATGCTCTCCAATTCCAGTCTCTGTTCTTCCTGCTGTAACGAGGTGGTCTGTCCTCTTAAGAAGGGGCAGCCAGCCCTGTTAAGGATGTTCAGCTCCAGGGCATTCTGCTAATGTTGGAGTGTCCCACTGGTCCCAGTGTGGTGTCAGGGAGCATAGAGAAAGAGTGGACATTGCTAGGCTGGTATTAGGCTATTCTTGGCTGTTATAATAGTCCTTGGCACTTGGGGACTCAAACTACCGCGGTCACTTGGCCCAAGAGCTCCAGAATCCATGGGGCTGCTATGGCAATATGCATGCGCGTTAACTACCCCAAACCTGGAACTGCTGCCATAGCTCTGCATTGTGGGCTAGGAGCTCAACATTTTGCAGAGTTTGCTTAGGTTTGGGACTGGTCAGTTCGTGGAAGAGAGATCTTCCAATAAAATGGGAGGCAGGTCAAAGTTTTCTCTATTACTGACTGCAGTAGAAGCTGGCTAGGCTTGATGGCATGCTATAGGCTCCCAGGTCCTTGATGGGGCAATTTGCCCACTAGTAGGATGTAGCAATGTGGCTCTGTAGAGAAACTCGGTGGTTCCCAGTTCTGCCCAGTATGTGTATCTCAGAACTACACCGCAGGTCTGAAGCAGCACCTGCTCTGCTGCTGGAAGTGTCACCTTTGAAATGAGGTGCAAAGCAAAGGAGCTTCTGCCCATTGGAGATGCCACAACCCCTCTGGGGTCCTGGTCAAATCCCTATGTAGGTAATTCCAGGCTTCTTACTTAACTACATGCTGCAGTATCATCTGGAGATTCACTTCCTGTGCTAAGCTGTTGTGTAATGTCATATGCTGATAAAGAGCTGATGTATTCTACGCCCAGAGGTAGCTGCATTTCCCAGGGTGGGAAGTCAAGTCAGTGGGAGTGTTCTTCACTGATGATGGCAGGCTTCAGGTGAACTTCAGGCTCTTGATTATTTTTACAGAGTCCTGATTTTTGCTAGCCTCGATCCACCCTGAAATTCTACAACGTCTTTCTTTAAGACCTCGACTGTATAGCATGCAATGGCTGGGATTTGCCAGTCTCCTCTCTCTGGAAAAGCAGGAATGAGTGGGAAATAAGACATGGGTTTCACAAGAAATTACACAGAGGCGCGTGGGCTGTTTAAAAACTTCAGTTGCCAAACATGGCTCTAGTTTCAAGCCTGCGGTCCGTGGTGCTTATGCCTACTTCCTCCAGGGCTGACTTCAACTCAGCTGCATTTGCAATGAATTGCACATGCTTTGAACCTATTCCTGATCCTGTGTTGATGTGGAGCAGAGTGGCAATGCCAGCAAAATCAACAAAGTCAGGTTGACTGAACGAGATCACAGAGAAGCACAGTACAGCCAAAACATGCCTAGCCGTGTTTGCTTTTGTCTCTTTGCTTTTCAGATGTCCTCAGTGACTATTCATAGGTAGGCAAGGGAACAACACTCTGACCCATTCATGACAGGCAGAATGACTTGCCCATCCCAAATACAGTAGTCCATGTCTAAGAGAAAGCATCACTAGATCCAGCTGAGGGCCTTTGAAACCATGAACCAGGATGGGGAAGGTGGATGATGAAATGTGTGCCTTTGGCCAGGGAGAAGGTACCCTGAGGTACCACAGCTGTTGACTACAACCCTGGTGGGAGAGAGCATCATCATCTGTAGATAAAGACCTAGTGGGTAAGCACTCAGTGGCTTAGGACTCAGCCTTGTGAATAAGGACCCAACACAACTGCCTGGCATATGTCCAGCCAGGGGGAGCAGGGATACGGCCTGGTCCTACACACCACGGATTCATTGTCCTCATTTGTGGGTGAAGGGAGAGCAGATCTTGCTCCACCTCAATATGCTGACTTCCTCTCAGTGGTTCAGACCTCCAGGCCAGTCTGGCTCTTCCTGTGGTGCTGCAACCCCATATGCTATAGCCCAGCAGCTCTTGCATAGCCCTGTTGCACCATGAGTACTCAGGGAGGCCTGGTTTGATGGATCAGTTAGTTTCAGACCCTGTCCTTGCCTTGCTGCACTGATTTACCAGTGCCAGGACTCTGCTCCCAAGATGCCCAGTACTCGGGAGATGCAGGTCCCTATGTGTATGAGCAATCCTGTTAACACCCATGGGGCTCCTGCGGTGCAAGTTAAGCATGTTCTTAAGTGCTCAGCTGGATGGAGACTTGGTCCCCAGTGCCAGGGACAAAAGGTGTTGTGTGCTGCACCCCTGCACATCAGGGCTTGGTGAATGAATCGAAATAGCTGCTGACTTAGTGACCAGGCCACCGCCTGCTCTCTGATCTGTGCCCCAAACTATCCACTCCATAAGCTGCTGAGGAATGAATGAAATCCCTGCAGAGCTCAGGGTCTGGGCCTGAGATTCTCCTGTACTCCCTTGCTATGATGTTTCCTTTCCCCTGTGTGCGTAGCAGAACTACAGCAATCTGGGCTATGTAGTTAGGTATAGCACATGGCTCTTAATGTATGTCTCCAGCAAGAATGAGGGGGGCAAAAGACTAAGCAGGTTGAGTCGATACCTTGTGGGTCTGGCAGTACCCGTGCCCTGGAAATACTTTTAACCTTGGTTGCCACCATTGATATAAAAGGGAACTGGAGTAGAAGAAAAGTCCTGTTCCAATGGGTGGATGCTCTTCCTGTACGATGAATGGAGTCTTGCAGAAATGCAGCCTTCTGGGCTTCAGCATGAATCATCTGGCAACCTTCAATCTACCTTATCATTACTGGCACTGCCTTGGTGGTTCTGGGCAGTGACCCCACCCAGGCTTGGTTGGCAAAGCAGGGGAGAGTCCGTGTGGATGAGGCCGGGTGTTCTTATTGCAGATATTGTGGATGATGAAGCCAGTTCAGGATGTACTTGGAGATGACTCAGCTCCATTGGAACCAGACTGATCACTGCTGGTGAGAAGACCCAGAAGAGACTTGATCTGAATCAGGCCAGTTTTGCTGACACCTGTTTTAGGTGGACATGACACGGGATATAATTGGATGCGGGAGGCAAAAATGCGGAGACATGAGCAAAGCCGGTTTGGATCTCATCCATGGTGCTGAAGGTGATATGGCCCAACAGCCATGGGATAGCGGTGCCAGACTTGGAGACCTGGATTCAGTGCCTGGCTTTCTGTGAGTGATCTTGGGTAAGGCATTTAGTCTCCCTGTGGCTCGGTTCCTGCTATAAAAATACTGGCTTGCACTGGAGGGATGTTGTGGGGATGCATTAATTGCTGCCTGACAGGTTTTGAGAATTCCTGGTGATGAGAGCCAAAGAAGTTCCTGGAAGGAACTGGTGGCTTATATGGAAGCGGTTCAACTTGGGAGAGTGTCTGCATCACCCAACTGATCCCCTGGTTGGCTGCCCTGGCAGAGCGCCCAGGTTTTAAGCACTCTTGGACACCGGGGCAAAGTGGTGGAAGCAATCCAGCAGGATCCTGTTGGGTGAGGATGAGTCTCCAACAGTTACTATAACATGCAGAAGGAAAGCTTCATAGCTTCATAGTTGGTAGGGTCAGAAGGAACCTGAGCAGATCAAGGTGTGGCAATAGCTTCTGTTAGCCTGGCTTCAGTGAGCACAAAATCACCCTTCCTTAGGTGGTCTTCCAGGTGTGATTGCATGTTGAAACAATGACTGATGGGAAGAAAATGAGCAAGAAGCAGCTCGGCATCCTGGCTGGGACTTGTTTGCTCCTGGGGGGCTCTGGTCTCTCCCTTTCTCAACCATTGCATAATACCCTAGGACACAACCTTTCTGCCAAAGCCCTTTCTCCCATATCCTCCCTGAAGAGATGCTGTACTTGAGCCCGGCATATTTTCTGACCAGGTTGTGTCCAGGACCTTGGGCAAGCAATGGCCTGCTGGATTTGGCCACAGAATAGGGGAGATGCTTCCATGTCTCTGGCTGGAGCAGCATTGTGGAACTACAGAGGGCAGCTTAATAGGCCTCATATTTCTAAGGTTGGGTCTAGCCCTCATGCCTCCCTCTGCACACTGTGACAGTGACATGGAGGGAATCAGAGCAGGGCTACCTGTCCTGGGGACAGCAGAAGGCTACGTACCACTTGCCCCATGTAAGCTGTATTCTGAAGACCAATGTGTCATATAGGTGGTGAGATCTTTGCATAGGCACCCATTTCACCCCGGTTCTCTTAGCCTGCCTTCTCTGGGGACCATTTTGCACTGGGGTGGGTGAAACTGGGGCTATGGGGTGGAAGAAAGGAGCAGATAAGATGCATGCCCCAAGGTCCACCCTTCTTCCACCACTGCAGGCAGGCAAAAGCTCTACCATGAAAGCTGCCTGCCTTTCCTCCCTCTTTCTATGGTAGCCCCTGGTGGAACTGGCTGCAGGAGAAGCTCATGTCTGACGTGCCTTGGGCTGGGCTCCAGGTAGCTGTAATTAATGTCAGCCCTCCCCTACCCGAATGCCATGAGGACTGGGGGGGATAGAGGGAGAAGTGAAAAGCAAACCCCGAGTGCCAGGAGGCCGATACCAGATCATCTGAAGGCGCAGCAAGAAACTGGGGTTGGGAACTTGTGACTCCAGCCTGCCGCAGGAGAGAGTTATAGCTGCACGTGCTGCCTGAATTTATCACAGGTGCTTCCTCCTTCCCACTACACCTTTCCTCATCGCCCTGCAGCAGTGAGTGCCTCATCCACAGGTATTTGCTTCACGTTGACTGCAATGTGGGTGCTCCGACAAAGCAGATTGATCGATGTTAAGGAAGAGCAACCCCCCACTTCGTTCATAGGCTTGTGATCTGTGTTGGGCTGGGGGGAACACACCCCGAGCCCTTGGCCTACAAACCCAATGGACTTTTAGCGGAACCCCTTACACGTTCCAGTAACACTGGTCTCTTCATTCTAGATCTGGAGCCAGGAGACGCAGAGCTCCCGCAGGCCAGGAGCTTGTATGTCCGGCTCTGCGTGGAGGCTGATCACTTTGCGTGGGTGGAGAGAGCAGTGAACTGGCCAGAGGGAGCAGGAGGGATCAGGGGAGTTGCCCATGGCAGAAGTTCCTTGACTTCTTGTGTGGAGGAGAGGGTCTTGCTCCCAAGTACCAGGGTCTTGCTCTTGAATGCCCTTCCACCATGTAGAGCAGGGGTGGGCAAAATGCGGCCCACCAGGCCATTCTATCCAGCCCGCGGGACCCCTAAAAATTTAGGAAATTAATATTTATCTCCCCTGGGCTTCCTGTCATGCGGCCCTTGATGGCTTGCTGAAACTCGGTAAGCGGCCCTCTGCCCAAAATAATTGGGTGCCCCTGATGTAGAGGGAGCTGATATGTATTGGCAGGAGGATGGTAGGGCTGACAATGGCAAGTAGCAAATTTTCCAGCAGGCTCCCCCATGATTTCCTATGGGTTTCCCAGTGCCTCCTGCATTGTCTGGGGGTGCTATTGGAGCTCTGTCCCCGTATGTGGGTCCTGTCCCTTTGAAATCACTGGGGCTCCAGAGAGCTGCAGGAGGACATTGCGTTTCGGGGCTTTAGGCTGTGTGGCTGCAGTACATCGGCAGTGTAGGTATCCCAGACCACCTGCCTAATTAACCCAGGCACAGCTTCTGAGCCTTTTTGGAGCCATCAGTGACAGATCTGGGCAGGCACAACACCCCCGCGTTTCCATTCAATTGCTCCTGTTGTCTGGAAGTAGCAGAGCCTGACCTTACGGGTAGAAATTAGGGAACCTGGGATCTGTGAAGCCTTTGGGGACGCAGCTCCTGGTTGCTTTTTCCTGCAGGGCATCTCTCGGGCTGGGTCCCATTTATGTTTTAAAAGGCAGGAGCAGTGAGGCTTCCCTCTTCTCTCCTGGAAGAGCTTTGCTCATCGCGCCTAGCTCAGTATCAGCCAGAGCCTACAGACATTCAGCCTAAGTCCTCTCCCTACTAACTTCATCCTGTTCCTTTGAGGCAGGCTCCCTGCTACCACCTGCAGGGATTTCTCCCTGTCTTGCTGGCTTACACTCTTCTGGAGCTGGCGGGCAACCGTGTCTCACCTGAGCCACTGCTAGCGTGAGACGGACGGGACTGAAGGAAGAGACCTCAAGGAGGAGATGCAGATGATAGGAGAGGTGGCAAAGGGACCAAGATGGATAGAAAGATGCTTCTGGTAACTGGACCAGGTATGTGGAGAACTGAAGGCTTGGGAAACATGCTCAGCTTGGCATTGAGGAGGAACCCTCTGTACAGATAAAACCATACCTGGATCCTCCCCCTGATGCAGGTCTTGGTCACTGGTGTGAATCTGGAGCGACCCTGCTTGCACTGGAGGAGCAGGATCAAGATCCAGTAGAAACAGGGTCAGTCCTCCCAGAGAGTCACTGGATTTCTGCTTGCCTGGCTGAGATCACCCTCTGTCCCAGGAAGCTTTTGTCCACCAGGATCCCATACAGCGGGTTAACCATGTATTTTCCCTTCCCTGGGCTTTGCCTCATCTCCCCGTGCAGACGTGCTAGGCAGAGTGAGGCTCATCTCCCCATGAAGATGTGCTAGGTAGAGAGTGACTGGCACTGCAGCCCGGTGTGGGAATCTCTGAAACTGAGAAATGCGGCCAACTCGGGGAAGCGCCTATAGCAGGACCAGCTGCAGCTTGAGCCCGAGTCTACCTTGCTGCGCACTTCAGGGAGTTATTTACATCCAGGCCATGTAAATGTGGAGTGGGCGCGTGATGCCAACAAGTCAGAATTCCTCCCCCCCTCGCCCAGCACCATGGCAGCAGGTTGCTCTCGCTTTGTGCACAGCAATAACAAGATGGGGTAAAGCGATAGAGGCTCAGGGCCTGGGATCCTGATCCTCCCTCCAGTCCGTAGTAAATCAGGAGGAATGCCACCGATGCCCAGGTGCCTACATCAGAGACAGCGTAAAGGCAAGGAGAGCAGGGCCCTTTCGACAAGCCCAGTTCAATAAGAGAGTTACTGAATGCACCTGTCAACAGGTCGGCAGCCTCCTGGCCTGGGTTAAGAAAGGACAAATTGCGCTGCAGTGATAAAGGGAGGAAGGCAAAGAAACCTCCTGTTTCACTGACCTTGCGCCATCACTGGCTTCCCAAGTCTGCGGTGGCCGAGTCGCTAAGGCGGCAGGACTTCTGCAGGGGGATAGCCGCAGTCAGTGCTTCAGGCACGGCCTGGCAGCGGCGAGGAGGAACGGCTGCTGGTCTGCGCAGCCAGAGGATCCAGAGAGCGGCTGGGAGCAGCGGTGCACGGCCGAACAGGTCGAGCAAACAGACCCAAAGGAGAACTCGTCTGACAGATGCTGGTATATCAGCCTTGCTCATGACTAGCACCCTGCCTTCTTTTGACACGTTGCTCCACCCCTCCCTTAGCAACGCCGCCCACTGGAACTCTGCCACTGACTCACACTACGACCTTCGCCAAGTCCCCCATCCACCTCGCGCTCTGCCTTCCCGATAGAGCTGATTCTCTTACCTCTCATGCAGGCGTGTTGCATCAGGTGGAACAGGCAGCCGGATCTGGCTCCTGGCTTTGGCAATGTGTTGTCAAAACCCGGCAACACCAGGTTGGCAGCGGGTTCCTGCTGGCAGAATCCGATGCCTTGGTGAGCGCGGTTCCGTGCACCTAAAGCAGCTCAAGCACTTGTTGCAGCTTGTGAGCTTATTGCACCAGGTTTGGGGACCGGAGTTGGGGGGATTCAACAATCCCACCTAAATCTCAGGCTCTTGCTGGGATGAAGTTCCTTGTGCGTTTGCACTAGCTGGCAGGCGGCCTCTGTTGACAAAAGCGGCTTTTTTTATCTGGGGTTGAGTTTGCAAAAACTAACTTGTTTTGCATAGGTTTGCCATGATCAAGGGGAAAGTGCTCTTCAGTTCTGCTGATCTTGGCGGTGGCTTTTACCTCCCCCTTTTGAGTCAGTTCCAGGGAATTACTTCCTTCATCATCACGCTGCCCCTGCTGCCAAGAAGCCGGGGCCCACGGACTTGCCCGTCTTCTTTCCCAGGAGCTGCAAGATCTTAGAAAACATGCTGGGGGTGCATAACAGCACATGAGATGTTATTTCTGATCAGTCCCAACACTGCCGCTCTGCCTTTGGCCACCAGAGAGCAGCTGGAAGCCTCTCTTCTTTCTCTTCTGCTCCTGATTTCCACTTGGTCTGGCTTTGCTGCTGCTTGGTATTCCAGAGGAGTCTGAAAACCAGGGGAAGGGGAGAGTAACCACTGAGCATGACAAGGGGGGGAGGGCAGGGGGGAAAGGTGGCATGTGTTATCTTCCTCCACCTTCACCAGATACCCCATCATGGGGGATGGGGAATAGCAGGAGGGGGAGCTGAGGGGTGCTGGAAAGAAGATGTGAGATGGGTGGGGAGGAGGGGAAAGAGACCAAGGGATTGGAGGAATGAGGGAGAGAAAATCAGGGATATTCTTGTTCCTCAGGATTTCATGTCGCTCAGGACCAGTCGGGATGCCAGGCAGATGGAGAAAGTGGAGAGATGGATGCTGACAGGGAAAGATAAAAGCCCTCTGAGGCAATTTTGCTGCATATAACTCCCCTTCCTGTGACTACTCACTGCTTGCATTACACTGCCTGAATTAGCAGCAGACCTAGAGATGGGTGGATAGTCCCCTGGCGGGCTTCAGAGCCCACGGGCAGCGAAGGCTGGGATGGAGCCTGGGCGGATGCCACACCCTGCGTGGAAGTGCCAGGCTGCTGGCTGGAGAGCCGGGGGGGTCTCTGCAGAACAGAGCCCCTGGATCAGCCTGAAACCATCAGTGAGGCAACCGAATGGCATAAAGGCATGAGTCGAAGAAAGCCGGTCTGGCTTGTAATTGGGAAATGAGGGGGAGGAGGAGCAGGGGTGATCTCAGCTGGGACGGCTCTGTCCACCCACAGCACGGCTGCTCTGTTTCCCTGCGGCTGGTCCCAGGATTCTGCCCTGGGGCTTGCTGCCCCATTGCTACAGGACCCCTGGTCCTGTTTAGGATGCTGGGGAGGTGTTGCCCAGCTGGGATTTAGGATGGGCCTACGACTTGGCAGCTGGGCCCCCTCAGCTTCCGCCGCAGGTAGGAACTTCCATGGTGGCGGCTTTTCTACTGAGAGGCCAAAGTACTTTGTGAGTCCTGCACAGAAGTCATGGAGGGCCGTGGCCTGGCGGGTCCTGTGCCGTTTGGGCTGATGGTCAGCTCAGTTCATGCTCACTTTGCCTGTGTCTGCGGTGACCGAACCCAACTGATTCATGGACGTGGGCTGGGGCTGGGAGACGCTGCAAGTTCTGGCCTCTGCGGTGTCAGAATATAGTTTGTTGGTCCTGGTTAGGAGCCTTGTTGCCTGTGTGTGGAGAAGTGAAAACGCATTAAATGTTGGTCCATCCAGATGCCTCCAAACTGCAGAGTGTGGACTTTCTCCAAGTGCTGGGAGGGGTGGAGGTGGGGATGGACTCATGGGTCCGGCTCGTCTCTTAGTCTCAATTAAAAAGACAAGTGTTGAATTCTTCTTGACAGTGGCAAGACACCAGGTCGGTGGGTCCATGCAGAGCCAGGCAGCCCCACGCAGCTTTCCCTTGGGTCACAAATGGAAGGGCTGCTTATCTGAGAGCACCAAGAAACGTGAGGGATGAGGAGCCCTGTCGTTGTTGCTGCCCCTGAAGTTAGTGGGAGGAGACATCGGTGTCACCCGCACTGGACGGATTGGTGCTGTTTATTTTTTTTAATAGTTAAACCCACAGGGTGAAACCAAGCGGGAGGGAGAGCGCGGGATGAGATCTCTTCCCGCTGTGAGAGTACAGCTCCTGCCTTATATAAAAGGGTTATGTAACCTCTCTTGAGCAAAGTTAAGACATCCAGGCTGGCTGGCAGGACAGCTCCATTTTTTTTTTTCTGAACAAAGCCCTGAGATATCTGCAAGGTAAATCCCTGACAGATCATCTAGTGCTAACTTCCTGTCTTGGGCATTGCCAGTGTAAGGCACATGGAACCACGTAGGGCACATGGGATCTTGGCACATGCTAAGAGATATGAGGTTGGTCCTGCTCCATCACAGGGTCACTGGTCTGTGAAAGCCGGCTAGAAGGTAGGTCCAGAGCCCCTGGGATGAGGTGCACCTCATCTGGACCTGATTTAGGGGGCCACTTGAAACTAATAAACTGTGAAAGGAGGCTGGGTGAGCTTGATGTTTGCTGGGGTTCCCGGGCAGACATGGCCATCTGGAGCCCCCAGCCCCGGGAAGAAGCCATAGGATACCATTAGAGCTCCCTGAGGACAACTGTCAAGAAGAGAGCTGCGGCCTGCAAAGGTGCCAGCCTATGGATCTTCCTGATGTGGGCGCTCAAGCTGGAGAAAGCTTGAAGCTGGGGAGAGCAGGGCTGGAAAGCTAGAAGGCCAGGGAAGGCTGTGGGCAGGAGAACAGCGAAGGCCTTGCCTGATGGCTTCTCTGGGGCCAGAGCGAGCTGAAAGCCAGGGGGTCAGTGGAGGGACTGGGATAGAGGAGGCTGCTGCACACAGCAAAACTGGGGGCTTCCTGCTGGGCATAACCAAGGGGACCATACTGGGAGGCACCGCTGTGAAGCATGCAAGGCCCCCCACATGCGTATTGCAGCCTGAGATGGACAGAGTACGACTCTCATCGTTGTACTCCATCCGTCGTCTCATTGCCTGCAAACACGCCTGAGGGGAGGAGAGGTTAGTGGTGGGCCTAGCACCTCTAGCCATTCCGGTGCGTAGCACGCGGGCAGTAGGCATGGTCTGCTTCACTGTGATGCCCCATACCAGGGTCCTCTGATGATTTGGACTTGCCGAGACATGGGGAGGAAAAGCTAGAGGAGCGTAGAGGATGCCAGAACAGGGGATATTTGGGCTGAAGTATTGTCCTTGGGATTGAAGTCCTGGGTGCCCTTCCATGCAAGTTCGATGCCAATCCTGGTGGGACCTGGTGCTGGTAGACACAAAGAGTGGTGCAGAAACGCTGCGAGCAACTTGCCACCTGCATTGCGATCTGCCTTGCCTGCCCTGGCCAAGGTGATATAACAAATAAATAAATGGTGTTTGACTCAGCCATCAAAACACGTTGCTCATGCCAGGCATGTGGGTGATTGGAGCTCTGCAGGGCAGGTGCACAGCTCATTAAAATTTAATTTCCTCTCTGTGGATCTCCGCCACAGCCCAGTGAAGCCAATAGAAAGGCTTTGCTGGGCTTTAGATCTGGCTGTGTGGCCAAATCTAATGCTCATCTGCATCTAGGGAGAGTCTTTCCATGGCCTTACTGAAAGCTCCCAGCCCTTCTGACTGGAAGTTATGAAGAAAGGAAGGGGATGTGGCCTGATGGGGAATCACTCGAGTGTGACGTGAGACACTGAGGTCTGGCTGCTGGCCCATGTGAAGACCTTCCCCTCAATGCCTCATGACATGACCTCTGCTTTGAGAACCAGGCATGGGAATGCTGTGGGAGAGCTTGGTAGTGCTAGCTGGCTGTGTGTGTGTGCCTCTTTCCCCCCCAGCCCCAGCCTTGTTTTAATGTTAATTTGCATCCTTTCTACTTTGGCATGCTGTATACCCATTGGTGACTTGCCTTTCTTGTGCAGCCTTCAATAATTTGTGCCCCTCCAGAGGGGGAATTACCCCTTTATGTCTCCAGCTTTCCGCCTGCAGAAAGCTCCTCTTGCAGTTCCCACAGTGCTCAGCCCCAGACGATGGCTAAACGCTGTGTGTTTCACCCAGGGGAGTGACTGCATTCCTGTGGTAGGCAAAAAAACATTCTTGTGCATGATTTGGGCATTGGTTGAGGTTTGCAAAGAGCTTTGAGATCTTTCCAGGTGTTGGAGAACTGTAAGATCATCCTCATCTGGGCAGTGCCCCCTGTTGACTTCAGTTGGGCTTTCGATTGGGCCTTTAGAGAATAAATCCTTATAACTTTGAGTGTCTTGTCTCCTGGGAGAACCAAAGCTCTTAGTCCTTCTCTTCCTGTGTTTCAGGATTTCCTTTATTCCTCAGGATGCCTTAGGGCTTGGATAAATTTTTCAGATGAATGTTGGCAGCCAAGTCCCTTTAATAGCCATCAAGTATTCAGTAAACACAGTGTTGTGCAACAGCTGTCTTGCTAATGCTTGTGGTTCAACCCCGCCATGGCCATCAGTGTTCATGCTTCGTCCTGCCACTGAGGTAACTAGAAGAAAGGCTTCCCTAATGTGCTCACTACAGAGGAGAACATAGCCCACAGGGGTAGCCTTATGAAATGCTGTAGAGAGGTGTCAGGGGGATGGTGAAGGTGAATAAGAAGGTGGGACAACCTTCCATTTGAAAGCCTACTGGTAGAGGTCTGTCTAGGCAGGACAGGTGCTTAGATTAGGCAATTTTATACCTGAGATGGATCATGTTGGTAAAAGAAAGAATCCATGAGAAAGGAGGCAAAGCCAGCACCTGGAGGCAGTTCTTCCCCTACCAGGGGTGTGGGCTTATGTTCATAGGTGATGTGTAAGTACTGACAGTCGGGGGGCACAACTTCATGCTGCCATCTGCCCCTGCTGCTGCTGGGCATTGGGCCCAGCTGGGCTGCAGCCCCACATTCTAGCGCTGGCACAGAAATTGCACCACAGCCACCACCCCAACTGCTGCCAGGCCCTGGCTTTGGCCAGGCTGAAGCTCCATGCCCTGCGCCTTGCTGTTGGAGCAGAAATCTGGGGGAGGGGGGCATATGTCCCCCCGTTCCGCCCCCATTGCCTCCCTGATGTGTTGCCAATGCTCATGCACCCTTCAGGCAAACCCAGGTCTCACAAGTAAAGTTCAAATAAACAGATATATTTCACAGAAGCCCATTGGTGACATGGTGGGGGGCATGTGGCCCCCCCCAGATTTCTGTGCTGAAGGTGGGGTGTGGGGGCTGCAACCCAGCTGGAGCCAGGGCCTAGCAGCATTGGGGGCCCAAGGGAGGGGAGGCTAGGGAGCAGTTTCTGCACTGACTGTGGGGCATGGGACTACAGCCTGGTCAGAGCCAGCTCCTGGCAGCAGTGGGGGAGGCAGCAGTATGCAGTTGTGCCCCCTCCCACTGTTGATACTTATGCGTCACCACTGCAGAAGCCAGTGGAGATGTGTCCAGTCACTCCAGACCTGCATTTAGCCCAGGGCAGTGGAGGACCATTTAAAATGGGTCTCTCTTGGCCAGATTTTAATTGCTTTCAGGTAGTATTATGGGACTCGGTACTTTTGAAAATCAAGCCCTTGCATTCAGGGTGATAGGGACAGGAGAAATAGAAGAGGCTTTTTCTTTATACTCTTGGATCAGAAGACGAATTACATTTCCTCATCTTGCCCATTCTGACTGCTCCCATGTTTTTGCAACTTTTCAAAATCTTGGGAGCTGCACAACTTGCCGGGGTCCAGGAGGAGCCCTCCAGATGTCATGGAATTATTATGGGGTTGTACAAGTTGTGTGTGTGTCATGTCTCTGAGCCCTGAGAGTAATTAAGGGCCCTGAGAAGTCATCAGGAGGCTTGTAGGTGCCTTCAGTGGGGCCAAGATTTCAACCATTGTTCCAAGATAACTTGCCAAGGATTTCAGTGGGTCACCAGCACTAAACTGGCCGTGTCTTAAAAGGAGATTACGTGCCCTATCTATGCCTCTGTGGCAGGATCTCTTTCAAACTGGATCCTGAAGGCTCTCAGTAATTGCCTTGCGCAGAGCTTGTAGAGCTCCTGGATTAATATTCCATCCACCTGGTGATAACTACTGCAGACGCTTAGGCAGACATGCAGTGAAATACAAAATCCTGCACAGCGATATCTCCACGCAGAACAGCACGAGAAGCCCCTACCGTCCGAGGAGCTCATTCCAGAACACGGGCTTTGCTGTCAGTCCTACAACTCTGAAGCCTTTTTTGGTTTTGGACCCTGGGATAACTCATAGGAAAGAGGCCAGTACGCAAGTCACTCTGTGGGCAAATCCTACCTAACCAGCAGGAGCTTGCTGTTACCACAGGCTGCTGTGCTGCTTTGCTTGCTCATGGTTATTCCTGAAGATGGAAATGAGCTTATCTTAAAATCAACAGACATCAAACAGCAAGAGCAGGAAAACTTCCCTCAGGAGTCGGGCCAGTTTTGAAAGGGCTGGGTGCAGCTTTTCTCCCTGCCAGAAAGTTGCACATATGGCTCTGTTACATCACCAAGGCCTGTGCAACATCTAACGCTTTCATAAGACCCCCCATTGCTCTGGTGAATATATTATGCCCTGGTGGCTTGGCGGGTGGCTAGCGCCTCCCACAGATCACACCTGCACATGTTGAGAGGAGACCAGAGGCTGGCCCTGTGTTTTACGTTATTAAATTAATAACTCTGCACGTCCAGGGTACCTCTCCTACACTGAGCTGTGCAAACAGTAATTAAGGCCGCAACAGGGAGGAGATGAGTATTAGAGAATCCTCCTTTCAGGTCTGGGGACACCGCGCCTTAGTGAAACCAAGGGACTTCTTTAAAGTCCTGCATCTGTCTTATCGCGTGTGTTTCCAGTGCCCCTGTTTCCTCAGTTGCCTGTTATCACCTCTAGCAAGATGGCATTCCCCGCCTCTGTGGACAGAGTTTAGCCAGGATCCATTCATCAGCCTCAGTTTTATTCTTTATTGTACCTTTTCCCCTGTTTGACTTCATCCCCTTTTTCTTCCTCTTGTGATTGGCAGATGCTGATTGTGTCTGATCTCAGCAATCAGGGACCTGCTGCATCTCCTACTGTAGTCAAAGGCTTCACAGAAGAGTATTATCTATGTTGTGGTAGCCTCTGGAGTCAGCATGGTCCTGGCGCAGGACTCTGTTGTGCTACATGCTGTACATATATTGCTAAAGACAAACGCTTTCCAAAGGAGGGCTGGATCTTGGGGGTATGGTGAGAGCAAGAGGCGGATACAAATGGAGTAGGTTGTTATCCATTTCAGAAAGTAACCTGCTGCAGCGGGCAGGGAACACCAGCTGCTGGATCCCAGCAAAAGTCAGTGGACTTTGGCAGAGTTGAAGGGGCAAGGCGTGAGCAGCAGCTCTTGGGAAGCCCAGGGGAAGAAGATGCTGGCAAAAGGAGGTCTGCAAGTCTGAAGAGGAGAGATGAAGGGGGCAGCAGCCATTCCCTAATCTGAGGAGCTGCGGGGTGGTGGCATACACTGGAAGCAGGCAGCTTTCCCAGGACAGCAGGGAAGCAAATCACTGGTCCCATGATGTACAAATACAGGGGTATGAACCGGCAGAGGGAGCCATCAGGAGTGGGACCATGCATTGGCCTTCCACCCTCATCCTCTGTTGTACTCCTTGCCCAGGTATGACCCTTTCAGTGGTGGATAAACATGTCAACAATCTGCCTCAGTTTCCCTTCAGAAAAATGCAAGGTTCTCCACCTTGGGAGGAAAAACCTGCAGCATCCTTATAGGCTCAGCAGTGATACACTGGTTAGCACTACAGGTGAAAGGGACTTGCGGGTCATGACTGACCACAAGATGAACATGAGCCTGCAATGCGATGCTGTGGCTAGTAAAGCGAGCAAAACACTGGCTTGCATCCATAGATGCTTCTCAAGCAAATGCCGGGACGTCATTCTCCCCTTGTACTCGGCCTTGGTGAGGCCACAGCTGGAGTACTGAATCCAGTTTTGGGCTCCACAATTCAAAAAGGATGTGGAGAAGCTTGAGAGAGGCCAGAGAAGAGCCATGCACATGATCAGAGGTCAGGAAAACAGATCTTATGATGACAGGCTGAGAGCCATGGGGCTTTTTAGCCTGGAAAAGCGCAGGCTCAGGGGTGATCTGATGGCCACCTATAAGTTTATCAAGGGTGACCACCAGGATCTGGGGGAAGGTTTGTTCACCAGAGCCCCCCAAGGGATGACGGGGTCGAACGGTCACAAACTCCTGCAAGACCGTTTCAGGCTGGACATAAGGAAGAATTTCTTTACTGTCTGAGCCCCCAAGGCCTGGAACAGCCTGCCAGCGGAGGTGGTTCAAGCACCAACATTGAACACCTTCAAGAGCAAACTGGATGTTTATCTTGCTGGGATCCTATGACCCCGGCTGACTTCCTGCCCTTCGGGAGGGGGGGCTGGACTCCATGATTTTCTGAGGTCCCTTCCAGCCCAAATGTCTATGAATCTATGAAAGCGTGGCCAGTAATAAGCACATGTTCCACCTTGGGAGGGAGAAGGCAGCTGAGAGATTATTAACATTTACTGGAGGGATGGGACTGAACCTGACTAACCACCCCTGAATCCTGGGCGAAGTCAGAGGTGCGATGCAGAGTTGTTGTGGTTGCAATGCTGGATCCAGAAGCGGGAAGTGGAGTTTGAATTCTGGGCTCTACAGATGGCCTCTGGTTTGTTGGGAGCTTTGCATATGACGGGGGACCAAGAAGTCCAATGCATTAATCCTCCTGCATGCAAGTATCACCTCCTCTGATTCCCCCTATACCCTCTGCAGTGCCAAAGTGCCATCTCTACCATTGCCCCTCTGCATTTTAGCCTTGCCCCACACCTAAGGAGATGAGTGCCAACTACGCCAGCTATCTATGCCTGTTCAAAGCCTCAAGCCTTTCTGGGGGCACGGCCTTTGGACATAGTGAGATTCAGATCACTGACGTTGCATGGTGGGCAGAGAAGCAATGAGCTGCTTGCTTTGCCACGAGTTTGTGCTAGACTACGTGTAGTTTGGGAAGCTGCAAGCCTGTGCGGAGATTGTGCAGAGAATGAATGGAAGACTAACAGATATAGAGAATGATAACATAGTACTTTGACGGAGTTGCGTTGGCTTGCTTGCACGTCTCTACAGGAGGGCTGAACAATGGTACCTCTGTTGCTGACCAAGGAATATGTGTGCTCGGTCTTACAAATTGTAGATTTTCCTTGTTGACATTTATTTGCTCTAGTACTATTATCTTCAACCTATGTTAGTGCAGCAGGAAAAATAGAGGCTGCTGAATAAACCCGGATTCTCTAGAACTTCGCTTCAAACTGAGCAAACAGTGACAAAAAACAAGCAGAAATAGTATATCAGGAGAGATTGCTGCGGTCCTCACTTCCCTGGTATTGGGAAGTGTGCCAGCTACATCCTGCAGACATGCAAATCTTTGCAAGCAGGTTTGCAGACTCTGGCCTCCAGCAATAGCCACTTACCTATGGGCAGGCAGACAGCACCTATTAGCATAATATCTCAATGGATACCTAGCAAACTTTCTCCTGCTGACACCCCTTCTCAGGTAGGACAGGGCTATTATCCCTCTTTCACAGGTGGGGAACTGCAGGATAGAGATGAGTATAACTGACCCAAGTTCTCTAAGAAGTCGGTGAAAGAGCAGAGAATTGCCCTCAGGTCTCCAAAGCCTGTGAGCCCCTGGAGCATCTTTTTGATCAGTCTGCTAGGCTGAAATAGGATTTGCTGAATGCTTTGGATAAAAAAATACATTCATAAATGCTGGTGTGTGTGGGAGATTTATCTCTGGAGGAGAGCTGGGTGCTCTCTCTCACCAGCTATTATATTTTTTGTATTGCCTGACATTACAAGCAGATCAAGTCATACCACTTGAAGAGGTTCCAGGATTGTCACCTCAAACCAGAAAGAGACAACAGGTAATGTGTTGCCTCAGGTGTTATAACCAGTGGCTTCCCATGACGAGGGGGGAGTTTTATACATGACGGCAATGGAGCATTCGTTAGGTAATAGAAGGTGGGATCCATCTTCAGTTTTGCTGTCTCAGATGTGATGACAGGGGTATTATGACAGACTGCTTCCCAGTAGCGTGCATTAGAGTGTGACAGGGCACTTTTGTAGTGGCACAGAGGGATCTTGTTTTTAAGAAAATGCTTGTTGGGAATATATTGCATGGGCAGAGCAGTAACGCTGTGTCTGGGCCTACTCAAGGAGGCACACCAGTAGAGTTGACCAAAGAGCTACAACAACCTGTACACCCGGAGGTGAATTATGGAGGTGCATACTCCAGTTCAAAACAACCCATCCCTTCCAGGTGATTAGTGAATTTGCATACTCAATAGAAAAAGAGAAATGCCCTGGTTGCATCGCTCTTGTGTGCGAGAGAGGCATCCACCATACGCACGTAAAAAAGCCTTTGGTAACGTTCCCTGTGCAAAGCTGCAGGTAATAAGAAGAGCCCCATGGCTTGAATGTCACGATGGCTGAGCAGAGTTGCCCTGACCTGTCCTTCTCTGCTTTTGTGTTTGAAGATTGAACATAGAGTAACACCCTGCTCGGCGGCACCAGCTCCCGAAAGAGGGGGTTGACAGAAAGTGCCTTAGTTTCAGTTGGGACAATAACAGATGCAGACAAATTGTTACTTTGAGCTGCTAAGTAGAGGAAGTCTGTGACACCTCCAAAAAGGCATTGGGAATTAATCTGGGAAGGAACAGGGAGTGGATGACACCCCATTTCTTCATGAAAGCAGGTTGATAGAAAATAAAAAAAATGCCACAGCGGTTGGGCTGAGACCAACAGGCTGTGGTGGAGAAGATCATCTAATGTGCTCTCACACGTGCCCACTTACAAGGGGTTGGTGACTGAGCAACTGGTGTTCTAGCAGTGTTAATATTTTACCAGTGGATCCTTCCTATGCCCTTGGGGATAGCAGAGCTACCTTGCCTGGGCAAAGCAAGAGTCTCAGTTGGTTTTCCCTGCTATATTTTGTTTGAATATGCTATGTGCTGTTTTTTTCCTGGAACAGACTCATGAAAGTCAGTGTGGCCCTGCTGGTATATACCTGGAATTAGTGTGTAGGGCACAAAGTTAGTTTGTACTGGTGGGAGAGCTGGCCATGCCATTTTAAGAGTCTTAAGGCCTTAGAACTGTAGGGGATGTTTTCACAGAGGTACCTGGGAAGAGGTAACTTGGTTATAAGTCACCTAGAGCCTTCACCTTTTCAGGGCTATACGTTATAGCCAGGGGAAAGTTGTCTTTCCACAGATGCAGTTGGCACAGTGCATGGGGAAAGCCTAAAGATCTAGGTCAAGTTGTTACAGGATTTCAAAGTGAAACCATGAACAGAAAAAAAGGACCAAGGCCCAAATCCTACAAGGCCTGTAGGTGCCTACTTGCCGCTGACATCTATGGACAGTTGGCACTTAAACACCACGGAGGATCTTGGCCTAAGTTCCTCCGGCTTCTTGCTGTGACCTATTCACCAAGTGCTACTTACACCAGAGCCAGTTTCACTTGAAATAACGTTATTGTGGATTCTAGATAAGAATCTGGCCCTGTGTCTGAGGATCCAGTATGGGGGTGATGTAAACGGTCTTGTAACTGAATGTCAAGTGCAACCCATTCAGCAGGACGGTGGAAGCTGCCTAGTAGAATTAATTCTAGTGTGTAGTCATGCATGCTGGGGACAGAAATTACACATAAACTGGTATAAGTGATTGGCAACCAGATTAAATCTGTAACACAACAGATGTTCAGTGCACATAAACTGTTTTCAAAATGGCCAAAACTGGTATAAGATAAACCTGGATGGATGTAGTATCAGACTTAACTGATTTAGGTTAAATCAGTTTATTGAACTGCTGTCCCAGATCCCCTTCAGATTCAAGTTAACTCATAGTCTCCCAGCAGCCCAGGATGCTTTGCACCTCCCCTGCAAATCCCACCCTCGCAGGTTGGGCGGGCTAGCTTTGGCCAGAGTTGTCTGTTCCAGCCCAGCAGGGAGGCATGCTGTAGCGCCCCCTGGCTTCTGGCCTGGTCCACTGCAGGCATGTGGCTGCATTTCCAGAATCAGAAGCGATGTCTGTTCACTTGCTTATCGGTTCAAGCTATGCAGCGTAGATTAACCTGCAAATATTGAATTGAATCAGCCTCAGGCTTTTTGACTGTCTGTACTTAGCTGTAGTGAGTTAGGGGGCAGAGGTTGGGAAGTCACTAAACCAAGGACATGAACTAAAGCACCCTCTTTGCAGACATCTACTTTATGCTGTAATTCCCTGGCATTCCTGAGTGTATAAGGGAACAAGAAAATTCCAGCATGTTGAAAGGGTAGGAGACTTCCTACACATTGATCAGCTGTTAGAGGGCAGGAGCTGAGCCAAAATTCCATCCTTGGGTGAGAGTCTCTTGTGTTATTTATTTTGGTGCAATAAGATCCTTGACAATGAAGAGAGGCAAAAAATCATTCTTCAGCAGAAAGATGAGGAAGACTCCTAAAAGAAACATCCCGGTGCAGATTTTCTCACCATGCTCCATGGTGTATGGAATTTCTGAGCAAGACATGTTGAGAGGTTGGATTGTGAAGTTGGAAACTCCAATGGATTCTTACATAAAAGAAACACCAGCTGCAGGTGAGCAGTCAATTCTTCACTAGTACAAAGTGTGGCGGAACACCTTTGGGGTGCTTGCCACTCAAGGGCTTTCACAGGCTCTGAGGGGAGCCTGCTTTCATAGTTTCGTAGTTGGTGTGGTTGGAAGGGACATGAGCAGATCATCAAGTCTGACCCCCTGCCATGGCAGAAAAAAGTACTGGGGTCAAACGACCCCAGCAAGGTGTTTGTCTAGCCTCCTCTTAAAGACCCCCAGGGTAGGAGTGAGCACCACTTCTCTTGGAAGTTGGTTCCAGATCCTAGCCGCCCTGACTGGGAAGTAGTGCCTCCTGATGTCTAGTCTGAATCTACCTTCTGCCAGCTTGTGACCATTATTTCTAGTCACTCCTGGCAGTGCTTGGGGAAACCTTCCCCAATGCCTGCTGATCCCCCCTGACTAGTTTGTAACAGGCCACTAGATCCCTCCTCAGCCTACTCTTGTGGAGGCTGAACAGGTTCAGGTCCCTTAGCCTCATTTCTCCTGCTGCTTTGGAGGAGCAGCAGGGGAAACCTCCCCCAGGAACAATTTTAAGGGGGAAGGTGTGTGGCAGGACACTGTGGGTGCCTGCTACTTTAAGAGCAAAGCCAAGCAGCCAGCAGGTGCTTGATTGCGGTGGCCATTTTAGATCTCTGGCTGCCCATATAAACAGGGCAGTTTGCTGCTGGCAGGCCAGGCAGTAACATTGCTTGGTGGAGGCTGCTTGGAATACCTGGAGGTAAGGGAGGAGCTGTAGGGGACAGTTTGGAGGCTTTTGGTCCTGGACATGACCTAAAACTGCACCCTGGTGGGGCTCTCAGTGGCATGGGAGCCCCCAGGAAATGCCAGGCCAGTTACCACCCTGGTGAAAGGTGGGTAGGGGTGCCTTAACCCCAGCCCTCACCCTCGGGTGGGTTGTGTAACATTAGAGGTAGTGGGGCCAGGCATGGCTGTGGCCACCTGAGCCCTGTGGGGTGTAGGACCCTGAGGAAAGTTAGTTGGGGCCAGGCATGGCTATGGCCACCTGAGTCCACTGGGGAGGGAAGCCCCATGGTCCCAAGTGAAGGGGGCAGAGTTGTGGAGCCCTAAGTGAAGGGGGTGGCTTCATATGAGGGGAGTGGGACAAGGTATGTCTTTGGATGCCTGAGGCCACAGTTTGGGCCAGAGGTCTTGTAAAGGGGGCTCAGTCCGAGAGACAGGGGTGAGTCTTGACCTCAGTGAGTCCTCCACTGCTGGGAGGCCAAGTGTGGGTCGAAAAGAAGAGCTATAATGGAACACAATGACCTGCTGCTCCAGAGGGGAGTGGGAGTCCCTGTAAGACCCCGGAACACCAGTCATGGTGTGAGTCAAGAACGCCCCAGTGAGGGGTGGCCCCAGAAAGGGGGGAGGAGCCCCAGTGCGGGGGATAAGAACCAGAGGGCTGAGAGCCCACAGTGTGGGAGTGTATAGAGTTGCCCCAGAAGGGGCTAGGGCAAGCTTAGATCCAGTCAGACAATTGGCTGGCCACTACCTTGGTGAGGGTTGTGGGAGAGGCCCAAAAGACGGTACGTCTGCCACCCAAGGTACGAACCAGCTAAAGCCTATGGCCAAAGGGGCCTGCTCCAAAAGGGAAAAGGCAGTATAAGTTGTTGATGCGTGAAAGAAACCCTGTGAGAGAGGGTAGAGTGTGAGAGGAGGCCGGTATGAATGTGAGTGTGTCTGAGGCCTGACAACAAGGCCTAGGCTTGGAGCACTGTGTCATCTGGATGCCATCTGCAAGGCTTGGGCTGCGGTGTAGGGGAGGAACAGACCTGCAGATAGCGCCCCCTGGCAGTGGGGCAAGAATGGGCAGCCTCCTGCCTTAATTAACAAGAAGGCACGGCAGATAAGTCAGGTGGGGGGGCGTGCCCAAAGGCAAGTGGGGAAACTAGCACTGTGGCTAGTTGGGGAGCCCCACTTTGCCACACACAGTTTCTGAAGACTGATCCCCTGCTGGCAGGCCCCAGTGGGGGTGGAGGAATATGGTTAGGACTGCTGATGGATAAGTTGATTCAGTGCAGTTGTTTAGACAGAGATGCTCCTGCCTTGAGCAGAGGTTGGAGTAGCTGGCCTCCTGAAATCTCTTCCTGCTTGCTATCTCCTTCCTAGTCTCAGCCTGTACTTGGATGGCTCATACTATCTGCAGAGCAACCCACAAAGCAGGTTGGGTACCATTTTTCCAGATACCCTTTCCAGCCACAAACACCACCTATCCTTCTGTAGGCTGAAGGCCTACATGGCACCTCCCTACATCATTTGGGGTGAATCTAGTTGCATATAGTTTATCAGCTGCAGCCAAGACTAAACTTGGGGTCCAGACTCATTCCCACTCCATTAGCTCCTCCACAATGGCAGAATGTGCCAAGAAAAGACCCTGCTTTCGGAACTGGGGCTAATCATTGCATGGGAGAGCTACCTATCACAAACCTTGCTTTGCATGACTTGCTGTGCCATGACTAAGCTATCCCTCTCCCCAGAATCAGTAAGTCTCCATCCCCAGCTTCCTAAAACTCTTCCTCTTTCTGATGCAATAAAGCATAGAATCATAGAAGTCGGGTTGGAAGGGACCTTGTAGATCTTCAAGTCCGACCCCCTGCTTGGGCGGGAGAAAAGACTGGACTCAAATGAGTCCAGCCAGGTAGTCATCAAGCCTCTTCTTAAAGATCCCCAGGGTAGGAGCCAGCACCACTTCCCTAGGAAGTTGGTTCCAGCTCCTAGCCGCCCTGACTGTGAAGTCATTCTTGCAGATGTCTAATCTAAACCTACTCTCTAATAATTTGTGTCCATTGTTCCTTGTCATGCCAGGGGACGCTAGGGGAAACAGTGTCTCCCCTAAACCCTTCTGGTCCCGCCTAGTGAGTTTATAGACAGTCACCAGGTCCCCCCTCAGCCTTCTCTTGTGAAGGCTGAACAGGTTTAGGTCCCGCAGTCTTTCAATGTAGGGTCTGCCCTGTAGTCCCCAGATCATGCGGGTGGCCTCCTCTGGACCCTTTCAATTGTGTCCACATCCCTCCTGAAATGGGGCGCACAGAACTGGACGCAGTACTCCAGCTGTGGCCTGACCAGCGTCGTATAGAGGGGGAGGATCACCTCCCTGGCTCTACCTGAGATGCACCTGTGGATGCACAACAAAGCCCAGTTAGCCCTGCCAACCGTGACCTCACATTGTTGGCCCATGTTCATCTTGGAGTCAGTAATGACTCCAAGATCCCTTTCTGCCTCCGTGCTCTCAAGAAGGGAGTTTCCCATCTTATAAGTGTGCTGCTGGTTTCTACTGCCTAAGTGCAGCACCCTGCACTTTTCAGTATTGAAACGCATCTTGTTTATGTCGGCCCACTCCTGTAACCTATCCAGGTCTGGTTGCAGTCTTTCCCTCCCTACTAGCACGCTCACCTCGCCCCAAATTTTGGTATCATCAGCGAATTTAAATAGGTTGCATTTCACCCTGTCGTCCAAATCGCTGATGAAGAAATTGAACAGCGCGGGCCCCAGGACTGAGGCTTGGGGGACTCCGCTGCCCACTTCCCCCCAGGTTGAATATGACCCATCTGCCACCACCCTCTGAGTACGACCCTTGAGCCAATCTGCAATCCATCTGACTGTGTAGGCATCAATGCCACAGTCGCCTAGTTTTTTAATGAGGATGGGGTGGGAGACGGTGTCAAAGGCCTTGCTGAAGTTTAGAAAGACTACATGCATGGCGACACCTGCATCCATTGCCTTTATGACCTGATCATAAAGGGCAACCAGGTTGGTCTGACATGACCTGCCCCTAATGAAACCATGCTGGTTGCCCTTAAGCATCATCCCTGAAGCCGGCCCATCACAGATGTGCTCCTTGAGGATCTTCTCAAAGAGTTTCCCAAGGATAGAGGTAAGACTGATGGGCCTATAGGTGCTGGGGTCCTCTCTTTTCCCTCTTTTGAAGATGGGGACCATGTTGGCTATCTTCCAGTCATCTGGGACCTGGCCTGAGCACCACGAGCGCTCGTAAGGCCATGCCAAGGGCCCTGCAAAAACCCCAGCTAGCTCCCTCAACACCCTGGGGTGGAGCATCTGGACCCGCTGACTTGAACACGTCCAGCCCCTCCAGAAGCTCTCTAACCTGGTCCTCCCCAACCTGAGGTCTGGAGGTGTTCCCCTTGAGTCCATTTGGCATCCCAGCGGGGAAGTCCCGGTCCCTGCACAAGAAAACAGAGGTGAAGAATTGGTTAAAGAGTTCCGCTTTCTCCTCTGGCGCAACCACAGATTGCCCAGTGTACTTTGCAGGGGCCCCACATTACCTGGTGCCGCCTTCATCCTCCCTATATATTTGAAAAAAGGATTTTTTATTATCCTTGATCTTACAGCTAGGACTAGCGTCCATGTCCGCCTTGGCTTTCCTGACAGCCCACCTCCAGGCCTGAGCAGAGGAGGTATACTCCTCTTTGGAGATAGCACCCCCCTTCCACTGGGTATACACTGCCTTTATGGTAAGCAGGCATTCCCAGATGCCCTTGGTGAGCCAGGGGGGCTTTTGGGCACTCTTGCCCCCCTTGCTTCTTTTTGGGATGGACTCAGGGCACAAGGGGAGTATCGTTTTCTTAAGGAATGACCACTCGTCCTGGACACTGAGTTCCCCTGCCCTCAAGGATCCCAGCACCTCACCCACTAGTCTCCTCAACTTTGTTGAAGTTGGCCCTCCTAAAGTCTCGGGCTACCGTCTTGCTGCAGGCCCTTGACACCCTGCGCTGGATGGTGAATTCCAGCAAGCGATGATCGCTATCACCCAGGTGGTCAAGAACCTGGAGGCCCCTGACCAGGTCATTGCCTGTGGCCAGGACCAGGTCCAACAAGGTGTTTCCTCTGGTGGGACTGTGCACCTCCTGGATTAAGTGGAGGTCCTGTATCTCAGCCAGGAACCTCTTGGAACGGTCCGTCCTGGCTGACTGTTCCTCCCAGCAGATGTGTGGGTAATTAAAATCACCCATGACAACTACATCCCTTGCCTTAAGTGCCTCTGCAAGCTGGCCCGAAAATTCCTGGTCCAGCTCCTCCCCTTGGTTGGGGGGTCTGTAGTAGACCCCCACCATCAAATCACTCTCCCCATGGTCCCCTTGAATCTTAACCCAGAGCACTTCAGCCTGCCCTTCCTCTGACTCCATTCTGCTGGCAGAGGATGTGTAGTGCTCCTTGACATAGAGCACCACACCCCCACCTTTCCTTCCTTCTCTCTCCTGCCTGTAAAGCCTATAGCCCCTAATGCTAAATGCCCAGTCATGGGACGAATCCCACCATGTTTCTGTTAGCCCTATGACATCTGGGTTTGAACTAGGTATTCTGGGGGTGAGTTCCTCCTGTTTATTCCCCATACTGTGAGCATTGGTGTATATAGGCATTTAAGGCCTTGCAAGACTGTGTGCCACCCCCTGTTTAGGGAGACTGTCTGGACCCCTGTTTCTTACCTTAGCACTCCTTGCCTTTGTCACCTGTCTTGCTCAGATGGCGTCTCCTCGTCTTCCGGTGGCCCCCTGCCCCAGTGAGGCTAGTTTAAAGCTCGCTGTACAAGATCAGCCAACCTGGAAGAGAAGACATGCTTGCCTTTAGGAGAGAGATGAAGCCCATCCCACCCCAGCAAGTCCCCTGCCCGAAAGCATGGGTCATTATCCAGGAACCCAAAGCCTGCCTGGTGGCACCAGCTGCATAAGTGGCGGTTGACCACGCCAATGCACGCCTTGTGTTGCCATCCCTGCCTACTCACCGGACGAAGAGAGGAAAATACCACCTGCGCCCCCGTCTCCTTCAGCTTGTCCCCCAGAGCCTTGAAATCCTTCATAATGTGGTCAGGGTTCAATGAACCTGGAAGTGTTTTGAACCTAAGGTTAATGGGGTTGTCATGCGAATCATGTAGAAATGTGTCTTGCAACCAGTCCATTACCTGGCATCTCACAGAAGCGCCTAGAGACCTGTGCCTCCTTGCTTTGGGCTCTATACAGGCATGCAGAAGAACCTCATAGCAACAGACCTGGTTATAACAACCAGCACCTCAGGAACCAATTGACTTTCATTGTGATGATAGAGCAGGTTGACTGAAGGTGACCCTCCTTTAATGAACTTTTCTTCTGGCTCCTTGGGGCTTTGTTATAATGAGGTTGTCCCATGTCCTCGAGAGGTAGTCCCTGTGGTGGGCCAGTAGGGGGCGCTCCTGCGTTGAGCCGACCACCTTCCAGGCTCTGAATGCCTCCCTAGGGGCGCCTTATGCTCGGCCGACCCCTCTCCCGGAGCACACTTGCTAGTCTGGGGTAACATCATTGCCACCACCCCGAGAAGGGACTGTCTCGGCCCTGGGTCCTTGGGGAAACACAGGCCTAATAGTCTGACGGGTACTTGACCCAGTACAGGCACTTGGGGCACTTCCCCAAGTCAGGGGGCAAAAAGTAAAGTCTCCCTTAGTCCGCAGACCTAAGGGATCAGCCCCAGTTGGCTGTCGGCCAACCAATTTGAAATGCATCATCTGTTACCGGGCAGATTCCAGCTCACCAGGTAGATGCCCCTCACCCAGGTACCAGTCATGTAGGCAGAGGGAGCAGGTTTCCCGCCCCCCCCCTCAGGAATGCAGCCAGCTCAGGTTACCTAAAGAGACAGGTTGAGGTGTGAATCCTCTGTGCTGGGTCTATTTTAATCTCATTGTCACAGGGCAGAGAACTTGGGGAGAAACCAAGGTGGCTTTCTGCCACAGTCCCCACACCAGGAAGCTTACAAGCTAAATAGAACAGGGTTGGCCCCCGTGTGCTGTGTATGCTGGCAGCGATGACAGGGATTAAATACAAATATGAGGTGTAACTACATTGATTTCAACCAGGTTTGCTCTGTGTGCATGATGGGAGAATGTGGGACACTGAGCAGTTGAGGAGATGAGAGTTCGGGCATAGCTCACATCATTAGCTGTAGTCAGTTGGCTTCCACATATGTAAATCCTGTTGATTCAGCTGGCTCTTCAGAATAAATTGCCATGGGTCAAGTAGATTTGGAGCAGCCTAGACAACATAATAGCCAAGAAAGCACACACAGATGTTGGGTAGGGATGCTTGGACTCTTAAAACCCCCAAATCTATGCCATTTCTGCTTAGGGCAACAGGCTTCAATGATTATCAGCCAGGAGCAATCTGAGACATTCAATGGAGTTGACAGTGACACTTTAACACCCTGTGCTGCCCTCATAAATGTAAGCGGCGAATTCATCCAGACCTGGATGTGAGAATATTTATTTAGACTTAAGAATTGCAGGTCTCTACAGCTCTACCCCTGAGTGCAGTGGTGCATACAATATTAATAACAGCTACAACATGGCAGTGAGCTCAGTGGGAGCAGTCGTCACCCTACCCCCACCAGCTTTGCCCCCCCCCCCCCCCCCCCAAGGAGTCCATCCCTCACACCTCCAGATAAGAGGCTGGCCTTGCACGATGCCCTGTCTGTAAAGCTGTCTCCCACCCAAGGGTTTTCCAGTGCTCTGGCTTTGGGTGGTCTCTATTGCGGTTCTTTTCTCCATATCTTTGAGTGACAATAGGAGAAGATGCCTCACAGGAGGGGCACTTCTCCCCTTAAAGTGGTGTGAGTCCTGCCTGATTGCAGCTGCAGGGCTTAGGGGGGGTGGGAAAGTCTCCCTTTGTAAGAGCTAACTGCTGTGAGCTTTGTAAGGGAGATACAGCACTTGAAAATGAGAGATGCTGCAAATCAGGAGCCAGGACAATGTCTAGTGCCATCCTTATGGGCTTCTCATAAGGGAGAATGAGAGTGGCACATGGGTCGTCTCTACGAGCTGAGATGTCTAGGGGCGGCCTGCGACAGCCATCCTGTCTGTGTCTCAGCTAGTTCGTGTCATGTTTTCCCCTCTGTCTGCAATATCCTGCTGCCTTGTTGGTGGTGACTTCGGGGAGGCTCATCACTTGGTGGTGTGGGAGTTCCTCTGCGCTGTTTTCCTCATGTGGCTTCTGGGAAGCAAAGGAGGAAATATTATCTGTGTAGCTATTCTTTTGCACCCAGGGAAATTGCCAGTATCGTATTACAGTGAACGCTCCCAGGTACATTATCAGCTTGATGTCATCAGCCACCCCCAAATTGCCCCATCTCTGTGAATAATAGAACCTACGACTGATTCCTCCCTGCTGACCACAAGCTGCACCAGGAATGCGCTTCCGGCTTCTTCACTATTAGGCCCTAGTCCCTCAAATTTTCCTTTAAGTCCTGCTAACCTTTTAGAAATAGGCACACTAATAGATATAGTGTCAGAGGCTGGCATAGCACATGTGACTGTCCCTCTCACAGCTGGTCCATAGGCTTTTGGACTCCTACTGCTTTCTTGCTGCAGAGGGAGTTCTTTACCTTGGTGAATTTGATGTTGGTGGTCTCAGGTTTGATCCCTGCGGACAGGGACGTGCACCCATCCAAGGCCTTAGAGTGATATAGTAGCTAGCAATGGGCAAGCTAGGGCAGAGGCTCTCAAGAATCTGTGCTCTGTGGAGACCTGGCTCTTCATGGTGTTGACCTACCTCTGGTTCCAGCTAACCTTGCCTTAGAAGGACCTTTAGGTACGTGAAGTGTTTTCCTAGGATCGCTTTTTCATGGCAGCAGTTAGTTGCTGTAGCCGCTGTGTAGCTATCGGGGCTCACAGATGAGAGGGAGCCATGTGGTGGGTATAGTAAGTGTGGTCCATGAGTTGGCTAGGAAGGGACCCATAAATAGCTCACTCTAGTGAGCAGTAAGTGTTTGCATCCCCTTGAAGTAGGCAGCTTGGCCCACCTGGCAAGCTCATCTACTTTGAAATATCCAGCTTCAACAGAGGTCAGTGTTTGCAAAGACCCAGCAGTTAAAAAAAATCCTGCCTGTCATCCTTAAGCAAGGTTCCCTGTCAGTATCTCGGTGCAAAAAAACTGCATGCAGAAAAAGTACTCTAGGTGAAATACAACTCCCTACTAAAATGTCAACCAGGAAGGACGGCCAAGAGAGAGAGCTTAGACCGTGGACCTTTTAGACCTAAAATTCTGCTGATCACGACTAGCATGATTTATTTTACTGTCCATGTACTATTTCTGTACATGTGCCCCATCCTGCTGTGCATTATGAATTGTTGCCCCGTACCTCTCGTGCTCCAATACAGATAGCCACATTTCCTGGGGGACAGTCACCCAGATAAGCACATATCAGCTGGAACATCAAATGATGACTTGTGCCGCTTTCTTCTCAAGAACTTTTTGAAGTCAATGGGGAAGTTTTTGAGCAAGGTAACTGATGCTCCTGTTAATTTACCCTTCAGCTTTTTCTGCTGCCTGATAAAAATGAAGTTGTGCTAGGCAATGAGTTCCAGTTGCTTTGTTATGCAGCTTTATCAGCAGCAGAGAGAGACATTTCAATTATGGATAGGCCTGAGTCATAAACTAGGGCTAGAGAGAGCCCACAGTTTTGGAGAAAGTTCAGATCTGGAGCTTTCCAGGGGAGGCTGCCTTCCCCCTCTGGCCTTGGCCTCTTTTGCCCTCTTTCCAGGAACTGTGAGATGCTCCAAGATCTTTGGGTACACATTGCAGAAATACAGAACAATGTTATTTTGTACCAAAGCTGAGCCCTTGGCGATGATCAGGAAGTGCAAGTCCGGGTCACTAGTCCCAGTTCCATCTCCACCTTGGCCTTCCTGACTGCCTCCCTACAGTCTCAGGCAGCGGAGGTATAATCCTCCTTGGTGATGGCCTGTCCCTTCCATTGGGTGTACACCCCCTGTTTAGCGCTGAGATGTTCCTGGATGCTTTTGGTGAGCCACGGGGGCTTTTGAGCACTCTTGCCCACTTTGATCTGCATTGTGACCATCACCCTTTGGGCTCGGAGGATCATCTCCTTAAGGAACGACCACTCTTCTTGGACTCCCGAGTCCCCTCCCCTCCAGGACCTCAGTGCCTTCCTGACTAATCTCCTTATCTCATTGAAATCTGACCTCCTGCAGTCCAGGGCTGTTGCCTTGCTGCAGGCCTTTGCCACCCTGCGCTGGATGGTGAATTCCAGCAGGCAACGATCACTATCTCCCAGGTGGTCGAGCACCCACAGACCCCTCACCAGGTCATCCCCTGTGGCCAGGACGAGGTCCAACAAGGCATTTCTCCTGGTGGGGCTGGGCACCTCCTGGGTTAGATGGAGGTCCTGTAACTTGGCTAGGAACCTACGTGAGCGGTCAGACCTGGCTGACTGCTACCTCCCAGCAGATGTCTGGGTAGTTTAGGTCACCCATGATGGCCACGTCCCTTGACTTAACTGCCTCCGCAAGATGACCTGAGAATTCCCGGTCCAGCTCTTCCCCCTGGTTGGGTGGCCTGTAGTAGACCCCACCGTTAAGTCCCTTTCCCCACAATCCCCTTGTATCCTGACCCACTGCTGTTCATTGAGGATGTGTATTGCTCTTTGATGTAGAGCGCCACCCCCCCGCCTTTCCTCCCTGTTCAGCCCATAGCCCTTGATGTTTGCCACCCAATTGTGCATTGAATCCCACCAAGTTTCAGTGAGCCGCACTATGTCTGGGTTTGTATTAGCCAGCAGGAGGGCAAGTTTCCTCCTGCTTGTTCCCCATGCTAGAAGCATTAGTGTAGAAGCATTTAAGGCCTCCTGAGCCCTAATCCCAGGACTATCCAGACCCCTGTCTCTTACCTGGGTACTTCTTATGCTCATCACCTGTCTTGGTCAGGCTGTTCTTGTGGGTGTCTCTTGGGTTGGTGTTCCATGGCTCCCTCTGTCCTCATCCTCCCCTTCCCCCGATGAACCTAGTTTAAACCCTGCAGGAGGAGATCAGCCAACCTGAAAGAGAACACACGCTTGCATCCTGGACCCGGGGGTCCACCTGGGAGCCTGGGCACACACTCAGGCTTGAACCTGCAACTCTATGGCTGCCGAGTCAGCACACGCCCCTCTAGGCCCAACAACTAGTCCTGTGGATTAATTGGCCTAATATTTAGGGAAGCACCTGCAGCTTTTGTTGACCTCGCTAGTATGCATGCATGCCTAGAACATCTGCAGGTCAGATCCTGCATTTAAGGTATGTGTTGTTTTTAGGTGTGCAAAACTGAATTAACATCGCTACGGGCTCCTCTGGATACCAGAGCTGATTTTATGCCTCTGTCACAGTTCAGGAAAATGCAACCATTTGACTCGGGGATTACAGGCATTGCCCCAAGGAGCTTTCTGAACTGGTTGAGCCACCTCGAGAGGATCTTGCAACACAGACTTGTGAAATGTGGCTCGGTTCCTTGCAGAGCTGGCCCATCCACTGTAGTTTTGGGGCTGGGATGACCGTCATGGGAAGGAGTGCTGATGACTGCCGGTAGGTGGTGCTCCTCTCTCTGTGTTGATATGTGGACACAAGCCAAGGCAAATCTGTGATGTCTTTTGGATGAGGCATTAAACTGGACTGTTTGCATTCATGAAAAATCCCTTGGCACTTGGCATAAGGGTTGGGAAGTTAACCTTGGCTTGCAAACCTGATTTGTTCCTACAATGTGTCACGAGCTGCCATACAACTATTCTTGTTTGACAGTTGACTTAAACTGATGTGTGCTAAGCTGTTAGAAAAGCTACTGCAGTGTGCAGCTCCCCAGGGGAGGCTGCCTTCCCCCTCTGGCCTTGGCCTCTTTTGCCCTCTTTCCAGGAACTGTGAGCTGCTCCAAGATCTTTGGGTACACATTGCAGAAATACAGAACAATGTTATTTTGTACCAAAGCTGAGCCCCTGGCGATGATCAGGAAGTGCAAGTCGAATAGACAGGTCTTTGCTTGAAGTGTCTCTGCCTAGAGGCATATTCCAGTTGTGCTTAGTGGCACAGGCACTAGCCCATCTTGATCGAGCCATTGTCCTTGCCAGCACATAGAGGCTTTGTTCTGTTTACAGTATGTGCGAGCCCGAAGGGATGTAGCACGCTCTTTGCTGGATACTGAGTGAGGGGATCAATGAAGCAAACAGATTTTCATCTAGCCTCCCAGCTGCTGTTTATCTTCTAGGAAAAGCACCTGGATCAGGCAGGCTCAAGTATTTGTTCCTGCAGCCGCTCAGGCTATATCCAGTCAGCAGGTAGTGATTACCTTGCCTCATAAATGGACAAAAAACACAGTGTTTTCCTCCCTTCCTTGGCAGCAATTAACCCAGCATGGCTTGAATTGGCCACGCATGTGCTGGGTCCCCCAAATGGAAAAACATGCCCAGGTGTTTGGAAAGTGAGTTTCAACCACATGGTTCAATGTTGGGCGAAGCGGTGAGCAGGTTATCTCCCCTCTCATCGGGGATGGCTGAGTGGCTGCCTCAGCAGGTGGGAGGCTGCCTGTGGGACCGGAGCCAGAGGAATGATGCAGCAGAAAGTAGCTTGTCTGCTCCCTCACGGATGAACGAGTGCCCAGCTCGCTGACCGGGAGAATAATCCCAGGAGCCTCACGTCCGGCCTGCGGTGCTGTCCTGCCCTTTCCCCCATAGGCCCTTCCTTGTGCTGCGTGAAAGCTTTCTTCTGAATAGCCCTGTGTACAAGAGGCAGCCAATGTCAGGAGGTGAAGGACCTTTTGACCCCTCACTGTGACCTATGATCCCTGACCTTGACCTTTGACCCCCCTAATCCCCAGCTTTGACCCCTGACCTTTTGATTTCAGGCTGTGACCTTTTGACTTCCGGCCCCGACCTCAACCTGTACCCCCCCCTTATCCCTCAGTCCCTGCTCTCTGACCCCAACCCCTTACCTTTGGACTTTTGATCCCCCTGATCTCTGGCCCCAACCCCTGACCTCAATCGCTGACCCGTGATCCTGACCTCTGAGCCATTACCCTAACCCGTGACCCCTTAGTTCCGATCCCTGACCTTGTGACCTCTGACCCCGAGCCCTGGCATTGCACTGCTCCCATGGTTAGCAGATGTGTGTACGTCACGGTCCCTTCTTTAGCCACTCGCTCACCTCCAGACTTCAGAGTTTTACTGGGCCCTGGGACCTCCACCCACTCGAGCCTGGAGCAGCTGGGATTTACATAAGCGATGGCCTTTGGCCAGATTCTGATCTCAGTTAACCCCGTGCCAACCTGGAGGGATGCCAGAGGAGCCGTACCACTGTAGCTCGGATCAGCGATGGTCTTGTGATCTTGTGTAACTCGGTGTCCATGTCAGTGATTCTCATTCAGGCTGAGATCCTTTTAAGGGTGTTGTGGGATGCTGCACAATACTAGCACTTGTTAGATGTGCAAACACCTACACGCGATTCACAAGATAAACCCAGAGACTTCAAACAGGAATGCCTAGTGTCAAACACCCTCGGCCTGTTGTGGCCTTTCTGAGCTCTTTGCAGCAGAAGAAATACACTGTTAATTTTTTTGTGGTCAAGAAAGGACTGAAAGCAAAGAGCTGGCATTTAGATTGGAGGGGACACACATGCCTGTTTTAGAGAAGTGATTAGATTGGTATAATTCCTCCTAGGAGGGCGGCTGTACCAGTATAAAGGTGCTTTTCCCCAGGATGGCGTGTTGGCCTGTCCAGCTGGTACAACTGCGTGGAGCCATTGGGCGCAGACAAACCCTGTGGACAAGAGCTTGCCAGCACAGGTCTTGCCCGTCCGGTCGGGTCAGTCACAGTATGAGTCCTCCTGTGACCTGGCCCCTCGTCCCTGGATCATCGCCCCGGCTAGGCTGCAGGTGGAGTTGCTTTGTGCGGCCACTGGAGGCTGCTGTGACACCGGCGTGGCTTCATGTGTTGGTTCAGCTCACACCTGTTCCTGTGCGCAGGTGCCAGGGCAACCTGCGGAGGCCACCTGGAGGAGTCGGTGGCAGCTGGTGGGAAGGGGTGAGGCAAGGGGGTAATAGGAGGAGAAAAGAGGAGAGGATGGGGGCCCAGAAGGGTAAAAAAGGATCAGGAGGCTGGAGAGAGGGGAAACATGTTGGGGTGGGAGGGGGGTGATCCCCCAAACCATCAACACCCCCAGGCTCCTGCTGCTCCAGTACGGACCTCCTGACCCCTGGCTATCCCTGCCCAGCAACCCTCCCAGCCCATGCCAGACCCCGACTACTCCTGTACTTCCACAGCCACTGCTACGTCAGCCCCTGCTGCCTCCCAATGCATCCTTAACACAGCGTCATCCGAATTTTGCTTTGGCAAGAAAATGTGGATTCTGTCACTTGGGAACCACCCCACCTCCCCAGACCCCCTGCTGTGTCCTGGCTCCACCAGGCTGCGTGCATTGAGATTCAAAAGGAGAGAGTCAAAGGCTAGGGTCAGAAATTACACATAAACTGGTATAAGTGATCAGAAACCGGTTCAGATCTGTAGCACAACAGAAGTTCAAAATGGCCCACACCAGTTTAAGATAAACCTGGATGGATATAGTATCAGACTTAACTGCTTTAGGTTAAATCAGGTTCTTGAACTTCTGTCCTAGATCCCCTCCAGATTCAAGTTATGTCACAGCCCCCCAGCATACTTTTCACCTCCCCTGCAAACCCCTCTTGCAGGGTGGGTGGGCTAGCTTTGGCCCAAGCTGTCTGACCTGGCAGGGCAGGGAGGTGGGCTGTAGCGTCCCCCGCCCCCAGATTCTTCAGGCATGGGATTGTATTTCTGGAATCAAAAGGGACTGTCTGTTCACTTACTTATCAGTTCAATCTGCGTATCTTAGACTAACCTGTGAAAATTGAATCAATTTAGCCTCAGGCTTTTTGACTGTCTGCACTTAGCCCAAGTGTCTCCTGGGGGTGCTGTTGGAAGGCAGTGCCTGGACCATCTTCCTGTCTAAAAAGCCTCGAGGGTTTGACATCTCATTAGACTGCATTTAAGACTAGAGAACATTTTAAAAAGCAAGTGTTCATGCCTGGAGAGAGACTGTGTTTGGGCTCCAGTGCAATATCCTGGCTGACCCAAAATGTGCATTTTTAAATGTTTGCTGATGCACCAAAAACAGAGAAGGGGGTTTCCACTGGGGTTTCCAGTGTATCCCAAAGCAATGCCCTTTTTTTCTGATTCATTCTCAGAATTGCTAGTGAACCCCAAACTCACCTGCTCGCACTCTACAGCTGACAGCAGCCAGGAATCGGCTCCAGTCCCCGCCACACCTGGTCCTATGGCTTGGGGGGCTAGTGACTGTTTCTCTGCACTGTACTGAGCTGGCTGCACTGCACATGTGCTTTTCATTCATTTTGACATGAATGCCCCGGTACTTTTGCAAGAGGTGGAAAGTAAGGGAGAAATGGCCTTTTTCATATGGTTGATTATAGGGGTTTTGTTTGCTGATAATAAGTCTTTAATATCAGAGGGAGGTGACACAGAATGGGCTTTCAGTAGACATGGAGAGGAATGTCCCTGGAAAATCAGAATCCCCGGTGGAAAGAGATGTAGGGCCACGTATTCATCTCTGGTGTCTCCTGGGGACAGGGGTGAGTAGTATATAGGCCTATATACTACTGGGGTGCACCTCCTCTGATTTGAGCTCGGCCCAAAGTTTTAAACTACCTGTCCGGCTATGTAATCTAATCAGGCAGCGCTGAGGGAGTCGCTTCATTTCATGGCCCGTTGTCATCTACCCCATCCCTTCTAAACTCTTCATCCCACAGGTGTTAACGACCCTCTCTTCTTTTTAACGGTCTTGATCACATCCACCAGTCGAGCCAGCCTTTGTTCTGCAATTCTGCTGTCTGTAGCTGCTCCTGGCTAGGAAGCTCCTATTTTGCAGTCCTGCAGGTTGTTTTTAACCAATTCCAATAAAGTTATATTGGTTTTTGCTTCAGTCTTATATAGAATAATACCACCCCAGGCCACTAACATATTAGTTCTACTTCTAGTTTCTTTTTATTTAACTGGTGAAAAATATGTGTTGGTTTTATAAGAGATGATGCACCTTGCAGTCTACCCCCTTTTCAAAACTCCAGGTCTGCCCATGCAGGGGGGCTGCCTGGGACACAGGGAGGCTGCAGGCTTCAAAGAAGGGCAGGACTCACACGGTCTTTCCCTACCCCTGAGCTGCTGATTCTGCTAATTGGACATGTTGGTGGCTTGTTTAACCTGCAGGGAGTGAGAAGATGGTGCTGCTCTCTTGGGAGCAGCAGCGGCAGAAGCTGTTTGGAGAATGGATGGAAACCTGTGCAGTGGGAGAAGCCACCTGTTCAATCTCACTGAAGTCAGTGGGGCTGCCCAGAGTAAGTGAAGAGCAGAATTTGGCTTGGGCTGTTTGTTTTGTGCTGACAGGAGAAGACTGGGGGGGGTGGGGAGGGCAGGTGGGGAGGAAGGGTGCTGTGCTGCAGTTGCACCTCTGATTCCTGGTCCATCCAAAGTTTAAACCAACTGCCTGGCAGTGGCAGCAGCAGTGAAGCTTATTAGTAAAGTTTCTAATTTTTTTCTAACTGAAAAAAATGTGTCATGTTATAGGTGATGATGCACCCCACCATCTGCCCCCGATTTTCAAAATCCTACATCTGCCCATGCATGTTGACAGGGTAAGGCTATAAGTGAGAGTGATGATTCAGGTCATGGACATTGGGGTTGATGATTTCCATTTCAGAAGCTTAGTTCTTGCAATATTGAGTATTAGAGCCAGAAAAGTGACTAGACTTAGGTCTGCTAGCCAAACTGGATGCCTCCCTTTGCAGACAGCCAGTAAACTGACTTCTAAAATGGCTTTGATGTGTCTAGAGCAAGGCAATACAGTGGCACCACACCTGACTCTTTGGCTAGAAACATAACCAGTGGATGAAGTAGCAAGCCAACAACTTTTTTATAAAGAGGTAGAGCATAATTATAGGGTCAGGCAAGGGAGCCAGTACACTCCCAAAGCTCACCCATCTGGTTCCCACTGAACTTTGCCCACACAAGTCCCGGTGAGGAGCATGAGTTTCAAGCGTGACAGCAGCAAAACTGTTCTTGGCTGGAAGAGAGTGGTTTTGCAATGGGAGAGCTGTTATGATTCATGGCTGTCCCATGCAATGCACATCTCCCCAGTCCTCTGGAAATGCAGATGCCATTTCTCAACTATCAACTGTAGAATACATAGTAGGATAATAATCACAAGTTACTTTTTCTTCTTATTCTGCAGGTTTGGAGCCCTATGGGCTCCAAAGGAACCTGTCCCCTAGGGTATCTGAAGACTTCTGCATATATAGAAATCTACTTGACATTAAGGTCATTATTTATTTATTTCTATTACATAAGCGGCTTTAGGGCCTAAGGAAAGACATTGTCATGGAGGGCCTCATGGATTAAGGCACTGGATAAGAACCCAGGAGATGTGGGTGAATGCCTGGCTCTGGCACAGATTTCCTTTGCAACCTTGAGAAAGCTACATCGTCTCTTGGTGCCCAGGAGCTAGCAAAATGAGGTTTGTACCTTGCCAGGGGTATCCAGCACAATTGCAATATAAATAAAGACAGATTATTTATCAGCTGACAAGGACATAGACCCTGCAATATCTGGAACATAAAGCAATGACACCTGTCCACGCCTCCCCAAAACACACACTGATGCACTTAGTTATACAACACTAGATAAGATTCTGCCCAGGTTTCCTCATCCACTGAATCTATTTCAGGTTTGTGGATTTATTGCCTTCTGCTAACAGGTTAAAAAAAAAAACAAACCAACCTCAGGCTATAATTCACCTGCTTATAGTGTTCAACTTCCTCTCTAATCTATAGAAATGTGTGCCCTTTGCCTTAGAAACACATCCAGTAGATTCATAGATGCTAGGGACAGAAGGGACCTCAGTGGATTTTCGGGTCCAACCTCCTGCCCGTGGCAGGAAAAAATGCTCTGGTCATGTGACCCCAGCCAGGTGCTGGTCCGGTCTCTTCCTGAAGACCCCCAGGGTAGGGGAGAGCACCACCTCCCTTGGGAGCCTGTTCCAGATTCTGGCAACCCTCACTGTAAAGAAGTTCTTCCTGATGTCTCACCTAAATCTGCTCTCTATCAGCTCCTGGCCGCTGTTTCTGGTTATTCCAAGGGTTGCCCTGGTAAACAGAGCATCTCTTATTCCCTGCTGCCCTGCACCCCGGTGAATTCGTATACTGCCACAAGATCCCTCCTCAGCCTTCTCTTGCGGAGGCTGAAAAGGTCCAGATCCCTCAGCCTTTCCTCATGGGGCCTTCCCTGCAGGCCTCTGACCATACAAGTGGCCATCCTCTGTACCCGCTCAAAGTTGTCTGCATCTCTCTTGAGCTGTCGTGCCCAGGATTGGATGCAGTACTCCAGCTGCTGCCTGACGAGTGCTGCATAGCGGGGAAGCATCACCTCCGTGGACCTGTTTGTGATGCACCTACTAATGCATGACAAAGAGCAGTAAGCTCTGCTAATTACTTCATCACATTGACGACTCATATTCATCTTGGAGTCGACAATGACTCTGAGATCTTGTTCTGCTGCTGTGCTGCTGAGAAGGTCATCCCCCAGCTTATAGGTGTGCTGGTGATTCCCTCTCCCTAGGTGCAGCACCTTGTACTTGTCCTTGTTGAACTGCATGCTATTGTTCTCTGCCCTCTTCTCTAACCTGTCCAGGTCTGCCTGGATTTGGTTTCTTCCCGTCAGTGTGTTTACTTCTCCCCATAGTACTGTGTCATCTGCGGATTTGGACAGAGTGCTTTCCACGCCCTCATCTAGGTTGCTGATGAAGATGTTGAGCAACACTGGCCCAAGGACTGAGCCTTGGGGGACACCCCACTGCCCACGTTTTTCCAGGCTGATAATGACCCATCCACCACCACTCTCTGGGTACGACCCTTAACCCAATTTGCCACCCACATGATTGTGTAATTGTCTATGGCACAGCCGTTCAACTTGTTTATGAGAATAGGACGGGATACCTATTGTGTTGAAGGCCTTCTGAAAGTCCAAGTAGATGACATCTATCTTGATTCCTGCATCCAAGCGTTTAGTGACTTGGTCATAGAAAGAAACAAAGTGAGTCAGGCAGGATTTACCTGCTATGAACCTGTGCTGGTTGCCCTTCAGCATTATAGGCATGGACTAGGATAAAAAAACGGGATTAACGTTTACATTTTCAACTTATTTTTTCTTTGAGTTGCTGATTCAGAGTGTCCCATGTTATATCAGGCATTGATCTGCCTTTTCAGCATCTGGAATAGCTTTGTCTAATTCCTCTAGTGTAGCCTGGATCTTTTTCAACACCTTATCTGAACATGGAGGTGTGGTTAGTACAGAAACTTACAGGCAAACCAACACTCAAACAATCAAAGTTAGTATCATATTTCAATAATGCTCTAATGAGCAGAACCCAGCCCATCTGAGGCCAACAGACCAATTAACTGTCTAAGCCAGGTACCTGCATTTCAGAAAGACGGCAGAAAGAGATCTTGGAGTCACTGTTGACTCCAGGATGAATATGAGTGGTCAATGTAATGAAGTAGTTGGCAGAGCCGATCGCACCTTGTCATGCATCTGTAGGTGCTTCACAAACAGGTCCAGGGAGGTGGTTCTCCCTCTCTATGCGGCACTGGTCAGGCCACAGCTGGAGTAGTGTGTCCAGTTCTGGATGCCACAGTTCAAGCGGGATACGGACAAGCTGAAGAAGGTCCAAAGAAGAGCCACTCATCTGATTGGAGGCCTGCAGGGAAGGCCCTAGGAGGAAAGGCTAAAGGCCCATAACCTCTTCAACTTCTCCAAGAGAAGGCTGAGAGGGGACCTTGTGGCAGCATACAAATTCATAAGGGGACAGCAACATGAAGTAGGCGACGATCTGTTTACCAGGGCACCCCCTGGAACAACAAGGAACAATGGCCATAAGCTATTGGAGAGTAGGTTTAGACTGGACATTAGAAAAAAGTTCTTCATGGTTAGAGTTGCCAGGATCTGGAATGGGCTTCCAAGGGAGATGGTGCTCACCCCATCCTTGGGGGTCTTCAAGAGGAGACTGGACAGGCACCTGGCTGGGATCACATGATCCCAGGTTTGGTGACCCTTTTTTTGCCTGTTGGGGCGGGGGGGTCGGACTAAATGGCCCACTGAGGTCTCTTCCGACTCTATGAATCTAAGAACATCAAGAAGGGCCATACAACCTGGATGAAGGCTTATTTCAAATTTATTTTTTAATTTGTGCTGTTCCCATTTGCGGATCTTGGGAATGAGCAAAAAAGCAGCCCAAGGTGGTTGGGTCCAGATACAACTTGATTTTGTACATTCGATGTTTGTAGCCATTCTCTTGGAAAACAGAGAGCCCTGAGACCAAAGGAGAAGCAGGGCCCACGTTGTATTTTTTGGGTGTTCAACAAAGTGCCTGCCTTTCCTGTTTCTCTTTCTTGCTTGCCTCTCCTTTGCAATGACACACATCTCTTCTATTCCTCTCCGCTCTCCATGCCACGCCGTGGTGCCTCTCCTGTGACTGCTCCTCTTTCACCAGGTCTCTCTCCAAAAATAGCTCCTCAGCTTTGCATCATTATAACCTGGAGCCTCCAAGACCTATTGGCTATGGCATCCCCATGTCTGGTGCTGCATAGGTATGCTCTGAGAGCTTGGTGAAGACCCTGCCAGCTTTCAGGTCAGTTTATCACACGCCCCTTGCAGGAGCCGTGGAAGTGGCCTTCAGTGGAATTTTTTAGATCTCCATCTCCCTGGACGTCCAAGCACAGAACGGTGGGAAAGCAAAGAGTGAGCTTATTTTCATTCCTATTTACAGCAGGAGACTTCACAGAAGCTTTGTACGTGATGGACGTGATCGATATGCTCATGGGAACCACTTGGATGGCTGGGAATGTCTACATCTTTGTTAGGCTGAGTGCAGCATTTCCAGTTATTGTGAGCAAAATGTGCCCCCCTGCAGATTGCTGAGGCAGAGCCAGCCTACCAGACGGGCCTCGCATAAACTCTTCAGGAGGTGGAGGAGTTTTGAAAGGCGTTAGCGAACTTTCTTGCACTGCAGCAGAAGCCTTTCAACCGCTTTGCTAGGACAGGCCCCCCCAGCAGCGGCGCAGAATGTGACTAACGATTCTGTTCTAGAGGCGCGGCGAGATTCACAACTGAATTTCCTAACTGGCGCGCAGAGGCGGCATCTTCTAAACGTGCTGCAAGTGCAGATGTTATCGTAAGTGTGCATCATCTACCGTTTCAGAAATATATATATATATTTTTTAATGTTAAGATGAGTACATCGTGCTACTGAAGGTCTAATTATTTAAAGAGCTCGGTACTTTCAGCCTCTGAAAAGAATAAGACGTTCTGTGCAGTTCTGGTCATAGATCATTGCCTAGCAAAATGAGCAGCTCGTCTTGGGGTCTAGCTGCAATTTTTCTCAAAGCACAGGTCAGGCTCTGTTAAAACAAGTTTTAATATTTTTCTTTCTTCCTTCCCCCCCCCCTTAATGCATGCTCCATCTCATCCCTTTTTTTTTGCTGTTTGATCTTTTTTTTTCCTCTCCGTGTACAGAAGGTAAATACATGCTACTTAGAGAAACCTGGCTGCACGTTGGCATAAATTGAACATGAGTTTGACTGTTATGAAGAAGCATCTCTTTTAGAGCAGAGCCAGTCAGGGGTGACCGGGTTGGGCTGGGTGCCATGCAGTGTGCTAATGAGGGAGTTGCTGCCTAGTGGCAGACCAATCCTGGAAACATCTTTGCTAGGTGCAAACATCTGCCAGAGTTTTTCCAAATCATTTTTGGCTTATTGGCTCTGTTAAGAACCCTTTGCTTTTGCTGTTTGCTAGTGGCATGGTGTGAATGATCGACTGCAGAAAGTCTTGTGGTAGCAGTAGCATTGCTCTTGCCTGGTTTGATGCGTAGGACTTTGAATGCAGGTGAATGAAGAGTGATAAATACCAATGTCCTAGATGTTCTTAGAAGGAACAATCATTTTAGTTAAAATTAGTGTCATACCAAACAGGCCAGAAAAGTCTTATATCCCAGACAAGGTTTAAGAAGTAGATGAAGCTGAGACCTCAGGCTGGCCTTCTTCACAACAGGCAAATTTAATCAACTAATGAATCATAATGAACTAAACTCTACATTTATACATAGTAATCTTGTGAATCAAGTTTCCTGTACTCTTCAGTCAGCTCTGCCTTTCAGCCTAGGTGGCTTTTAGTTTAGATTATGGAAAACTTCAAAGAAGGAATCAATAGCCTAGAAATGTAGAACAATAGGGCAGGAATGGGGTCATCTAGTTTATGCCCCAGCTCAAGGCAGGATTAGCTGTGCCTAATAATCAAGGAGCAAATGCACATTCTCCATGAGATAAGAAGAGGAGTGTTTTTCTTACCCTGTATCCTTTCCCTGTCTCCCACTGCATCAGCAGGCGGGCAGGTAAGTAGCACTGGACATAAAAGAGCCATAGCTAAGACCCTGCAATACCAAACTATTGTGTTTGGAGCAATAAGAAGAGTCTGGGGGTAAAATAGGTTTCAACCCTCACATAGTCAAGCGAAGCCAATTGTGAAGTGTGGGGGTGCAAGTCATGACACAGGCAGCCTTGCTTATCTATGCCAAGGAAGTGTGCCGGGTCAAGATAGGGCCAGCTATATCTGGGCCAAATCCTCAGTCTAGAGAAAGCCTTAGACCAGTGGTTCTCAACCATTTTGAACTCAAGGCACTCCTCATTGCACATGAGGCCCATCTGTAGCTGCTGTGAATTGAATGGCACCCAATTTTGGAAACTAATTTATTCATTACAGAGCTACCTCCTTGCAGAAGGGCTGGGCAGTGGCGGTGTGGGATCATGATGCCAGGCAGGGATGAGCCTGAGCCTATGCTTATCTGCTTATCCCTGCACACCTTGCTTATCTTCTCCCACCTTGCCGCACCCTTCATGAGCCCCTGGTTGAGAGTCACAGCTTTAGAGACTTACCAAGTGTTTAACCTAGCAGCTCGGTTCAGTGGTGTTAGCGGGAGAGGAAGCTAAAGCTGGCCCAGCCAGGCTGCTGCTCATCTACTGTGAAATCCAAGGGATTGTCTCCTTCGGACAAAGTGGCTGTGATATTCTGTGGCCAGGGAGTGACGGTCACTCAGTGGTGCAGCTGGTGCATGTGTGGCTGTTTGGGGCCCCATTAGAGAGGCTCCACAGATGGGTATAAAGTCCTCACCCGCAAGGGAGAAGAGTGGCACGACAGAATGACTGTGGTGCTCCTGGGGGGGGCTGCTACCCCGGCATCTGGTCCTCCCCCACAGTCCGACCCACCTTCCAGCTCTCCCCTCCCTGTCTCCTCTCACCTTTGGTCTCTTGCCCGCTATGCCTTCAGCGTTATTCTGTTTGTTGTTCAGGAAGGCAATCCTTGAGCCAGGAGTAAACTCACTGGTCGCCTTGCCTGCCCAGGCAGGCCAGCAGCCCCCGCACCTGGGGCCTGTGCTGTCCCTCAGGTGCTTTCCCTTTATGGGAGTGCTCCCATAGACGCTTGTTGGGGCCTCAGCTGTCATGGCTGTGGCCCCCTTTTCTTCTGGGGAGCCCCTGAGGCCTTAGTCTAGCTACTGTTTAAGACTTCAACTCCTGGGGATCAGCCCTGTCTTGGCAGAAGCCCCTGCTCGGGTCCAGTCTCACCGTGCCAGTCTCCTCCCCTCTAGCTTAGGGCTAGCTTCTGGCATGAATAGCAGGGGAGTGCCACCGAGGCACCTGTTTGTGGTCCCCTCCGCCCCTGAAGCCACAACCCGGTCCTCCGGTGTCAAGTTCAAACAGAAAAAAAACTCGGGTGCCTGTCCACCTCCAGCAACCCCTTGCTCCCGGGAGCTCCTCTTCTTGCTGCACGCAGGGGCTACCCCCGGTGCGTGGTCAGAGACTGAACTTAAAACCCTCAAGCCCAGCCTCCTTCTGTCCATGTGACTGGGTCTTCTGCACCCCAGGACCAGGGTGCAGCTAATTGCTTCATTAGCCACCTGGCCTTCTCAGCCCCTGGCTCGGTCCACCTGGGCTGCTGTTTCCTGCTGCCCTTCCTGGCCCTGGCTTTCCTATCTTGTCAGGCCGGGCTCGTGACAGGGGCAGGGGTTCCCTGCTACAGAGACCCCTTTGCAGGGAGGCAAAACCCCACTGCTTCGACCCTCTCAACTTGCAGAGCAGGCCAGTGCAAGCGAGGAGGAGGAAGCAAGAGCATGTGCACTGCTTGTGATTCCTGGTGCCTGCTCCCTGTGGCCACGTGCCCCTTGCCTACTTGGCCCCTTTTCCCAACTCTCTGCTTTTGTTTGCCTGCTTGCTAAAGAGTATTGAGCTTCAGACAGGCACCCCTCCCCCTGTTAGCTTTTACTGTTGCAATTTCCCTCAGGAATAAATGAAACTATATCCTCTGTCCTAGATACATGGCCTGCGCCTCTCCATAATTTCCACCAATGCATTTCTGCACCTTTCCCGTCCCCCTGCCTGTCTCTGCAGCTCTCCGTCTCCTACCACCCTGCCCCCCATCGTTCCTTCTTTCCCTCCCCATGAGCCGCATGCCGACGTAAAAACTCCCAAATACTGGTTCATTTAGCATAATGTTTCTCTTCCTTGATCCTGTCTTTCCAGCCCAAATCAGCTGCCTACATGTCAGGACATTGGCAAAGAAGGATAAGGATAAAGCCCCCAAATCGCTTGGGGCTAAGGGTGCTTTTGGGGGTGGCATGGGGTGGGAATATGGTAAATAGCCCGCTGTAGTGTAGGTACTGTCCCTTCTAACTAGCAGCTCTTGGCGTGCGTACAAGTACCCCCGGCTGCCCTGTCTCCCTCTGCCTCTCCCTCTCGCTGCTTGTCAGCACAGCTCTTTGCTTCTGTATAGGAGCAGTTACTTATTTTTACTCTGCCCTTCTCGTGTCCTTCGGCTGTGGCGAGAACGGCAGTGCTTGTGGGAGCCTGTCGCATAGGCTGTCCTGCCTGACAGGCAGCGTGCAGGGCAGCAGCTGGAAGGGAGTGGAGGAGGCAGATCCAGGGAGAGGATGTGAGGGCAAAAAAGGGGCTGAGTCTAGAGATGGGACCAGTGCCAGCTTCTCATCGATTGAGCTAAGCAGTTTGAGCTCAGAGGCTGCAGGCATTTTTCTGCTTGTGCGCGGGCATCGCTGCCAAGGCCAGCTGCATTTCTCTGCTGTTTCTCTTCTTGGGGCAGCTGCCTTTGTCACCTGACTGCAAAGGCACCCGGGACCCTGCACCACTCAGCGCTGTCCTGTGCTCTGCAGGGAGATGGAGCCGTAGCAGGAGCTACCGATGGAGGGCATGGTGCTGCACCAAAGCAGCCAGGAGAGGAAGCAGCCAGGCGGGGCAGGAGCTGCTGGGCTAGAGCAGCTGCAGAAAGGTCCTCCCCTGAGCCACCCAGTGGAGCAGCAGGAACTCCTGGGAGAGGAGAGCTGTGCCCTGGCAGAAGGTGAGCAACTGGGGCAAGGGGACATGTCAACCCTGGAGATGGCAGAGCCAGGGAAACAGCTGCTGAATGGAACCGGGAGCCAGGGGCCCCCAGAGCAGGAGGAGATGCCCAAGGGACAAGACCCAGGGCCTACAGTCCTGGATGGTGATGGAAATGTTGCCTCAGGAGAAGCAATACCAAGGGCCTTTCGGAGAGCTACCAAGGGAGACCCCGAGCCCTCCGAGGAGGGGAGGAATGAGGAAGCCCTGATGGGGGAGCTCTCGGAGCTGGTGCACAAGGTGGTGAAGAGCAGCACCTGGTGGGAGAGATACGGCGTAGACAACTGCATCATTGCCCTCAACCTCCTCATCCTTCCTGCAGGTACCAGTGACCATGGGGTGCCCACTGCGAGGGTTCGTGCAAACCCTGGGGTGCGGGGAGCAGAGCTGGTGGGGCAGGGCCCTCAAGTCCCCTTCACAAGGGTGACGACTCCCTTTGCACTAGCTGGGCAATAGCAGACCCTTTCACACCACCTGTCACGTGTGGGGGAACGCTGCTCCAGCGCCTACTCTACATCCCCTGTGATGGCCAGTGTCCCAGAGCCCTTCTCCTCCCACCTCAGGGGAGAGGATGGCATCAGGGTCCTGGACTATGTGAGCACAATGCCCCGTAGGCAACATAGCTGAGCCACTGGGGATGGGTTTTGGAGATCAAGTCCGACTGCTAGGGTGACCCCAGATAAAACAGAAAGGGCTGGGATCCCAAGCAGTGGGGTGGGAATAAAACAATGGATAGGACTGAGCTGAGTTCAGCCTCTGTGCCTAGGATCAGCTCAGGCTCAAGGAGTTAATCTTGTGAATCACCGATTTAGAGGGTGAGACTCAAAACAGTTGGGTTTAGTTCCTGGCTATGCACACTGTGTAACTTTTCAAATGAAATCTCATCCCAGCTCTCTATATGTTCCATGGGGATAATTACAGCTGATTAAAACATTTCACAATGGAACATGCTTCCACTTGAAAGTCTATGCATCTCTATTGTGGCTGTGCCTATGCATCTCTATTAGCAAGGCAGAAGAGCTGAGGTCCAGGGGAAGCCAAGGCTGCTGTCTTTGCAGTGCTTCGGGTGTCTCTGACTGAACTGCTGGTCAATGCTAGCGCTGTCTGTACCAGGGAGATTTATGAGGCGGGGCAGGCAGCTCAGCTCCAAGGGGCAAGGTCCATTATGACATTCAGAGGAGCGACTGGGGGCATGCTTATAAATATGATAATGAGAGGTATTAACTGCAAACAGAGCTGGTCTCGCAGCTGTTTCCTGGGATGTGCAAGCATTGCCCACCCAGGTCCCATTTTACAACTTGGCAGTGTGGCAGCACGTTGTTTGTTTGGGGCCAAAGTGAGGAGTACAAGAGACTGCCTCTGGCAAGCATAGGGGCCGCAGTGTCCTATGGCTGGTGGGTCTCCATCCGTCCTGAGACTGCCCAGTGCTTTGTCTGCTTCTGCTCCTCGTGCTGCCTCTGTGACTTCCCAGACCAGTTTGGAGGCTTGCAGCGCATTGCAACATTGCCCAAGGAGGGAATTAGGACAGCAACAACCTTCCTCCTGACAATGTCTCTGAACACCACGGGCCAGTTTATCTTCCTGGAGTCAGTAGTGTGACATGTACCCCTGGAAGTACTGCTTCCTCTTCTCCGGGGTTGATGGGCGCTGGAGGGGGACATGTTGCTTTTCCTGTGTCTGTCGAGCCTAGAAGTCCCTAGTCAGGCAGAATTCCTGTTGGCCAACTCCTGGGAGGGACTGTGCCCTTGCAAAACCCATTGCCTTCATTGGGGTGTGTTAGTTACATTCTCCATACAAATCGGGATGAAGCTCAGTGGGTGTTTTGCCTACGGACTGGGGAACACCTAGATAAGGATTTGGCCTCCTAGAGAAGGCCTGCTTAATCCTCACACAGGCAGTCTCCTATTGCCTTCCTTCAGTGGGAGTTTTCCTGAGTGAGAAATCAGTTAGGTCCTGTCAGACCAACCTGGTGGCCTTTCACGATCAGATCACCAGATCATTAGACGCAGGGGTAGCAGTGGCCATCATCTTCCTGGACTTCCAGAAGGCTTTCGACACTGTCTCTCACCCCATTCTCATTAAGAAACTGGGGGGCTGTGGTGTAGACACCCACACAGTCAAATGGGTCGCCAACTGGCTGGAGGGCCGCACCCAGAGGGTGGTGGTGGACGTGGGCAGTGGGGTCCCCCAGGCTCGGTCCTCGGGCCCGCACTGTTCAACGTCTTCATCGGTGATTTGGACGAGGGGGTAAAAAGCACCCTGTTCAAATTTGCTGATGACACTAAGATGTGGGGGGACGTGGGTACACTGGAAGGATGCAACAGGCTACAATCAGACCTCGACAGGTTACAAGGGTGGGCGGACGAGAATAGGATGGGTTTCAACACAGACAAGCGCAAGGTGATGCACCTCGGGAGGAACAACCGGCACCATACCTACAGGTTGGGGAACTCCCCTGTTGTCAGCACGGAGGTGGAAAAGGATCTTGGAGTCATCATTGACTCCAAGATGAACATGGGCCGGCAGTGTGCGGAGGCAGTCAAGAAGGCCAACCGCACCTTGGCATGCATCCACAGATGCATCTCGAGCAGGTCCAGGGAGGTGATCCTCCCCCTCTATGCGGCACTGGTCAGGCCGCAGCTGGAGTCCTGCGTCCAGTTCTGGGCACTGCACTTCAGGAGGGATGTGGACAGCATGGAGAGGGTCCAGAGGAGGCCACTCGCATGATCAGGGACAACAGGGCAGACCCTATGAGGAGAGGCTAAGGGACCTGAACCTGTTCAGCCTCCAGAAGAGATGGCTGAGGGGGATCTAGTGGCCTGTTATAAACTGGTCAGGAGGGATCAGCAGGCATTGGGGGAGTCACTGTTCCCCCGAACACTGCCAGGAGTGACCAGGAATAACGGTCACAAGCTGGCAGAGGGGAGGTTTAGGTTAGACATCAGGAGGCGCGACTTCACAGTCAGGGTGGCTAGGGTCTGGAACCAGCTTCCAAGAGAAGTGGTGCAGGCTCCTGCCCTGGGGGTGTTTAAGAGGAGGTTAGATGTACATCTTGCTGGGGTCGTTTGACCCCAGTACTTTTTTCTGCCATGGCAGGGGGTCGGACTAGATGATCTGCTCAGGTCCCTTCCGACCCCAGAAACTATGAAACTATGAAACCAGTGCCTCCCTGTTGTGCAGCACATTTTTTGGCTGTGAAGTACACAGTTCTGTGCAGAGATCCCCAAGCTAGCTGCACGTGCTCTCAAATTGGAAACCATCTGGCTGCATTTGCCCACTCTGTCCTGCTTCCAGCTTGGTAGCTAGCACATGCAGAGCTTGCTCTGGTGTCTCTGTCTGGCATTGCTGTGAGCCTTGTAGACTTATCCTTGGGGTCTGGGTGCACAAACACCTACAAGGAAAATGGTGTCATCAATCATCCCATGGTGTTGGTCTGGACATCCTGGGAGTCATGAAGGAAGGCATGGGGTTGAGAGTAGGTAGAAAGGGGAAGAGGCCCCCAGGGGAGAAGTGTCCTTGGGATACAGAGGGCTAAGCACAGGCAGGGGTGGATTTCTGGAGTGTTTGACAGTGAGAAGAGCTTTGATCGTCACCTGCAAAGAGAGGAATTGTTCACAAGGAGAAAGAAGGGGCATGCAGTGCAATAAGTTTGGGGTCCCACATTCAACTGATTCTAGGCATCCTTGGGGCAAACCCTACTAAGTTTCAGGAAAGTGAGAAGACCAGAAGGGAGAAACATGGAGGCCCCTTCCTTTGGTTAGCAGAGCTGGTAGCTTCGACCCCCTCTGGGCTTATAGAGCTCAAAGGACAGGTTGATGGTAACCACTAAAAATCCCAGCATAATAGTTACTCTGGGTATTGTCCTGGTGAGGGAGGGGAAAAAGAATGATAGGAGGAGTGGGTAAGAGAGGACAGCAGTGGCCCGGTACCCCTGGTATGGATGCGCAAGGGATGGGGTCCACACAGAACCCCGGTGGGCTTATGGGAGGCCCTGGTCTGGGGTAGAGTGGACAATGGAGAAGGGTGGATGTGGGGATTAGGGGCAATAAGAAGACTTGGGAGCGAAGTGGAAGTGCCCAGGTCCTCATGGATGAAGGGGCAGGATGGCCATGATGCAAAAGGTCCTCACACAGCCCCTGGCAGGAGGAGGAAGAATGGAGACTTCTGGTATGTAGGGAGGGGGGTATGAGCATTGCACGCGTGCCGGGTGTGAGTGGGGGAGAGGGGTTGGATTCCACCAAGTCCCTGAAATAAGAGGGGTTGGGGGGTGGCAGAGATGGGAGTGCTGGGGGTGGAGTAGAGGAGTTGTGGAGCCCGTGATGTGTGCAATATACAGGAGCACGAAGGCTGGTGGGGCACTGGCCGTTATAGCGGGCTGCTCACACCTGGCTAGAAGGTGAAACAGTTCCAAGGTGTGTCTTTTCTGTCTCTAGGGTTTTTATGCCTGCGTTCAGACAACGCCTTGCCTTTCCTGTTGGGCATCTTCGTCCTTGGCATAGCGCACCATACAGTAGCGGTGAAAGCAACCCACTTGGCCAGCCACAATGCCTTGATGGAGTCCAAGACTTGGGGAAAAATTTGGGCCATATTCTTCATTGAGGTATGTGACCACAAGCTCCAGGGTGTGGGTGAGAATATGTTTTCATGTTACTCTCTGTGGCAGGCTCTCAGATCTAGAAGATCTAGCAGGAAAAACACAGTGGTGTGGTGGTGCCACAATTATGATTCAGTATGAATGTGAGATGCTGCTGATACTGTGTTATGTTCTCGCCTGGGGGAGGCTGCATGCATGTGTTTGTACACACGTGGAGATGGGGATAGATGGTAGGCGTAGAAGGAAATGTCATTTGGTAGTGGAATGGAAACTGGAGCAGAAGCAGTTTTGCCAGGAATTTGAAAGCTAAGAGTGGCGTTACTTAGCACTGGATTCAGAAGTGAGTCACACTGACATAGCTGAGATCGGAATCTGGCCAGCGGGCCCAAATCACTGCCCCAGCATGTTGCAACGTGGCAGCAGCCAAAAGGAGGAAGGTCTTCTCTGTGGTGGGAATGCCAAAGGAAGTGAAGGCAATCCACGTTATTTGTTCTCCTGAAAGTCAATTAGATAGGGTGACCATAATAATTTGAGGAAAACCTGGGATGGGTAAAAGAATCTGCAATGGGGGGTAGGGGGTGCCAGGGGGCACCAGTATGGGGGCACAGTGCCAGGGGCCCCAGATGATCGCCTGGGCTCCCTGGAGCAAATTGAAGCAAAAGTGCTGGATTGATGTGAACCCTCCCATAAGTGCCTGGCTCCTGACTCAGTTGAATGTGCAGGCGGGTTCCTGCCAATCTGGGATTTCTGCTTCATTTTTCTTCAATGGCTGGGATGTTGAGAGAGCCTCCAAAATCTAGGACTGTCCTGGGCAATCCAGGACATATTATCACCCTACGATTAGAGCGAGGATGGAGATAGGCTTTTCTGTGTGGCGGTAGGGGACTGGACTAGGAGCTATGGCCTCAAGCTCGAGCAGAGGAGATTTTAGGTTGAACTAAAGAGGAAGTTGATGATGATGGGGACGGTCAAGCATTGGAACAGGCTAGGTAGAGAAATTGTGGGATTTCCAAGAGCAGGTTAGACACGTTTGGCTGGGATACAATCCTACCTTCAGCAGGGGGTTGGACTGGATGGCCTCATGAGGTCCCTTCCAGCCTTACTTTCCTTGAGTCTATGACAACTGAGAGTACCATGATGATCTTACACACATGTCTGCATCATGGGGAGTTTGGAGAGACAGCTTTAGTCCAAAAACCTACACATTTCAACCAATGGATTGATTGATAGCAGGGCCTGTGCTTCTGAAGCAGGTGGGTTTGAGCTTCATTTCTGTTCCTGCAGCCATGAACTATTATGTGAATACAGATCTAGTAAAATACATTATTAAGACATCCAAGTCATATATCAAATTCAAGTCCGTGTTGGAAAACGATGACAAAATATCTTTCTAATCTCAGTGGGCATGGGCTGCAGATCTTAGCAGGAGTTTTCATGTGACAATTCATACATTCAGAACAGCCAGACTTAGATGGGATCACTTAGTGGAGTGGGCTGGGAGACTGAATTCTGCATCTTGTTGCCCAAGGAAATTTAAGAAGCTTTAAAAGAAGCTTAGGTTTAGATAAGTTTTAAGTTTAAGTGAAATTTTCTGTAGATCACAAGTTTGAGAGTTAGGCTGAATGGGAGATCTTGACCTGGAATCAGAGAAAGAAGTGTATGGTTTTAAGAGTTGGAGAAAGATGAAAAATAATTAGAAGTGTCCTTTATATAAAAAAATAAAGCCCTCCAAACAAACAAAGACAGTCACAAACTAATGTATGTAAAGTATGGCTTTTTCCCTTCATTTTGGCTGTAAGTCCAAGTTGGCATTGTTTCTTTTATTATACTGATGTATATTCCTAAACAGGTAGCATAGGCCAGATAGCATAAGTTATGGGGATAGAATAGTACAAAAAGAGGCATGATTTTAAGATTGGGATCTCTGATTTGAAGTACATTTCAATGTGCTGTAGAAGTCCACTTTTTCTATTCACTGGTTGGAATGAACCACCTAATCAACTGTCTGTTGTTAAGGTGATGCACTGCTCTTTATGATTTGTTATTTTCTGATTTTTATTACAGCCATATAAAAATTCTAACTTGGCATTGGAAAACATCTGACGGAGGCCTGCGGAAAAGGATTTTTTTCCCTCAGAGCATTGCTACCTGAAGTCTTTCAGGTCCAAAAACCAAGGGTTACTTTTCAGGGTCCAAAAATAAGTTTCATTGGAAATAGTTTTGGCCAAATACAATAAGGTAGCAGTAATCCAAACATTCAGTTCAACATAGAGTACGAAGTAGGACTCTGAATTTTGTCCCCATTTGCGGGTTGCTTGGATTCAGGATTTTTGACAAAGTTTGTTTCTAAAAATAAGTGCATATTTCTCTGCAGAACTGGAGTGGTTTTATCAAGGTGCATGATCTTGGAGCATAGTGCTGTCCTCAGCTATGAAGCACATGTCCTTGTATAGCTTGGGAAATTAGCTGCCATGCTGGCATCATGCATCTTCAGGAACATTGAAGGCATACGTATTACTTGCCACGACTGCGTGCCTGGTTTGCAAGACCTCTTCTCCAGGTGCACATCACTAACAAAGCCTTGAGCATGAATCCCTGTAACAATGTCATTTTTCCAGACCCAGTGCTTTGTATCGGCCTTGTTCTGATCTGTGCATGTCAGCTGTGGAGCACTTACTGTCATTTGATTTCTCTTCCAGGTCTGTTCAGCTTTTACAGTCGAACAGGGAATCTACAACCACGTGAAAATCCACCATGCATACACTAATGTTATTGGCCTGGGCGACTCCAGCAGCTGGAAACTTCCTTTCTTGAACCGATATGTCTACATGTTCATTGCACCCATAGCCATCCCTATTTTAACCCCTCTAGTAGCACTTGGTATGTTGTTTTCCTCTTAGTTTTTCATTTCCTGCTGCTTGGGTAATAACTGCAGAGGATTATTTGTTTTTTTATTACAATTGCCTGGACAGACCCCAAAATCTAGTTAAAGTTGATTTTTTTCTTTTTAATGGGGGTTCCAGTTAGGTGCCTGCACTAGGATCTTTATCGCAAAGAGTTAGGACAAGAAATAGCAGGTGGGCATAGGAAGGAGCTGGGCAGAGACCGATGAAACTTTTTGAAAACCTCAGAACTTGACCGATGAAACAAGCTCTTAAATAGAAAACAAATGAAGTTTAAAGCAGAAACAACTCTACACCCCGCTGTATCCTAGATAGCACTGTGCAAAACGGTTCTGAAAGCCAGGAAACCTGAGGTGTAGGAAGTGGAGAGGGGAAGGGCTGCACCTGGCGTTTGTATGTAGTGACTGCACAGCACCTCTCCTGAGGTTGGGATCTGGATGCCCATAGGAAGCCTGGCTTTTGTTGTGCAGATATGGGGAAGGGTGGACTGCTATCCATGGGCAGATCTAGAATTTTGAAGAGGGGGTGCAGATGGTGAGGTGCATCATCATATATAAAACACCACATTTTCACAAGTTAAAAATAAACCAGATGCTTTACTAATATGCTAGGGGCCTAGGGCTGCATTACTCAGTTTGAGATGGAAGCCGAAACACAACAAAACTTCGTTGGGAATGAATTAAAAACAATCTGCAGGGCTGTGAAATAGGAGCTTCATTACCAGGAGCAGCTAGTAGACAGGATAGCTTGACTGAATCACAGAATCGTAGAAAAGGAGGGTTGGAAGGGACCTCAGGAGGTCTAGTCCAACCCCCTGCTCAAAGCAGGATTGTCCCCAACTAGATCATCCCAAGCAAAGCTGTGTCTAGCCAGGTCTTAAAAACCTCCAAGGATGGAGATTCCACCACCTCTCCAGGTTGTGAAAAATTGGTGAAAAATCAAGACCATTAAAAAGAGGAGAGGGTCATTAACACCCATGGAATGAAGAGTATAGAAGGGATCAGGTAGATGATAACGAGCCATGAAGTCAAGTGACTCCCTCATCACTGCCCGACTAGAAATGCTTCTGCCATGGCCAGGCAGTTGGTTTTAGCCTCTGGGTGAAGCAGGACCCCCGCCCCGGATCTGCCCCTGCTGCTGTCCCATGTGCCAATGTTCTTCCTTTTGTAGATTTACTGAGGAATGTCAAGTTGGCAACAGCTCTCCGGACAGTCTGCTGCATGTTTCTGGGTCTCTACTCCCATTACTGGCTCCTGCTCAATGTCTCCGGGTTCCAGTCAGTGTGGTCCACCCTCCTCTGCATGTTAATGACACGGTCACTCCTGGCCCATCCTTTTCTCCACGTTAACATCTTCCAGGTAGACGTCTCAGGTTCAGCATATCCCAAGGTTCCTGGAGGCAAAGCAAAGCCTGCTTGTATCAGTTAAAGATGTCTTGCTTTGACTTTGGCAAGTGGCAGCTCTACCAGTTTCAGACCAGTGTCTCTTGATTTTGTTTGCGCTAATTTTAAACCTGATTAGATTCAAAATGGAGCTTGAAGAAGGAAGAAGCGTAGAAGGGCTAGACTCTCATCTCGGGACAGTGCTATAGAAACGGAACAACTCTGTTGACATGGATGACATTTCTCCAAGTGTGCACTGATAGAAATGAGATCATTGGCTCCTTTTCATCCAAGAAGGCAATATTAACTTCAGCAAAGGGGCATTTGGGGGAGAATGGCATGATCCCAGAATGAGTGCGGGTGGGTGGTTCTTGCAAGCTGGGAAGTCACTGGTAGATCAGTCTTGCCAGGCATTGGATGAAATGAATATGAATGGCTAGATTTGAAACATGATGCAGAGTAACTTCTCTGAATTCAGTTTGTTTGCTCGGGGCTACCTGAGCAGCAGTCAGGTTTGGTAAGTACAACAGAAGCTGCTTCTTTGCATGGAGGACTCTGGGAGAAAGTGTAGAGAGCAGTGTGTGCATGCTTCCATACCTGCCAGCTTTCTCATCCCCACACAGTTAGGGATTTGGAAAGTCATGAACAGAAAAAGAAGGAGGAAATGGAGAAACCACCACTCTTCGGCTTTTGCTTCACACAGATGTATCTGCCTTGCCCTCACAAAGCTGTGTCCCTTCCCCCTGCCTGCCTGCCCTAGAAGCAGATGCCAGACTCCTCATGTTTTGTCTTTTAGCACATTGGCCTCCCCATGTTCTCAGTGGATAAGAAGCCCAAACGGATTCACCTGATGAGCCTTGGTGTTTTGAACCTGCCCCGGAACATCCTGCTGGATTGGTCTTTTGGGCACTCGCTCATCAGCTGCCACGTGGAGCATCACCTCTTCCCACACCTCTCGGACAACATGTGCCTGAAGGTAAGAGGTTGCAGGAGAGTGGATACTGATGCGTGGATAGCAAGAAAGTACTCATGAGCGTGAGAAAAGGGAAGTGTTGAGGTGATGAGACAAGCTTGCATCTCCCCTGCCTTCCAATTCGTTCCAAATGGAAATGTCACTCTTTCCTTCTCTTGCAGGTCTGGCCTTCTAGTCCCTTGGCATTGCCTTGTCCTCCTCTTAAATTCAGGCTCCTTCCCATCCTATTTGCAGAACAGTCTATCATGGCTGGTATCGCTGCCCCCATTTCACTTCCCGCTCCCCATGCTGTATCCAACCTTCTCTTCAGACCCCTTCCTATGTCTCTTCCCCCCTGTTCTTGATACTTGATTCCTTACTGGAACAGCTTCTAAGATCTCTTTAGCAAGCTCCCTACCTCTTCTCATGGGAAAGCTTCTGACTGTGCAACTAAAAGTGAACAATTCCAACTACCATCATAGTTGCTCTCTATTGGGTTCATGCAACCACCCAGCTGAAGGCCTAGCTCCGAACTATGGGAAAGCTGAGATATGGATTCCAGTTTGCAGTCCAGGCGCATCCCTACACAGAATTTTCTTGACACCATTTACTTATTTTAGGTACACTTACTATACTGTCAAATAAACAGTAAAAGACCCAGTGTTACTGTGATTTTTATCAGCTCTCACAAGATAAATAAGGCCTGCCTTGGCTGCTCAACAAAAACCCCTTTGGAGCAATAAAGATTGGTGCTGCTAATTCAGTAGGTGGCATTTTTCCCCTTGTAGTCAATGCCACATGGCCACCCAGTAATGACGTGAAGGAGGATTGTTGGCGATCCGTTCTTTACAGAGGACACGTAAGATCACAACCGGGAGTGCTTGTTATCATCTGACCCTTATTGCAAGAGAAAGGTGTTTGCCTCAGTGGGTCTGTCCCGGTTCCAGTGACTGTTAATATTTGTTGCCAGTGTAAACTCCTCTTACTTCTTGAGTCAGATATATCTTGATTGTCTGACTGAAGGCACCATGCTATTATGACCAAAGGTTCTGTATTGTTGTTAAGTGGCTTTCCCCTGAGGGCTGGCTGGATTTCGGGGATGTGGGATGATTCTTATGAGGATGTAAAAAGTGTCCTGGATGGAATGTCCTATAAAAGTCAAAGTCATTGTCATTAAAACTGACCCTGCCATTCTAATGCTTCCTTTCCTTTTTAGGTAAAGCCCATAGTCTCCCAGTACCTGAAGAAGAAGAAGCTGTCATATAATGAAGACACCTACATGTCCAGATTCAGGCTTTTTCTGCACAACTATGAGGAACTGATGGTCTACGCCCCTCCAATAACAGAACTTGTGGGGATTCAGTGATGACAGACCGTGAAACACTGTCAGGACATCCACGGGTCTGCTTTCTGTAGGTCTGCCCGGTGGGAAGGCTGGTTCTGACAATGTGAAGAAGTTGAGAACCAAAGACATTTGCCCTTATAAAGCAATCAGAGAGGAAATGAGTTTATTCCAAATATCTTGCTTTTGTATAGCTAAAGACACACATAGGGAACAAAACAATAACTGCTGAATAAGGAATAGCAGCTGACCAGTGATGTGGGAAAGGGAATTATGTAGCTCCATTACATTAGAATTTACCGGGAGGATCAGTAGCTGGCATTTAGTTTTCCTCCATTCTGTTTTAACTCTTGATTCCTGATTTCTGTTTTGTGGTGTCTCTGGCGCACAGGACTGGGAGTCCACTATGGAGGGACCAGTTCAGTTCCAGTGTGCCACGGGCAGAAGGAGCTGGGAAGCTGGCAGTACATAGCCTCTTAACTCTAAGGCAGCGGCTCCCAAACTGTGGGCCATCATGACCCCAAATGGGGTTGCAACATCAGTGGATGGGGTTGTGGGGGTGGGGCTGTAGGTTGGGAGTGAAGGGCTATGCTGATGAAATGGGGTCAGGCTGAGGAAATGGTGCCATAAATGGGGTCATGCTGAGGAAAAGTTTGGGAACTATGCTCTAAGGCAAGGGATCCAATCAAGGCAAAGTCTGTATTTGGGGACAACCTAGAACTGATTGCCATCTGATGGCTGTTTAGTAGCCTGTGTGAATTGAAATGATGCGCCTGCACATGGGGAAAGATTCCCATATTACAAACTGTGGTCAGCACACTCAGTTGAGAGGTGGAAGATGGAGTGAACCACAGAGAGCCAACTTCCTTAGAGCTAGTCCCTGAAGATTAACGTGGAAGCATTTGGTGATGTGGGATTGGTGTGTATCACTCCTACTCGGGCTCTACCTATTTAATGGTCAAATAAATTCCTTTTAGGGCTTGTGGCGCCCCTGGCTGGCGCTTATGAGTACACTCCTGCTCCGTGGTCTGGGCCCCCGACTCGCCTGCCACAACTTGATGGAATTGTAAAAGGAGGGGTTCAGTGGTGTTCCTTCCCCCGACCCGAAGATGGGGATACTTACGGGTTTGCTGTGGTTGTCCTTGGGGCTCTGCCTCCCCTACACGTCATCCACTTGCCAACCATGTGGATCTTCGTGGTGTCCTACCAACTCTGGGCTATGGCCCATCTGTTGCCCTGAGGGAGCCTCTGCCTCCCTGGATGTGGATAGGGCACAGGCTTGGGAATTCAGGCCACCCACCTCTCTTCCTCTTGGGTCCACCCCAATTCCTGCACCAGCCCTGGGGCCTCAGACGAGTGCTTCAGGGCTGGGGTGGATATGGCTGGTCATGTCTTCTATGGAGAATCACCGGCCGTGAGTCTCTTGTGCTCCAGGACCGAGGTTTACAATGTCCCAGCTGGCTTCTGACTGCTGCCCTTGCCCGTTCGCCATGGGGCAGAGTCGGAGGGCTTGTTTGTGCTGGTGTCCCAGGTCTAAGCCGGCCTGGCATCTTGCCAGCTGGCTTCCCCCCTGCATCCGGCTTCCAGCGGGGTCTTTGAATCTCCTGTGGCAGCGGCCTCAACTGATGTACTTAGCTGGCTGCCGCCCAGCTTAATCGACAGCTGCTTGAAGAGCCAATGCAACACCAGCTCGCACGGCTCTTTCTCCACCCCGGTCTGCCTCCTAGGTAAGTTTTCTGTGGTGTCAGGGTCCCTGTTCTCCCCTGGAAGCATCAGGGTCTGCTCCCGGCACTTCTGGCCCCTGAAGGTGTACCCCGCCACCACAGGGCTCTTGATTTGACAGCGCCAGCTGGCATGTTGGGTGTGAGCTGCCTTTTCTCAGTGAAATCCATTCCTGTCCACCCTGAGGGTGGTATAATGTGGAAGGAAGGCTGGAGGATTTGGGGAAGGCTTAGATCAGTGGTTTTCAGATTGTTTTAGACTCAAGGCCCTCCTCAGAAAATGCCAGTTCTTAGCTTTCACCCAGTTTTTGACTATGGAAAAGTACTAAAGCAGTCCTTTTATTTCGAAGACCTCAAAACCCCACAATGGGTCAGAAGGGCTTTGACATGATGGATTCCTATTTAAAATCTCTGGCTGCATCCAGATGAGCGTGGACGTGTGGCATGTGGCACTGTAGACCTACCTGCGGCCCCACACGCTGCACATGCAGGCATTCTCCATGCCACTACCTTGCAGCGCAGGGTCTTTTTTGATCCTAGCAGTTTCTGGGGTCAAAAAAACCCACACTGAAAAAAAGCAGGGTGGTGCTAGGGCTGTGTAAAGCTTCAGGTGGTGATTTGATTCAGAGAAAATTTGGCCTGATTCGGTGGCTGAATCTCTGAATCTGAATAGAATCAGGGGACCAATTAAAAGGTCCAAATCAATTCAACGCTCTCCCAATCTTCAGCAAGATTCGGAGAGCTTTGATTCAGGCAGTCCCTGGTGGCTGCAGGAGGGAGCTGCAGCCACTCTGAGCTGGTAAGTACTAGGGGCTGGGGGAGGGGACCATGGGGGGGACCCCTGCCAGCTCCCCTGACCCGCCCCTGCTTCCCCAGCCCTCCCATGGCTGCCCCTGCCTGCCCCAGCTCCGCACTTAAAAAAAAGCCCCAGTGCTCATCAGGTGCTGCTGGGTGGGGGGAGATCCCCACTGCCCCCTACTGCCCCATGCTGCATGGAGGGCTCTGCATGATCCCCCTTGACCGCCACTCCCCCATGGCTGCCCCATGGCTGCCCCTCCTGCCGGGGCTCTGGCTCTTTAAAAAAAAAAAAATAGCTGAGAAAAGCCTTGAGACTCACTGCTCCTGGTACAGCCTCGGGGCTTCAGGGGCTCATGCAGGCAGAGCCCCCCTTGTGGTGGGGGCAGCAAGGATCACCCCTGCTGGGAAGAGCAGTGAGTCCCGGGGTTTCTTCAGGTTTTCTTTTATTAAAGGGCTGGAGCTGGCCTGTGCAGGGTACCCGTGAGAGGGTGGGGAAGTGGTGGGGGGAGGGGTTTGGGGTGCTTGTGCACAGCCCCCCATGCAGTGTGGGGCAGTGGGGATTGCCCACTGCCTAGCAGCACCTGCTGATCCGGGGATTTTTTTTCCCCAAGTGCTGGGAGCTGGGGCAGGCGGAGCAGCCATTGCTGGGCTGGGAGATGGGCAGGGGATGGGCTCTTGGATGCACCCTCTTGGGTTGATTTTGTGAACCCTTTGTAGGTGTTTGCACCCTGGCTGAGAATCACTGGTTTAGAGAGACAGCTCTTTGGGATGCGTTCTTTGGGAGGGAAGCGGATGGGACTCATAAATTACCCCATCCTCCTGCAGCAGGTCTGGAGGCAACTGTTGGCTCTCTGGTGTGTACACAGATATCAACAACGCAGGAAGTTTAGTGAGTGAAAAATGAGGTTGACATCTGGGGACTTTCTAGCTTCCAGCCACTGGAGGGGTCTTCATCCACAGAAGAGGATTTCATGGATGTCAGAGAGCAGTGAACTCCTTGCCCATTGAACTCAGTGGAAAAACTCTCACTGATCGCAATGGGTCAAAGTTTTCATCCCCTGGGACACAGCACTTTACAACGGTAAAGGGTAACATTTTCATAAGTTCCCAACAGACGTACAGCTAAAGACATACAGCTACGCTGGCTAGCACTACAGAAGAAAGAGACTTGCGGGTCATGATTGACCACAAGATGAACATGAGCCTGCAATGCGATGCTGCAGCTAGTGAAGTGACCAAAACGCTGGCTTGCATCCATAGATGCTTCTCAAGCAAATCCTGGGACGTCATTCTCCCCTTGTACTCGGCCTTGGTGAGGCCGCAGCTGGAGTACTGCGTCCAGTTTTGGGTTCCACAATTCAAAAAGGATGTGGAGAAGCTTGAGAGAGTCCAGAGGAGAGCCACGCGCATGATCAGAGGTCAGGAAAACAGACCTTCCGATGATAGGCTGAGAGCCATGGGACTCTTTAGCCTGGAAAAGCGCAGGCTCAGGGGTGATCTGATGGCCACCTGTAAGTTTATCAGGGGTGACCACCAATATCTGGGGTAACGTTTGTTCACCAGAGTGCCCCAAGGGATGATGAGGTCGAATGGTCATAAACTAAAACCATCTGCCATGTGGCAAATGGGAAAGAGCCATGCTCCATCAGCAAGAAAGCAGAACATCCAGCCTCTGTATTTCAGTCAAATTACCTCTTGCAAACTGGCCTAGATGGCCACTAATGTTCTCTCTGTCCTCGGTCCTAGAAAGCTACATCTAAAGCTGATATTCTTGGTTATGGGTGAAATCCTACATCACTCCTCCCTCAGCCAAGCTTACAACAGGAGGAGACACTGACAGGATGATCCTGTGAGCCCTCTCCACCTATATCTTTGATGGCTCTGCGATTTAATGGTTAATTAATATGAATGGCTAAATTACATTTAAATATTTAAAGCTAATGGTGCTCCTGGCAGCAGAGATAGGGGAGTTTTAGCTCTGTGTTAGCTGTGCTTTCAGGCAGCAGAGAGAGAGGTTCATCCTACCGACTCATGCTGCTAGATGTATTGCAGTGCTGTTCTGAAAGGGGGGGTTTGACAACCACTTGGTGGGAGAGGAAACCTCAGGACAGACAAAGCCAGTTTTTTCCCCCCATTAACACGTGCTAAATAACACGTGCTAAAAATGATATTCTGATCAGCCACTGAGTATTTTTAAACTGCATATTAGGGCTGTGCGAAGCTTCTGGTGGTGATTCAATTCGGTGGAGATTTGGTGGCCAAATCTCCACCGAATCAAAATAAGAGGACCCATTAGAAGGTCTGAATCAATTCTGAAAATTCAGAGATCTTTGAAAAAATTCAGAGACCTTTGATGATTTGGGTAGTCCCTGGTGGCTGCAGCAGGGAGCTACAGCCGACTCCAAGCTGGTAAGTACTAGGGGTGGGGGAGGGGGATGGGGATGGTGGGGGGACCCCTGCCAGCCCCCATCCCCTGCCTGCTCCCCCATCCCCCGCCCCCGCAGGTGCCTGCCCAGGCCAGCTTCGGCCCTTTAAGAAACTCCCCCGCCTGCCTGAGAAAAGCTCTGGGGCCCACCACCCCTGCAGCAGCCTCAGGGCATCTGGGGGCTCATGCAGAGCCCCCCATGTGGCACGGGGCAGCGGGAATCACCCCCGCCGGCAGGAGTGGTCAGTGTGGGTTTTTTTAGTTTTGGGGTTTTTTCTGAAAGGGCCGGAGCTGCGGCAGGCGGGACAGCCATGGTGGGGGCTTGGTTGTGGGGCTTGTGACAGAGCCCCCCATGCAGCGTGGGGGCAGCGGGGATCAGCCCCCACCTGACAGCACCTGGTGAGTCAGGGTTGTTTTTTTAAACAGTGGGTGGAGCTGCAGCGGGTGGGGCAGCCATTGCGGAGCTGGGGGGGAACGGGCCTGGCTGATTTGGAGATTCAGCAACAGCTGAATCTCCAAATCAGATTTGGCCGAATCAATTCAGCACAGTGATTCGAATCACTGAATCGAATCGCTGTCCCCTGAATCGGCTGAATCCAAAGTGAATACTAGCCACTTTGCCCAGGCCTAATGCATATAGCATGGGCGGACAATTATTTTGGGTAGAGGACCACTTACTGAGTTTTGGCAAGCCATTGAGGACCGCATGACAGACAGCCCAGGGCAGATTAATATTAATTTTCTAAATTTTTTTAGGGGCCCTGCGAGCTGGATAGAATGGCCTGGCAGGCTGCATCTGGCCCCAGGGTTGCATTTTGCCCGCCGCTGGCATATAGCAATGGCTGTTTCCAATAGGTCTTCGGTACTGCTGGTATATACACATTGCCATCTTGAGACTGAAGGCGGGAATTCCTGGGGAAGATTGCAAAGTGGGAACTGTTATTAATCACTACTGCAAACCTTTGTTAATACAGATGCTAAGACTGGGCCATGAATTTTCCCTAGCTCTGAACCACATGGTACAAATTTGTACAAAAATGCTATCTTGTTGTTAGAAATGGAATATTGTTAGAAATGCACAGCTTGCATCTTGCACCTTGCACCTGATAAGAAAGAAATACTGCCAAGGACTTTTTTTTCTTTCCCAGCCTTGCCACAGCCTTTCTTATGCTAAATTGCAGACTCTCCCCCAGCTTCTTCCTAGCCTTTCTCATACAGATTACAGAAGCTGGAATTCAACTGACTGTGTCCTTGAAGGGGGGTGGGGATTTGAACTCTTGGCAACCTGCTGTAGTTTCTGAGCATGCTTAATTAGCTGATGCATATTTACCTCTCCGCCCTGCATACTTAAGTAGTTAATTATACTATACATGCGATGTATGTAGTGATGTAACCACATGTATGCTTGTATGAAACAGAAGTGAGCTGTAAGAGTTCCTGTTTCTGCACATGTGCCCAGGAGGGAGAAGATAAATATTCCCTGCAAAATTCCTTTGTTGGTTCGGAGTAATCTGAGTTCTTGACTCTGCTCTGACCCTATTTGCAAATACACCTTTTGTGCCATCTAATGAGTGTGTGTCTGTGATTTTTCTGGCCTCCAGAGAAACGAACCGCCTTTGTGCAACATTGTGATGAGCCTGTCTTTGGCACAGGCTCCCCATGCATGCGGGTTTTAGAATAATCTGAATATTAAAATATAGGCGACCCTTGCCATTCACAGGGGATATGTTCTGGAGATCCCCGTGAATGGCGAAATCCGTGAATATGGCACTGCGTTCATGAAAGTTGTCGGATAGTCGTCTGAACGTTGTTTATGAATACAGTGCCTCCAGTGGCTGGAGGGTGGGGGGGACACGGCTGCACTGGTGATGGCGGGAGTCCAGCAGCTGCGGGAGCACAGTGGCAGCAAGCGTGGAGCTCCCAAGGAGCTCCTGTAAATGTATTTAAGATGCGGATTCGGCGTTAGCGAATATTTGAAACCGCAAATGTTGAACCCTCGAATAGCGAGGGTTTCCTGTAAGTTCCTACATAAAAGTCATATATTGGAGGAGCTCCTTGAGCCAAAAAAGCTGCAAACTTGCACCGGTAGGTCTATCCCTAGCCCCTCATGAAACAGAGCAATTTTCAAACCCAACTGAGTACACGGTTGGATTTTGAAGCTCTTGTTATTATCAGTTGTTCAACAGCTTAACCTGACCTATATGTTACGATAGCCTTACTATATCAATTCCCATTAAAATCAGTGGAAACTAAGATACCCAGTTATCAGGAAGGTGGTAGTGTTTAATATAACAATTTGCAATGAACAGACTTATGCAGAAAAGGTACTTGTCTTTTTAAGAGAGACAGAGAATGCCATTATCAAGAGTGCAGTCGTTATACTGTTCTGGAAGTGAGTGGAGCAGCTCTGAAGTTACACTGATATAACAGCAAAATCTGCCTTCTTCCTTCCTTCCTTCCACTCCCAGCAGGGTTAGAGCAGATGTGGCTGACCTGCTGCTAAGTAAAGTTTTGCTGCAAGTGAAACAAGGGCAAAGCCCTTTTAGTCCTTTTTCAGAAAGCAGGGTTAAACCTCAGCCTTTAGATTTAGGTCTGTTGCATCCCACACGAGTCTCCCTAGTAGCACACGCATAGTTTTCTTAAAAGGAGGGCTGCTTTTGTCACTGAATCTGGGAGTTTTAGGGCTCCTACTGGACCTTGGGCCTGTTTGCTTCCTGCAAAGGCTAAATCCGGAGTCCTAGCTACACTACAGAAATGCTATTCCTGATAAAGGGTAGGAACAGCAAGCATAGCTGTACTGGTGCTGCTAACACAGTGTAATGGCAAGCATAAGCAGGGATTAACCAAGACAGAACTGTTTCAGAGACTGTGGTGATTGGGGCAGAGTCTTGCTGCTACTGAAAAGAAGGGGTTGAATGAAAAGGCTGCTTTATAGCACTCTAAAACCAGCCCCCTTTTTAAAGCAGTTGATTTAAGAGTTTTGCTTAAACTACAATGCAGCAAAAACTCTAGGAAAGGACCCCGTAAAGCCGCTACTGTATCCCACAGAATAAAAAGGAGCCCGAGTCTGGTTCCCATGCCCCAGCCCAATACCATGGCTGGCCTTGGTTTGTTTTTCTGCATGGGAGGGAATTCTTATCTATGAGACCTGCACATTATTCTATTCCAGGCCTCAAGGATTTTTTCCAGTTAAAAGCATCTTGACAAAAGCCGACTTGTGTCCCTAAAGATAAAGAGAATCCAAATATCACCAACTGTCATGGCATGGAGATTAAGGGCGTGCATGAGAGTGCGATGGCCGATGCTCTGTCCAGATAAGACCGAGCAGATGCCAATAGGTTGTGCCAACCTCCTGGATCTGGCAAGGGTGAGCACCGTCCTTCTAACTGAGGTGGTTTTCTCAACTTCATTTGCTTCTTATAATTTGGGGGGAGTGGTGGATCCCCAACTGCCATGGGATGAGTGCTAGGAGCTGTTTCTGGGAACAGGTTTGGCCCTTTGCAACCACTTCTTTATTGTGAGGCCCCTCTACCGTGAGTTGTACCTAGCCCCCTTCAAAGATGGAGCACTGCAATATGCCTTGTGCGAGCTTATAGGTTAGATCATCCCAGGGAATAAAAGGTGCTGCAGAATAGCCAGCATGCTGCAGCCCCCTTCCAGATGTGGCCTCTTGGCGGCAGCACTTCACAGATGCGCCATGATCTGCACAGCTGCTGGGTACAAGACTGGCATCAAGACATGGGTTTTCACTGATTAAAAACCTAACTAGGGTTGGACATTTCTGGGGTGGATCCAGAGGGGGTGTAGTGACAGGGCTGTACTCCTCCCTTTTGAATTAGACCACGCGATAGGAGCCTCCAGGGACTTTTTTTGAAACTTAAAAGAGGTGAAAATCCACTTCCCATCCTCTTCCTCCCTACCTGCCACTGTCCTGTGTGTGGGAGAAGCACCAGAGCTGTTCCTGTCCACCCCAGCTGGGCTGTACGTCAGCTGGGCTCAGCTGGGGACAGGAAAAGTGGCAATCAGGATGGGTGGTGGGGATACCCTTCCTTGCACCTGCTCCCAGGGATTGGGGCAAGGAGGGGGGAACTACTTTCCCATCTTGCTGTTGCTGCTGTCCCCAGCCCTGGAACAGCGCTGATTCTTCCCCGGGTCCCAGAACAGCAAGGAAAGCAACAATGGCAAGTGGGGGAAGGGAAGGAGAGGGAGGATTTTCTGCTTTAGGTACTTAAAACAAGACCCCGGAGGCTCCTGAGGGTGGTCTGCCCATGCCAGTGGGGGCAGATGAGGCTACGAGGTAGGGGTGGGGTTGCTGCTCTTGCATCCCCAGCACCATTTGGGAAATCCTGGATCTGCCCCTGGCCCTGGCTACTGCTTCTGCCCCAAGGTGGAGCTGTCGTACTGTGCTCCGGAGCCGTGCTGGCTCTCCATTTAATGGAGCAGGCTTGGAAGGCAGGGTCTTTTCCAAGAGGCTGCCCAGTCGGCCCCCAGCCCAAATCAGCCTGCTCCTGCGGGTGCCAGAGCTTGCGGCAAGACATGTCTGCGGGGCTGGGACATGGCCAGGCAGAGGCAGGCCCCAGGTCCCATGCACAGGGCCTGGCATTGATGCCAAGGGCTGCACAGCCTCGACCACTGGGGTGCCCCTGCCCCTGGGGGAGCAGTAAGGGCTGGAGGAGGGGGGGCTGCCCTATCTCTATGGTCCCCCCTCCTCTCTATGATCCCTGCAGGAAGCGGCCCTCTCTCATGCGGTAGCATTGAACCGATTGGAGGATAAACCATAGAGGCGGAAAGTACGATGGGCCTCACACAAAGCCCTTCTTCTCTATGGTGGATGGGCGAGGCTAGGCGGACGGCCCTGTCATTGGCTAGAGCGGCCTCGGGGCGGGGCCGAGAGCGCAGAGGCCGGGAGCCGGCGGGGGCGGGGCTATGCTAATCTAAGGCTTTCCCGCCACGCGATTGGCGGAGAGCCGCGCTGGGCGGGGCTGTCGTGCGCCTTGGTCCGCGCCTAGCGGAAGTGTGCGCAGAGTGGGCTCGGAGCTCGTGGCGGCCGGTCGGGCGGGCGCGGGCATGGGCGCGAGCGGCGGCTGGAGGGGGGCGTCCGCCCTGCGCTGCCTGCGGCCCGCCGGCCTCGCGGGTAGGGCCTGGGGGCATGGTGCCCCGTGGGGCTGGGCCTGGGGCGGGGTAGGCAAAGTCCTTGGGTGTCTAAACTGCCCAGAGCTGTTAGGGTGGCAGCCTTGGTAAAGCTCGGGAGGATAACGCAGCCCTGGGCATCAGGGTTGCTTTCTCTCAGGGAGCTCCGACCTCAGCCTGCTCCTCCTGCTTCCTGGCCCAGTGCCTTGGAGACAGCCGAGGGGCCGAAATTGCGGGGTGAAGTTTGCGCTTGTGTAGCTGACGTAAAGCTGGCCGTGTTGCAGGAGACGAGGTCTGTAGCGGATGGCTGCTCTGGGGCCCCGGACAGGTGGAAGGAGTTTGGCTTTGGCTCCGTGCCTCCAGTCTCCGAAAAGCCGAGGCGCTGAAGCCTGGCCGCTCGTTTCAGGTGCTTCGTTCGCAGCATCTTGGGCGGAAAGCCCTGAGTAGCTGCAGCAGCTGTTGCCTTCAGGTGGAGTTTGACAGTTTGGCCCTGCTCGGCTTGTCTCTGCCAAGTTTAGCAGCCGGGAGGTCTCCTGAGGGTGTTGTGAAGGTGATGGAGAAATAGGTGGCGGGAGATGGGGGTGGGGTTGGGGGGGATGTTTGCTAAGGATATTAAGAAGTAATATCCTTAGTAATTCTAACAGGCAAGCCAAAAAGTGCTAAGAGACCTATGAGATGATGGTGGTGGTTTGGGACCCAATGGTGAGTTGAAGGGGCAGCTAAAATTTAACCCAGATATGCTTTCATTCACGTATGTCAGCAAAATGAAGGTAAACTCTTTGTTTGCTGCTGGGTTCTGGGCAGGCCTTTCATGAGAGAGGTTTGAAAGCTCAGTACAGATGTCTGTCCAGTGTGTTCTATATCTGTCGTCTGGACGGACAAAATGTCTACCAAAAATGCTTGGTACACAGATAAAAGGGTGGAAAGTGTTGAGATCGTGATGGTATTGCATCAATTGGATGTATTCTCAGTTGGAATAGGCTGTTTGCTTTTGTTACTCGTTTTAAGGAGGAGGCAGTAGTGAAGATGATGACTTGGAAAAGGGTGATAGATATGAGGATTTGAGGGACTTTGTTGCAACGAAATCTAGAAATTTACCTGTTCAAAATAGGCAATAGATGAATGTGACTTGAATTCTCATCAGTTGCTGTGTTTTATCTTGTGCTACAAGTCGAATGAAGAGGGTCACCTTCTTTAAAGGAAAGTTACCAAGTTAAATACAGTATGTTGTAAATCTGTATGCGTATATTAGTAGTAGTATCTTGATTAGAAGCAAAAATTACTCTCTGGTAATCACAGAATTGTAGAAAATAAGGGTTGGAAGGGACCTCAGGAGGTCTAGTCCAACCCCCTGCTCAAATCAGTATGTTCCCCAACTAGATCATCCCAGCCAGGGCTTTGTTGAGCCGGGTCTTGAAAACATCCAAGGATGGAGATTCCACCAGCTCTCTGGGGAACCTGTTCTAGCGATTCACTACCCTCCTAGTGAGAGAGTTTTTCCTGATATCCAACTTAAACCTCCCTTGCTGCAGCTTTGGACCATTGATACTTGTTCTGTCATTGGTCACTACTGAGAGCAGTCCAGCTCCATCTTCTGTGTAACCACCCTTCTGATAGTTAAAGCTATCAAATCCCTTCTCAATCTTCTCTTGGGATTGCATGGGATTCTTCTGTCCAAAGTGCATGACTTTGCACTTACCCTTCTTGAACCTCCTGAGATTCCTTTTGGCCCAATCCTCCAATTTGTGTAGGTCACTCTGAATCCTAGCCCTACTCTCCAGTGTATCTGCTACTCTTCCCCTCCCCCACCCCCATCTTACAGATTGTTAATGAAGATGTTGAACAAAACTGGCCCAAGGAGCAACCCCTTGGGCGTTCCACTGGATACTGGCCGCTGGTTAGACACTGAGCCATTAATTACTACCTGTCGAGTCTGACAATCCAGCCAGCTTTCTGTCCACCTTACAGTCCATTCATACAAGCCCTACTTCCTCAGTTTGCTTGCAAGAATGCTGTGGGAGACGATATCAAAAGTCTTGCTAAAGTCAAGTTATATTACATTCACTGCTTTCCCTGCATGCTTTCTCTGCTTGTTCTTATGTGTTCATCCACCTAATGTATATGTGGTTGCACGCATCATATTGCTTAGCAATATGTGACTGGAAAAATTACCTTGTTACAGCACATTCAGTAGGATGTAAGTCTGGGTTGAATAAATTAGTTTAGTTTAATCCAGTCCTTGGTGTCTAAGTGATGTCCATGTCATGAATCAAGCACTGTAATTAAACTAAATCGGCAGTTTCAGCGGAGAGGTCTGTGATTGAATGGACCATGGAGACTCCACTGTTTCCATGTGGAGGTCAGGGGTGAGTCAGTTTATTAAGGTGTGCTGGAGAGTCTGTCACTGCATCTGCCAGACCTGTTTTGTAGCAAGAAGAGTTCAGTTTCCCGTTGTCTCCTGCTGACGTCGTACCCCCAGATCAAGGGTGGCTAGTTCTTAGCAACTCTGAATGAAAAGGTCCTCCTTTCCCTTCAAGGAGAAAATGCCAGAAAAACACTGCACTTCTGTTCTGTTTTCTCTGAGGGATTTGATGAAGCCTTACTGTCCTTGGGAGGTGGGTGAGAATTACTGCCCTTGATTTACACTGTGAGGCAGCCAGTGCAATCCTGACACACTGTCCCCCTGAGCTAATTACATTTCCTGCAGAAACGGGGACCAGGTAACTTGTTTCCCCAGAAGAATCTAACGGACTTTGCAGGTCCTGTGAGTGTGGAGCTGGGAAGCTGCTTTCTGAAAGAGAGAAATATCAAGGCTACAGAAGAAAAATATCAAGGACTCGGCAGAGAAATGCAGTCTCCGGCATTTGACCCACAGTAATTTGGTCTTGAGTGTCTTTGTACTCGGTGGAATAAAACTTCTCATCTGACTTGCAAGGTCGTGCTGACTTATGCCTAAAAACAGGCTATGGTGTCCAACTTTTCCAGATGCTGCTTACTGCAGGCCTCTTAGTTTATTGATCACCTGTGATGGGAGTGGGGGGAGAAGGATTGCAAGGGGCTTGATGGATGTTACAGCTATGGCCAAAGGGAAGAGCTTTTGCGATTGTCAAAGCTGCAGGTTTGGCTTGTCATGTGGGGAGAAAAATCTCAAGTGGGAGGAAGCAAGAGGCAGCAGGACAGTTTCTTGTTAGACACTTGTGAATAGAAGCAGTGGTGCAGGGGCACTTAGTAGTTACCTTTCAAGTGCCTGTTCTGCACAGGGGGGTAAGTGATCTCAAAGGGGTGTTCTTTTTAAGCCCCTTTTTATAAGGATCCCTCAGGATCTGAACTGTGGGTGTCCTTGGTTCACTTCTACAGCATGCCTGTGTCTGTGCCTCTGACAAGTCTATGCTGATGTGGGTTCAGCGTGCCTGAGAGATCTCAGTGTAGCAGAGATGCCTGTGGGAAGTGGGCTGGATTCCCTGCTTGCTGACTTTCCTGCTTGTTTCCTGTCCAGGTTTCAAGAGGCCCCTTTCCACGAGTGAGCACGTTCCCCGGATATGTATCGTGGGCAGCGGACCTGCTGGGTTCTACACTGCCCAGCACCTGCTGAAGGTACCTGGCTTTCATTCAACACGGAGGAATGCAGCTGCTTGGTGTCCTGGCATATAAGGGTTGTAACCATCCCAGAGCAGCGCACAGGCTGATTCGTTTGGTGGCAGCACTGAGTTTGGCCACCATAGGTAGTGCTGGCCTGACCCCACCATATGTCCTGGCATAAGGAATATGCTGAAGTGGAGCTGTGTTGTGTATCTCTCTGCCTCTTGCACTGCAATGTGTAGGCATCACTAGAGCCTGCTGTAACTTAGAGCAGCCCTTGGGCTGCTGTTAATTGTCAGGGCTATTTGGATCTCTATAGTAGGTCTTCCCATAGGGAATGTGCAGGGGTGGCCTACAGCCACCTCTGTTCCCCTTTCAGTGGTCTACATTTCCAGAGGGTGTAGCACAGCATCTGCCCCCAGCTGTTTATGGACAAAGCGGGGGAAATACTGTTTCTGTAATTAGATTTGCCACATACATGCATCTTTTAAAGCCTGTGCTCTCGATAAAGATTTTCAGCATAAATCTGTTGTTAAAGGAAGCCTGGTCATTTTACATGCTCTCCATTTTGGCTAAGTCAAACAAACAAATCTGCTTCCCCCAAGATCACTGGGTGTAACATGCTGAACTGTAGCCATTAATAAACTTCAGGGACAAATCTCAGGGCTACTTTTTATCTCTGCTGATTCAAACTGAAAGGTATGAACTAACTACTGTATTTACCCAAGTCTAAGATGACTTCAAATTTAAGACCCTCCCCCCTCCCGAATAATTATAATATATATTGGTATAAATTTGTATATATACATAGTATAAATTTGGTATAGAATCTAAGTATTTGAGGGTCGTCTTAAATTGGCATCCCCCACTGCTGCAGATGGGATGGTGGCGGGGAGAGGGGATACAGGTGGCAAGGAGTCAAGTGGCCTGACACCTGTCCCTTCCGCACCACTTGCTGCCCCCACCTCCTGTGACTCTCCTCCCCCCCCCCCGGCTGCAGCAGCTGCCAGAAGGTAGACCTGTTTAAGTTTGGGGGTGGGTTTTTTTTGTTTGTTTGTTTGTTTTTTTGTTAAGCTTAGTTGTATCTTTTTCCGTGGTTCCTGGTTGGCAAAACCTTGGCTGAACAGAGTGTTGGAGAGGTCTGATATATTTTAGCATCTCTGCAGCAGAAATAATCCATGCTTTGTCTACAGTTCTTGTGTTTGCTTTGACAAATCCAAGAAGGATTGGGCTAACCCTGGCTGCCCAAGGCCCTTGAAGCGATGCTTTTATCTTGGTGATTTTTGTCCTGGACAAACTTGTTAGTTGTCAGGGTCCTTTGTCTTATACAGTGGGTTGTAATGATTGCTGGTTGTAGGCCTGTCCTTGCTACTTGAAGGCAAAGCTTTAGAACTACCACTAATGAGAGAGTTCAGTTCCGCATGTATACACTGCTGCCCCATTTACTTGCTCATACCCCTACTCCCCCCCCCCCCCCCCCCGATTTCTGCTCCCAGGTGTAAGAGTCTAGCTGGGCGTTGTTAACTTTGAGTGCATCTCTCCCTCTTTGTGATGAGGTGCAAGAGCGCTCTGCCTCCCTGCTGTACTTGCAGATTCAAGAAGATCAGGAGCTCCTCCTCTGCAGCCTGTTCCAAATGCAGAAAGCCGATGTCTGCCTCATCTAACTTGTGCCCTGTCTCTGGTGGCTTCTATCGTGACTATGTGCTCTTCTTCTCTAGCACCACAAGCTCGCCCGAGTGGACATTTATGAGAAGCTGCCTGTTCCCTTTGGCCTCGTTCGTTTTGGCGTGGCACCAGACCACCCTGAAGTCAAGGTTTGTAGTGGTTTCCCCATCATCTGACAGGGCTCAAGACGGGGAGAGAGCCCATTGTTGGCTTTGGAGAGGGTCTCTACCTTGCCTGTCTATGGTACAAGCTGACAACAAGTCTTAGATCCCTTTGGTCCCAGGCATAAGAAGTAACGAGGGCAGGGATGCAGTTCTTGTGAGGTAATTTCCTCTGTTGTAACTGTCCTTTCTGTGGTTCCAGATTGTTCAAGGAGGAGGGAAGTGGGCTGTTTGCAGAGGCTTTGAATGCTAAGTTTTGGAGGAGAAGCTTTGGAAGAGGGAAGCTTGTTATCTATAACAAGCTGTTTTGCTGTCTGACTCAAGCAGGCAACTTCCTATGAAAGCCGGGTTCACAAGGCAAGGTTGACTTGGGCAGGTGGCTGGCACTGTTGAGTGGGATTGTTCAGCCATTCTTATCTCTAGAGGTTTTTTTTTTTTTCTTTTCACTCACACATGGGCAGTCCTGGTCTCCAGTCATCCAGGGAACAGCAGGATCTGTTGTGGCTGCTAAAAACATTCCATCTGTGAGGTTCTTACTTTTATTGTAGGGAAACAAATGGTTTTTCCAACAGACAAGCAAGACTGACTCATCTGCCATGCCAGCTGCAGCCTTGAGTTGTCTTGGTTAGCATTGGGACAGTCATTCCCAGCACTGTTCAAAGGGCAAGATTTGAGTCAAACCCTCCAGCTATCTGTTCTCTCCTTTTCAAAGGTGGAATCTTGCACCGGTGGTGGATGGGACACTGAAAAATGAGCTCTGCTTTCTTCCAGCAGAACTGACAGAAATGGTGCCAAGTCACAGATAACTGTGTCTGTTTTAAAAATAAATTGCACAGAGCCTTCATCTGATGAGGGCTGTGAGGCATGAATCGGAGAGAGCTTCAAGGTCCCATAGAGCCACTGTCGAGACCTCTCTGCCGGCTCCTCTTTTTGGTTGTGTTTTGTTGGGATGTAGTGTGCAGCTGTTCTTGTTAAATCCTTTCAACTGTCTTCTCCACCCAACAGAATGTGATCAACACCTTTACCCAGACAGCACAGTCTGATCGCTGCTCCTATTATGGGAATGTTACCGTTGGGAAGGATGTCACTGTAGAGGAGCTGCAGCAGGCTTATCACGCGGTAGTCTTGGTGGGTTGATGGACTGTATGTTGAATTAGAAAAGAGTTGAAGAGAACCAGATGTGCTTGAATAGTCAGCATGTTTATGTCAGTGTAGTCAATGTTACACTCGTGTAAAAACACTGACAAGTGAGACAACCCCTTGAACCAGGGGAACTTCCACTGATTTTATGAAGTACTCCTGAGAGAATTGGGGATACGGTTCTTGCAGTTAGACTGTTTGGGCTTGTGTGTCTGTTCTGGGGTAGCTGGTTGCTAAACCTGTTTTCTTGTTGCCCAGTGGTAAGATGCTATAAGAACTGTAGTCTGCCTCTTCCTGATCCCAGCATCATTTTCAAAGACATGTACATTACACTGTGATAAATGTTCATTTGTCTATGTGTTGGGTTTTTAAGGAGAAGAGTGTCTTTTTAATCCATTTTATGGCCCTCATTACTCCAGCAACTCAATTTCACAATCCTTTAAAACATTCATGATCCCACCCCACTGTGAGGCAGGGCAGCGTTTTCCCCTTGTCACAGATGGAGGACTGAGGCCCAGGGTTATAAGGAACTTGCTCAGGGTCATCCGACTCGAGGGGGGGGAGTGGTTAAATTGTTTTGCTGTGTATCCAGAGATGTGAGTTTGAGCCTGTCTAGGTTTATGTGGAATACCAAACCTAGCCAACCCAGCTATAAATGGACACCTGGTCATTTGGGTTGAGGAAATTTGAGACGGCTGGACATGAAGCTAGCCACATCCATCCCTTTGGCAGCCTTGTGGGCTGTAGAGACTGGTGTGTCTTAACTATGAAACCCTGCTGGGATTTGGGCATTCCTTTGATGTAATGTGTCAGTGATGGGCTTTATGACAACTTTGATGGGATGCCACAGGGTGGGGGGCAGGTGCATATATGCCATCTCTTTAGGTTCATATTACCTGTGGTCTCAAAGAGCAGCTTGAAAACCCACCTCTCCCCGTCCTATACCTTTGCCTTGCATAGTGTCACGCTCCCAGGTAGTTCTCCACATCCCAGGCATGGGGAAAGGCTGTGAAACTCGCATTGGAAGCTTCGCTATATGAATCTGCCAGCCCAGGACGTACTCTGGAGGTTGGCAGCAGTACAGCATCCCACAGGTGGTTCCCTCAGATGGCAGTGGCCCTTCTGTAGAGGAGATTTACCCTGTGTATTGCTTTCATACCAGCGTGTACTGATACACGGTTGACTGGGGTTGTTGTTTCTACTTCTGCAGAGCTATGGGGCAGAAGATAACCGGATCCTTGGCATCCCAGGAGAGAACCTGTCCGGGGTTTATTCGGCCAGAGCATTTGTGGGCTGGTACAATGGGCTACCTGAAAACAGAGACGTGAGTGAGTGGGCTGGTGTTTCTGTCTCTTTTGGCCTCATGTATCCCCTATGTGTGAATGCAGTCATTCATCTTGGGATTAGTGCCTGCCTGAGAGGCCTGCAGTTGGAAAAGATTAATAGGCCCCACATTAAATCCCCCTTAGATGATAAATAAATCATTCACACATATGGCAATAAAAGTGGATTAGGTGGCTCTAAGTTGGCAGCATCTTTTGGAGATGCTGTAATGAAGCCCAGAAGGGACACATTTTGATCTGGGGAGACTTTATTTGGTTTGCTCAGAGAGGTGCCATGTGAGGAGACTTTAGGGACTTGCAGTGGTGCTCTGAAAGAGGTGGGAATTGGAGAAATAACTGAGAGCAAGGACAGGGGACACATGCCAGTATGATCTGTCCTACCCACATATATAACCCTAATCCAGGACAAAACTGCTGCAAAGAGTCAGTAGTAATTGTATGTCAAGGCAAGTCACACTGGTCTTGGTCCTGTCTTAGCTCTGCTTAGTTTTAACTGCCTGTCTTGTAATAGCCCTCTGCTCAAACTATTACACACTATTTCTGTGCCACCAGCTGGCAAGGGGCTAGAACAGCAGCCTGTAGTCTGCTACTCCCAGATAAGACCATCAGTCATTTCCCTGCTCAGCATCCTGGTATAACTTGCATCTGTGAACGAAACCGATGCAGATTGCACCATGTAAATGTGCTGTGTGACTGCTCCCTGATCCTATCACATAGGTGCAGTGCTTCCAATATGTGCTAGGATTCCAGGCTGAAGGAAGAGACTTGGATCTGTGCTAGCTGGCCTTGCCTGACACCTAGAGTGAAGTAGGAGGGTTCTGTATTGGTACTGTGGAGGGGATGGAAAGAGCCAGCTATCAGAGAAGCGAAAACCCTATTTCTGACTAGAGGGTCCTGCACTTGGGGTCATCCCAGCTGCCAAGTTTGGAGTCAGGAAGGAATCTTTCCTTCTAGGTGAGACTAAAGACTGCAAGGAGTTTTGCCATCTTATGTAGCATGGGACGTGGTCCTCTTAGCAGCCTCTGAGCATGTTAACTAATTATTTCTCAGCCATAATTGGAGGTTCACCAATACATCGGTTCAATATTGGATTGGCACTGAAATAAAGAAAAATTTCTGTATTGGAAATTGGGCCGATGTGGCTGTGTGCGCGCAGCCGCAGCATAGCATGTAGGCAGTGAGGAGCAGAGCCAGCGGCATGAAGTGCTGCATGCAGCTAGTAAGTCTGGTGTGGTGGAAGGGGATGGGGGAGATGAAGACCCCTGCGGCGGGGAGCTAGTGGGATTGGGGTTGGGGCTGGGGCTGAGGTGGGCGCAGGACATGAGAAGGGAGGTAGGGGGGCAGCTCTGGCTGCTGTATGTGGCTCATCTGGTGCTAGTTTGGTGGCTCCTGCTGCTGCTGCTCTCACTGCTCATTTAGGAGGACGTGGGGCTGGGGGGCATAGTGTGTTTGCCCACATCTGGGCAGGGTCGGCTGGGCCCAGACTCTTCTGGCCAGGCAGATCCGGGGGCACACGCCCCACCATGCCCTCCCTGACGTGCAGTGGGAGCTGCCAGATAAGCACCGGATATGCTGTGCGCACTGGTGGGATCTGCCCCTCTCCCCTGCCTTCCTGCACCCCTCCGGCAAGCTGTGCCTTTGTCCTGTGCCTGCCCCAGTCTGCCACATGCTGTGCAGATCTGGGGGGGCACATGCCCTGCATCCCCTGGACAAGCTGCTTGTGGGTCTGTCCCATGCCCTTCCCTGCCCTGACTGGTCAGCTGTAGCCCCATTCCCTCCCTCGCCACAGGGGCCTTGAGCTGCCTCCTCCCCCCCCCACTTCCCTCCCCTTCCACCACACCAGACTTACTAGCTGGATGCAGCTCTTCAAACTGAAGAGCTGTGTATCAGGAATCGGATCATTATGGGCCAATACGTCGCCTTAAAAATCTGCTGTCGGTATCATCCCCAAAAATCTCTATCAGTGCACCCCTAGCCATAATAGTTGACAGCACTTTAGCTCTGCTGTTATGTCCCCTTCTTTAACCTGTGGGTGTTTCTGGTTTTGTGCTTTGAGGTTATGTGAGAGTTTGAAGTGGTTACTTTTGAGTGTAAGGGGGTGGATCCTGACCGGGAAGCCTCCTTCCAGTCCTGTGTTGCTGTGAAAGTAACTGGGCAGACTGTTGAATCTGCTTTCTCTTGGTACAGTTGAAGCCTGACCTGAGCAGCAAGACAGTGCTGGTCCTGGGGCAGGGAAATGTGGCACTGGATGTAGCTCGGATTCTACTGACTCCACTCGATTTACTCCGGGTGAGTGTATGGAGAATGCATAAAGTAGGCCAGGCTTGATTGGTATGATGGGTCAAGAACCCTTTCATGCAAGATATTAGGATCTCGTCTAACAAGAGAATGCAGACCAAGTACCAGAAGCAGCCGCGTGCCCCAGTAGCTGCACTCCTGGACTCTGCTGTCTAGTTGAGACGCTCTGTTTTCAGCTGAGAGCTTTCCTCCTTTGTAGCCTGCTTAACCCTGCAGGAAAGACTGCTGGCCTGATTAAGCCAGGTCAATACTTGGACCTGGATTTGCTGCTTTCCTGGTGGATTTGGTACTAAAATAACAGGGAGGGAAGTGCCATGCTCCAGTATGATTTATCATACCATGAGTTGGCACTCGGGTATGATAGATACCCCTGAGAGCTAGAGAATGCCTACACAGGGGTGGTATCTTCCACAGCTGGCTGGCTTCTCCTGTAGTGCTCCTGGCCCTTGCTAGAGTGGGGATTCGCACTGAGCCCTTTCATCCCAAACTTTGTCAGGCCTTTGATAAAACCCATTTAATAGTGACATGTGTCCTTTCTCCCTCCCAGCAGAGACAGAGCCCTGGCCTGCCCCCTGCTAGAGCTGCTGACAGATCAAGACCCGCACAAGTTCTCTTTGCAGAGGTCTGGTCTAGTCTCTCTGTGCCTTGTCGCACCCCAGCATGCCTTCTGCTATAGCTCCCTGCTGCACTTAATGCGCCAGCCAGCTAGCCTGCCTGTCAGTAGACTAGATTTGTGGGATTATCTTTTTCTCTACCAGGTTCCCAGTGTGACAGCTGTGAGCTTGTTGGCAACAGCTGTTCTACACGGCTGCTGTCCCAGATGTGAGCAGGGAGAGCATCCTAGACTTCCCCCTCTCTCAGGAACAGATGGGAGGCTTGTTAAAGCACAGCTAGCACCTCCCACATTAATAGCTAAATTAAAGGAAAGAAAAGGTTTGGGATGTTGGCCATTTCAGAGGCCTTTAAAGAGTTAAACGAATTGGGAAGTGAGCCCATGGTTTCAAATGCTGCCTCTTTGGGACCATCTGCAGTACCTAGAATGGACAGAATGTGGCAGTGGCACCATAATGTTCCAGAAGAGGACTGGGATTGAATAAACGCTCCCTGCCTAGTGTCTTTTACCCTTCTCCGTTTCTGCAGAGCTGATCCAAGTAGGGGAGGGTCTGGATTTTATCCAGTAACCTTGTCAGTGAGTTCTGATTGTGGGATCTTTATCTTTTGACATCAAAGTGGCAGATCACACCTGGTGAAAGCACTGCCAGCAGTCTTTCCTTTTGAACGTCCTCACTATCGCATAGTAAAATATCCTTAGGTTTTATTCTCTCTGCCATACCACTTTTTTCCTTTTTCTTTTTTTTCTTTTTAATTTAAATGATGCCAGGACATCAGGACAGATAACCAAGATGCCTTGGTTATCTGTGTCAGTAGGAAAGTCGTCCCCATTTTAAAGAATTGGAGGGAAGAAGTTGCCAGCCAACTCTTAAGTGCCCTTTTGAAGCTGAGTGTGCCAGAAAAGCAAGATTTCTTTTTCCCTGCCTGCTCCATTGGCTCCAAGCTAGAACAGACTTTCTTTAGCACCCCTTTTTTAAAGGGCTTTTAAAGAAGGGGGAGCACTTGTGGGCTTCTCTTTGAGACTGCCTGGGAGAGTGCTGCCTTGTTTGTGCTGAGATGTGATGAAATACAGGATCATGGAAAATATATGTGCTGTGTTCTGGCAGTAGCTGTGAAAACAGCTTCAGACCAAGGGAGGCAACTGTTAGGCTGTTTCCCTCTCTGGCTCGTGCCTGCATTTGTGGACCCAATTCCCTCCTTCCCCCTCTGCTTTCGTTTGTCTGACAGAAGACTGACATCACTGAAGGCTCCTTGGCAGCCATAGCCTCCAGCAAGGTGAAACGTGTGTGGCTTGTCGGGAGGAGGGGCCCTCTCCAGGTGGCATTCACCATCAAGGTAAGACTCTTGCTTGAGCTGGAGGTGCCCTATGGTAATAGCATTTGCTGTAATTCTTACTCTAAGCCTCTTGTTGGGTCTGAATTTAGTGCATGTTCTTGAATCTGCTTGCTTTAGCTGAGAGTCTCTTGGCTGGCATGTGAACCCAGGTTACTGTGCCCACATGCTGACCCCAAACTTTCCTGTAGAATAGGAGTTGCCTGCTCAGGAAGACTTCCTTGTGAAGCAGGCAGCTTCTCCCTCTGGGATCTGTGCTCTTGTCTCTCACAGACACACCCGGAGCAGGGAGGTATAATGTCTTCTTGTTTGGGATTTCCAGGAGTTGCGGGAGATGGTCAATCTGCCAGGCGCCAGACCCATCCTGGACCCTGCTGATTTTGCAGGCCTTAGAGATGCTATTAAAGGTGAGGAAACCTGCAACCAGGCTGTGTTTGGGGAATGGCGGGGTGGGGACGGGAGGAGGATCTTACAGGGAGGCCTGCTTGAGGGAACCTATCGAGGTAAACAATGAGGTGAGGGCCTCTTGTCCTGCCTTCCAGGTTGATTATGACAGGAGAACACAGCCTGGTGTATGACTGTCTTCCAGCCCAATTGGGCTGACTCTCCACTCCCCCGGATCAGAGTGCTGGGGTGGGGAACTGAGCCCAGGCTCAAATCCCTTCCCTTGCTCTGTTATTGGCTTCTAGCAGCAGGAGACGGGAGAGCCAGGGCTGCGCTCCCAGCTAGTGCTGGGAGCGCAGCCCTGGCTCTCTCCTGTCTCTCGCTGCTGGCTTTGAAACTTGAAACATTTCGACTAGCCTCATTTTTTGTTTCAAGGCTGTTTCAAAGCCCTTCATTTTGATTTGATCTCACTGTTTCGAGCTCAAGGTTAGTCGAAATAGTGTCAAATTGAAACAATGGGCGAAACTTCACGCAGCTGTAATTGTTATGCCAGTGCCTTTTTGGCTGAGCCATGGTGGCTGAAATGGCAGCAGTGTCACTGTTTCAGAGGGCCCCTCTACACATTATGTTTATGGTGCAATTAATGGCAAAGGTACTACATATGCAGCCAATTTAAGCTGTGTTAAAATGGCAAACCAACTATAAAAATATTGTAGGTAGAATACAAACTAGTTACAAAAATGCTTTGTGCAGTGCTTTTAATTTTGAACATGTGGCATGTCCAGGGCTGCCCCAGGGCCAGTTGGTTCTTGGCTCTGTCCCCAGGACTGCACCAGGGTCTCAGCCTGGCTGCTGCAGCTCATCTTTAATAGCTGATTGTCGGTCCTGGGGCTGGGACCAGGACATACTGGGGTGTGGACATCTGGTTTTCAACTTCTCAGTGGAGTGGGAATCCATCATCATGATGCTGGGCTGGCTGCACTGGCAAGTAGAAAGGGCCCTGTTTGGGATCTAACCCCCAAATTAGCTCCTGCCATGCACATATAGCTGGACAAGAGGCACAGAGGTTGGGTTTGGGGATCAGATCCCATCATACCTTTAAACTAACGTGTGCTAGGAGCCAGAGGCTCCCAAAATGGCAGGAGTGTAGCAAAGAGAAAAGGACATCTGTGCATTCCTGGAGATCCCAGCATAGGGGCTGGCTGAATGCTGCTGACTTCATTTTTTGAGCTTTTATAGAACAGGGTGGTGAGCAGACATGAAGGGCCAGGTGTCTGTTTCTGACTGCATATAGGGGGGTGCAAGTCTTGATATTGAAGCTTGTTTTAAAGCTGAAACTGAAACAAGAGTTGTGTTTTAAAGTGTGCAAGGGCTTTCTCCTCCAAATTTGGATTTGGAACAGAGTCCCCAAGAGCTGCAGTCTCAAAAGTCCCAGGTGCTGGATGCAGCCACCCAACGACTACCTGTATGAATTGGCCTTGGCCTTAAATTGACCCATGGGCTAGCAAGCTCTCTGAGTTAGCTTGATGACCTCCATCCTTCAGGATTAACTGTCCAGAGGCCCAAACAGTTCTTCCTCCTTTCCTGTTCTTTCTTAGTGGACTGATGGACCATGGTCTGGAGTCTCTCATGCTCCTGCAGTCCTCTCTTCAATTTTCAGATGTCCCCAGACCGAGGAAGCGGCTGACTGAGCTGATGATCAAAACAGCCCTGGAGAAACCTGGTGAGAAGGAGGCCAAGATTTGGGCATCAGCCACCAGGGAGTGGGGATTGAAGTTCCTGCGCAGTCCTCTGGAGATTCTGCCCACCGCCGATGGGAAGCGAGCAAGAGGGATCCGTATGGCTGTCACCAGGTTGGAAGTATGGACTTTCAGTTCTCTCTCCCTAGAGTGTTTGCTTGTTCCCTTGCCTGGGTGTCTGCATTGCTGGGAGGTGAGTAGGAGGCTGGAGAGCTGGGGCAGCAGTAATTGAAAGATAACCAGGGAATTTGAGGCTGATAGGAGCCAGCAGAGCTGGCTGCTACCTGAGCATCTGAAATAGCAGGTTTTGGGAAGCCAATGTTGCCTCTCAGCCAGGAGCTGTTTCTAATGTGAGACAGGGAGATTTTCCTATATGTTGGTGTTGAGCTGGTATAGGAGCATGTCCCACACCCACCTAGATCTTCCGCATCTGTTCCACCTCCTCGATTCACTGGCAACATCACTGCTTCTCCTAGCGGATCCAGTCGAGGGTCTTAAGGCTACTCTGATTTCTCCTCTCTTCCTCCTTTCTCTCCCTCCCTGAGCTATGCAGGGTTCGGGTGAGTCGGCCACAGCTGTCCCCACTGGAGAAGTTGAGGAGCTTGAGTGTGGATTGATCCTCAGTAGCATTGGCTACAGGAGCCTTCCGCTTGGATCTTCTGTTCCATTTGACCGCAAGCATGGGATCATCCCCAACCACCTGGGCAGGGTTCAGGGGGTCCCAGGTCAGTATTAACCCTCGGTGTTTGGAGTACAAGTGGGCTGCGATGCCTGTGTGAATGAAGGGTGGGGGAGTCTGGCTTATAAAGAATGAGACTGGGACCTGAGCTCCCTTGTTCTGCTCTGGCTTAGTTTGTGGGCTCCCTACATGACACCCGACTTCACCTTGGGCAGCCTTTTAGCTCCTCTGACAGAAACTGTTTATAAATGTCCAAAATGTAACCAGAGCTGGTTGTGTTCTGTTTATGAAAATTTTAAATGGTTGTTATAAGACCTGTCTTGTAGCTCATAATGTTAATAGCTCAGATGTTTGCAGCAAGTGACACCGAGGGATGCAGTCATTTTACCAGGCCTTGAGGGGGTTATTAATGAGAGAACATCTGTGGTGGCTGTTTTTTTAAGGCTCATCCCAGTGCTGTAAACTGATAGCTGTGCACTGGGGAAGGACAGGTGGAGTGGGGAGGGGTGGTTTTGGGAAGTGCTGCTGAGATGATGCAGTGTATTTGAATGGTGCGGAAGGTGGTCTCCCCAGGTAAACTCCACTGAGCAAACCCTTTTGTGGGCTTGGTAATGATAGTGGGGTTTTTTTGTTGTTTTTTCCTTGGCTGCAGTGGCTGTCTAAATCTGAGAAATTTTATAAAGGAGGAGGTGTGGAACTTTAGTAGATAAGGAAGTCATCCACATGAAACATCAGTAGATAGGGAGATGTGTTGCATCTCTTCCCCACAAAGGGACACTTGTACTGGGGAACTGAGCACGCCCCTATATGCACACTGGGGACTGTGTATTGGGGCATGGCTGATTTTTGTGTAATGCTCTGCAGGGCTGTACTGCAGCGGCTGGGTGAAAAGGGGACCTACTGGGGTGATCATCACCACCATGAACGATAGCTTTGACACAGCCCAGTCTGTGCTAGAGGACCTCCAGGCGGGGATGCTGAATGTTTCAAACACTAAGGAAGGCTTTGAGTCTGTGAGGAGCATCCTACAGAGTCGAGGTCAGTGGACATGCTTATGGGCAACCTCTGGTGTGAGACTCTGTGGCAACAAATGCACCTTATGCATTTGTATCCTACGCTTACCTTTTTCCTGAAAATTATAGACCAGAACCTGGGGTGGGCATCTTAAATGAGGAAACTGATTCTGAACAATTTGGTTAAAGGGGGAAATCTCCATCTTCATTCTGCTTTTTCAAAACAAAGTGCATGTCTTATTTGGCGGCATGGGATGTGTAAATAGAAATGGGTATATGTTCAATCCAGAGAGCCTCTTGGAAATCATACATGAGAGCACTGGACAGCAGGGGGTTTTTTTGTATTCCTGTCTTAAAAGCTTAACACCGAGGTTCTAAGAGGACAAAAGGAAAGTTATTCATTCTTGTTTCCATTCATTGTACCTTCCCCTGCCTGCTCAACTAGCCGACATCGTGATGACTACCACCTGGCCTCATACTATTTTGGAGTGAATTTTGCAGGCAGGGAAAATCTCACGAAGCACAAATTTCTCCTGACTTGGTGTTTCCCTTTGCATGAGCACCTAAAAGGTTAACTTCTTCCTTCATATCCCACTTGTTCTTTTAAATTCTGGTTCAGACTCTGCCTGCTGATTTTAGAAGTTTTTGAAGCATTGGTTAAGTCTTCTTATTATCTACCTGTCACACTTTGCCAGGCACCCCCCCCACCTTTTTAAATAAAAAGTGCGTGAAAATTGTGATGCATGTTGATGCCATCTAAATTGTTGGGACAGTAATGAGAGTCTGCCTTGTGGTACATAATATTGAGAAATTAAAACTAAATGGTTTTATTGCCCAAAAGTACTATTATGAGCAACTGCTGCTCAGCCTAGTCTCTTCATGTGTTAATAGAACATAGAAGCTTGTGTACATCGCTTTTTTGAAGCAACTTCTAAGAGTCAGTCCTCTGGACTGAGATTGTTCAGGCTGTCACAGGACATCAGGCAACAATGCTTCTAAAGCTTTCCACCAATACAGCGTTTGCATGAAGCCTTGACCCTACGCTGGAAGAACCATTCCTGCAAGCATGGGATTCTCTTTGTGGTCTGCTGAGTTTACCTGTGAGATTTGCTGTGTGCACCGATGGGTTCTGTGATGGGACTACCTGTCCGTTGTGGTGTGAGATGTGCAAATTCGTTTCACAGATGTGAAATGCAGCTGCTGTTCTTTCCATCTGCTCCACTTCTGAATTGATTTAGAATAGTAGGGGGTCAACTTTTTTGGCAGGCTTGCCACAAATTAGGTCCACAGTCTTCCCAAGTACTACTCCGATCCCTTTCTTCTGCCTGGTCCTGCTATTCTGCTTTCTACTTCTGCTTCATGATGGATTGTCCCTGGTCCTGGGTTCAGGTCTTCCTCTCCCATTTCTGTCCCCGTGTGTGTCTGGATGGGTGAGCTGTCCAAGGTACTGCATTCAGGTCTTTCTTCAATAGAAGTGGGATCATAGTCCACTCCTGAAAGCAGTCTACATCTTCTTTTGTTTTTGCTTTAAACCTGCCTGCTTGGTGGCTCCGGGGCTGGATGTTGGGCTAGGAGGTGGAAGGGGTTGAGTTCAAGGCTGCCCATGAGCCCTCTCTTTTAGGCGACGAGACTAGGACCAGTGGCCTCAAGCTTGAGCAGGGGAAACTTGGGTTAGAAATTAGGACGAACTTTATGACTACAAGGGTGGTCAAGCGTTGGGATAGACAAGGTAGAGAAATTGCAGATTCTCCATTCTTGGACGTTTTTCAAGAGCAGGTTAAATAAATGCATGGCTGTGATGATTCGGCCAGGGATACTTCTGCCTTGAGCAAGGGCCTGGACTCTGGTCTCACGAGGTCCCTTCCAGCTCTCTTTTTTCTTAGGGTCTTGTTAACTGAGGCAAAATCAAACTCACTTTCTCTCTCCTTTTTTATTTTCCCTTTCCTTCTGTCCTCTTAAAACCTGGGTCTGCCCCCCTTGCTGTAGCCTCTTCTCAGAGTCTTTCCAGGAACAGACCTTTTCCTCAGCTCTGTCCTAGTTGTAGGGTTTTGGGCGTTATCAACCTCAGAAACTGCAAGGAACCCCCGGGTTGTCTGCCTCTAGGGGTATTTCCTTCCCAGCCCTGCTCATTAGTGGTGGGTACATCCTGAAGCTTCTGTTCCTCTCTCATTTTTGAACCTGTCTTTTGTAATTTGTGAATGGGTTCTCTGACTTTCATGGAAATGTCGAATCCTGCTCCGAGTCCTGCTAACGTCTCTTGGCAGAGAGCTCGTAGGCTAGAGCAAAGTTTGTAACAAATTACGTTGTGCCCCAACTTTTAGTACTTCAAGTGGGGAGCGAGGGAACCGTAATTCAACTTGAATGTAATCGCCAAGGTTAATAGCCACTTGCTGAGGAGAGGTGTGGCTGCCAGGAAAGACCTGTTTAAAAGCAGCGCAGTCCTTGGATAAAACGTCATTGTCAGCTGCATAAACAACAAGACGGTTGCTCTTCATCCGTTTTCTTAGCAATCCTTCCAGGCAAATTTGAGGATAGATTAAAACACCCAAGAGGGTCATTTGCTACTGCTGTATTTAAAGGCTTTCAATTAAAGCACGCACTTCTATCTAACAGTTGAAGACATTAAAGTGAACCAGAGGCATTTCATCCCCTAAGGTAGTGCTGTGCTGAATATTGTTATGGCTTGAAAAGGTCTGACTAATCAGATTTGACTAGATCTCTAGAGCCCCTCTTATAACAGATGTAGAAATTTATGGCTTTGTGCTGCTGAGGCCTGAGGATGCCTGGGTGTGAGAGACTTTTTTTTTTTTTTCTTCTTTGCTTGTGTGTTTTAATTCCTGCTAGTCTGGGGATGGTTGATATGTGGTTTTTCCCTCTTGTAACATCAGGGGTCCATCCAGTGTCCTTCTCAGACTGGGAGAAGATAGATGCTGCTGAAGTGGCAAGGGGCCAACTGGCTGGCAAGCCTCGGGAGAAGATTGTGGATCCTCAGGAGATGCTCCAGTTGATTGGTCACTGAAGAGGCCCATGATCAGCACTTCGACAGTGAGAACTGAGCACACCAGCCGGCATCTGCTGGGGAAGTCCTGTTCACTGCTGGTTGTATGTGCAGTGGAGGATTGGTACAGTCAGAACCAGCTGCTCTTCTCAGACACCCGGGAGAAGGCACCTGGCTGCAGGGTTTTTGGGGCTCTCCCTGGCTGAGCTGGAACTGACCGTGGGTTCTCAGAGTGGGTGTGAGCCCCCGCAAGAGCCATGTACCACTAAACGACACCAGGTCTTATCTCCAGCCCCATTCTATCCTGGGGCCACCTCTGCAGCAGTCTTCTGGAGCTCGCTAACTGGGTCGTTAGACCAGGTGCTGCTTAGGTTGAGATTCCTGTTGGAAGAGGCCTTGCTCTTTTCCATTCTGTGAGCCTGAAGGGAAAGACTCTTTACTCGGTACTGTTTTTTAAACCCAATGAAAGAAAATGAACGACCATCATCTTTTCCATTTAGTCCAAAAGCCTAAAGCCAAATTGCCCTGTAACCTGTCAGCTTCTGAGCAAGCTGTTTCTTTTATATAATCATTTCAAGTACAGCTACTCCTCACTTAATGTTGTAGTTACACTCTTAAATTGTGATTTTTAAGCCAAACGATGTTAAGCAAATCCAGTTACGTCACAGTAGTTGCCTACTAGCAGGCAGCGGCCAAACAACGTTATAACTGAACATTGTGCGACTTTAAACAAGTGTGTTCTCTAATGGATCAGCAATGTAATAATGAAACATTAACTGGGATGACATTAAATGAGGAGTACCTGTAAAACCCTTTCAGGAGACAGAGGATGAAACTCAGGTTGCCATTTTAAAAGTCCAATTTGATCTCGGTGTTTGTCATAATCTTTGAGCTGGCTGGCCTACCTAGTACTGTATTTCTCCCTCCTCCCCCAAATCTTCCAGGCTCAGTGCTAGTTGCCTGCTTAAAGCAAACAGTATCAATAGACCTTGGAGTCTCCTTATCTGCTTGGTAGCATTTCAAGATGGAAACCCAAATGAAACCTGGATTGTGGAGGTTTTTGTTTCTTTTGTTTTTTGTTTTTTTTCCTGTGGAGGAGGGATGGTGGGTTAATGACCACATAATTGGCTTGTCCTTAAATATCTGCGATCATCTGAGTACCAGTTCCTCAGAGGTGTAGCTGTCTGGCACTAGCACACTCTTGGTCTGCTTGCCTTTTTTATAGTCTGTTTGCTTTTGAAGCTTATCACATGCTCGTCTGACCAAATTTATCATGTTGACACGATGCCAGGTTTTAAGGCAGGACTTGGAGCCCCTGGAGACTAAACTCCTCCGTTTACTGACAGAATAATTGGAGTACAAACCATGGCAGTGCACTTCAGCTGGACTGAGAAAAAAAATTTGCTTCTTGGCACCCTCTCTTTAGCTGAGTCTGCACTGGGGGACTGGCCTGTCCCATACAAACTGTTCAGATGGCTCCTGCTTCCTGACACATGACCGTAAATAGTCCATGGTGAGGAGCTCTGTAGTAAATGTCTCCTGTAGTTGAGACTTGCGGGTAAAAGGGGGGAGTTCGTCTCTGTGGCCCTATGCGGTGCTTCTCTTGTAGGATTTTCCTATTGTGGTGTTTTTGTTGCAACATGGACACCTCTGTGCTGCAGGGGCAGAAGGGGGTTCCAGACTGTATTTCCACGTTCGACATTTAGTCTAATTTTAGACCAGCGGGATCTGTGACTCATCTCTCTTTTTTTTTTTTTTTTTTTTTCCAAATCTCATTTGTAAACTCATTAAGAAACTCGGGAAATGCAATGCTGGAAACATGTATGCAAACGAGCAATAAAGCCTGCCGAACAGCTGCTTGTGTGATGCAGCTCCTGTTATGTCTTGCGGATGATGCATTCCTAATGCTGAACTTTGAACTGGAGGTGACGTCAGCGTGGATTTGGAAAAGTTAATAAAGCTCTTTTGGTAACGCTGCTGACTGTAAAGGAAGGGAATTGCTTGTTCTGTCCTGCTGCATCTTCAGTTTGGTTCTCTATATAAAGAAGCTTACATCTGAGGATATACTGTAGCACAGCAGTTGTCTGCTGTGATATGACTGGGAGGGCCGTATCTTGCTTGCTTTATAGGAGGTGGCTGCCACTGCTTTCTTCATGCCTGCAGAAGTCCTCTTGAACACGAGTCCCCAAACACTTGTGCTACAGGGCCCAGACATTTCATAGTTTGTAGGGTCGGAAGGAACCTGAGCAGATCATCGAGTCTGACCCCCTGTCAGGGCAGGAAAGAGTACTGGGGTCTAACAACCCCAGCAAGGTGTTCATCTAACCTCCTCTTAAAGACCCCCAGGGTAGGAGCCAGCACCACTTCTCTTGGAAGTTGGCTCCAGATCCTAGCTGCCTTGACAGTGAAGTAGCATCTCCAGATGTCTAGCCTGAATCTACCCTCTGCCAGCTTGGCCACTCCTGTCTGTGCTTGGGGGAACAGGGACTCCCCAGTGCCTGATGATCCCCCCTGACTAGTTTGTAACAGGCCACTAGATTCCCCCCTCAACCTTCTCTTGTGGAGGCTGAACAGGTTCAGGTCCTGTAGCCTTTCCTTATAGGATCATGCAAGTGGCCTCCTCTGCACCCTCTCCACATCCCTCTTGAAGTGCGGCGCCCAGACCTGGACGCAGTACTCCAGCTGCGGCCTGACCAGTGCCGCATAGAGGGGGAGGATCACCTCCCTGGACCTGCTCGAGATGCATCTGTGGATGCATGCCAAGGTGCGGTTGGCCTTCCTGACTGCCTCCCCACACTGCCGGCCCATGTTCATCTTGGCATCGATGACTCCAAGACCCTTTTCTGCCTCTGCCCTGACAAGGGAGTTCCCCAGCCTGTAGGTATGGTGCTGTTTCTTCCCAGGTGCAGCACCTTGCACATCAGTGTTGAAGCCCATCCTGTTCTCATCCGCTCACTCCTGTAACCTGTCTAGGTCCAATTGCAGCCTATTCCTCCCTTCTAATGTGCTCACATCCCCCCACATGTTAGTGCCATCAGCAAATTTGAACGGGGTGCTTTTTATCTCCTCGTTCAAGTCACTGATGAAGATGTTGAACAGTGCGGGCCCGAGGACCGAGTCCTGGGGGACCCCACTGCCCACATCCCTCCAGGTTGAAAATAACCTATCCACCACTGCTCTCTGGGTGTGGCCCTCCAGCCCATTAGTGACCCAGCTGACTGTGTAGGTGTTGATGCCACAGTCCCCCTAGCTTTTTAATGAGAATGAGGTGGGAGTTGAAGGCCTTCTGAAAGTCCAGGAAGACGATGTCCACTGCTACCCCTGCGTCTAAGGATTTGGTGACCTGGTTGTAGAAGGCCACCAGGTTGGTCTGACAGGACCTGCCACTGATGAACCCATGTTGGTTGCCCCTAAGCACGATCTCCTCTGCTGGCCCCTCGTGGACATGCACCAGGATAACTCAAAAATCTTACCCAGGATCAAGGTAAGACTAACTGGCCTACAGTTTCCTGGGTCCTCCTTCCTCCCTCTTTTGAAGATGGGGACCACATTGTCCCTTTTCCAGTCCTCTGGCACCACACCAGAGCACCAGGGTTGTAAAGCCGTGCCAGGGGTCCTGCAATGACCGCAGCTAATTCCCTCAGCACCCTGGGGTGGAGATCGTCCGGACCAGCTGATTTAAATATGTCCAGTCCCTCCAGAAGTTCCCTGACTAGATTCTCACTGACCATAGGCCTGGGTGCGCCTCCCCTGGGGCCTGTGGGGGTCCTGGTGGGGTGGTAACCCTGGGGGGGGGGGGCGGGGACCTGGTCCCTGCTCAGGAAAATGGAGGCAAAGAAATTGTTAAATAGATTAGCTTTGTCGTCTGGTGTAACCAGATTTCCTAGCGTGTCCTGCAGGGGTCCCACATTACCCGGTACCTTCTTTTTGCCCCCTGTGTATTGTTGTTGTCCTTGATCTGGGAAGCTAGTCCCAGTCCCATCTCTGCCTTGGCCTTCCTGACCCACTCCCCCTGCAGCTGCAGTATAATCTTCCCTGGTGATGGCCTCTCCCATTGGGTGTGCGCCTCCCTTTTAGCTAGGAGACATTCCCAGATGCTTTTGGTTAGCCGTGGGGGCTTTTGTGCCCTCTTGTCCCCTTTGATCTGTGTTGGGATTATCTCCCTTTGGGCTTGGAGGATCATCTCCTTAAGGAACGACCACTCTTCTTGGACACCCAACTTCCCTCATTTGCCTGAGGGTGCTATGCCACAGACATTTATTTCCATGCTACTCCCAGCCTTTAGGAAGGGACAGCTAACTGGAGGGGGACTGTCGGTGTGGCAGGTGTCCTTACTCTGACAACTCTCTGGTTTAATGGTTCCCTGGAAAAAGCCTGGGGATCAGATAGGTGCAGAACTGCTCAGGATATAGGATTTACTATCTTAGCAGAAGGACCTTTAGTGAAGATTATGTAAATTCAGACTCCATGCCTTTGAACTACCCCTTGAATACCTGCACATTTGGTGTCCCTGACTGGGTTAGATCTTCTCCAGAGAGACTGCTGGCTTGCTTTCTCTGCACTCCCCTTCACTGCTGTGCTCAGGGACTAAGGAGCCAGAGGTCCCAGCCATCTCCCACTGTCCCACGTAGACTCTGGCCATTAGATGGTGCTGTGATGCCAGGAACTGCTGAAATGCTTGGAGGTGATGTGAACCTCTTGGGGCTGAGTGACAGCCTGTGGCTGGTGGGGCGGGGGCCGGTCTGAGAGTCGCTGGCTCATTAGATGGCTTCATCTGTACTTGGTTTCTACTGAACCCTGCTCCCCAGCTGCACTAGATAGCCAGCCTGCCACAGCTCATTAAAAGGTCTTCCTCTGCCTCTGAAACGAAGCCCTAACTGCTTCTGCCTGCATTCCCCAGCCTTTCTACTTCCAGTTGCTCAAAGATCAGCACTGCACTTCAGAGTGAGTTCACCTGCAGGGAAGCAGAATGATCAGGCTCCTTACTCTCTTCCTCTTTCCATCCCCCTACACAGCAAGAACCATTTCAGACCAGACTCATTCCCTGAGAATCCCTGTAGGAAACCTTTCAATTCATGAGCACTAACTACATTAAAACACTGTCTCCAGAGCCCTGTGGTCCTTGGTGTTTGAATGCACGGAAATTGAAAGGCAAGGCCCCAAACCTCTGTCGTCATTCTCCTCCTCATCCCTATCCATCCCTCATTTAGACACCTGAGAGCCAGCAGGTATGACTGACTTGAATGCTACTAATATGTATTTTAGGATGTAAGAGCACTGGTCATTTTATTTGCTTTGGCTAGAGTTAGCCTTGCAGTCACTTTATTTTCTTGCATATCTCCCTTCTACACAGTGCTATTCCCAGACATGTAAGCAATCAGCAATTTGGCTGCTGGGCCTAAAGTTCAGCCCTTCTCACCTGCTGGGCACACACGGTGCTGGAACTTTTGCCCTGGTGCCTTATTTCCTCCATCCAAAGTGGCCTGGAGGGTAGTGGGAGCCACTACAAATGCAAGGAACTAGTTTTCTCGTAACATGGTTACATGGAACAGATAATGAGCCAGCAAGCCCAGGGTGATGCTGCTGCCTTTTTCCTTGTGCATCTGGTGGAAGACCCGAGGGCTGCCTTCAATTAAGCCCTCTACATTACATTTGTCTGTGCTGATGAATTATGTCACAAATTAGCCTTAATGAAATGGTAAAAAGCAGTTGAGGCCAATATGAGATGAGCATCTGGTGAGGAATGGCTTTGATCCTCAAAGGACTATCTAGGTTTTGAAAGCCAAGTCCTTTCTCCCAGCTGCAACATGCCCTGTTGCAGCCTGGCCTGAACCACCCTCTGGAAACTGGCTAAGAAATGGTCATGTCCAAAGGGTTATCCAGTTTAAGATGTCCCAGTTACAGCACAGTTCAGCACACCCCTAGGCAACACAGTGTTGTATGTTGTTCTCCTGACTCTGTTGGGATTTGAGGGGTAGAAGAGATTAATCCGTTTCTTTACAGTATGGGGTGAAAAATGGCTGGAGCAGTTGAAGGGAACAGGACTCATTCTTCTGTAAACTGGACAAGTCAATTAACCTGGCCATGCCTTGCATTTCCCATTTGTAAGAGCTGCCTTTGACAAGTGTTACATTCAACTGCTCAGTAGCATCTTGGTCTTTGTGCCTCACTTTATAGGCAATATCTTCAGGACACCATGCTGTCCCCAATAATCAGAATAAACTCTTCAGATGGAGACTGTCCAGCAGCCCAGAAAACAATTCGATAAGTCAGCAAGGTATGAAATATCCCTGCTCTGTTCCCAGCAGCTCCTGGCCCCGTTGTCTCTTGCCACTCAAAGGTTGTGGCTTGTCCACAGCGAAGCGCAAAGATCTCTTCTCATGTACGTCTTCCGCTTCTCCACCATTATGTGTATAAACACATTCAGCGCATGAGCAACAGAGGCGGTCTTTGATCTGCTTGCTTAATGTACAATTCATTGAAATCAGTCTGTCTGAATGTGTTTTTTAAAGTGACTGAGTCACCTGAGGGCAATGCTGCTTTGAAACCTGGTTATTTAATATCCATTACAGGCGAAGGGAAAGGTCCTGAGTTGCATTTACATTCCAGCAGGGAAAAGGAGTGTCATGATTTAAAAGCGAGTTAGCGAGACCAGGGGAGGCATTGTTTAAAAGCTATTTGTTTAATGAAATCGTAAAAATGAATTTAGATGAATTTCTCAAATTGCCATGCTGAGGCCCCACTTTCAAAGTTTCCCGACGTTTATGTGCATGAATCACTGAGTGTGGCATTCGTCCTCCGAGCCGCCGTGATTCTGGCTTTAATGGCTCTTCATTCTGGGAACAGATGGCTCTGGAGACTGCTGACTTTAGCAGTTCAACTTTCTGAAAACATTGGACACTGCGTGAGCAACTCTCGGAGGGGGGGGTTTATTGTTGTTTTTGTTTTTTTGAGCTGAAAAGCTAGAACTGTCGGCTTGCGTCTGGAGGAGCCCTGGGAAACAGGGAGTGACGCCCAGCATAACCCTAACACAGTCTCCTCCTCGACACCCCGTTGCAATTGAGCCCCTCAAGTCTAGATCAGCAATGCTCACCCAGGGTGTCACGACACGCTCTGGGGTGCCTTGAGATCCTTCCGAGGGTGCCCTGCAGTGTTAACACTGCTGGATGTGCAGACATGATTCGTGAAGTTAAAACCCAGAGATTTTGATTCAGTAACCTGTAGCATTAAAAATGCTCTGACCTGCTGTGGTCTTTCTGAGTTCTTTGCAACAGGAGAACTGCTCTAGTTTTTTCACAGCGGAAAAACAGTGACAACCCAAGACTTGGTGTTTTCCAAGGGTGCCCTGGTCTAGAAAGGCTGAGAACCACCAAACAGATGTAACACGGATGGACTTGAAAGCCAAATCCATCTGCGAATTGTGGGGGGGGGAAAGGAGGTGTGGAATTCAGATCCCGCATTTCCTTTGTACCCTTGCGGTGCAAGTCCTGAGAAGTGGCTCCCTCTCCTATAATGGCTGCACAGAAGTGTATTGGTAGACATGATGCTGACACGAGTTCTTACAGAGCTGGGGGTAACTACTGCTATGGGTATTGCCCCGGGCTCCAAGGGCGAGAGCTAGCTTCCTATGGGGAAACGTCTGTGGCCTTCAGTGCGGCTAGGTTTAGTGCGATTCAGGAAGTGATCGGGGGAGCTATATCTCTATGAGATATAAGTTAACACTCTTTGCCTCTATTTAGTTGTCTGAGGAGCAGCAGAGGAAGAAGCATCCAGTGCCTATGCTGCTTGTTGAGACATGGATATCACTGTGGGATCGGCAGAAAAAAAAAATCAACCTAGAGCTCCCACTGCAGAAATACTGTCTCTGTTGCTAGGACTGTATTGAAAGCCAGTCCTCTGAGGTGAGCCCTATCGCTTTAGATACGTACCTACTTGTAGGCACCTCACAAGACCGAGTGCCTCAGCTCCTCTGTACAGCACTGAACCTGAAGCTCTTCAGCGGTTCTGCTCCGATGGTGTTGGCAGTACTTGGGGCTCCGTATTTAATGCCTTCTCTCCCCTGAGCAAGGGAGAGGAGGAGGATGCACCACTGTCTCCGAGCTAGAGGCAGGAGTGCTCTGTAGCTCCAGGTCCCTCAATCAATTGCGAGGGATTTTTTTTTTTGTACACGTGTTAATTACTTTGGCATAACAGTACCTCGTGAGCAGACTTCCTAGGGCTGAAAGGGGACTAGACTAGAATAAGATGTAAAATTGCAGCAGCTGCTTTGAGGAGCTATTTAGGGATGTGATGAAAACCATCGAATGAAGTTGTTCAGGTTGGCTAGCTTATTTTTCCTGCATAACCAGCGACTTCTTCCTCTCCTGGGAAATTTCCATCGGTGATTAGAGGGGTATTTGTTTTAGCGGTCTCCTTCCCCGTGGTCCTGGAGGTGACTGAGTGAATGCAGTGCACTGTGGGAACGAGTGTTATCTGTGGGTGGATCAGGTGATCCCTGTTTGTTTTCCCCAAGTAGCTGCTTTTAATTAGCATCACTTAAAATACATTTCCCGCGTGTGCAGTAATGAGAGCGCTGTTCTAGCACTCGGTCCTGCCTGAGCCAGGGCCGCTGTACCTGTCTGGCTTGCCTTTCTGGTACGTTAGCTCTAGACTACATTCCCATTTACCTGCTCATCTTCCCTCTGCTCACCTGCTCTTGTTGCTAGCAGCAGTTGCCTCTCCTTCCCTGCTCTGCCTGCTTGAGATTTGCCACACTTGATCTGTTTGCTTTGCTCAGGGCCAAGTTACAGCAAGGTGGGGCTTCCAGGAGCTGTTAATGAGGCAGGCTATATAAGCACTGGCCTTCTTTGTGTGGATTGTCCTGTCTTTAACGGGTATCAGCAACACTTGCTCCTGTTGCACCTTTGCTGGGGTTTGGTGGAGATGGGGTGTTTCTCTTTTGGAACAGCTGGCGGTGGGGGGTGGTATTTTGCTCCCACTGAAGTCAGTGGCAGTATTCCCATAGACATTGTAGGGGCCAGGATTTCAACCCGTCTGCTTTAACTGTCACTAGGCCACAGGAGCCTGATCCTTCTGAGCCTGTCTCGGGGTGCCAGGGTAGGATGGAAGAATCGCTGTGGCACGTCTGGTCATGCTAGCCAGCAAAGGCAGAGCTGAAGGGAAGGGATTTGATGGGCTGCCCTCCGTCTCTATTATGACTCAAGCTGGCTCTTGGCAGCACTGATTAAGCGCTGGCAGCGTGAGGCTGAGCTGCTGTAGTAGCAACTCTGTCTAGGGGTTTCATGGCTGGTGAGACAGGAGCAAAGGGGCATGGGACGGGAGCTTAGCTCAAATACCTGGGTTCTGCCTGGTGAATGTGGTACGTACTGCACTGAAATATTGCTGCGGATTTCAGCATGACCCAAACAAGTCAGGCTTTTCTTAAACAAGGCCCTGCTGATTGTGCTGCACAGAGGCTACAGCCAGGTGCCAATGCGAAGTGACTAAACAGTTTAGTTCTGCTGCCCATGCTGAATGAAGTAACCAAGCATGCAAGCAGGGAAATGGTAAGCTTGGCTTGAAAAAAAAAGAAAGAAAAAAGCTCACTTTCTAATCTTGTGTTTTTGCAGAGGGTAGTAACAGGCCAGATTCCAATCTTGAGGTATACACCTGGGATATTGATTTTTGCTGGGTGTTCCCTGGATTTACAGGGGTTGAGATTGAAATTTGGACTCTGCACCTCTGATTTCAGAACGTAGAGAAGTGGCAGGATGAGCAGAAAAATCCAGGGCCCGGCTTCTGATCTGTGTTTCCCCTCTTTCCTGTGCACAGAACAGCTTTGGTGAGGTCGGCAAAGCAGTTTGGATTCGCTCTTCCTGGCCTGAGACTAGAATTGTGTCCTGCAGTTCGGAGCCTCGCCACGTGTGCTCTCTACAAGAATGAAAGCGGTGTGATTTGTGCTCTGATCAAAGTGAATGATTAAGAAAAGCAAAGTGGACCCCTGTAACCTTCCTATTTAAAGGTTCCCTGCCTCAGGCAGTGGTTGAAGGAACTCCTGTAACAACACTTCTGAAAAATGTCCTGCTATGTTTCTTTCTTTTTATATATAAAGATTTGCTGGGGCCTGACACTTACCTGCAAATAACCTGTAAATATTAATTCTTTTTATAAAGTCAGTGCCTGGCTTGTTCTGTGGGGCAGGGAAACTAACTTCTTCCCAAGGGAGAGGTGCTGTGTGTGGCTCCTAGTCTAACACAGCATGGCTGAATTTAATCCGATTTCATTAGCTGAATGGGGGTGGCTTGTTTGGATGGCAGGTCTCTGGAAGAACCCAGGAGATGGTGGAAGTAGTGCGGGATGATGGACCTACCTTGGGGTTAGCAACTGCTCTGCTACTGGAGACTGTGTGTAATAAGATGCAAAATAAATGCTGTAATGTTGGGTGGCGGAGAGAGTAAAACAATCCCTGGGCACTTTTTTCTTTGAGTGTGCGAGCATTAACCTAGGTGTCCTCGCCAAATTGAAATGCTGCCATTTGCATTTGCCCTGTCTACAGCTCCCCTTGTATTTTCTCAGGTGAACAAAATGTTCTTGTTGTCTCTGGTCCTGTTCATCAGTTGCTGTTTTCCATACCTAAAGTGGCTTGCACATCAGTGCCTGTCAGAGCCAGTTCTGTTCCATTCATCAGCTGCTTTCGGAGTCTCCTGAATAACAAGATTGTGCAGAAAGGTAATAGTGTTCAGATGAGATCGGAGAGGTCCTCCTATTTGATCCTCTACTATCCTCACACTGAACCATCCAAGTCAGATGTGTTTGGCCGTGAGATGCTCTCTGTGTGCCTGCCACAATGGGGACCAGTCACTCACAAAGGGCTTGTTTCAATTTTCTGGTGCCTAGGGCACCAGTGATGGAAGGGGATTTGCCTATGAAGAAATTGATACCACCACTGCCTTATCTCTGACCTGTGCTGCAGGGGGGTGCTGGGAGATGCTCTGAATGGGTGCAACTATATATGGGTGCACTGACTGGTCTGTGGTGGCCAGCTCTGATCCCTCTGCGAGCAGAAGATTACAGGTCACTTCCATTTTACCCCCTAATTCCTGCAGGCTTTCTTGTTTGGGGACTTGCAGATACCAGGTTCTTCTAGGAGAACCTGAGCAGTGTTTGAGCTCAGAGACTGGCCTGGGACCAAGTGAGAGGATGGTGTGAGAGGTTAGAGCCAGACATCTGCTTCCAAGATCTCTGTTTTCCACCACTTTTTAATGGAGGTTCAAGGAAGGTCATTCCCCTCCCACTTATTGGGCAGCAGAGAAGCCTGATGAAATAGCTGGGCCTATCTTCTTCCTCTGGCATTCAGGATGCATGGGCGGAGGATGCCAGCAGTGAGAGATGCCTCCTGCCGGGGCAGGAGGTGCCAAGCTGTTGGATATTGCAGTGTGAGGTGAGTCTTCCTCGTGGCTAACGTAGCCTTCATTTCCCCATTTGCACAGTGCAGCTAATGGCACTCACCCTCCCTGAGAAGCAGAGCAGCACTTGGAGCCGTATAGAGCAGCAGCGTATGTTTGTGGTTTTGGTGAGTAACTGGAGAGCTCTGGCTGCACAAGTGCATTAATGCAGCAGCAAACCCACTTGAGCTATGTGTTCAGCGGGCACCAGGACTGCAAATAGGTGACCTTGGAGGAGAAGGAAGCCTCCCTGGCCTTGTAAGTGCTACCCTGCTAAGTATCATGCCTTCAAAGGGTTACTTTGGAACAAAACTGTAGGGAAGTTGCCTGTTCGTTTGAGAGACTTACAGGGATTAGTGAGAGTCGGATGTAAGGAGTAAGTGGGCAACAGGCCTGGTACAGAGGGTATTGAATCGAGAGGCAGGAGACTTGGGTGCTGTTCATAACTGCCAAGGGGTCTGCCTCTAGTTTGTGTTTTCCTTCTGCATCCCTGCTTGCTCTTGCCATTTTAGCACATTGGCTGTGATATGAAGTTGCTTCCTCTCCCCTTACTGTTGCATGTTAACTGTTAAGGGATGCTCGTTCCCATGCCTTGCCCTTGCCTCCTTTAGCATATGCTGCCTGGTAACACTCTTCCCTTCGAGAGAGATGAGCAGAAAAAGCATCCATCAGTGGGGCTGCCAACTCTTGCAATCCTATCCAGAGCCTTGCGATTTATCTAATAGGTTTTTTCCTTGAAGCACCAGCTCCTGGAGTCATGTGATGAAATCTAAAGCAGGAGTTCTCATGTCTTCTGACCGCCCCCCCCTTTTATGTCTAGGCCATATAGTTGTGGAGGACAGCTTGGAAATGTGACCCGGCTGCTCATTCTGGGCTTAGGAACCAGAAGCTGCCTTTGAAATTAACTGAGGGATTTAGCTCGATCTGTCGGCTTCCTCCATCACAGTGGCTTAGAAAGGAGCAAGAGCCAGAGAAGAACTTGTCTCCAGTTGGTTGCATATGCTTAAGCCCCTCCCACTGTAGACGGGGATGCCAAAATGCTCAGTGTCCTGGGGATCAGCGACGACGACGATGACGTCTTCCAAGCTCCCCTGCGCCTGCTGTCCCCGCTGCTGCTGCGTGCACCGCAGCAACAGGCGCAAGGAGCAGGCATCTTCTCAGCCTCACGGTGTCGGATCAGAACAGCTCTGATCCTCAGCCCCTCTTGTTAGGAGATGACTTTCCTGCATTATAAACCTCTGACATCTCAGAAACTTCCTGGCCTGATTCAGGAGAGTCACATTCTCAATTTTTTTGAACCAAAAAGTCTAGAAAATTGGGCCAATCTATGTGGATTTTCTTTTTTTTTTTGGTTTTTGTTTAGTTTGTTTTTAATGTCAATTTGGCCTTTCTTTTTTTTAAAAAAAAAAAAAACAAAAAAACAGCATAAAATTTACATTTTGAAACCAAAGTTGGTTTTGATACAAAAATGAGCCATTATTAATGTAGAAAATGCCATGTTGGAAGATCCTCATGTTGATTTCAGAATGCTGTTAAAACTGTTTGAAGGTACAGGGATGGGCAACAAAGTGATTAGTGGTATGTAGGGCGCTCCATAATAGGAGAGACCAAGCAGGTTAGGTCTATATTCAGTTTGGAGAAGAGATGCCTGAGGGGAGGAGACATGATAAAGGATTTACAAAATACTAAATGGTGAAGAGGAAATAAATAGGGATTTATTATTTGCTGTCTTTCACAATACAAGAATTAAAGGGTCACAAAACAAAACTAAGTAGGCAGTAAATTTTCAAATTAGCAAAAAGAGGGGTTGTTTTTTTTCACACAGCACATCAATGAAGTGTGGACCTTGTTGCTACCAGATATTGCAGGAGCTGATATTTAGCCAGATTGGGGAAAAAGGGGGATTAGACAAATTCTTGGAGGAAAGGGGCATCGGTAGCTATTGAACATGGGAGTTAGGGGTACAGCCTCTGAATCAGAAGTTGCTGGAACTGAAATGCTGGAGGCTGCAAGTGAGAAATGACCAGGGGTTTTCCTACCCAGCTTACTCTCCCCTTCAGCACCCACTGTGACATGGGACACTGGGTCAGATGGACCTACGGCTTGGCCCAGTAAATGGCAGCTCTTCTGTTGTAAACCCACCCTTTCCTAGGATCAGTCAGTGTCTTATGGCAGTTTTTTTGCATTCCACCCCTTGTTCCCGTCCAGTGCTAGTAATGAAGCCCTTAATTGTCTTTAAACAGTGTTAAACCTTGGGGGACACAGGCAAGGCTTGATAATCTGCTTCTGCTAGTAAACTCTCTCCCCTTTCTCTTGCCAAAACCAATTCTGCTTTGATCTCAGATACTCTTGGATGTACTCGGTGAGGGGGAAGACCTGGCTAGAAAAATTAGAAGGCACTTGCTTTCTAGCAGTGCTTTGTTTCCCCCTGTTTCTGTGCCGCCTGTCTTGTACTGCTCTGTGTAGCTCTTATCCTGCTCTCATCACTGTGGTCTTGAGTGCCTTCCAGCTGGGCATTAGCTGATGTGACTAACATCTGTCACAGGGGGTTTGTTCTCTTATCTTCTTCCCATTGGGACTGGATTGGACAGTGAACATTCTCCGCGGATCAGTCTTCAGGCCAAATCCTTTGCTGGTGGAAATCAGCTCTTCAGCCAGTCGACACCAGAAGAAAATTTGGCTCTGTGAGATCACATGAGCCCTGTTCTCCCTCCAAGTTGCTCTGCATAGACTGGGATTTAATCTCTAAGGCATGAACAGTTAAATGCACCAGTGCAATGCAATGTTGCACTCCCACTAATGTGATGTTAAGGTTGGGGAAATTCATCATTCAGAAGTCTAGGATTCCAAAATGATCAGCAATATCAGTTTTCCCATTTTGTTTTGCAAGCAGCACTTGGCCTATTTGTTTTCCCTTTTTAAAATGTAAATCTTTAATGTAGTGTTTGGTTTTGCTTGTATGCACTAGATGATCCCAAACCACGGGTTGCCAGCCAATATAAAGGGGGTGTAAACATCCTATAATGATAAATGGGAAGGGGGATGTGGCTAGATGGGGGAAGGGGTCCTGGGAGAGAGTAGGGGATTCTGGTATGAAAAGGTTGTAAACTTGCTGCTACACACTGCATGTACACTACACTGGATATGCAGTTTTGGTGGATTATATTCTTTGAACTGACCCCCACATGGATCCTATTTGGACTGCAAACCCCACAGGCTGGCTAAGTCCAATGAAGAAACCATATCTTCATTAAAATTAAAGAAGAAATGAGGCTGTGTTTCATTTCTAGAAATGATTTTGTTTGCAAAGATTGGGGCAGGGGGTGGAGGGAGGCAAAGGTTTTGACTTGCTTTGACTTCTTTAAAAAAAAAATTATTTCCTAGAATAAGAAAGCAGGAAAAAGGGGCTCCCAAAGAAGACCACCTAGCAGCATGAAGTAACCCAGTGTCAGCAGGAGGTGGCTGTGCAACTAAATACAGTGAAATAATGTAAATGTGGATAAAGTGTTGGTTTTTGTTTCTTGATTTTGTTTGTTTGTTTGTTTGTTTTGTTTTGTTTTTTTCCCTCTAGGATTATTTGGCTCTACATTATGGCCCAATCTCACCAATGCTGTCATGCTGCAGCATCCTCAAAGATCTGCGTTAGTGATGCCAAGACATATCAGCTTTGGACTTTTGCTAAACTGCCCCCAGTTCCTGCCTGTTAGGTTTTCTGAACAGTGACACAGCCCACCGTTTGCTATAGCACTTGGTTCCAGTGCTGGGTAAGGAAGGAGTGAGTCTGTTTGTTTCTCTGGGCATTGGGTGGATTGGCTCTGATCTTTACATGCCCCAGCAACTGCTTTCTCCTTGTGGCCTAATGCAGGATAACTAGTGTTAAGTTCTGAAATCATTCAAGGGTCTCCGGAGCTAGCTGCTGTTTCTCTGGCTGTTGCAAAGGGCAACACTTCCTCGGGAACGCGGCCGTTTCAGTTCTCGATGTCCGGGCATCGTTTAGACTAGGAAGAGTTAACTGCCTGAGTCAGGGTCATTATGTAAGCTGCAATCTCTCTCCCTTTCTCTTTCAAAATGCCAGGTGTCGCTTTCAAGACTCAGTGATGATCTCTGTGTTTTCCTTATGGGTTTTAATGAGAATAGAGTACCGTCTTTATGAACTGGTGCATGCCTGTGAGAAATGTAAATGGGGAGCAGGCATGTGTGCCAGAGCAGCTGAGCTCCTGAACCTGATCATGTTACACTGTGCATTTTGATACATATTTTTTAATTTTTTTGTAATAGACTTTGCATCCGAGAGAGAGTTGGCTGAGTGGTTTTATTTAAAAAAAACAACAAAAAAACCCCAACCCTGAAATAAAGAGTGTTGGATATGCTTGTACGTTTGACATTAAAACAGTGTTCTTTCGTGGCCTTGAGTTCTTAACCTGTTGTTCATCTTCTCTCTCAGAAAGGTGCTGGGTGCATTTTCTAGGGTACTGTCTACAGGCCCTGTAGTGCAAGGTGCTGTACAAATAAAAGGTAAAGCTTACTCGCAACAAGTTTCCAACCCAGGTAGGTGAGGCCATGCCGAGGGAGAACTACCCCCTTCATTTTACAGGTGCAGAACGGCGGGGCAGTAGGGGATTCGAGGTGAAGTTTTCACAGGGGCTCACAGGCACACCTGGGCTCACCCGGCAGATTGCATTCACATCTTCAGGGCCCGGCGCGGAGGGAACTCTTTAGGAAATGTGGCCCTGTGGGACAGGCCCAGGGTCGCAAAATCAGGGAACGAGCCTTGATCTGCGCAGTCCTAGTTCGGTGCCCTGGGTGCCCCACTTTGCTTCCTTTTTGCACTGAGTGCTGGCGGGGAACTTGGCTATTTCTCAGCACTGTGCTGCCAGGGCTCCCAGTCCTCCCTGGGCCTACATGAGCAGGACTCTTACATTTATCCTTAAGGTGAGGATGCAAGTAACCCATGAAGGGTCTCTGTGCCTACACCCCCTCAGGCTGCAGCCTCCCCGGGCCTGGCTTTCCCTAGCTGGGGAAGGTGGATGGGGTCAACATCTTGACTATTTCCAGGCAGGGGCTTTGGACTCTGGGACTTGTGTGCACCCCTTGCTGGGGCTCCCACATCCCAGCAAGGGCCTTTGACAGGCTTCTCTAGGCTTGGGTCCAGCTCGGTGCCTCTTCCCTCTCCCATTTCCTTCCATCCTCTTCCTGTCCTGCCCCTGTCTGTTGGCTCTGTGTGCCCACCCCTCTGGGAAGGGGGTTGCAAAGTATGAACTCTCCTGGGTTTTCCAGCCCTGGCAGGAGCTGGGAGGTCTGTGGGTTGGATCCCTTAGGGGCTGGGAGGGCTTTCTTGGGGCCGGCCCACTTTGGGACTGGTACGTTCTTTGGAACTGGGCGGTCTTTGGCTGGGACCCCCTTCGGGACTGGGATGTCCTTAGCGGCTGGGCGGTCTTTGGCTGGGACCCCCTTAGGGACTGGGATGTCCTTAGCGGCTGGGCGGTCTTTGGCTGGGACCCCCCGTAGGGACTGGGATGTCCTTAGCGGCTGGGCGGTCTTTGGCTGGGACCCCCGTAGGGACTGGGATGTCCTTAGCGGCTGGGCGGTCTTTGGCTGGGACACCCGTAGGGACTGGGATGTCCTTAGCGGCTGGGCGGTCTTTGGCTGGGACCCCCCTTAGGGACTGGGATGTCCTTAGCGGCTGGGCGGTCTTTGGCTGGGACCCCCGTAGGGACTGGGATGTCCTTAGCAGCTGGGCGGTCTTTGGCTGGGACCCCCGTAGGGACTGGGATGTCCTTAGCGGCTGGGCGGTCTTTGGCTGGGACCCCCCTTAGGGACTGGGATGTCCTTAGCGGCTGGGCGGTCTTTGGCTGGGACCCCCGTAGGGACTGGGATGTCCTTAGCGGCTGGGCGGTCTTTGGCTGGGACCCCCCTTAGGGACTGGGATGTCCTTAGCGGCTGGGCGGTCTTTGGCTGGGACCCCCGTAGGGACTGGGATGTCCTTAGTAGCTGGGCGGTCTTTGGCTGGGACCCCCGTAGGGACTGGGATGTCCTTAGCGGCTGGGCGGTCTTTGGCTGGGACCCCCCTTAGGGACTGGGATGTCCTTAGCGGCTGGGCGGTCTTTGGCTGGGACCCCCTTAGGGACTGGGATGTCCTTAGCGGCTGGGCGGTCTTTGGCTGGGACCCCCCTTAGGGACTGGGATGTCCTTAGCGGCTGGGCGGTCTTTGGCTGGGACCCCCGTAGGGACTGGGATGTCCTTAGCGGCTGGGCGGTCTTTGGCTGGGACCCCCGTAGGGACTGGGATGTCCTTAGCGGCTGGGCAGTCTTTGGCTGGGACCCGCTTAGCGGCTGGGAGGTCTTTAGGGGCCGGATGGTTCTTTGGGGCAAGGATGTCCTCCGGACTGGCCCCTTTAGGGGTTTATGCATCCTTAGGAGCTGGGAGGTTTTCTGGGGATGGGAGATCTTTTGAGCTGGACGCCTCTGGGGCTGGGAGCTTTTTTGGGTGCTGGGAGGTCTTTTGGGGCTGGATGTCCTTTTGAGACAGGGAAGTCTCCTGGGGCTGGGAGGTCTTTGGGCGGACCCCTCTGGGGTCCAGGAGGTTTCTCTGGGGCTGGACGGCCCTGAGGAGCTGGGAGGTCTTTGGGCCGGCCCCTTCAGGGCCTTACTTGTCCTTAGGAGCTGGGAGGTCCTCTGGGGCTGGCTGGCTTTCTGAGGCAGTGATGTCGCCGGGGGCGGGGGCGCCGGGCCGGGGACACCTGCTGCAGCGGCCGGCGGCAAGGACGCGCCGGGCGGGGCGGGGCGGGGCGCTGGGCGGGGGCGGGGGCGGGTCAGTCCGCGCGCGGAGCTGAGGGAGCGCGTCGCCAGCGCTGCCCGGCCCGAGCCGCCGCCGCGGGGGATGCAGCCGGCGGGAGGAGCCGCCCTCTGGTGAGTCCTGGGGGCGCCGCTCCCCTGCCCCCCGGCCGCCTCCGACAGGCTGGGGTTTGGGACTTTTTTTTTTTTTTCTTTGAATATCTTTTGTCGTTGTTGTCGTTTGTTCTTCGTCTCCCCCCCGTGGCCCCTCGCGCCCCCGCCGGCGCCTTGCGTAACGCGGCATGTGGCAGGCGCTGCTCCTGGTTCCCGTTAATCCGTCGCCGGCCTTTTAAAGCTGCCCTATTGCGGTGCACGGGGCGGGGGGCGCGTCGGAGCCCGGCGAGCGGCGTGGGGCAGGCAGCCGGGGGCCTGGGCGCGCTTCCCCTCCAACTGTTGCTGCGAGAGGAGCGGAGGAGGGGGAAAGGGGAGGGAAGGATCCCGTCAAGGTTGAAAGGAGAAAGCAGCTTGAGTGAAGGGAGCCTGGGCTTTGCAAATTCATTTTCCGTCTGGACTCTCCGGAGGCAGGGGGCCGGGGGGAGCGGATGTGCAAGGAAAGGGGGATAGAGGGAAAAATGGGTTGAGGAAGTAAGGCGAGGGGGAAGCCGTGGGGGTCGGGAGGGAAGCTGGCATATCGTACTTCGGAGGGGGCTTTGCAATCCTGATGCAGCTCCTGTCCCTTCTTGGCTTGGGCTAGATGCCTCCCAGTTGTCCTGCCTCGTTGATCCCTGCCACTCCTCCCCTGCAGCGACAGGCTTAGGGTAACAGCACCCTCTTCCTCCTGCCTTTCCCCTTCTCTTTCCTCCCCCAGTCCTGCTCCTCTGTATTTCTCACATGGGTAGTGTGTTAATTCCCATCCTTTAAATATATCAACAACTCTATTTCCCTCCCTGACACCACACATTTTTCACTCTGATTCGCAGGTTTGGAGGTTCTTCTAGATGATATATATTTCTCTCTCCCTCTCTCTCTATGTATATTTATATGTAGCGGGGTGTTTTTTTTATTCTGTCCGGAAAGTCAAAATGCCTGCAAGATCTTTTCTTCCCCCTCTCCTCCCCCCCACAATGGCAAGCCAAGGTTCAGAGTTCGAGGGAAGCAGCAGGCAGGTTTAAAATTTAAGAGTAAACTTTGCCAATCCCATTGAAAAGAAACCCTTCTCTACCTCTGTGTGGAAGCAAAAGGGAATTTCGGCAGGTTGTTGCTTTGCAGGTGACGTGTTGCAGGTGTTTTGATCTATGCCATGAAACTAAATTGTTGTGGGATGATCCGTTCTGCAACCAACCCCATGGCATTGAAGGTGTTGTTATTTGGGCATCAGCTTTCTTTTTTTAGCAGCAAGTTTCATATCCCCCATCCTATTTGCTCCCCTTCCGCATCCTTCTGCTTCCCTGGGCTTCATTGCAGTGGGTACTGTGCTCTGATGGGATGGTAAATACAGGTTTCGGTGGTAGCCCCAAGGAAATAACCACTGCAGAGTTTCAGCCCAGTAATGCAATCATAAAACATCTCCCCTCTCCCCCCCAAACTGTTTGTATGTGTGGGCTGGAAAAATATTTGGAGCAGAGTCGTTCCTCAAGGCAAAGCTGACAAGGGAGATAATGCGACACCTTTTATTGGACCAGCAAATAATGCAGAATACCCTGTCTGAGCTTCTGGGTTCCCAAAGGTACCATCAACACCCTTAAAGGACCTAGGACTTGCAGATAAATGATCATTCTTAGCGTTTCTATAATGCTTTTCATCTGCCAAGTGCTTCGCAAATGTTCAGCTCAATCCTTCTCCCCTGGAGAACCTCTTGCTGGCTTCCAGGGGGCTGGGATTCAGCGTGGGGTCTAGTTCCTCTTCCCCCCTGGTGAAACAAGGAGGGAAGTAGGTATTTCTGTCTCAGTCTCACATATGAGGACACTTATTTCCTGGCCCTGTCAGTCTCTAGCTTCTCTGTGGCCTGGCCGTATGCTTGGAAAACACTTTGACTGGCCACTCTTTCCCACAGCAGCAGCCAGTGTCCGTCAGGCTGATAATCTGCCTTTCAAATAATTTTCCTAAATAAGCAATTATGAGCTGCTTATTTAGAGGGCTTTGGGGGCGGGGGGGGGAGTGGATTAAAACAACTGTGGGTTTGAGGGTTTTTATGGGTTGTCTTTTTTGTTTTGCTCTTTTTGTTACCAACAAATTCCACCACGCGCTCAAAGCCCAAGAGCCAGCCAACCGAGCAGAGATGGCCCTCTTCCCCACTCCCCCCGAGCCCTGTCTCCAGCCACAAGGATGAGGGAGAAGCTGACTCGAGATGCGAAACTCCATTCTTTATTCACCCTTTTGTACTTGGGGGTGACATCAGATCTCCCTGGGAAGTAAATATCTAGGCATGGGGGCTTGCCAAAGAGCAGAGCCTGAACGTGAGCCTTACATTTCCAGGGCTTTTCTTAGCTTTGCTGCAGCCCTAGAGGTTGCTTGAATGCAGTTTTCTGGTAGTTCAGTTTTGTCTTGTCTGGGTTCCCCGCCCCTTTCATTCCTCTGCTTTGCCACTATTGCTCTTATTATGGTTTTGCTTTTTCTATTTAATTTATTCTCTGCCTCTGACAGCCTTCTCCCATCACATCTTCCCCTTCTGGCGTAAAAATTTGGTTTGATTGTAACAATAAATTGGCTTCTAACTCATTCGGGTTTCAAAAAATACAACTGGCATGTATTTAACTCTTTATATGGCAGGGGGCAACACATTTTATGCTTGGTAGGGCACACCCTGCTCCTGGGAGTTGAATTGAGTACATACATGCTGCATTGATGGGTGAGGCATGGATGGAGATAGCTAGTTTTTCAGAGCAGACTGTGCTGTGTACAGTGCTTGGCACAGTGTAGCTCTGGAAAGGAATTAAGATTAAGGAAATTAGTAGCCTTAGTCCCTGATTGGGATCTCTAGGCAGTGTTTTTAGTACAAATCAAGAATAATGGAGTTAAATAGTATTGAGCCTATTTTACCTGTTGGGGAAACCAGGGGAGACATTAAGGGACTTGGCCAGGGCCATATAGTGAGTCGGTGGCAGGGGTTGGAGTTGAATCGGAGAATCCTGATGCCCTCCTTTACCTGCCACTGCTTTGATCACTGTGATCATGTTTACTCCTTCAATTTTAAAAGCGTCTTGCGATGCACCAAGTCAGAGGAGCTGTTAAACGTATGCAGGGTTTGCTTTGGGGGGAGGGTGGGAGAGGGAGTTATTTAGGTGCCGCACTCAGAAATGGAGCATTTCCCAATCTACAGCCCTGCAAGATCACTGCAGCCCCCTTGTCCCTGGGGAGCTCAGTCCTTGTTCCCATTGCAGGCAGTGCAGCCCTTGAGCAGCGGTGGCCCTTGGGTCACACGAACTGTGTCCCTACCCCCATCTCCTGCACGAAGAGCTGCCAGTCCTGCTCTCCCGCAGAGTGGGGAAGTGCTCTTGGGTTTTTATTTTTTTGTTTTTTAAATGAATCCATTTTCCTGCCAGATCAGAACAAAGTGGGATGGATTGTTGCTGGGAGTATGTGTCGGGTCTGCAAGGAGAGGCTGCCAGACCAAGCAGGCTGAGCTCCTTGGCTCCCACAGGTTTGGCTGCAGGGGAGGCTCCCGGAGATCTGCTGCAGTACTGCACAGGTAGCAGCCCCAGTGAAACCTCTGCATAAGGGGATCTATTCCCTGGGTGAGTCCTGTTCTGCTTTGGCAGGCACCCTCCATGCCTCCTGTTTGCACCTGGCAACCAGACTCTTTTCCAAAGTGTCTGTATTGCTGCTTCCTTTGCTTGGAGAGCACGGATGGGCACCAGGGAACATGAAGAGCCATTGCCCTGAGAAACTGCCCAGGAAGCTAAAGACACTCGCTGCACTGAGGTTGAGGTGTCAGGGTGGTGACCAGGGCCTTCAGTCTCTTTGTACTGTCAGACCTTCCCCAGTGAAATCTTAAGGTGTTCTGGCTTTCTCAGCAGGGTCAGGAGTTGGAAGGGAGCCCTCCCCACAAAACCCAGCTGGTGCTGGCAATGCCCTGGAGGTGTCTCCTCTCCCTGCAGAGGCTGTGCTGGGTGTAGCTGTCACAGGCAGGCTGACTGCTGGGAAATGGCTTTCTCAGTGGCTTGTCCCCCTGATGGGACAACTCCATCCTGGCACATCCTCATGTGGGGCACCTTATAGCCACAGCTGTACCTGTGCATGGTCAGAGCCTCCTGAAGCACCTGCCCCCTACTCCTTAGTTGGGTGGCTGATGAAGAGAGCTTCAGGGTAGCTTCTAAACACAAGGGACTGTGTTTTGGAAGGATTGGCCATACCGTGGCAGCTGCAAAGGCTTGTGGCATGCTGCACCAAGGCCAACAGAAATTGCATTGGTTCAGCTAGATGGAGAGGGTAAGGGGATTACCCTGGGCTTGGAAGACAACTGGTGTAACTAGTTGTTCTAATGCGCTTGGGATGGAATAGAGGCTGATGTGGGGTCCAAGTGTTTCAGCCAAAGGTCAGGGCAGCGTTGGTCTCCCAGCTAGCGAAGGAACATGAAGCTCTCCTGAGTCTGTACCAAACCCTAGTGTGACATCCCATCTGTGTCTCGGTCCTCACTACCAGGTGTCACTGAAGTTTCCATAATGCTTGCTTTATAAGAATAGGGGTCCTGCTTAAGTCATTGCATTGTTTTAATCTAAACTTTCCCTGCAGTTCGCAAAGGAGAGGGCATTGGCTGTTGAGTAGCTGTGAGTTTCTCTAGACACGGAGGCATTTCACTGGCTGGATTATCTCAGTCTTACCAGCTATATAATGCAGGCTTTTTGGACTTGGTGGAGTTGATTCCTGCTTGAGCTGTAGCACTCTTTTTATAAAGAAAATCGTTGGATCTTGATTTAAAATGTTCTAATGATGGACAATTCACCACAGCCCTCATTAAATGGCTCCGTTTGTTAATCTCAACAGTCGCTGAATGAATTTCTTGCTCTCGTATGAATACATTTACCCTTATTATCTCAGTCTTGGTTCTAGCCGTGAAGGGGCAGGGACATCCAGCACCGGGGGCTTGATTCTGCAAGTTGTCCAGGTCTGATCTGATCCTTCACGTGCTTATCACTAAGGACACGGTGAGCTCCTAAGAAGTTAACACTTCATTTAAACATGTGTCTCAGTGTTCTGCTTCCCGGGAATCTGACATCTAGGTACCTAGCTGGGTTGCCAGAGGAGATCTTCACAAGTCACATAAGGATGTTGGTGGAGGGGAAGCTGCTGGTGACAACTGGCTCAGCCAGGGCTTCTGCTGTGGAGACTGAGGGGCTTGTCGTGGCCCAGCCAGTGCACTGCATGGAGAGGACCTCCACCAACTGTGGAGCTGCTAATGGTGGAGCCATGATGAGAAGTTGATTATGTGTTAGTGATATGTCAGGGCTGGTGCAAACAAATCTGATCAGCAGCTGTGAGGACAAAGTGCTGCCTAAAGTATATTTAAATGTCCTTGAGGAGAAATTAAATGGGCAGATCACTGTTTTAAGAGAGGGTTTTTTTCCCCCCCTGCTCTTCTCAGGTAGTTGATGCCATATTCCCTATGAATTATTTATCACAGGACTAAAAATACTTGGAAATTCACAGCAAGAGTGTAAGAGATTCTTCCTCCCTCCAGCCCGGGCGGGCAGATGGGCGGGCAGGGAAGCTGGCGTGTGTGTGTGGTGTGTTAGCCTGGCATCACGTATCTGATGTTTTCCATGGTAACGAGGGTAGCCGTGAACCCCAGAGCTGTAGAAGCCTCCCAGGTTTCCATGCAGTGGTGTGAAAGGGCCATTTCTTCCCCCTTTCCATTCCCGCTGTGATAACAGGTACATTTAACTCTTCAGACTCAGCTGCTTCCTGACTCCAGAGGGGGCTTGGGGCTCCATCTTACCCAGCCTAGGAGGAGGTGCCGGGGTGTTAGGTAGTGGGAAGGAGCTGAGCGGCCAAGTCATTCTGTTCCATTCCTCTGGCAATGGAAAGGGGGTTTGTTGCACTCGCTCTTCTCCTCCTCTGGTCTGGCCTTCTGCTGCTTTGGCTCTCTAGCAAGGAGAGGACCATGGGGGACTGGATGGAAAGGAGGAGTCTGTGATCCCTCAGTATTCGGACACTGCTCCTCGTCACTGCAAAGCAAGAACCTGCGGAGAAGAGAATCGTTGGCCCCTTGCTGTGCTGTCGCTGCTGGCATGTGAGATCAGGCCCTACACGTATTCTGTCTTGAGTGAATAACTTACCTGTCTCAGCAGCAGAGCATAAGACCCCTGTGCTTGAACAGGGACCGGCTGGGCCCCCTTGCTAGGGGGGAGGATGGAGGTACAGCCAGATGCTTCTGAAGGTCAGCTGTGCTTCTCCTTCTGACCAGAGATGCAGGAGTGCCCCATGGGGCAGGAGGCCTTGTGCCTCAAGAAATGAGCATTATTTTGCAGGAGCTCAAGACGAGACCTGTCATAGGTTTGGGAAGAGACAATGAAGACCATCTGCTTTTGATCTACTGCCTGCATTCTGGAGGACATTCCCAAGTGACCCATAAGCCCCCTCTCCAGAGAAGGAGCCTCCCCTGCTGAAAAAAGTCAAGTCAGACTGAATGAAAATAGCTCTTGCAAATATTGAACACTGCTACGAGCCTCCCAGCCAACCTCTGATACTTAACACCAGGCTATCACTACACCCCCTGCACTCCTGCTCTTCCAGCTACCTTGGCTAAAGGGAAGAAGGAGACTTCAGTGTACTTGTCTCCAGTGTAGAGATGAGGGGAATGAGGAGCTGAGGTTTAAGTAACTTGGCCACGGCTGCAGATGGAGTCCATGTCAGAGGTAGGGAGAAACCTCAGAAGCTCTCTGCTTCTAGTGCTGTGCTCGCACCCCTGGCCTTCACCTTCCTCAGCAGGGAAAGAGTGTGCAAGGAGAGCAGTAAAAGCTTGAGGAGATGAAGGGCCTGGGACTTGGACTAGCCTGTTTCCCGGTGCTTCGTAAGCTAACTTCTCTACATCTGGCTGGCCTTAGCCCAGCAGGCGGTGGGTCTCCCTGGAGGAAGGTGCTCCTGCTGCAAAGAAGGCTTTGGAAATCCAGCCTTTAATTACAACTGGCATTTCTGAGCCTCCTGCTGGCAGTCAGCATCTTGTTGCAGAAGTGACACCAGTGATTGTGACAGTGGCAGTGTGGGAGGCCACCGACACCATGTAAATCAGCCGCCCTCCTGTTCTGTCACAGCTTTCAACATCAGAGGACAAACTTGGTGGCATGAACATCAAACCTTTCCTTTCATTGCTGAATGCGAATGTCATGCTTTGGGTGCTTAGAAGCACTGTGTTTGGGAGGGAAACCACTGCACCCAAGTGGCCTTGCACTGTAAGACCAATTCACTGTATGAGCTGATAAAGACCAATCCACTGCTCTGTGCCTCAGTTTCCCCCACCTGCACAATGTGAATGGTACTTGGCCGTGGGGCTCGTGGGCCAAGGCTAACGTTTGCAAAGCACTTGGAAACCTTGGAAGTGGAAAGGTGTGGTAGGAGGGCACCATGGGCAGACTCCTAAGTGTTTTGGGCAGGCACTGCCATTTTGTCCTGTGCTTGTGCGATGCTGAGTGCCGGGGGACCCTGTCCCATTGCTGGAACTCCTAGGTCAGTGACTCTCAACAGGGGGATGGGGTGCTGCCAGATCCTTTGAAGGGTGCTGCAAGGTGTGTGGAGATAGCCAAGGTGTGAGGAGATGAGCAGATAAGCCAGGCTTTGGTTCAGCCCTGCCTGGATGATCCCTCATCCCAGTTGCCCAACCCCTGTGTAAGGATTTAAGCATTGTAATTTGTACATTAGTCTTTGAAACTGGATGCCACTCCATTCACAAAATTGGGGAGGGGGAGCTTCAAGTCCCATGAGGTTAAGAACCAGGGTCCTAGGTGCTACTTCAGTGCAACTAATAGAATGAGACAATTAGGTCCCAGTGTCCCCAGATGGCAGGCATGAGTGTGCACATAAGGACTCAGAATCTGGATCCAAATACAAATCAAAACCATGCATATGGGCCTCCCTAGGGCTCCCGATCCCCAACACCTTGGGGGTAGGAGTGGGGGCAGGGGCAGGGTTTGAGGCATCTGATCTGAATGCAAATCTTGTAGTTCCTTGGCCCCGTGGCTCTTTCACTGCCCACTGTTTCTTTCTCGTACGGTGGTGCTTGGAGCTCCCAGCCAGGATCAAGGCCCTGTTGGAACAGACTCAATTTGCCTGCGTGAGGAACAGATGGTTTGTACGCAAGCCACTCAGGGTCATGCGCATGGTGCCGCGGTTCAGCCAGCTGTGTCCGGAAGTGCCACAGTGACCTGGGAAGCAGGAAGCCAGTGCTGAACTCTGTGGCTCAAGACTGGATGCTCTGATGTGCTTTCCAAAATCTCAGCCAGGAGGGTAGAGATGTAGCTTGGGCCCATGGTTTAAAGCAAGCTGTTGGTCCAGTCTCTAATCTTAGGGCTTCTCTGAGCTCTACAAGGAGATGGTGGAGCTTGGCAGCGGATCAGTGGGAGGCTGGCTCTTCTGTGACACCTAACAGGTGTCCTCTTGTTGCTACAGTTCTGCAGCCCGCAACCATCTCTGGTACCCACTTTAAGGGGTTATGCTCTATAATAGAGGGGCTGTCCTTGGAGCTGGGTCATTTTCACTGTGACCCCTATGGGGACTGGTGTATCTCAGCTCCTCTGCCAGCTTTCTCTTTCCTTCTGTGATTTCTGGACCTCTGAGCACCTTCTTCAGGAGGAGAAATTGGGATGGGGGATGAAGCTCCATCAGCAACTCCTTTCTAGGCAGGAGAAAGAGACCTAGGCTTGGATCCCAGGGCCCTAATTGGGGCCTTAGTGATTTGGAGCTCAACCCTGTTCTTTTTGCAAACAGAAAGACTTTTCCCATTGACTCTGGGAACAGGATGAGGCCCAGAGGAGGGAAGCAGCAGGGTAAAACAAGAACAGATTCTTTTGTGCAGTTTAAGATGGAACTGAGAGCAGCTCTGCCTGGGAAGCACCTGGCAGCAGGAGCAGTGTTTGACAAAGGTCTGCCTTGGAAATGAGTCACCCAGCGGTAAAGATCTGCTGGTTTATCCATGGGCTTCCCATGGGGGAACAAGCTAGGGATACATCTCAGAACAGTGCACCAGGGTTGTGAAGTCAATAGTGGGTCAGAATTGGGGCCTGGGATAAACATCAGAATGGGAGATGAGCTGGCACAATCCATGCCTCACCGGACCACCTTCACGATGGCGACTTCAGATGTTGGTCTTGCAGGCTCAGTAGCTGACTGGATGAGCCACTAGCTTTCAAATCAGGGATCAAGCCTTGGGATGGGTGAAAGGTCGTGTACAGCTCAGGTCACCCAGATTAAAAAAAAGAAAGAAGATGAATTCAAATTGGAGCAGGTGCGGAGAAGGGCTACCAGCATGATCAAAGGAATGGAGGGTCTGTCTGATGAGAGGAGACTAAAAAAAGCGTGGCTTGTTCAGCTTAGCAAGAGGAAGGCTGTGAGTAGATATGATTGCTCTCTATAAATACACGAGGGTAAATGCTAGGGAGGGAGAAGAGCTATTTCAGCTGAAGACAATGTTGGCGCAAAGACAAATGGGCATAAACTGGCCAGAATTGATTTAGGAATTAGTATCTAACTGGGGGCGGGGCAAACCCCCCCCCCCAAACTTCTCTTAAAGATGGAGCTTGATCAGTTTTTGAAGAGGATTAGTTGATGTGGTTGCTTGGGATTGGACTCCATGACCCAGCAGGTCCCTTCCACCTCATACTTGTAAGCTGCACTGAACCAGGAGGGTTTAGAAACATAAATCAACTTCTGACAGGGGTGAGTAGAAAGTACCCCTCTGCTGAGGTTGTTTTATAATTACCTGCTCTGGGGTTCCTTGTCCTCTGAAGCATCTAATGCTGCCTGATGTCAGACACAGGAGGCCGAAGTAGGTTAACCATTGACCTCATCCGGTGGTAATCAAGACGCAACGAAACCTTCAGAGAGACCCTCGGTGCAGGGAGGGGAAATGCATACCTCGTAGATGCTCACAGCTAGGGATGGCCATCGTCACAGGAGGGCTCCTCGGCTCCCTAGACCCGCAGGTAAAATAACCAGGAGTCTCTCGGGTTTAAAGAGCCTTTCTAGCTTCCAGTGGAGCTGAAGTTGATAGGAACTAGAACTTTCTGTAACTTCTCAGGGCTTTGTCACATGTGGTGGCTTTCCAGGATTAGCTGCCTAAAACCTCTGCTTTTCCTGGAGTAGTTGGAGCTAATTTTTTTCCCCTCAAATGTTTAAATATTTTATTATTACCCTTGGTGCTTAATCTCTGAGCGGCTGGAACTGAAGGTGCCTATCAGCCTGTGAAATACATATTTTTATTTGAAACGGAAGGCGAGCAGCTCTCTGGTAGCTGACAGCGTGGGGACGGCAGGAGCTTTGGGGGAAGGGCTGAGGGGAGCAGACAGTATTGCTGCCGAAGATCATTTAAAATAAATATAAAAATGTTCAAGGGCGCCCAGAGACCGACGGAGCTGCTTAGGAACAAAGGGTATGGGGAGAGGGGAAGGACGGCGGCAAGAAAAACCGTGTTTTTAGTTGACCCCTTTGCCTCTGACAGCTCCCACGTGCCCATTGATGCCCCTTGTAAGCGAGTGACACAGGAGTTTGTGGTTTCTGTTCGGCAGAAACATGGAAAGCGCAACTGGCTTTGCACATTAGTGTAAGTGACTGGGGGATCTGGAGTGGACAGATGACCTTTGGGGTAGCTGCCTTCATAGGCTTCAGGTTGGTGGTGGGCATGCATGTAATGGCTTGCTTGCATTGAACGGACAGCTAAAGCCAGGTTAACTGCGGACACACGACCATTGCAAGAATAGATTTTTCCTGCTCTTTTTCCTGCGGTAACACTGGATTCCGGTAAATTTGCCTGGTGTACAAGTTTATGCTATGTCTGTGCCTTGTTCCCACCAGTGTGAAAGCATCTTATGTCTCTGGTGTATCTTATGCACCGGCGTGAGCTTCCAGCATCTGTGTTCCAGGGAACAGGGCCTGGGGGTTTGGAGTGGCATTATGATCATCAGTCTCACCACACGTGTGTGCCCTCGGGATTAGAAACGGGGATCTTAAACTCCCAATTCTCTGTCCCATCAACTAAAGTGGGTCCTCGTCAGCTCTGAGTAGGCTTTTATCCTCATTGTGGGCTTCTGGCCACTAGAGGGGGAGAGAGCTAGCACTGATCTTCCACTCTGTCCCATCGGAGGAGGAGGAAGAAGCCCAAGCATTACTTACAAGGCTAAGGGCAATGTCCTCTTGCCGGCAGTGGCACTGAGTGCACAATATGCAATAGAGATCTGCAGTGCAGATGAAAGAGCTAAGGGATGGATTGGATGGGAGAATTGTGCTTTTAAATATTTTAGTGATTGTCAGCTGTACAAGGAGCCAGGCAGCGGCACCTCCAACTCTCTGTGTCTTCTGCCTCTTTCTACCCCCTCCCTCACATGTGATAAAACACAGCTATTTAAAACAGAAGGGAAAAAGGAAATAAAAGGGATTTTCACAACAATGACAGCTTAGGAAGCAGCAAGGGAACCTGTGTGTGGAGTAAAAGGAGCCAACAGACATTGGAGATGGGGAGAGCAAGGGGAATATGGCACTCGGGTGGGCGGGTGAAGTCCCGAGGAGGAGTAGTTGTTGGATGGGCAGATGGGTGAGCACTGGGAGAAGAGGGTAGACTGAGCAAGCAGTGAGAACAGGGCACGGGGGTGGGCGAGTGAGTGGACTGTTGTCAGTGATGACTAGGTACTGGATGTTGCAGTCCTGATCTGTGTTAATTCTGTGTGCACAGTTCCCACTGGCTTCACACAGGAAGGGGCTCTGACTCGGGGTGTGATGGAAAGGTAGATCCCACTAGCCTCAGTGACGCCTCTGATTGCTCCCTAGAGGCCACCGCATGGGCTTCAGCTCCTTCGACCTGTCCAGGGCCAGGAGGGTGGGTCAGCCTGGAGAAGGATCTTGTGACTGTTCCTCAGTCTATGCTCCACTTTGGCACACGCTGTGTGCAGAGTACTGGGAGCACAGAAGGCCTCACCTAGAAAAAAACTGCTGCTGAGGGGAGGAATCACTTCATCCTGATGTGTGGGGCTTCAACGTTTCATCTCCTATGAGTGCTCATCAGCACCCATTGTCTGAAGCCCTGCGTCTCACTCTGACAATTTTCCCCAGGGCTGGGGTCACTTCATACATTTCAAAGCCAAAGCCCAGGAATTGTTTTGAACAAGAAGACCTAACTAAGCCTTTCCAGGATTTTGCTCTGTGGAGGGGTTGTCCCTCTAAGGCTGGGGCTCATGGCTATCAGCCAGCTAACTGGAAAGCAGTGTGGTAGAGAAATGAGGGACTAAGCATCCAAAGGGGGAAAAGTGCGAGATCAGCAGCCTGTGAAACAGAGGTGGGAGGTGGGAAGCCAAGGGTGGTCTTGCTATAGAGGCAGAAAGGCCTAGAGACCTGGATATCTGTATCCAGCATGTCATCCCCATGGAGCAGCTGCTGATAAAATGGAGTGGGGTTGCACCACTGTTGTGTGGAGGCAGATCTGTGACTTCATGGAGGAGAAGTGGCCTGTGGGAGATGGCAGTACCTGTGGGGGGGTCAGCTTGCTGCCCATCCTGATGAAGGCTCTGGTTTAGACGGGTAATTTCTCCACCAAGGTGGCAAGATGCTGCTGAGGAAGAAGGTCCACCCACTGGCTCCTCCTGCTCCACACACGTCAACTGCAGTAAAGAGGAAATGAGGGACACCTGTTGGGTGCTTCAAGCCACCACTCTTGAGCACAAGAAAGCTAGGTCTTGAGAGCTGTGCCAGGGCTCCCCTCAGGGCATCCTCAGCAGCCTTTCCCGGGTTGAGTTATGCGGGGTAGGCATGCTCTGCGGCTTTCTCTGTCGCCCATGCTTTCTGTTGGCTTTGGGTTTGCAGATACTCGGCAGTGGACATGGGCAGAGTTTTGACGCACACTCTGGTGCTGTCCATGGTGCTGGGCTGTTCCGCGGTCATAATGGACATCCTGCTGCCGGGCCCTGAGGAGCCAGTGGTCAACATTGCGGTGGTGTTCGGGGGCTCTTCGTACCCTCTTCACGTCCGCAGCCGCCTGACTCCCCAGAGCTTCCTGGACATGCCTCTGGAGATCCACCCCATCACGGTGATCGTGAACAACACCAACCCCAGCACCCTTCTGACCCAGATCTGCGACATTCTCTCCAGCCACAAGATCCATGGCATTGTCTTTGAGGACAACATTGGCACAGAAGCCGTGGCACAGATCCTGGACTTCATATCCTCCCAGACCCACGTCCCCATCATCAGCATCAGCGGAGGCTCGGCTGTAGTCCTGACCCCAAAGGTGACATCTTTTCCTTGTCGGGTCTATCTGGTGACAGGGAGGAGGAGGGGAAATTAGTGAGTTTGTTTTATTTGCTTAAAGCAATGGGACCCCATCCTCAATGAGTGTAAATCAGATTGGCTCCAGAGAAGTCAAGCTGACATCAGTGAAAGGTCTGGCTCCTAATTTGTGTGTATGTTCTGATTGCTATTTGCAGGGAAGAGCAAATTGCTCCCATATTGCCCACAGTGCCTGTGATACACAGCAGCCTGGCAGGAAGTTGTGCTAGCAATCCAGTGATATATGTTTAAGAGCTAGGCAATGCAGACCTGCATTTGAATTTATAGGAAAGCTGGAGGGCATCAAAGTGACTCTAACAGAAGATCTATGACTGTTATGACCTATTTCAGGTAGTGCCCACTATGTGCCAGGCACTTTTCAAGCATTCAAGGATGCTCTGATTAGCTTAACTGAAGAAAATAAGCAGTTAGTTTATGTGCCGGGTGGTAGATAGCTCTTGCTGCTTTCCCTCCCAAGCCTCTGAAAGTAACGCTTGTCCCCTGACTCCACTGAAAGTCCCTCTCTTTCTCATGCATTTACATGGACGCTGCATTTCCTGAGTCCTGATCTATGTCTGCACACTGGCACTCCTGCTGGGAAGTGACAGCAGAGTGACAGCTGCCACTAAGACCCTGGCATCACTCACCACTGCAGAGACTGAGGCAGTAACAGGGTTTGTTAAGCACCTCTGAGAGCTCATTTTTGAAAATATATGCCTCTTCAGTGGCTGTGTATGCGGCTGTCACCAGTAATAGCATGGGCAAGACAGAGACGTGAAGGCAAATTCAGGGAGCTGTTATGGTCCTGGATCAAACTCTTCTGACTCAAAAGAGGGAAGGTGACACCAGCTCTATCATTGCTGAGGGGGCTTCAGGGAACTAGCATGCCTTTCGTCTAACAGGCTGCAGGTCTGGGCCCACTTGGTGCTGTGAAACAGGGTCATGTGCACAATGCCATGTTTCAGCCACCTGTGTCCAGAAGTGTTAGGTCTAGGGGAGTGCTTGGTGCTTACCATCTCTTAGGATTAGACCTTAGATTCCTTTCAGTTTAGCAGTGAACCCTCTGATTTAATCCCTGTTTGCCCTGTTGTTGGGTTTAAGTTGGTGCGGGGGGGGAACCTTTAGGGACTTCAGCTTGAACCAAAGAAATCACTCCATCCACTGGCAGCAGTTGCTGTTATCTGTTGGGAGAAGGTCTGAGACTGAGATACCTGGCATGTGTGTGTGTGACGTGACTGGGGTGAGCACTGGAAGGAAATAGGAATTGGATGGGGTGGGGGTGCAAGGGCCAGCAGTTTGGAGCAGTGCTGAAGCTGACTAAATGAAGCTGAAAGGAGATACTAAAAGGAAGGGACAGGGCAGAGCTGCGTGAAAACAAGGCCAATCCCTTTCCTCTGCTGGTATATCTTCCCCCGCCCCAACTTGCCAGAACCAGATAACCCCAACTGTTGGCTCCTGGAGCTTTCCTGCCTGGGGCCTTATTCAGTAAGGCCCTAAGCACCCTCCTCTGACTGAATTTAGCAGGAGTTAAAGGCATCCAGAGTCACAGCAGACCATTCAGAGCTCCCAGGACTGCCTCTGCCTCAATAAGACCCACTGAAATTCAGCTCAGGCGAGCAAGGTAGCATCCAAGCCCAGCCCAGCGGAGGTGAGCCCAGTGCCCAGGCTGCTGCAGGGTGCTTTGGGCCACACACTTGGCGATTATTTGTTTGCCCATCACTGGGTGTCATCCACTGTTACCATCATGTGCTTGTAGGGGGATGTATAAAGATCTCCCTGAGCCTTATTTGTGGCAGGCATTCGTGGTGGTTCAGTACCAGGTTCTCATGGGCAGTTGGTGTATTCAGCTGGCCTGGAAAACTCAGCAGAAAAAAACAGGCCAGTCTACCTCTTTGCACTGGTGAGGGTCTGGGATGAGACCTTGTCCAAGTGCTCCATTGCAGGCAGTGTCGGCTCTTACAGAGGGATTTGTGGGGAGGTGGCCTGGGCTGCCCAGTGCTGTGACCCAAAGTGGGGCCTGGAGCCCTTTCCCCAGCCAGAAGCAGCTTGAATCTTGGCATTAACCGGCCCAGCTCGATCTGGGAAAGACCCAGTCTAAAAGGGGCAGCTTGTGAGTTGGGCTTAGGACCCTGAGCTGAGGAAGAGGCCCAGGTTGTGGCACTAGCAGTGATTTTAGGACAAGGAGGAAGGACCTTCCTTATATTTGATGGCACATTTCAGTGATGTAGCTAGGTTGTTTTTCTTCAGCACAAGGAACATCCAGGTCTGGTTCCAGACCTAGCTCTGATCATCCTGCAGCTGGGGGACAGGGCTCTACAGCACTAGGATAACTCGGTTTCTTTGTGACAGGGGATTTGGGGCTCCTCTCCTCTTCCTGCTGGCACTTGAGTTTAAGGAGTAGCATTGACAGTGTATAAAGGAGCTGGCTCGCATGTCTGCCATGGCCAGCTCCAAACCTCCTGTACCTTATCTGTCTCTATTGCCTTCTCTCTGCCCTTCCTACTACTGGCCCTTCTGCCCCTTACATTAGCATCTGGGCACTTGTGTTGCAAAAATATTGTCCTTCATGGATCCTTCCGTATCAAACAGCTTTTTTGCATTTTATCTATCATCTGGTTTTCAAAGCTCTGCAGTGACAGTCTCTCCTCTCTCTGTAGGATGCACCTCTTAACTTCTCTTTCCTCTCTGCTAACCTTATTGTGTGCCTCTTAACTATAAAACCTCTTGGGATGCTGCTTGTACCAATGCCCCTATACAGAGTCTGGGCCTGACCCTGCCATTGTTATGTATGCAGACTTCTTGATTTCAGCAAGAGTTCTCTGCACAGACTTTGCAGGATTTGTCCCTAGAATTTCACTGCATTAAACAGAGAAGAGATGCCTGGAACCCAGTCTCCTGTGTATTTAAAGCCTTCGTGTGTGTTTTGGTCGGCAGCTTGGAGTCTCCAAGAGCTTTTAAGCCTAATGTTTAGAAAGGTCCCTATCTGAGCTTCCAGTTCTTTAGGTCCAGATTCACACCTGCAAACAATTATGCCTGAAATGTTGCACCTAGGCACAATAGATGCTAATGACATGTCTGCTTTCCTGCTTTGCTGATCCCACAAAGCAGCTACATGTGCATGAGTTGAACTTGCAGTTCAATTGTGGCCACAAACTTTTTGCTAAAAAATTGACTAATGTTAAGGCCAGTGGGACTCCTGGAGAGAATCTGATGCCCTTAATCTTGCGAAGTACCTTGAGCTAGACCCAGTTGATTACAAATAATCCCTGAATTTGCTGTGCTCTGGACCAGGCAGCTGCAGCTTTCTCTGCTCCTTCTCATTCTCTCCCAGTAGACTCGACTGATATTTTTTAGAGGGTTTATTTCTGGGGAGTGCAATGTTTTTGGTTGCTTGCAGGCATGCCCTGCTTCTCCTTCTTTGGAGCTGTTTCTTATTTGTTTGTAAACTCCTATACAATAGACTTCTCAAACCCAGGGGAATCTCCTCTTCCCCACCGATTTATCCACCCACTAATGATGAATTATCTGGGAATTCACCTTCTGTGCAGCCATGTCTCATTGGCAAAAATAATTTAAAGAAGCAGCTTCTTTGCACCAAAAAAATCCTACTGCCTCCTCCATGACCTTTTGCAAATTCTATTTTGTAACTCGTTTAGCATGGAATCAGATCAATTAAAATTTGCTAACAAGAGTGACAGATGGCTTGGAGGGTAGGGGGGAAGGAGATGGCCAGTGGGACCTTTGGAAAGGAAAGGTGGGTGTGGGGCAGGTATAGATTTGTAAAATGAGCTGAACAGAATGTAACTCATCAGGAAGGTTTATTCTTTTCACACAAATGTTTAATTTTTTTTAATGATTTGAATGAAAAAATATTGGGCACCTTTTGAAGTTGCAGAAACATTAAATTAAGGATAAATTATGTCAAAGGAAATGTTAATCCTAGAAATAATCCTTTCGCTCACTCGCCCATTTCTGATGGAACAAGTGTCCTAAAGTGCTAGGGCTTTCTCCATTTCCTAGCTCCTTGCAGGTGATTTGCTTTGATTGGCAAAATCCAGCTTATGTAGGATCAAAAGTGAAATGTGGGTCTTGGAGCGGGTATCACAGGAGACGTAGGGTAGGAAAGGGAAGGTCCTGAATATACAACATGGGAAATGGAAGAGATTTGGGACCTGGTGATTGTGAGAATCTGGGCAGAAGGTACAGGATTAGGGATGGGAAGTGTTGGATTAGGAAGAAGAAGGGGGCACAGTCAGAGGGGAGGGATAAATGATAAGGTATGGGAAAATTGGATAGCAGGAAAATCCATATCAAGACAGAGCAGCAGAGCAAGAATGAGGCTGAAGGAGCAGTTCACATCCCATCACTTTGTGGACTTGTCCTTTGCTCTGAAGAATGAAGTACATTGGAGGGATGGGCTAAGAAATTAAGGGAGGACAGTGGGACTGGGAGTGGACAATACCTGACGGCAGATAAAGGAAAGGGGTGGGGGCTGCAGGATTAGAGTAGCAGCTATAGTAAAAATCCTCTGCCGTTAAGCTTCCCTGCTCTCTGGAGCCCAGGAAGTTATGCTGCTGGCTGTGACCTGTGTTTTTGTGGTTGTACGTGAGACTGAAACGCAGGAAAGTGAGTGACATGCCTAGGGTCAGTCATGGGTCTGGTGACTGAGTTGGCGACAGAGTCCCTTTCCCTTAGCCCAAGCTGCATCTGCTGGCCTGGGCTGTCTGTCAGGGCCCGAGTTAGGGTTGGGGATGGGGGTGGTGTCTCCCTAGTGATGTCTGGAGCATGTGAAGGTTTGCAGAGCAATGAGACTGACACCTGGGGGGCTATTTGTGCTGCACTGCCTGCTAACCCATTGTCCTGCCTCTGAGGCATGGTTCTCCCCTCCAGGAACCTGGCTCTGCTTTTCTTCAACTGGGGGTCTCCATCGAGCAGCAGATCCAGGTCATCTTCAAGGTTTTGGAGGAATATGACTGGGGCTCCTTTGCGGTCATCACCAGTCTGTACCCTGGGTACAACATCTTCCTGGATGTGATCCGTTCCTTCACAGATGCCAGCTACTTTGGCTGGGAACTCCAGGATGTCTTGACCTTTGAGATGACCCAGGATGGGAGTAACTCCAAAACCCAGCGCCTGCTGCGGCAGATTGATGCTCAGGTGATGATTGTGTACTGCTCACGGGAGGAGGCTGAGTACCTTTTCCAGGTGGCAGAGGAGGCCGGCTTGATTGGTCCTGGCTATGTCTGGATTGTGCCCAGCCTGACGGTGGGGAACATGGAGGTCCCGCCGGTCTCTTTCCCCATCGGTCTCATCAGCGTGGTGACCGAGAGCTGGAAGATGAGCCTGCGGCAGAAGGTCCGGGATGGCGTGGCCATCATTGCCATGGGGGCGCTGAGCTACTACAGGACCCGCGGGCACCTCCCAGATGTGGGCAAGGACTGTAAGACACCTCCCAGCACTGTCACAAACAGCACCTTCTACAGGTCAGCACAGGAGAGCTACTTCCAGGTGGCCTCCATCCGTGTCTGGCATTGGCAGCTTGCGTGGTGGGGGTCAGGGAAACCCCTTTTGGGTGTGGGTCATGGTATCTATTGCATGAGGGTGGACTCCACCAGATGCAAGGGAGGCCTCAGGAAGGTAGAGGGCCTGGGGCCTGAGAGAGAGAGAATAAATAAGTCCTGGGCTCCACATCTTGGGGAGCAAGGATGCTTTGTAGTTAGCTTTGAGCTGGAGAGACCACTTCAGTCCCCATACCCCAAGCCTGGGGGCTTGTGCATGGGTCTGCACTGCCAGCTGGCTGCCAGAGATTAAAACCTGCTCTCCTCTTCCCACCGTGTTCTCAGTGCAAAAGCATCAAGTGGGACTGGGTGGTCACCACAGACCTGGAGCGAGGAGAAAAGGAGCCGAGGGAGGGGAAAGAACGGGAGGGAGCAGGTGAGCGGGGTGAGGTAGGGAGAGGATGGGACCAGACTAAGAAGCAGGAAGGAGCTCACTGAGCACGGCGGTTTTAATTTCCAGTTTCTAACGAGCATACCTGGGTCGTGACCCTCAGTAATTAAACACGGGCTTTGGGTTAGGTTGATCTGGGCTGTGGGGATGTCTCAGCCCCTGGGAGTCTCCAGCTTATCGTTAAGTGGGGGTGGGTGCGGGGGGCTGGATAAAGGAGGGAAGGAGCTGGAGGGAGAAGGAGAGAGGCAGCTGGGGTGGGAGCCTGCCTGAAGGAGTGATGCTGATTGGGAGCGATTCCAGTCACCAGGCTGGTCTCGTGCGCTGCAGCTGTGCATGCTGGCACTCGGCTCTCATCCACAGGCACTGTGCCAATCCAGTGACCTTGCTGCCGCTCCCTGTCCCACCCTGCCCCCACCGCGCACCCCCGATTTGCTGGTTTGGAGTCTTCTGTCCTTTCTCCCACTTGCCTCTGAGTGGTTTGTGGTTCACACCATTGGGGGAAAGGACAGGGGTGAGGTTTAAGGTCCTTGGGTCTCAGATTTCCTCTTGTGCATCTACGTTTGCCTGAGGGGATGCCTGTGCCTCTCTGCCTCCCTCTGTAACTCATGGACTGTAAGGAAACCAGAGAGGAGGGCAAAAGCCTGGCAAGGCTGATTAGTGGATTGATGACTTAACATCCAGCCTCTTGATGCTACGATGACAGCTGAAGTTAGACGCGTCTCCTCATCTTCCCCCCACACCAGTCTCTTTTCACTTTACATTTGCTATCAGGATGTGCTTGTCTGCAGGTCCTTGCTGTACCCCAGATGAGTTACCCCATCCTGAGTATATATACATACACATACATACCATTGTATAGCACTGCCCACCCTAGCTCTTAAAGTGCTGGCTGGAGACAGGGCAGCCTTGTCCCTGTTTGACAGCTGGGGAAACTGAGGCACACGGCAGGGAGGTAACTATACCAAGATTTTACACCCAGTCTGTGGCAGAGCCCAGCCCTCACTCTTCAGCATAGCGCTTCCTGCGCTAGGTGAACCTGTCCAATAGACTGCGGAGATGTGATGGGGAGAGGCCTGTTTGAAGTCTGGATGAGCCAGATGTGCCGTTTGTGGGCTGGAGAGAGGATGGGAGATCTCTAGCCAGGTCTGGGAAGCTCCTCCCTGTCCTGACCATGGTCTCTTTCATTCAATCCCAACCAGCCACATGCTGAATGTGACGTGGGAGCACCGGGACTTCTCCTTCAACGAAGGTGGCTATTTGGTGAGGCCCACCATGGTGGTGATCTCGCTGAACCGGCACCGGCTCTGGGAGATGGTAAGGGCTCCTTTCCACCTGCTCTCACCCAAGCGTTACCACTTAGGGAAACCTTTGCCTTCTAAACGCAGTCTGCTATGGTAGCCCTCAGATGGGCATTAGGGCTGGAGGGAGAGGTTATTCCCAAAAGGTTCTCTGGGCTCTAAGATTGGTAGAGAGGAGAAGAGGTTGCTGTACTTGGCTAACAGGATACCAGGATAAATATACTAAAATAGCATTGTATGAAGTAGGTTGTCATCTACAAAAGCACCTGTCTCTGAACAAGAGTCTACATGGTGACTACTTTCTGACTAACCGCCTAAGCATCCTAAATGTGATGTAGCAGCTATGTGCTCTGTTTCTCCTTCCTCTCCAAACTTGCTCTTCAAGCATAGGTTTCCCTATGTTTTCACTTCTCCCAGCAGCTCTTAACAGGCTTCCGTTCCAGTCGTAGAGACACTGTCCATCCCTGTCCTAGACTCCCGGGCCCCTTTTAGATCTCCCTGCTTGCTCGCACTACAGTCCCCTGTCCCCTGCTGTTTCCCCAAGTCAGATTGCCTCGTACCCTCCAGGTGCCCTCCCGCAGCCTGAAGATCTTCAACACTGTCCCTCCTTAATAGGACCTCCTCAGCCCCCCATCAGAGTCCTGCTTCTTCTGGATGAACTTCTGTTTTGTTCCAGGCATGACACGCGGTTCCTCACTCTGAACTGCGGTTTTAAACCCAAGGCTGGCATATGCTATGAGTAGAATTGAAAGGCCTGTTTCCAGTCCTTGGAAGTCAGGCATATTGGAAAGGACTTTGGCTTGGGTCACTCTTTTAAGCTGGAGGCTTTCTTCTGAGAGGGTGAGGAACACCATATGTATGAAGCAGCCCTCCGGGAAGCCACAGCCCATGGAGGTGTCAAATGGTGAGGACTCAGGGCATGATGAGAGCCGGAGGGGAAAGGGGAGAGCTCATGTGCTGTAGGGAGTTAGTAACAGCTCCGTTTGTATGCTGTTCAGTAACCAGTCAGGGGAATGCAGCAGGCCTGGGTTAGCCTCTTTCAGTGGCTCTGAGTTTTAGTAGTTCACCCTTGTGCAATCTGAACCTTGTACAATGTAGCTACTGCTTCCATCTGGCTCATGCTGGAGCCATTGAAAGGTGCAGTTCCCCACACTTCTGTCTGAACTACTGCCCTTGCATGGCTTCGGAGGAGTGGGATATGCTGGGTTTGTGAGAGTGATAGAACAGAAGACTGCTAGATCATTAATGATCTCAAAGTGGTTTTACTAAGGTCGGAGAATGAATAATGAAATGCCGGTCAAATGTAGGTGACGTTCAGCCAGCCTGAATTGCTTTGTGGATGCCTTTGTGCATGCTCTTGTTCTTCCTTCCCATGGCCGGTCTTGCTGTGTGCGAGTAAGTGGCTGCATCTTATCCCAGAAGTAGTCAATGAAGTTTTGTAGGTCTAGAAGACATCTTTGGTGGACACTTGGTGCAAGTTAGATGTATGTGTTTTGATATGGGGACTGAAAAAAAAATCCCAAATATATATTTTTTTTTCTTTCTCGACTTAAAACCAAACCTTTTTTTTTTTCTGTTGTCATTTGCTTGTTTGTTTTAATGAAAAACTGAGGAAATCCTTTTGGCATGAAAGAAAACATTGATTTCAGTTTTGCGCTATTTGCTTTGTAAAAGTATTTGAAAACAAATCAAATCCAACTATATTTGGCCTCCAAACGTTGTTCTGAAATGGAAAAATCCAAATGTTTCATTTAAAAAACAAACAAACATGTTGAATGAAACTCGTTCCACCCCAAAAAAATTTTGGTTTCCCAGACAGAGCTGCATTTTTCAGTAAATCAAACTATTTGGTTTAAAAAGAGTCTCCTTGTCTCTGTTTGGATGGAAAGCACCAATGTGTTTACTGGATAGCCTGTGCTGAGAGCTGATATCCACACAGGACCCCAAGAGGGACCCTCCAGGCTCCTGAGGAGGGTGTTAGTCGGCTTGGGATGTGCAGTCAGCTGTTGACTGTGGCATCAAATCAGCCTGGAGGCAAATCAGCTAGCAGATGAGCAGCCATGACCTCAGGTTTCCTCGGAGGCCAGTGCAAACGCCACCTGTTTATCAGAGTTGGGCACACAGGGCAATAGCATTAGCAGCTACAACAAGAAGCAGCCTGCCACTGTTTCTTTCCAATTTTAGGCCAATGCTTTTTTCCCTGGGGTGGCATCACTTTAGCTTCTGGTCTAGGAAAATGAGCTTGCTAGCAGAGCCATTTGCTGGCAGAGGTTGTCTAAGGCTAATACAGCTGGACTCTCCTAGAAAGCAAAATTTGTCTGGATTATTGTGGCAGGAGCTAGCTTCCACAAGGGACGGGGAAGGTGGACAGAAGTAAACCACCTAACCTTTGTTTACAGTCAGCGCGGTCTGATTATCAAATGAAACAAATGAGCTACAGGCTAATAATTATTTGGAGAAATGAGTTGGCAAATTGCTCTGCATAGTGAATGGATCCCAGATAGAGGAGAGGGGAAAAGTGTTGAATAGGTGATTTGCTCCTTGTTGCGGGTCCAGCAGAGCTCTCTGATACCTGCAGCCACCTGGGCCTTCCTTCTCCTGCCTCTTCCTCCTTTATAGCAGCGCAGCGAGGGTGGGGATTGCAGAAGGCAATGGGTCTGCTTTGAACCCTAGCAATAGTCTCACCTCCCCCATTGCTTGGCAGCATTTCCCCAGGTGTTGACTGTAAGGCTGAAGTTACACGTTACACTTAGACCATACTAAGGGCACTTAAAACATGATAAAGCTCTTTCATTTGTGCCAAGTCCCCCCGAGCATCTCGGAGTTACTTCACTTTAGGTGAGGATTAACTCTGGGCCGTGTGACCTAGCTTGTGTTAGGGTAACTTCAGTCTGCTCCATGGAGATGAAACAAGCACTTTTTAGTTCTCCAGCACCCCAGGTGCACGTCTCCCAGCCCCCTCTTCACTAATAGTGCCCAGGTGTCCTGGCTCCTAGTCACATCCCTGGTTCCTGGCTATGCCCCTGCACACCCTCTAGTGGCAAGTCAGAGCTGTGAAGGCAAGAAACGGTATTAATCCTTAACATGCGGGTGCTCATAGCACATTTAACAGTGCTTCACAGTCCACAGATTTAGCACAGTCTAAGTGTAATGTGTAACTTCACCCTAATGCTGCTCCCTCCCCTCTTGGCAGGTGGGGAAATGGGAGAAGGGGATCATCCACATGAAGTACCCTGTGTGGCCCCGTTATGGCTCCTTCCTGCAGCCCATGTCGGACAATCGTCACCTTACCGTAGCCACCCTGGAAGAGAGACCCTTTGTGATTGTGGAGAACACGGATCCCACCACTGGAGTCTGCGTGCGCAACACCGTGCCCTGCCGGAAGCAAACCAACTACACCGAGGGGTAAGCGGGCAGGCAGGGGGGTGGCTTGAGGTGTCATATCAATCTATGTCAGAGCAGAGTTAATTTAAACATCTCCAGGTCTGAGAAACACTGTTTGCAGAACCAGGTGGTCCAGCTCCTGCCCAGCTGGGATCGGAGCTTTGGAAGCTACATTGGTAGCAGGGAGATGCTACTTGTGCTAAAAACAGGCTTCCTGAGTATTTTCAAACAGGAATGTTGTGGTTTGGGTTGGATGGGGTGATAGGGGCCTGTTGCAGCAGGGTTTCTTATCACAGCTGTAAGAGCTCTGTCACGCCCAGCTGGAGAGAGAGCTTTGAACTGGGCTTTCGTCCAGGCCTGAGTCTTACAGGTGGGAGCTTCTGGCTCTTGCTAGACTTGAGTTATGACACAGCTGGAGCCCTCTGGGAGCAGGCTCTGGGGCTTCGGCTCAGTGCCTGTAAACGCAGTGTTTTCCCAACAGGTTGGCTGCTGCCCTAGCCCATCAATTATAGTTCCAGACAGTGAGAGTCTGTAGATTTAGGGCTGTGGCTGAGGTTCCTCAGAGACTACCTTCTGGAAAGGTGGCCATGAAGATGCTCCTGGAAGGTGTCCCTGCAGGGATGCAGCTAGACAGTCCTGTGCATGGGTATTAATCGCCTGTCCACAGCTGACCCCTGCAACCTGTTGATCAGAGGTGTCAGCTGGGCTGCAGGAGAGTGAGCTTTCCTTGGCAGATCTTCTGGGCAGTCATCCTACACCTATTTCAGACTTTCTGCCACTCTTTCCTTCCCACAAGGGACCAGGCATTGCTCAACAGTCATCCCCTGCCCCCTGGGGAGAGAAACATATGTTCCTCTCCCAATAATAGCTGCCACCCCATGCTCTTCTAGCTTTCCCAGCGTGTTAACAATGCCACCCCTTACCGTGTCATTTGGTTTTCCTCAATGGCCCTGATTCCTGCTGCATAAACCTCTATGGCTTCTGTGCAATCATTTTACTTTAACTCAGCAAGGGCCAACCTTTTTTGGCAGGTGTGCCACACATTAGTTCCTCACCCTCCCCAGGTACCACTCCAATCTTCTTCTCATGCTTAGTCTGTTGCTCTGTTTTCTGCTCCCTCTCTGATTTGTTGCTGTGCCCTCTGCCCTGTTGGTCACTGTGCTTCCTGCCTAATCTGCTGCTCTGCTTTCTGCTCCCTTCCCAATCTGTTGCATGCCACACGGCCCCTGTGCCACTCATGGTACCCGTGCCACAGGTTGGCCACCCCTGTCGCAACTGATGTAAAATCCTGCTGACTGTGTGTTGTACTCATTGTCAGTGCTCTGGATTCAAGAATCCAGTCCTTGCGGTCATTGTTTTGAAGCTGTGCAAAAGGCATGTGAAATGTCACAGCTGGTACAGGTAAGAGCAGGGTTGTGGCATGGCTGTGCTGGGTGCCCACTTTACATGGATATATAAACAGTCACCTGAGATACAGGTCCGTGGGATGAGGCTTCATAGCCCTGGGGCTGCTCCATGTGCCCTCTCTACAGGCAAAAGTGGGACCTGACCTGTTTGCTGCAGCATCACCTGTCTCTGGGAAATACCTGTGCATATACACAAGTCTGCTTAATGCCTTGCTTCCAGGGGAGATGGGCCTGCAGACCCCTACACCAAGCTCTGTTGCAAGGGCTTCTGCATCGATATCCTGAAGAAGCTGGCCAAGGCAGTGAAGTTCTCCTACGACCTCTACCTGGTAACCAATGGAAAGCATGGGAAGATAGTGCGTGGCGTCTGGAACGGGATGATTGGCGAGGTAGGGAGGACATGGTTTTTTGCAATGCACCTCTCCTCGGGAAGGGCTGCACTAGCAGCCTGTTGCCAGCAGTGGACCTGAGCCCTTGAATCGCAAGTTGTGCCAGTTCCCCGCTGTCAGCGAATAGCTCTGAAACCCATGGGCAAAATGTATGCCTCATTCTCCTCCGGTGGCTTGCAGTTCCTCCCTTAGGTCATGTGGTGGAGGTCTGTGCTGTGTATCGCAGTGTCGTTCCATGTACTGGAATTCCTCGCAGTTTGGTTCTATTTTAAGTTGGAAGTTAAATTAAAGATAAAGAGAAGGACTATTTTAGCCACAAAGTGAAGCACTCAGAGCTTGGGAGGTGTCAGTGCTAAGTTAGCAACCTTATTTCAGCACCTTGTGTGTCCATTACATTACAGTCTTTAATGGCACGATCGCATCCCATTTTTTTTCCCAGAGATCCTGGCATTACTCAGTGGAAGGGTCATTATTTAAACCATCTTTTTATCCTCCCCTTTTAAGCATCATGCGATACCCCCTGCATTGAATGCAACCGTTTTTATTACCTTTTGGGCATTGCAAAGGTGCTTTCACTATGGCAGGCAAGTGCTTTTGCACCTCATAGACTAACTAAATCAGATGTATAAGCTTTCCTAAGCAGCAGCTTGAGCCAGCTCTGACGGTGAATGCTTATACATATGAGATTTAGTTAGCTCATAAGGTGCAAAGCTACCCTGCCTTCTGCCTGACTAAGACTGCTGCCTACCTCTCTCTAGGCAAGTGTTTTGCCAATCTTTATACATTAATCTTTGCAGACCCCTGTGATATTATCCCCCTTCTTCCTCTGGGCAGCTAAGGCATAAAAAGGTGAAAGTCAAAATCGTGAGAAGTATCTGCCCGTTTTGGGTGCCCAGCGTAAGACGCTGACAGCAGGATGTTCCCAAACGTGGAGCAGTTTTGTAGTGCTCTACTTGTTCAAAACACAGCCCTGATCAACCTCGGTTGCAGTTGTGGCTCCTTAGCATTTCTGCTCATCTCACTCCGGGTGTCACATTGGATACCCAGAAATAGATGTGCCTAGGGGCCAGCTGTCAGCATTTAGGTTGAAGCGACTTGCCGTGAGGCAGGGAGAGAGTCCAGGTCTCCCGGATAGAATTCATCTGCCTTAATTGTGGGACCCTCCTCTGCAGCCTGCCATCCCTGGTCCTAATGTCGGTATATCTCCCAACTTCTGCAATAAATGAGGTTCATGGAAAGAATGGATGATCCTGCCTTGAGCAGGAGGCTGGACTGAATGTCCTTGGGAGGTCACTTCCACCTGTGCCTAACTCTGGCGGGCTTGACTCGGCAACCTGAATGTTCTTCTGTAGTTGTTTTGCGCTTGTGTGAGATGCTGATACACACTGGGTCCAATTCCCTGGTATAAACCAGCTGCTCTCCAGTGGGTAGCAAGAAAGGAGGTTTGAGTGTTGGATTCTGGCCTAGCAGCCATGTGTCTAAGTCGGTTATTCCTTTCCTGTCCTCAGGGCAGGGATGGCTTTAGGCTGCAGGTTGTGCAGTAGCCTGCCTGGCCCCTGGTGCGGCTGGCTGCTCTTTTATACCCTGTTTCCTTATGTGCCTGGGGCAGCAGAGAATAGCTGCCAGACAGTGTGCTGCAGCTGTGCCTCAGACATGCCCCCAATCTGCCGCTTACATTTTGGCTGGGGTGGATGCAGAGCTTTTATCCTATTTCTGTAGTTGCTGGGGTGGCACCCATGGCGTACACAAACCCTGGGGGGCACCTGTTGTATGCTGGCGGAATGGAGAAGAAGATCCTTGAAGTCACTAAGCATCAGTCTCTGAGCCTGTTAGAGGAAAACCAGTAATAAAGGGAGGAGTTTATCGTGAACACATTTTGGAGGCTGGGACAAGGAGAGTGCGAATGCTTTAGTACTAGTTGTTTTTTTTTTGCCATTTGCTGTGAAGGCTAGATGGAGAGGATGGTTGGCTTTGTGGGACCTGGTTAGCAATTGCCCCCTTTGCTCTGGATTTGCCTGGCCGTGTTCTTGATCACCTTCCCTGTCCCCAGGTATACTACAAGCGAGCAGACATGGCTATTGGGTCCCTCACCATCAATGAGGAGCGCTCTGAGATTGTGGATTTCTCTGTGCCCTTCGTGGAGACTGGCATCAGCGTCATGGTGGCCAGAAGCAACGGGACTGTCTCCCCATCTGCCTTCTTAGGTGAGCAAGTGCCTGTTTGGTGCTGGCATGGTGATTGTGTGTGAAGCCACGGGTGATGATGTTTAGAGAGGGGGAAATGAGTAGGGTGAGAAATGAGGATGAAGGTGTGGCCCTGCAGTTTACCTTCTGGGGTGAGTTTTCAGAAGGTCAGGTTGGCTAAGGCCCCAGTCTGGTGTGGAGAGTCCAGTTCTGTGGCACTGAGGGTCATGGGGTGTGTTGGCACGTCCAGGTTAATTCACGCCCTCAGCATTACTTGGAAGGAAGGCTGAACCAGAGAGGTGCCTGCCTTTTGGGGGATGAAAATTGCTGCTGACCTGATTGATGGGCTGATATCATTATCTGGCCTTGAAGGCTGGGTAGGCAGAGGTCCATGCAGGATCCCCACCTTGGTGCTAGGCTTTCTGCCATTTGTCATCAAGGAAGAAGCAAGGTTAGACAGAGAAGGGTACATGAGTCCAGCCAAACTGCATCCTAACCTGGCTCTTGTTAGTTAAGAAGAGAGAGGACTCCTGGATTTTATTTCTGATTCTGCTACTTGTGACCTTGGACAAGTCACTTGGCCTCTCTGCCTCAGCTTCCCTATCTATAAAATGACTCTAATAGCATCTCTCTTACAGGGTACTTGAGAGCTGAACTGATTATTTAATAGAGCACTCGGTGTTTCACTGATGAGGTGCTATAAAAGTGCAAAGAAGTAGCATCGTTATCCATGCATAAGTAATAGTTTCCCAATCTTTTTCCTACGACTGAACGCCTTGGCAATTGCCAAAGGAACTTCATGTCCCTGCGATTTTTGAAGGGGTGGTGACTGGCTGCAGTCTCTGAGTGGGATCAGCAATGAAACGATTAACCTATCCGCTGGGTTTGAGCTTATCCTGGGAACCTGCAAATGTTGGGGCCTCTTCCCTTGCAAAATCTGAACTCTTTCTGTGGGAAAAGCCTTGCTACTTGACCATGCTGTAATGTGGAGTGCAATTTTCAGCAGTGTCGTAACACAGAATTAGATTGTCTTGTGCAGGTTCTTGATGGATTCTGCTCATTTCCAGGGCCATAGGGTCCTTCTGCCATATGGTCTAGAAGGGGACTCTCTGGGGTTTAATGTTGGTGTTATGCTCTGCATGGTTATGATCTGTAGATTGGTCACTGATGACAAAAATGGGAAACTTGAAGTCCACTGAACCAGTCGTCTTAAAATGAAGGGTTTCATTAAAGGCTGCATTGCTGGAGGCTGTAGGTCCTCAGTGTCAATACAGGGTCAGAGCTGAGCAGGTCAGAACCAATGTGCCCGTGGCAACTTTTTGGTGGAATTTATGAAATGAGCTAATGCATCTCGGACAAGTTCCCGGAGGAGAAGAGACCATATTGCAGAAGTTTCTATTGACTGGCCTCCCTGCTGTTGGTGACATAACAGGCCAAGGTATAATTGTAGGCCACATGGCAGGGGTGCTAGTCTGGAAGGACAAATCTCAGGAGGATTTTCTATGGCTTGCATATATTCTGGGGGTATTTTCACTTCTTGAATAACCCTCAGGCTGCCAAATATTGGGCGTGTTCTTGAAGTCTCTTCCAAGAGTGGTGGCTCTTTCTTCACCAGGTTTGGCTTATGGAGTAGTGCCCCTCCTGGATGGAGACCTTACCATTGTCACATCCGGGCAAGAGCTGCCGCACCTTCTCTGAGAGAACTTTGAAGAGCAACCAGAAACTTCAGTGAGTGCAGAACACCTTAGAATAAGATGATCCATGCCCTGGGCAGTTCACCTTTGCTGCCTGGGTGTCCACATACAAATTTTAATCTCTCTTCCTGGGGTTGAGTACCCATCATTCTCATAATCCATTTGCCATTGTGGGTCCTCCGGAGTTTCAGAAATTGGGTCCGAAAACCTATGTTTTCTGGGGCTCAGATGTCTTGGAAACAGCCTCTCATTTAGCTGACATCAAACCCGCTGTGTCTGAGAAGAGCATTTGAGCTCAGGCTCACAGGGTGGGTGTTCTTGGTAGAGCATCCTTAGCTGTGACCTTGCATGGGTGGTCAAGATTTAGTGTAAAGGCCTCTCTCCTCCAGCTTTTGCTTGGGAAGGGCTGTAATTCAGAGCAGTTTACAGGAATGGGTTAAAGGAACAGGTTGAAGATGTTGATTGTATTTGTGACAGCATATGTTGATGATGCCATAGTTTTATATGCGGCTGCTATGCCTGCTGTAGGTAGCTGTTATGGATTGTAATTATGATTTCATTATACTAAAGCACCCACAGGCCAAGACAACGGCCACAATTGCAATAAAAATATTTTTGAAATGTCATTATTAAAAGGGTCATGTTGGCAAACTCCCTTAGTGCCGTATCAGAGAAACAAGATTCGTGGGGTGAAGAAATGTTTTTCATTGGAGGAACTTGTATAGTTGTGAGTGGTAGGAGACATCATTTTGGGCTTCATCTGCCCTTCATCAGGTCTGTCTGAGAAACAAGTTGTCACCGTCCAAGCTACACACAAGGTAGAACTAATGGTTTAATGTAATGTCATGATGTTAATAGATGTAATCACTTGAAAAGGGCAGTGGGCATTTATTACCTGTGGGGCAAAAAAAAGTTAGCAGAGGAAGATGTGAAAGGTAAGTTTTAATGAATCATAAAATCAATGTTTCAGTTATGTCCATGGGTTTTAGGGTCCAGGAAAGTTATGAGTTTCTGTTCCCAGGCTTGTCTTCTGGAGTTTCTGGGGGAAAGCAACTGAGCCTCCAACTTCACTGCTTTTCTACCTTTTCTCCTTCAAAATCTATTATTATACCCCTGCATACTCCAAGAGAAAACCATTCCAGGAACTTCTTACACTTGGTATGAAGTTGGAGTTGGGGTGCTCTACACTTCTGGCCCTTGCTGTTTGGAGGAGGTTGAAGAAGGTAGGGACTAAAGCCAGATTACATGGAGGCCAAGGTTGGGGTTTGATGGTGCTGAAATCTGTTCTTGCCAGACTGCACTTTGCTGAATTTGCAGTGTGTCTGAGAAGGGGAATTTCAGATGTAAGGTGGAGCGGGTTGGGAGTTCTCGGGGATGGTTTTCTGTTGGAGAATGCAGATGTGTTGAAATCTTTACAGGCTTGATTTTTGCCTTCAGCCCAGCCGACAGCATTTCCTTTCTGTAACAATAAGATGAACTATTAGACATTCTGCAGGTTGGTTTTCCTTCCAGATCAGAGCCAGATTTAAATTTAGAGATCCTTCCCAGCATCCTGACTTGCACTTCTCATTTGGGCCTGTATCTAATTTAACTCCATCTATCTTAATGAAACCACCCAGCACCCTGCAGGGTCCCAGTGAGAGCTGATCCCTCCTGCTGGAGGTGCCATTACTGCCCAGTTGCCCTCTGGGGTTAACTGAAGTGACTCAAGGCATTTTCACCCACTTAGTCTTGGCCTTAAATTTAGCCCCATGGAAGCAAAACTTCTCTGGTGGGAGTTACTGCTGCTATCACAGCACCTACATGCTCCAGATGAGATTAAAGACCCAGTGGGTTGGATATAGCCCCCATCCCAAAGAGCTTACAGATCTAAAGCAACAAGGCAGACAAAGGATGGGAGCAAGGAACCGCTGTTATCCTCACGTTACAGATGGGCACAGAGAGAGGAAGGTCACATGGGGGCTCTGTGCAGAGCTGAGAGCTTAACGCAGGTCTCTTGAATCCCTGGCCACTGCTTTAAGGACAAGGCCAACCTGAGGCAGCATGGCATGAGGGATGGGATGCATGAATTCAGCTGAGTGGAAGCAATGTGCCCATTGTCAGGTAAGGATATGGACACCACATCAGCGTCTCTGACAACACTGGAGGGCAGGCAGGGCTCCTGTGGCCCCCTCCCCTCTTTCCTGCAGTGAAACAAAGACTGTCATTTTCTTTCACTCGCTGCCAGATCTGCAGAAAGTCTAAGACACAAAAAGAAACCGGTTATGCAACGGTTCTTTTCAATGAATTGAATTTGGGACTGGCCAGGCTGAGATTATTCCTCGGGACGTTCGTTCCACAAACCCACTCTTTGCCTCTTGCACATTTTAATAACAGCATTTGAATAAATGGTTTTAAGTATTTCCTTGCAGGGTGGGGGGAAAACCTGAATGTTTAACTATGCAGGAAGTGTGCGTGACTGTGCACATGCCTGGGCACGCATGCTAGTCTGAAGGCTTATGATTGTACATGACTGCCTTGTGTGAGTACCCATCGCTTTGAGTTTCCTTAGTAATGCATGCTGCCTATCTGCACTTGTTTGAGGACAAGCATGTTTGCAGTGCCTGTCATGTGAACAGGTCCATATATGTGGATGCAAAGCTTCTGCATATATACACACCTAAGCGCATATGTTTCATAGTTTCACAGTTTCTAGGGTCGGAAGGGACCTGAGCAGATCATCAAGTCCGACCCCCCTGCCATGGCAGGAAAAGGTACTGGGGTCAAACGACCCCAGCAAGGTGTACATCTAGCCTCCTCTTAAAGCCCCCCAGGGTAGGAGCCAGCACTACTTCGCTTGGAAGTTGGTCCCAGATCCTAGCCGCCCTGACCGTGAAGTAGCGCTTCCTGATATCTAGTCTGAATCTCCCCTCTGCCAGCTTGTGACTGTTATTCCTGGTCACTCCTGGCGGTGCTCGGGGGAACAGGGACTCCCCCAGTGCCTGCTGGTCCCCCTGACTAGTTTGTAACAGGCCACTAGATCCCCCTCAGCCTTCTCTTGTGGAGGCTGAACAGGTTCAGGTCCCGCAGCCTCTCCTCGTAGGGCCTGCCCTGTTGTCCCCTGATCATGCGAGTGGCCTCCTCTGCACCCTCTCTATGTTGTCCACATCCCTCCTGAAGCGCGACACCCAGACCTGGACGCAGTACTCCAGCTGCGGCCTGACCAGTGCCGCATAGAGGGGGAGGATCACCTCCCTGGCCCTGCTTGAGATGCATCTGTGGATGCATGACAAGGTGCGGCTGGCCTTCCTGACTGCCGGCCCATGTTCATCTTGGCATCAATGATGACTCCAAGATCCTTTTCTTGTGGATGAATATGCATTGCGTGTTGCATGTGTTGTGTTGGAAAGTCCTGTAGTCCTTGCGAATGAGCATTTCTGGGAGTATATATTGCCCCTGTACTTTCATAGGTGTGTGTGCAAGCTTGATGGCCTGTCTCTATGTGCATGAGCTTACATTTGCAGTGTATGTTGCATGGTTCATACATGAGGGTCTCCTTTGTGTGTGAGTATATAGGTGAAAGTATTTTCCTGTGTAAATTGCTCTATGTAGGTGTACATGTATATCTATGTGTGCATGTGTAAGTGTACACATGTGTGGGAGAGAAACGGCATGTGCAGTACAGGCAGTTCTCGTACTTACAGTGGGTTGCCTCCTGGAAAAGGTGTTGTAAGTCAAAATGATGCAAGTTGAATCTGATTTTTCCTGTAGAAACAATGTTATAATAGGGCATTATGTTCCTCACCAAGGGCCTGATGCCCAACTCTTTATAGAAATAACCATAAACATCATATTTAAATCAACTGTTTAATCAACTATAAATGATATACACTGTACAGCATAAAGCTTTCTAAAGTGTACTGTATATACATTAGTTAAACAGGGCAATACAGTAACTAGTCACGTAACATTTTATTGAATCAGAAGGTGAAGGAGCACCTTCATCAGGGTCATGGGATTTGGAAGAGCTTCTTTGGGTTGATTTTGAGGAGACTTAGGGATACTTGATGGCTTTTTGAGAAACTGGTCCAGGGACTCTTTCTCAATGTAAATGTCCCTGTAGTGCCATAAGTGTGAGGATCCAGCGCTGTAAGTAATAATATGGGTGCAAATGGCGGAGCGCCGCAAGTGCGGATCGCCCTAAGTCGAGGACTGCCTGTGTTATGTAAGCACATCTGTTGGTCTGTGTATATTTGTGAGCTTGTCCAGGCTAGATATGCTTGCTTACACATTGGTATAAGCACATATGGTCCTTGAAGGTTTCTGTAACCTGTGTGCAAACCCAAGATGTTGCTGCCAAAAGCTGTTATCGTTTCTTCGTCTTCAGAGTTTTCTGCCTTCTGTGTTCTGGAACTGCAGGTTAAATGTGCAGCCAGACTCCCCGAGCCAGTGGAGAGGAGGGCAGATAACTGGAATCTAAATGTGCCAGTCCCCTGGCACCGGGGCTGTGAGACCAGGGTCAGAGGAGACAGGACCACCCTGGCTTTAGTCCTCTTCAGAAAGGTGTGTCCCACCACCTTACTTTGGAAACTTGCCTCGTGCCATAGGAGCAACCCTCACTGAGTGCGGTTACTTGTATCTGGCCAGGCCTCTGGGGTTTTACAGTTTCTCTGCTTTCTCCAGATTTGGGCCTTGCCATCTTGGGTATGATGATCTCTTCCTCCTGGCACAGGAAATATGAGCAGGGAAGTTCTGCCCAAGAGGAGCCAGGGTCAAGGTTCCCCACTCATTTTGTCTCACCTACGCTGTGTGTCCTCCCTTGGTCTCCCATCTCCCTCAACATGCTAATGAAAGGCATCTGATGCCATCAGATAAAGTTTCTCTCCTGCCTGACAGGGAAGGACACGCTGACAAATGGGCCTTGGTTGATGTATTTTGAGGGCCTGAATTAATCCCATCCTTCAGCCTGCCCTTTAACGATGGAGCTCTATCACTCCATGTGTCTGCTGCTGTCACCCAACAACTGCCACTGTCTCTTCTGCTTGGTCCCTCTCTGCCCTCAACGCCTCTTGCTGTTGGCGTCTCTTCCTGCCTCCCTTTTCCACGGCTGTCCCATCTCCCTTTTCATCTCTGTCCCTCTCTTGGCATCTCCTTCCCTCCTTTTGTGCCTGTCTTGGTTCTTCATACCCTATTCTCTCCCTCTCTGCTCCTCTCTATTGCTGTCTCTCACTGGGTGAGCCCTGAGTGCAGTGGGAAGGTGTGATCACTGCTTGGAGTGCTTTAATCTAGTTAGGTAACAGCAAGGCTGTAGCACCGTTAGTTTCAATACAGGCTCTGCAAACCCCTGGGTACCCTAATGCTCACCTGGACAGCTGACCAGCATCACAGCCCCCCACTGCCACACCTTCACTGTGATTCTTACCTAAATTAGGTAGACTAAAGCTACAGGCTATCACAGTGCAGGTTTACTCTTGGTAAATCCCTCCCTTGGCTTAGTCGATGATTAATATATCTGCTTTATTGTGCCTCTTTTTTACTGCTGGTGATTTTTTTTTTCCATCGCTACATCCCATTTTTCTGGAATTTATTTGCTGAATAATTTCTGCCACTAATAATTCTCAGTTTGTAGTTGGCGTTCAAGTGATTTACTGCAAGCAGTTGCTCCCCAGGCTGTTTCGACTGGATGTCTCGGGCACAGGATAGGTTTCTGTTTCCTGGCTGAGAAAAAGTAGCTTTTAGGATGCGGTTCCTAGTGTGAATGTTTGTGATTTCTTACCAGGCTTTCTCATCGGGAAGCTCACTCGCTCTTAGAAAATGACCCCAAACAGTGTGAAGGCAGTCACTTCTGTAACAGATGTATTCAAATAAGCATTTGTTCACGATTCAGGATATATTCCAATGAGCACCCACTTGTAACCTTAGCCTTACAATTCTGTTCTTCCTCCGTCAGGGGCCGGGACCACCTTTTTGCTTTGTCTTTACAGTGCTTGGTACAATGAATGCCTGGTCCTTGATGGTGGCTCCTAGGTGCTGTAGTAATCTGTTCACTTAGCGTCTGTATTACTTGTAACATTTTTTGATATGTGAATAATGCCTCAGGTTTCCTGCCATCACCGTTAGGATTTGATCAGGCAAGTAGATGCAATGTTTGGGTTGGTAAATTTTTGCAAGACCACTTTCCACAACTCTTTCTTCTCTCCTCACTGACCCCTGCTTGCTAACTTCTAGCTGCTTTCATCAGGTCTGACTTCAACTCTTGTGAATGGGGTGTCTCTGCTTCTTTCCATCTCCAGCTCTGATTTCACTGACATGGGGCAAGAGAGAAATGTATTTAGGAAGAGTGTACTCTGTGTATAGGCAATGCCACACCATAGGTATAGGGCATCTTTCAGCCTAAAGCAAAGGCTAGGGGATCCATAGGGTGCATCTTGTGCTGGGAATGGTAAGTCTGTCTTTACAGAGCAGTGATTCCCGACCAGGGTGCCGCGGCACTCTGGAGTGCACTGAGATCCTTTCAAGGGTGCCATGAGGTGTCACGCAGTGTTAGCGCTGTTAAGGGTGCAAACGTGTTTCACAGGATAAACCCAGAGGTTTCAAATAGGAATCGCTATAGCGTTCTGACTTGTTGCGGTCATTGAGTTCTTTGCAAGAGAAGAGTTGCTCTATTATTTTTCCGTAGTGAAAAACCAAGTAAAAAACAAAGAGGTGGCACTTTCTGAGGAGGCCTCAAGTCTAACAAGGGTTGCCTTGAGTCTAAAAAAGGCTGATAAACCACTGTAATAGGGCATGTGGTTTAAGGGAGATGTTTCTCTGAGGCTCAAGTTTGGGTCCTGCCATGTTAGTCAGTGTGAAGGGGCTGGTGTCTATACTTGCTTAAGCCTTACAGCCATGTGCGCACAAATCAATGGGACCGAGGCAGCACAACGCAGCACTGATTGACTCTTCCTTGCCTTCCAGAGCCCTACAGTCCAGCAGTGTGGGTGATGATGTTTGTGATGTGTCTCACTGTGGTTGCTGTCACCGTCTTCGTGTTTGAATATTTCAGCCCCGTCGGCTACAACCAGAACCTAACTAGTGGCAAAAGTAAGTCGCTCAAAGGGGCTGTGTGCACATGTTGTTGTGCAGGGGGTTGGAAAAGGGGTGGACTGCGTAACAGGTGTCCCCCTCCCCACTCCACGCAGGGCCATTCCCAAACCACAGTCTCGTGCCATGGCTCTGTTAGGGTGGTGTACAGGTTACCTTTAAACTGTCCTAAGGGCACTTAAAATGGCAACATTCACCCATGAAAGGGTGTTAACCTGTGCTTGGTACCCTCTAAACATTTTAAAGTTTTATGCCCATCTTGTTATTTTTGATCTGTTTTACCCAGGTCGTTCCAGGGCATTGCTAGTCTGTTCCAGGGAGGGGGAAAAAAAAAAAGCTCTATTTTCATAACTCCAACATCCCAGGATGCATCATTCCCAGGGCTTCCCAGTCCTTTCCCTGTGGACAAGCGTTCAACGATCCTGAATACTGCTCTGAAGGGGGATGGTGCTGACTGCAAGCAATCACTCCTCTCCTGTCCCGGGGAGTAGACTATGCATGCAGCGAGCATGCTGAGTCTCGGCTCTACCCTGGTGTGAGTGCTGACCCAACTCCCCCCCGCCCCCCGACTCAATCCCTGTTCAGTGAAACATGCAAGATTTTAATTTCTTATTATTTTTTATTATTTTTTTTTTTCCCCCTGCTCTGTTTTCTCTACTTTTTTCCCCCTGCCTGTTCAAGATTTTTTCCCTCCCACCTGCAGCTCTGGCTGGCTTTTCCTGGCTGCCGGGTGAGGGAAGCCACGGCTCTGCCCCAAAGGAAAGCTACAGCATGCAGTTATATGCCACCTTCCCCACCCCCGAACCCCCCAGAGGAGGGGTACAGTCCTGGGTCTTGTCCATGCGCCTGCTCACCAGACCTTTTAGCGGGAATCACAGTTGTGCAGGTCGGAGACGGCATTAAGATTTGACCTGCAACTGCTCTGAAGCCAGGAATGTTGTGCCATCGTAAAGTCAGAACAGATGTAAAATGTTTTCCAGGTAACCTGTAAGAGCACCCTTAGACTGTCCCAGCTTATCTTGCTGGGATCCTTCGACCCCAGCTGACTTCCTGCCCCTGGGGCAGGGGGCTGGACTCGATGATCTTCTGAGGTCCCTTCCAGCCGTAATGTCTATGAAATCTATGAAGCTAGAAGAGATTCCTTAAGCTGGTTCAGGGTCGACTGGTATTATGGCAGCGGGTGAACCCAGTTCCTTCCAAACCATTTGTATCCACTGCTGTCACCATCAGGCCAGATCATCTTGCCGGTGGATTTGTGTCCTGCCTGTTCCTCTGGTTTGGTTCTGCATCCTTGCCAGCTGGGGGAGAAGGTTTCTCTCTGTTGCTTTGCAGAGCAACAGGCCTGTCTCTGATTAAATTCATTAAGGCTTATCTATCCTGCTGTGCCCTTATTCTACTTTTCACACACTGGCAATGACCTCTCTGCTCCCCACCTGGGCATCACTGCCCTGCACCCCCGCCTCGCTCCAGGTTCAGGGAACCTGGGGGGTTTCTCAGCATTTCCCCTAGGTATTTTGCCAGTCAGCCAGAGATCAGGCATGGGGAGGAAAGGGGAGTGAAATGGAAGCTGTTATCTTCCAGGAGACGACAACTTAAAGCCCACAGCAGACTATGCAACCTATTTTTAGCTTTCATCTTCCAAGTGAACAAAGACTCCAGCCGAACTCGGCCAGGCAGAACCAGCCACGCCACTTCTCATGCTACCACCTATTTGTTCGCTCTGGGTTCGAGTAGTCTCGATTTTGTCCGCCTTTCTTTCCCTCTTATTTAATTTTTCTGGTACATGTCCCTGTTGTGGTGGGACAGGGAAATGCATTTCCATTCTACTTGCCCTAACTACAAGCAAAGTATTGAGCTGTTTCAGGAAGTGAGGTCAAAAAAGCAGCTGGTTAGTAGGTCTCCATGTCTCTCTGTGCTGAAATTCAGTCTTGGATCCTACCCTGAAACAGGTCTGGCAGGGTCCAGATCTATTCCTTTCACAGCCCAGAAATGCCCCGGCCAATGAAACAGGGCCACCTGCATTGTTCTGGCAGGATTTTGTTCCAGATTTCCCACCAGTATGTTGGAACCAAGCGATGGCTGAACAATCTCTACCTAGTGTTTCATACAGCTCAGTGCCTGGCAGCTGCAGTAACTGGTGATATAGAAATGCCTATGACAGATTAGCTGTTAGGGTAAGATGATGTTTTAAGAGATGGCATGCCTGGACCAGCTTGGAGGTCATGCTGCTGAGAGAGACCCATGGGATATGACCCCAAGGTATTTCAGTCCTAGGGAAACAGGTGGCTTTTACTGGCTGCATTCTGTAAAGCCAACGTATCTTCAGTACCTAGAGCCTCTGACACACTCATCTGAGGATCTCTGAAGCACGAAGCAGGTGACTGCAAGAGTTTTGCAGCACTGGTGTGGTCTGGGTTTCAGACCTCTCCATCCCTCTCTCTCTCTCTCTCATATCAACAAATGCCAGAAGGAAAAAAAGAGAATGAATTGACAATAACTTTCCCCCAAAGCTGCTCCTTGCCTGTATCTTTTTCAGGGGGGATGGGAGGGCCCCCATTTGGCAGGAAAATTAGACATTGAAAAAGAAACAGTAGTAGGAGTGGAAATCCTTCTTTTATCAAAAGCTCCAGGCTAACAGCCCCGAGAGGAGGTGTTGCCCCTGTTCATTTTCCACGAGACACAAACAGGGATACCTGAGGTCGAAGAACTGCACTGAGTTTATCTGAGCTGCTTTGAGTCACTCACAGCCACTTTTCTCCTTCCAGAGTCCGGTGGCCCCTCCTTCACCATTGGCAAATCTATCTGGCTGCTCTGGGCACTGGTCTTCAATAACTCGGTGCCCATTGAGAATCCAAAAGGCACCACCAGTAAGATTATGGTGCTCATCTGGGCTTTCTTTGCTGTGATATTCCTAGCCAGCTACACAGCTAACCTGGCGGCATTTATGATCCAGGAGCAATACATTGACACTGTCTCTGGGCTGAGCGATAAGAAGGTGAGGCGGGCTCCGGGCAAACAAATGCAGTCTGGGAGTGCATGCATGGCTGGGCAGAGTAGGCCACATGGAGGTTAGGGTCAAGGGATTGTGTTAGTCTTGACTAAACCTGCTTCACCTTCTGAACTAACCTGATCAAGTCAGGCTTGTGTAGCATGGGACTCTCTATGAAACCAGCTACAAAGAACCACGTGCTGAATCCATCAAAGCTCTGTTACTGCTCATCCTGACTCTTACTCCAGTCATTACATCTCTGGTACAGTGAGGCTAGCAGCTGGAGATGGTGGTGGTATACAACCCATGCAGCATACTTACCCTGCTCTGTATGAGGCATAAGGTGCATTGATAGGAGAAGGGACTGTGGGTAGACCTAGCCACTCATCCAAGAGGAGTCGGGGTAAAGGCGAGGGATTGAAGGGGAACACAGATTGGAGGACGTTGAAGTCTTTTGACCTAATGGGGAACAGATCTCATTGCTGAAAAGAAGGAGCAGAAGAGAAATCCACAGAAGTAGCCAAGGTGGAGAGCAAAAAGTGAAAAGCTAGTGGAGGGAACCAAGGAGCAGGCTCTCATGCAGAACAGGGGATTGCTGGGCTCTTTCCTCCCACTGTCGTCCATGGATAGTCCAGAGGAGTCATTCCCATGCTGTGGTGGGAGACACTGATGTGGTGTATCCTCTTGATGTGCCCCCTCTTGAGTACACAGCATGGGCTGGCCATCAGCTAGGAGCACCTTTCCGAACAGAATCGCCTTCTATAGGAAGCAGAGTTTGAGAAGCTGGCACCACCTTGAACTCTGGCAGTGCTGTCCTGCCCCTCCATGAGAGGCCGTAGGGCTCAACAGACAATGCTTACATGACTAGTGGTCAGGAGATGTGGGTTTGAGCCCCAGCTCCAGCTCTGTGCCTTGGTTTCCTTGATCTGCAAAATGGGAACAGTGAAATGTACCTTTGGAAAGCAGTTTGAGATCTGTGGGTGAAACATGTTGTGGGCCAGATCCTGTTTCACGTTTTGGAAACCAAAGTAGACTTGGCTGCCTACATGTGATCCTGTCCTACTCTGCTCGAGTCCTTGAAAAGCATGAGCGTGCCTACTTTTGTAACTCGCCTTCATCTGAGTCTCACAACTAAGTCACAAAAAGCAGCGAGCAGAGGAATGACCCATCTAGTTTTTCACTGGCGGTTTTCCTGGGATCTGAGTAGGGTGGAATAGGATCACGTCTAGTCACTTAAGTCCACTTGGGCACCTGCAGTGTAAAGCAGAATCTGGCCCTACATAAATAATGGAGTTCTGTTACCACTATCAGCGTGAGATGGAGAAGACCTTATCTCAACCATTGCATCTTCAGGAGGAGTAAAGGGCTGTTTACCACAGGGCTTTAAAATGTCTGAAGTGGAGGAATAGTGCAAGTGGGGGAAGATAGAAAAAGAGATGGAAAGTGACTGGAGCGGGCGGGCAGGGGCGCGTGTATGAGAGCCCTGTTACAGGAGGCTGGGAGTGAGAATTGAGAAGAGGGGATACAAGTGTGGGCCCTGACTCGGGCTTGTCAGGACCTGCGGGTTTGGACACTGTCATATAGATGTTAACAAAGTGAGAACTGCATTGTGGACACGTCAGCCCAGTATTCAGCCAGCTAGATGGACAGTGACAGGGTGGGAATAGATAGGAAGGGGAGGAAAGGAAAAGAGGCCGGATACAGGCGCAGGCTTGTTCTAACATTGGGCTGAAAGGAAAGTCCAAGAGGATGCTTGACTGCAGTGCTGGTTGCTGTGGACAAGGCAACTGGTTGTGGTTTGTGGCGCTTCCCTTTCCAGTTCCAGCGGCCCCAGGAGCAGTACCCGCCTTTCCGGTTTGGCACCGTTCCCAACGGCAGCACAGAGAGGAATATTCGGAGCAACTACCCCGACATGCACACGCACATGGTGAAATACAACCAGCGCTCAGTGGAGGATGCACTGACCAGCCTCAAAATGGGGTACGTCTCCCCTCCAGCTCCTCAGGCAAGATGCTTCCGTCCTGGCTCTCTGCTACCTCAGGCAAGCTTTTGCCTGAAGGAGGAGGGATGCTTTATGCCACATTCACATTTATGTTGGGGACCTGGGAGGGTGAAGGTGAAGTTTGTTGCACAATCTCCAGCTCATTGAGTGATTGTGGCTTTCACAATGGCCCTTTCCAAAGGGTGGCAACTTTGAGAGAGACAGCTGCACTCCCACTGCAGATAGCAGGAAACCCCAAGCTCCTTGGGTGTCTCCTGTGCAGATCATTTCCTCCCCCCCCGCCCATGGCATCACCATCTTTTAGAGGTGACAAATTTGACATCCTGATGCCTGGCAGCCCTTGGTGAACCCATGGCAATCCTTGTATGCACACAGGGCCATCAACCCTAGCAGCCTGCTGCACTTCAGCTCTGGTAATTGCATTCTGACAGTGTAATTTCCAAAGGAGACAGGTTGGTTTTTTCTGTCCCTTCACTTTAGTCCCTAAACTATTTGTATAGCATTGCTGTGAGTTGTTAAGCAGCTGATGCATTTCACTACCGTGGTGGCCACATTTCAGTGGTGTGCAAAGGGATCTGTACAGTTGTGTCATTGCCTTTTAGAAGATCTCACTTGGAGCAATGGGATTTGCTTAAGGCAGCCTTCACCAATTTGGGAGCATATGAAGCCCAAATTCCTCCTGAGCCTGGGTTTCTTGACTGCGGAGCTGGTAAGCTGCCTGAAATTTCAGCAGCCCCGCCTTGGGTAGAAAGGAACATGGAGGTCTGAGATTTGGGGTATCCAATGCCCTGGAAATAGTAATATTCGTTTTCCTCCTTCACTAGTTTTACCCCGATTGTATCTAATTCTTTCCTGCCTCTCTGAGTGCTGCCCTTGCGCTGATCTCTCTCCTTGCTTCCAGGAAGCTGGATGCCTTTATCTACGATGCTGCGGTGCTGAATTACATGGCTGGGAAGGATGAGGGCTGCAAGCTGGTGACTATTGGCAGTGGGAAAGTCTTTGCAACCACTGGCTATGGCATTGCCCTCCAGAAGGATTCCCGGTGGAAGAGGGCGATCGACTTGGCTCTTCTGCAGTTCCTGGGAGACGGTGGGTATCTTTCCCTGCCGGGAGCTGGGCAGCAGGAATAGTCCACCCCTTACCTGGTGAAGGTCTTACAGCTCATCCCTCCCAGAGGTCACAGAACAATGTTATCACACTTCTTTCCCTGCAGAGCTGAGCCAACAATGTTATCACAAGAATCAGCCATTACAAAGGAGGGTTGCCTATCTCTCATCTTCTCCTGCTTATTTCATCTTCTCTTTCTCTCTGTCTCTCTCTCCTTCTTCTCTGTGATACAAAGCTGCTGCTGTTTTATTTAAAAATGAAATCCTTAAGAACCAGGAGAGGATCCTGCAGCCCCTTCAAGCCAATACTTGCATTACAGAGTCATCCAGATAGCGGGCCCCTCTTCGGCTAGCAGAAATTGCATCTGCTGAGAATCTTGACCCCCAAAGTTTTCAGGCTCTCTGCTCCATAGAAATCACTTAGGATGAGTATCTTTTCTCTGAGTACCTTCGAGAAACCTGGTGCCGGACTCTGTGCAGTCAAGCAGAGGCTCTGTCGGGTGAGCTGCATGTTAGAGAAAGTACCAAGAAGGATTCAGAAAGCTGTTCTTTTCTGTCGGGTTGTTTGTGGTTAACATTAAATCAGGCCCAGTCTCTCCTGTTTGGTGTCTGGAAGTTATTCTTTCTGAAATCTCTCTTCCTTCTCAAAGGAAATAAAACACTTCTGGTAGGTTTGAGACTTCAAGTGATCTGTGTGCAAAATGTAAGGTGGGCGGGGGAGCAAGCAAGGCAACGTAGGGCTTGGGAGTAAAATATAACTGAGTGAGAGCTGAGAAAATGTCAAGTGTAATGTGTTAGAGGGGGAAGGGAGAGAGTGGTAGGATGAGAGGGGAGAAAAGAGGCTTGTCAGGATGGAGAAAGAGCAAGATGGATAGAAGAAAGGAGGGAAGGAAAGTGGATGGTATTTAGAAGGGAAAATGGCGGCATAAGCATGTCCCTTATATGGATGGGGATCAGCATGTATGTCTGTTCCCCAACATGCTGCATGTGCCACAGCTCTGTTGGGAGCACTGAGAAGCAGGGGTTGTTTGTGCTGGGCTGAGACGCCTACACTACTCTTGGTTCGGGGGGGTATCACATGCACAGAGCAAACATGACGTGTCTTGGTACAGTACTCGCTGCCACCAGAGCTGGGTGTTCCTCCCATTCATAACCACTTTCAGGGCACACTGATTTTTGTCCCGGTCCTGAAACAAGAGAGACATTAGGCTGTGAAGGGAGGGGCGGGAGGGTGATGCTGGCTGCTTGGACACAGGAAGCGCCTTGCCAGGATTTCACTCTGTCCCTCTGTGCATAACTGTTTCCCAGGGGAAACCCAGAAGCTGGAGACGGTGTGGCTGTCGGGCATCTGCCAGAATGAGAAGAATGAGGTGATGAGCAGCAAGCTGGATATTGATAACATGGCTGGTGTCTTCTACATGCTCTTGGTGGCCATGGGTCTGAGCCTGCTGGTCTTTGCTTGGGAACACCTCGTGTACTGGAAACTGCGACACTCTGTCCCCAAGTCGCACAAACTTGACTTCCTCCTGGCCATCAGCAGGGTAAGTGCCTAAGCCCCTGCCCACCTTATACACTGCTGTTCCATGATCACGTCCCACTTGCATCCCCCTTGGAGCTGAGGTATTCAGGAAGATCTAGTGTGCCCCCAGCAATAAGAGCAGAGTGGTTTCCTCTCTTACCATGGTGCTGAGTCTTTTGCCCCTAGGATGCAGACCAGAATGTGGTCCTGGTCAGTAGCAACAGAAAGGAATTAGTGCCCGATGGCTGTTTGGTGTCTGGGGGAGAGGTGCACTCCCATTGCTTCATTCAGAACATGAAAGCTATTTCTGTGGTCATTCTGCTTGTGGACCATCTTGGCAAGAAGGCATGGACTGGGCAGGCCATGATGATTTCCTTTTTGCCCCTAGAGAAGTCCTTCCAGATCAGGCATTTTTGAGGCAGAAACTGGCAGAGGGAGGTTATGCTGCAGCTGTCTCTATAGGATGCATCTATAACATGTCCCCAGCACTCCTGGGCACTCTTAAATACGCCCCACTCTTGCTCACACATTCCAAATCCAGAAAGGTGTATGAAGCTGCTTCAGGGGAACTCCCTGTCATTGCTCTCAAGCATACTGGAAACAATTGAGAGTGGTTATTGGGGATAGTGTCATAGCATCATAGTACTTAGGGTCAGAAGGGACCTAAACAGATCATCAGGTCTGACCTCCTGCCCCGGGCAGGAATGGGTGCTGCGGTCATATCATCCCAGCCAAATATCTGTCCAGCCTCCTCTTGAAGACCCCCAAGGTAGGGGAGAGCACCAGCTCCCTTGGGAGCCCGTTTCAGAGCCTGGCAGCCCCAACTGCAAAGTAATGTCTCCCGATGTCCAGCCTGAACCTGATCTCTAACAATTTGTGAGAGATTTGCATGTGCTATTGTGATTTGGAGAATCTAAGTTTGAACTTTCTTTAGTTTTACTTTATCCACAGCATACTGGAATATCTCACATAAAACACGCATCTTTTTTTTAACACCCCACCTCCCTGCCAGCTCCTGGAAATTGGGGTGTGAGTTATATACAAGAAATACGGTAAGAGCAGATTCTGCCACTTACTGGAGAAACCCAAAGTCAAGTCTGCAGACATCTAGAAGGGAGAAGATCAAGGAGCAAGCTCAGCTACCTAGCTGGTGCCATCAGTTCCTAAAGTAGCGTGCGCTCGCCAGCATGGTGGTTCACTTCACCATACAGGTGACGCAAGTCATCTTGTTTCTCTCGATACTTGGGGTGAACACAACAGTGGATTCACAGGAACCTTGTCAATAAGGAAACCATCCTGCACCAGTTAAACAGAGTCAGGGAAGAGGGTGCTGGAACTCCCCGGTAGGCCCTCCATAAGCTGTGTGAGTTGATCATAAGTGGAATCACAGGCCTGGGAGGCATCGCAGGAGTTCACATCTAGTCCAGCCTCATGCTCAAGGCAGGACTGTCCCTGACTCAACCAGCCCAGCCAAGCATTTATCTAAAACTTGATTGGCATTAACTTCAGTGTATATATTTTATTTCTCCCATAAGCCCCTTGCTGCATGTGATGAACAAGAGCGAGTGAGTGAATGATGCCAAGCTAGGATGGTGGGGTATGAGAAGAAAAGATGAAATCCTGGCTCTGGCCATGCAGGTGGAACTTGAAGGAGGGCTAGGAAGGTGGGGTGGGAAGTTCTCTGCCCTCAAGTCCATATGGTGACTGGTGTCCTCATTCAAGGATGAATCTAATGGAAAAAGAGGAAATGCTTGAAATACAGAGCCTTATATTGGGTGGTCAAGGCCCAGAGCACTGATGTGAGGCTTGCCTCCATTCGTGGGATGGTTCCCAGCTGATATTCACATTTAGCAGCTTTATCCCCTGTGAATGTGAACGTTGTACGCAATGGATTGCTTTGGCTTATCCCCTTCATTGCCCTCCGCTTCACTCCAAGCATGGTCCCAGGGGTGATCTGGTCATTCTGTTGCTCTTTCTCTCTCTCAGGGCATTTATAGCTGTTTCAGTGGAGTCCAGAATTTGGAGAGCCCCGTCCGCGTTCACACACCAGACGTCACTGCTAACTCGGCTCAGGCCAATGTGCTGAAGATGCTGCAGGCTGCCAAGGACATGGTATCGACGGCCAGCGTTGGGAGCTCCCTGGAGAACGCCACGCGCACCATTGAGAACTGGACTAACCGGAGCGAAAACCTCCAGACCACGTTCTCCCTCAGGACCCCTCAGCTCGTTGTGCAGAACAGCAGTGGGTTGAACAGGCCCACCAACTCCTCCAACGTGGCAGCTGCAGAGAAGCTGGGGCAAGCCTATGCTCAGAGGGCCATTCCTCAACCCTTCCCTGCCCCTCAGCAGTCCTTTGTGGACTCCCGGCTGTCAGCCAGTGAGAAATGGAGGGGGATAACCAAGCAGCCTCAGTTTCTGCAACCCCTGAAGTTTCGAGGAAGCTGCTCTGGGGATAAAGCTCTTCCAGGTTCCACCGTGAGCAGCTTCCCCCACCTCCTGGTGAAGACCACCCCTCCAGCCGAGTGTAGAAACCACGTGCGGCTGGGGAACCACGTGAGCACAACTCTCTCGCCAGGGAAGCCTCCCAGGGAGCTTCCTCCACCAGACATCTACAAAGAGCACAAGCGCTCAGGGGTCAGGGGGGCCGGAAGGGAGACCCTCCCCCAGAACATTCTCCTGGGGTACAGGGAAGACGGACACAGGGAAGCAACCCCTTTTGCAAGGCTGCTTTCCGAGAAGAGGAAAGGCATGGAAAGCCCTTTCTTGCCTTCCTCTTGCACCCATGACTCCTTCCCAAAAGCAGATAGGACTTGCAGACCTTTAGCAACAGCATGCAAAGAGTCGGAAGCAGCAGATCTCCCTCTGCTGAGGAAGGAGAAGCTGGGCCGGAGAGCTAACCTGTTGCGTTCTGCCTGGGAGCAGAACGAGAAACGCCATTCCCTGGGCCTGCAGAGGCACGATGGCAAATCATCCATGCGAGGCGACATACCGGACCTCTTTCCCAGAGCCACTCTGAAGCAGATGCCGATGCCCAGTGTTCAGCACTATCCTGCTGAAGCCCTTCAGCCCAGCTACGTGTGCAATAGGAAATGCACAGAGGCAAACCCCAGGCTCTCCTGGGAGGGCCAGCGACTCGTCCATTCTCAGCCGGCCAGGCTGCCCTCCTACAGGGAAGCGTGCCTACAACATGCCGCAGGCCTGCACCGGGCCTCTTCCACGGTGGTGCACAAACAATACGCCTACATGAACTCCTATACCAACCTGCCTGTGTGCTTGGGGCAGCTCTGCCAGGGGACTCCCCTGCTCTGCGAACACTCCGGTGCCGGGTGCGTCACTCGGGCTCCCTGGTCGCCTGGAAGCAGGGACTACTTGGTCCACGAGGACAGCCGGAGGACCATGTACTTTGACAGTGTATACAGAGACTGCAGAGGTCGAAGCAGAGTGGAACCAGCCTTTCTCCAGATGGTCAATATGGAGAAGAGGGACCTACTGGGAGCCCAGCAAATGAACAGCCCCTACCCTGCCAGGTCTTGGAGACGAATCTCAAGCCTGGAGTCGGAGGTGTGAGAGTGGGGAGGGGGACGGGGGTGGGCAGGGTTAGGACTATCTATGCTTGGCTCATATCTGTACTGCTCACACGCACATCTTTGAGATGACAGATTCTGGTTCAACCCTTGGGGAAAAGGCCCACGCGGGAGCCTTTGAAATCTCACCCTGTGAGATTCTCTGGCCCGTTGGCTGCAGCAGGAAAATCGTTCTAACTTTTCCCCTGGTCTGGATCAAAAGATGAACAAGTGACCTTTTTCTCTTTCCTCAGTGGCTGATGGACCAAAAAACCCCCGATAAAGCAACAGCTCTTTGACGCTGGGGAGGACAGCAAAACCAGCTGTAAAAGGCATTTTAATGTGCAAATTCCTAAGTCTTCCATTGTTTGGGGCTCCTCGGCATGGGTTCTGTCTCATCCAGTGAAACGCTCACAGTCTGTATGCTCAGTGGATAGCTCTAAAGTATCAAATACAACGTCAGTCATTTTAGTGTTTGTGCCAGTTAACTTGCAGGATGTGCCCACAGCTCTGCTCTCCATGAAAAGGTGGGCGACATCTAACAGCTTCCCAATCCTGGACTTTGTTGCTTCTACTGATGCGCTGCTTTGGATGGTTTGCTAACCAACAGGGGTCATACATGGGATTTAGCAAAACAAATGCACTATGGCATTTTCAGTATTTTTTTTTTCCCTTCCTCTCCCCTTCCCTTCACATTCTGATTTCTTTTAAAGTAAGAACTGAAAATACAGTTCCCAGGCTATTAAAGAGACACATTTTACATTGTATTTAGCCCTTTTTTCCATCACTCTGTAGCATGTTTGGGCTAGCGGATCCAAGGTTTCCTATCTTTTGCACTGACTGTAGTTCTTTGATTCTGAAGAACAGCTAAAAACTTCATAAACCAGAGCTAGACTCTCAGCTGGTGTTACTCAGCTTTGCCCTACTGTAGTTTTTGGATGACCCCGGTTTACACTGTCCTCAAATCCCACAGCTGATTCTCCCCAGTTAGACCCTTGTCCCTTCCTACAACTGTGTTGTAGGAGTGCAGAGTAAATCTGTGATTTCCTCTGGGTAGTTGTACGATAGGAAGCTGTGGCACAGCTGAGCTCTGCTTGTCTAGGCCAGGTGCTCTCAATAGAGATGTACTGGCCTGAACTCTCTCTGGACACAATACAAATATATAGGTTTTTAGCTTTGTGCCAATCCTCCTGGCTATGCTTTGTTTGCCCCTATTTAGAAAACATGATGAATCAATCCAGCCGCCGTTTGCCTGGCATTTTTCACACCCAAACAAAGCTCACTGGGATGAAAGTTGAGCTGTTCAACAGCAGTCAGGGGAAGTGTATTTAATTTAACTCCAGACTGTTTAGGAAAAGACCTTTTGATATTCTGTATCTCATTTCTCTAAGACTCGCTTTGTGTTCCTTTGCTTGGTCTCATTATAGTCGCAGCAGGATCAAAGGCCTCCTGAGGAGACATCACCTAACTACTAATTTTTCATTTAGTGTCACAGGATACCTTGGGGCTTGAATGACTAATGTGTGTCTTCATTTGCCTTCTCCAAATAGAAACCATATGTGGTAGGAATGCTGCTCATTACCTGACAAAAGGCAAGAGTGTTTAGCGCTCCTGTTGGATGAAGATGCACTTGTCCCCTGTCTTTCCTCATGGTACTTCTACTGCCGCCACATTTTATCCATGTCAGTGGGTGGCCAAGGGCTTTTCAGCAAAGCGTAAGTGCAAAGCACCTAGTCTACTCAAAGAACCTTGCCTGCCTATGTCCTTAGACCAACACGGCCACAACCAAAGGACCTAATCATGCTCCTGGACCTATTCAGTACAGCAAACAGGAAGCCGTCTTCCACACTAGAGCTTGGAGCACCTGCAAAAGGGGCAGCAATTGTAGCTAGGTTGCGTCCCATCTGCATGGAGATGGGAGTCAGCTAGCCTGAGATGACACAGTAAGTGAAGATACACGTTGCACTTAGACCATTACTAAACCTGCGGCGTGTTAAGCGGTGTAGAAGTTAGAACATTAGTTGCATGTTAAGAGTTAGTACTGCTTCTTGTCGTTAGAAGTGTGGTGAGTAGGGGCATGGCTAGAAGGCAGGATACCTGGAGTCTATCCCTGCTCTGGTTGAAGATGGGGAGGCGTGGGGACTATTTGATGTCCTCTGTCAACGCGGATGTGCCGCTGGATCTGGGGGTCGCCAGTGGTCGGCGGCCGAGTTCTCTATGTCCTCCGGATCCCTTGTGGGAGACCAGAGATGGCCCAATGTTACGCCCCAGTGGGGGCAGGTCCAGCCTGGCCATCATCGCCATTGCGCAATGCTTTTCTGGCAGTACGCAACCAGCGCTATGATGACATCAACTAAAAGTTCAGGAGTGGGGTGTCGCACTGGCGTCCGGCACTTGATGTTCTGTGGGCGGTTTAAAAAAGGCTAAAAGCTTTAAAAAAGTTAAAAGCCTAAAACTGCAAGGGGGCCGCCACTGGGTAAGGCGACCAGCACCTTAAAAACACCAATAAATTATGGGGGGCAACAAAAGAGAAAACAGGGTGTGTTCATGCAGGTCATAGGTTCAAAACTAGTGTTCCTCCGGGGGACACGGAGCAGAGCACCCCAGACAGTGCCCACCGGCTCGCAAACTGAGAGAGCTCGCCGGCGGCTACTGCCCAGTGGTACTCCGCCCGGAGATGCGTGCAAAGGACACCGAGGAAACAGCCACGAGGTCATCGGGAGCCTTCCTGGCCAGAGCCTTCTTCCTGGATAGCCAGATGACAAGCTTGGCCAGAGCCAGGAGGAGGTTGACCAGTAGTGGGGCGACGGATGGGGTGTGCATAAACAAAAAGGTGAGGGGAGTAGTGCAGCCAGGACTTGAGGAGCAAGTTCTGGAGGAGGAGGTGCAGGGGCTGCAGTCTGGCGCACTTGATGGTAAGGTGCGCCAGAGTCTCCCTCTCAAAACAGAATGGGCGCTGGTCGGAGACTGGTTCGAAATGGGCCAGCCACACGCCCGTCGTGACGGCCCTGTGAAGGAGCCCCCAGCCTAGGTTCCCGGTGGCTCTGGGGATCAGATCGGAATACAGGCTCTGCCACTGGGGCCCGTTGGCCTTGCCCTCGCCAAAATAGTCTCGCCAGGCGGTGTCCTGGTGGGCCACGAGGGTGGTGTGGTGGATCATATGGTGGACGAGCGTGTATAGCTGGCGTCGATGGGCCGTGGAAAACCGGACCGGGCTAGTGTCCCTCAGTTTAGATGTGTGGTGTGCCAGGGAGCACCCCAGGGCCTGCCACGAGGTGGACCCAATAAGCAACTCCACTGGCCTGGGGGACTCAGGAGGTCAGGGACCACTCTCTCACAGGACCTGGTCAACGTAGGCAAGGGTGTCTGCGGGCAGCGCAGCTTTCACCTCCCATACTAGGCGCGAGCAAGTTGCACGCTCTATGGCCGAGCCTGTGTGCCAGGCCAGCGCCACCGGGCTCAGCCATCCTTGCTCAGTGTAGTCCAGGAGGTCTCCGATCCGGGTGATGCCCACCCAGTCCATCCTCAAGGAGACCTCGAGCGAACCCGGCACCGAGACCGCCAGCAGCGGGTTGAAAAACAGCAGCTCGGTCAGCAGGTTGCCATCGGGGGGACTGGGAGTGATGTATCCTGGGATGCTGGAGGACTGCAAACTACTGGTTTTGTCTCCGTGGTGCAGACTGAAATGACCCTAATACAACCCGGGTAGCAAGGCCTAGAGTTAACCCTCGCCTGAAGTGGTATAACTTTGACATGCTCAAGAGGGCACAAGTTAACGAACTTTAACATGTGGATGCTCGCATTTTAAATGTCCTTAGTATGGTCCAAGTGTGCGGTGTAACTTCCCCCCAAATCCCTGGCCGGCTGGGAATAGAACCCGAAGGTCTAAGTCCCAGCTTCCACCTTAACTCATTTTATTGTTGCCGCTATCTCCTTTGAAACAAGTCTAGAGCTCTGTGCCAGCTTTAGCCTACCCTTTAGGGTAGGCAAGAGGACTTCAAGTTCCTAACTCACCAAGAGAATACTAAGAAAATTAAATTAATCATTTGAGTTTACTTGATGCATAAATAAAATATAGTGAAGAACTTGCGAATCAAACACAGGTCCCAAATCTGTTTAAAGCTTTGTCCTCAAAGACTTGGGTGAAGGGCCAAGTTCTTCCATGAGATGTACTTTTCTTGAATTACTACAGGCAAACTCCTTTTTTGAATCAATACTCTTGGCAACTTGGCATTCAAACGCAATTAAAGCGAGAATCACCAGCTGAGACAGATGTTGCACGATCCAGATATCTCTTTATATCCTTAGCTTTTGGAAAACCTCATTTGCTGCTTGCAATGGGTACAGGCAATGTTAACACAACCCTGAGTGCACTTGGAGACATTTGGAAATAAGGGCAGGAGCTTATGTTTTCACAGACTCCAATGTGCTTTTTGGGCATGCTCCAGCTCCCAGTTGCCTGCCAAGATCCTAAAGTTTGTTGTGAAGAAACAGTGCATTTCTGCCAGCCTATTGATTGGAGTGGCTGTCCAAGGGGAAGCAGAGTGAGATTCAGATCCATCCTTTGTCTGAAGAGGATCCAAACTCATGACTGATATCCCTAACAAGTCTGTGCCAGTGGTTTTCAACCTTTTTAGACGTGAGGCACCCCAGGGTAGATTCAAGACACCCCTTGGAAAATGCCAGCTCTTAGCTTTCACTTATTTTTGGCTACAAAAAAATAACAGAGCCATTTTTCTGTTGCAAAGAGCTCAGAAAGACCATGACAGGACAGACTGTTTTCAACACTGTGGGTTCCTATTTGAAATATCTGGGTTTATCGTGTGAATCATGCTTGAAAACCTAATAGTGCTAACAGTGCATGGTACCCCACAGAGGATGTCAAGGCACCCCATGGTGCTGTGCCATCCTGGTTGAGAATTGCCGGTTTACACAGAGCATGTGGACTCTGTCTGCCCCTCCTGGCAACGTCCTTGTGTGGAGAAAATAATTTAGGATTCATTGGGCCATCACCTTTTCTTCACAGTGTAACAGCTTCAGGAGAAGTGCATCTTGCATCCACACCCAAGTATATTACAGACTTATAGAAAAGTAGGGCTAGAAGGGGCCTCAGAAGGTCACGTCTAGTCCGACACCCTGTTCACGACAGGATTTTCCCTTTCTAAACCATCCTAGACAAGTGTTGGGCTAACCTGTTCTTGAAAATGGGAAACAAGTCTCATGCGTAACTGCCAGGCAAAATGCCCAAACCATCAAAACTGCCTTTATCTTGCTACAGGTAAAGCAGGGGGACAAGGGCACCATCAGCAGATAGAGAAAATAACAGAGGGAGCTTGTCTAGTTGGAAACAGAAAGAGAGGAGCAACTAGGAAAATGAAGAGGCTTTGCTGTGGGCTGGTGGTTTGAAGACCTGAATTTCTGGGTGCCTGATTTCACTAGTGTCGGTGTTTCACTAGTGCCTGTTTTACAGTGGCTGCCTGGCTGGGTTTGTGCTTGCAGTTCTTTTGGTGGGGCTCATCTAGCTGATGGAGGTAAGGGCCAGGTAGCTTTATAAAAGGCAGCCCTTGCAAATAGTGGGAGTTTGCCTGAAGTCTCCTGCGTTAGGTAGTCTCCTGGGAGGCAGGGATTTGAAGCCTCTCAGCCAGATGAGGGAGTACAGCCAGACTCTCCAGCATCTGTGGTGGGTGCTCTGACCACTCAGTTACTGGATGGAAGTTGGGTCTCTTTAGTGAGTGCCACAGGCAACAGTTTCAAGGGGAAGAACTCAGCAGGGTTTGTCCTGAATTTCCTGCAAGGCTGCTGGTTAAGGCATATTCTGAGCAATGAGGCGTGGGCTTTAACTCTCTGCAGCAGTGGAAAGAAAGGAAATGGTCACCCAGATCAAAGAAGAACTGTCTCATCATCTGGATTAAAAAAAAAAAAAGACTTCTTGCCTCTCTCTGGTGCCCTTAACCTGTAATTAGCCACGTCAGAGCCTGTATCCCCCCATGGCATGGGTAAGTGATCTAACAAGCAGGTGAGTGCACAAAAGAGGACTGCCCCCTCCTCTCCTGTTGGCCCAGGGTTGCATAGAAAACCTCTCTATCATCCAGCCACTGGTGTTGCCAAGAGTACAATTTGCTGAGAGAGAGGTTGGGGCCAGCATGAGCCATGGCCCTGGCTGAAGCCAGGGTTCCTTCTGTCCGGGCACAGGCTCCTGGAAGTCGGCCACAAGACAGCCCTAAACACGAGGTGAGGGCTAGCTTGTTGGCTGGCTCTTGAAGCTCTGGACCCATGCAGCCCAGAAGGAAGACATGTCTGGTCAGGAAGAGAAGCCCTATGCCTGGCTCTTCTTAAGCTTGGTACTAGTATGTGCGGGTGGTGCCAATGCCCATATTCGTACAGGTAAGGGTGTTGGAAATGGGGAGGGGTAGGCACGTGTCGGCACGCTGCATCCCAGCAAGGCTGCAAAAGCAGCATCCAGTAGACACCAACTAATGCTGCAACGTCTGTGTAACAACTCACAGTATCACTGAGTAGGGGATTCAAATATGGGTGTGGCATGGGCCACAAAGGCTCCAAATTCACTTCTGAATGCTGCTGTTTGCCTCTTGTAGTTGCCTTCTTGTTACAGCCTGGGCGTTTCAGCTTATTTAGTGAGATTCCCATTTCCTTTACCAGCTAATGGTGCGCATCTGTCTACTCCAGCACCAGTAGACACCCCCACCATCTTCAACCATCCAGCACCATTTCCTTGGCTCTTAAGCACTGCCTTCTCCCACCTCCGCTGCTTCTTCTGCAGGAACAAATCTAATAATCCTTGCCACTTGCTCTTGTTTGTTAATGTCTTGGGTGCAATCAATTGCAATAGAGTAAAAATTGGCAGTTTTTGAAGCAGAAATAATTTCCTTCCTGATCATGTTTCCAAGAATTGGAATAATTTTTGTTTTGAATAGGGGTTGCCTAGCTAATCATCATGAATTTCCATTGAGGTAATTTAGCAGAGATGTTTTTTCATCTCAAGGTCACATTTCCCCAGAAACTTCATAGATTAAAAAGAAAAAGAAAAAAGCAAGCTTCCCATTGTGCGATGAACCTGAGAAAGTGATGTTTTCTATTGCACGTAGCCTAATTGAATCGAGTCTTTCCAAAAAGAGTGTGCCAATGTTCTCTCAGCGAATTCATTTGGCACTGGGTGTATTACTTGTATGCTCTTGCTTCAATCTAATTTGTAAGTCTCTCCATATACGGTACCCCTTCCTATGAACGGCAGTCAGGCAGCCAGTCTGGCTTTTTGAATTCTCCGTTTGAAAGCTGATGTGAAAAATGAGAAGCTGAAAATGTTCTTCCATTGCCAACCAAAGGAAAAATCCTTACTATTTGCTTCCATGGGCCCAGCACTGACAACTAAACAGTGAACACTGTCATGGCTTACTGGCTATTTGGCAGGGTCTTTTGGCGTTTTCTCGGCTCCACTGTAGATTCCTCCATATGCCTTTAACGACTTTGAGCAATAGCAACAGAATGCAATTGCACAGACTTATCCACAGATGCAGCTGCTGCCCTCTGGACAATACTTTCTTCTTGTTTGAACTCATCAGCATTGTGCACAGAAACAACCCCTTCTTGGTTTTCAGAAGAAGGAGCAGCGCCATGTTGGTTGTATGAACACCCATGACTAAAAATATTCAGTGCAGCACTAGAAATGCAACAGTCTGTTTCTGAAATCTTAAACTGCTTGACTTTGTTTCACGTTCTTGGCTTTTGTCTTACAATATTCAGCTCCTGAAAGCCTTTTCCACTCTCTTTATAAGATGGTCATTGTCACCTGCAGTTTCAGCAGCGATGGTGATTAAACCCTACCACTGAGGACCACTAGTTAACTACCCATGTACACAAATATATTGCTATCTAGGAACTTTCAAGCTGCAACTTTATAGGCAGTTATTTTTTTTTTTTTTTAAGTTAACTGTGATGGGCACTGAAGCCAGCCGGAGAGGTTACATGCACAGGGTGCTCCAGACTCTTTACTGGGCAGGGTGGAAAGTGTGCAGTGTTGGACGGAGGCTCTGAGTCCAATGACACAACGCCTTCCGACTTCAACAGTGTCATGGTTTCTGCTTATCTGGTATGGGTGAAGCTGAGGAGAGCAATGGTTTTAAAAAAAAAAAACACCAACCAAAGATGCAGAGGCAAGATGTGAAACGTATGCAATAATTTGGCATCATTTACATGGAAAAATGTAAATGATGCCTCGCACCTGCCTTGCCTCCCAACCTAGTTGGTTGTTTCCCAGGAGTCAGAGACTCTCTAGGGAATAGGAGCACAAGATAACTATTATCTGCCACCCCCAATACAGACAATAATACTACTTTTGTTCCCCCACTGTCCCTATTATTAGGGGGATGCACACCAGCCTAAATCAATCATGAAACTCATTGTAAGTCGAAGGGTATCAAAGAGGCGTAAGGGGAAGCGTGGAAGGGCGAGACAGAAGAAAAAACCCGCTCTCCCTTGTGAAGGCAACTTTAAGAGTGGGAAGAGATGAACCAATATAGACCAGAAGGGAGGGAGCCAGTTACCACTTGGGGATACCAGCGTGATCACCCCCTGGCTTAGGACTCATAAGAGCATGATAATGGCAGAGCACAAGTATCTACTCGGACAAGAACCAAGGCTGCGCGTCCAGATCCTCAGTGCTTTTTAAGAGCCTAAAACCCATTGGTTTTACTGGTAATGAGACACCAAAGTGCCTTGCTGGACTTGGGCCAAGGACACTAGCCCCTGCCTCTGCCTCTGCTCTGTACATGGTAAATGGTTTTAAAATGTGATGGGGACAACGGCTAATCTTACCGGGCTGGGGGTGGGGGGGGGTCTAGACAGCCAGTATGAAGAAGGGGTTAAGAAGACCCCCAGCACAAGCTGTGCATATCACCACAAGCGTGAATGAATAAGCTGTGTGAATCAGAGGTGCTGCTGGCTTGCCAGCTCGGAGGGAATTACAATAATCAAGCCCAGAGATCAGATCACAAGGGTGCAGATTATTGCTGCAGTGCCGTCATAGGATAAGTCGGGGCACAGCCCAAGCAGACTGCAGGGCTGCTGGTAAACTCTCTGTGCCACCTTGTCTAAAGGATATGCGCGCACAGGTTGGGTGGGGACAGACCACCTAGAAAGGACAAATGTGATGCAAAAATGTCTAGCCATTGCTTACAACTGAGTAGAGCCACTGAAGCCACTGGGACAGCTCCCAGGAGCAAGGGGAGCAGGATCTGTCCTTTACTCGCTCCCTGCGGCCTTTTTAATAAGCAAAGTGCACAACCAGCCGCAGAACAGTGACCCCGATGCACTGACATGTTCTTGTTTTTCCTACGATGGAGCGGGGATGCATCCAACTGGCCACCCTGTTCCTCCAGTGCCAGCGCCTGCCTGCAAGGGCCCACGGAGCACAGAGACTCATGTGATAGTGATAGCAATCCTTTTTTCCAGTGACTGCTAGCAGGATCTTGGAGGATGTACGGATGTGACGCTTGGGGCACTGCCACACCATTTGCCAATGGTGAGGTGGTTCTTAAGCATGACTGAAACCACTAACATCAGCCACATCCATCACGATGCAGTTGCCAGAGCCACTGCCTATTGCTTGGTGTATCAAAAGCTCTGGTGAAGCCCAGCATGACTGAAAAGGCCAGTGGATCGCCGTCTGTGAGCAGAGGGCCCTCATATGGGCATGATCCTGACTGGACCACCTTGACCCTTACCAGCAGGCCAGAACTCAGACTAAGACTCACCCTGAAGGTCACCAGAGTCCAAGGGCAGCTTACTCGGAGGAGCCAGGACCTCTTCCATCACCTTCTCCTCAGAAAGGAGCTTGAATCTGGGTGAGAAGGGGCCAGCAATACTGCACCGAGGATGGTCTCGTGACGTCAGGGACAAGTGCTTTGTATGTTAGAGCACCATCCTCTAAGCAAGCGTGTAGGCAGAATAGTGCAACCACAGGTAGCAAGTATGTGCAGTACATGTAGTAGCACACGCACGTTGTCCCTTTCTTAACCCTTAGTTTTTCTTTGAAGGTGCTCATGCCATAGAGCTCATATTATCCTTGCAGTGTGAGACTTGCAGCTGAAAGTTTTGGGAAATGGCCTCTCCTTCCCTCTTCCCACCCCCATCCCTCACTCCTTACCCAAAATATCTCCATCTCAAGCTCCCCATGATGGCCAGTGAGTCTGGGATAGCCCACTGCCCTGTTGTGGGGGGCTGTGTATGCTTACCCAGGCTTCCTGACTGCTTTGAAGGACATCCTCTGGTGCAGGCTATTGCATTTTAACTTTTCACTTCATTATTGGGCCGCTTCTTATGTCTCATTTAAATTATCTCCATTTAAAGCTCAGGGTTGTTACCTCCTGATCCACAGTGCCCTTAACCACCTGGAATGATCTCCATCTCTTTCTTTAGGTCATTGCCTATCGAGGCTTCATATAGGAAGATCTCGCGCTTTTGTCTACTGCTGCAGTGGCCTTTACTTTTATATATGAGAAGCCCTTTTATTCCCCCTTCTATATTAATCTTCTCCAGCCCTGAGTTGCCCGCTCAGAATCCTTCCTGATTTAGCTATTACTAATCAATGGGTTTCCCATTGCGTCCTTAACTATTATCTATAAAATTAGATAAAAATCCCAATGCCGTCCCCTCCCATCACACGGTGCATTGGCTGTGTTAGACCTCACAACTGAACTGCAGCTTCATAAAGCACATAGAAAAAGAGAAAAAGCTCCTCCTTTCCAGGGCTCCTTGGTTGATAAATCGGAGGAGATGTATGAGGAGGGCTAAATGCTTTTAATGTGCACGTAGTACATCGTCCTCCCCCCACTGATGCTGTTAGACTGCTTCACACAAGGAGCAGATGGGGCGAATTATGGAAGTGACAGTGATGGGAAGGCTGAAGGGAGGCTGCTGTAACCTAGGAGTCAAGCTAAGAGCCTGAGGATCTCATACATCACCAAGCTAAGGAAGACCCTTTTGCCAAGAAGCAGGTGTATTTATGGACAGTGCAACAGGGGGTCCTGCTAGCTGCCCTCCTACTGAAACAACCCTCCTTAACCATGGCCCAGCTTGTCTCAGCTGGGTTTTCTCTATGGATAAACCAGGATGTGGAGTCCTAGTCCCACTTATTTGAAGATGGTTCAGCCTCACCTGTGATGCTCAATGCCAAGGCTACATTCCTAAAGGGTAGCCCAGGCTTGATTTCTTATTTCAAAGTACCATATTTCATGATGTAGAAATCGAGTTTTGAAGCCCAATTTTTAACTCTAAAAATCCGACCTTGACTTATACACTGTATCAATACTTTTCACCCCCGTCCTAGCACTGCCCTGGTCTCAGCCCCAACCTGAACGTCTTCACCTACCAACAGCGTCCTTGTCCCTGGAGTCCACGGGGCCTGGGCCCAGCCCAAGTGCAGCCTGCAGGCCTTGCTGTCACTATGAAGTTACTGCTCAGCTGGGCCGGTCCCCATCCCCTGCAAGCGGCCACCCCTCCTCCCTCACCAGGATGCTGGGGGAGGTGATGTGAATGCAATTAAAAGACAATTGCATTCACATCACCTCCCCCAGCATCCCGGTGAGGGAGGAGGAGGGGTGGTCGCTCGCAGGGGATGGGGACAATTACCTGGGCTGAACCAGCTTAGCACTGAGCCTGTCCCCCTCCCCTGTGAGTGCTTCCAGCCTTGGTGCTTGGCTGGCATGGCTCAGGCAGCATGACTTGCAGGGGATGGGGCTGGGCTCAGTGCCCTGCTGAGCTGCGTCTTTGTAGTGCATTTGCAGGGGCTGGGGCTGGGCTTGTTACCTGGCTGGCATGGCCCAGGCAGCACCGCTCACAGGGGACAGGGCTGGGCTTGGAGCTCGGCTGGTGCGACCCCCATCCCCAGCAAGCAGTGCTGCCTGGGCCATCCCAGCCAAGTCTGTCCCTGGCCCCTGCCAGTGGCGCTGCGGCACGTGTCCTTCCCTTGGGTGCACGGCCCACAGTGAGGGTGTCGGGGCTGGTATAAGTCAACCCCATTATTCAGATCCAAAAAGTTAGGAATTGAATAGATCTGGAGTATAAGTCGACCTAACTTTTTGGATCAGAAAAATAGGGTTGACTTACACACTGCGCTGACCCGTACACCATGAAATATGGGTGGTCTGGAGGTCAGTTTGATGCATCCCACAGAAAGCCCAGTCCTGCAATTGGCAGCTCCCTGGAGAAGCCCCTCACAAGAGCGATCTGACCCTGTCACAGAGAGCAGCGAATCCTGAATGCAGAAAAGGAGACTGCTCCCACCTCCTGGGCTGGGCTGGGCTGGTGACCCGGGGGAAGCCGCCTGGTCTCGGAGTGTGTGGCAGGCATACCACAGCAGCACCAGCAACTGGAGGCAATAGCTTTTTATGCCTGTAATTATGCTACAATAAAATTATCCTGGTTGTGGAGTCCATAAAAAATACTGCTGAGTTGTAAAGTAGGGTTGGAGATGGGGGACAGCTGAGGGGCATACTTTATAAGTGCCCTAGATCCGGCCTGAGCTTTCTGCAAAGTCTGAGTGCCTGCAAGTGCTCCAAGAAGACTATAAACGGTTGAAGGAACAACCTTTCGGCCTGAGCTGATGGGCTAAAGCAAACGTGTTAGCATGAGGGGACATCTGTGATACGTCTCAGCATTTAGAGGGTGGTGGTATATTCAGAGGTGTATTCCCTAGACCTATCCTTCTTTTCAGGATTCCCGCATGTCCTTCAGAGACCATCACTTGAGAAACGATAACAAGCGGAGGAAGCCCAGAGGGAACAGACGGGGATGGGACACGGAGGAAAAGTTTCTGATGTCTGTGTGGCACTGAAGGGTGGCTTGTGCGCGGGCAGGCTTCCTGATGGAGTCAGTGCTTTCCATTTTGCATTTATGGTGAGACCTAAGTGTAGCTGGGGTGCACCAAACTGCCAGCAACTCGTGATGTCTATGGTTGTAATGGTCCTACAGTGCAATCCTGGGGAAGAGGAAGAAGGCGCTTTGTACATCAGCATAGAAATACCCATTCCCGCCCCAAAGCACCGCACGCATTCAGATGGGAGTCCAGACTCTCAAAGAAGTCATTTCTGAGTCCTAGAAAGGATAACAGATTTCTAGCACCATTTTCGGCAGCAGGTAGATGGTCCTCATGGGGCTTGTGAAACAGACCATGGGATGGCCCAAGATAACGTGTTCCCCTCGAGCGTGGGAGCCGAGCAGCTCTCTCTCGCACTCACATTCACACACACACACACACACACACACCCTGCCCCCGTCCCCCTCGCCCACCATCAGCTCAGGGAGTGTCATCCAGCTGAACTGATGGGTTTCTTCCAAAGAAACGCACAGTCTTACCTCTGTCCTTTCAGGAAAATCCCAGCAAATAACATCCCTGGAAGCGCTAAGTTAAGGAAGACGAAGGAAAGGAAGCAGGGCAAAACCGTAACAAAGAAAAAAGATAGTCTGCAGGTCCTCTTTGCTCAAACTTCTTTCCCCTCCTTGCTTGCTCCTTGTACCCTTTAAATGTGATCTAAAGCAACTCTCTCTCCAGCAGGCTGTGCCGCCGAACTGAAAATTAGATAAATCTGGTGAGAAACGACTTCTGGAGTGTAAATATTACTTTCTTTTTTTCATGTTGTTACAATCCATCATGCTGTCGCCAAGAAATGAATAACAAAACTCCAGGCGCCGTCGTCTTCTCCGGCACACGCGTCTCCCTATTCGGCTCTGTCCGAATGGTCAACAAAGGAGCCAACCCGGCCAGCTTCCTGGCGTGGGCAAGCGGCGCCATGGCCCTGCATGCCCCAGAGCAGCTTCTGGGTCTCCGGCAGAGCGCAGGGGTGCTGGGGGCAGAGGGTGCTGGCAACGGGATGGGTGCCACTGATAGAGGCCTAGTAATGAGGCAGCCAGGGAAGCAAAGCAAAGGAGGGCAGATTTCATGGTCAGCTCAGTAGGAAATGAATCCTCCTCCTGCGCCACATGGAAAAGGCCCAGGGTGGTGGGAGAAGACCCAAGAGGTGAATGCAAGCAGCAGTGAGATAACAACAAGGGGTGCGGGGCTGGAGGATACATTGTGGAGTGTGGACTTGCATTCAAACATACCCAGACTGCAGGAGTGCTGGTGACCCCATTTATTGAGTAGGCCAATGACAGCGAAGGGTCTGAGGGACAAAATTTGGGGGCTTGCCAGCTTGTGGAGGCAACAGGCAGTCTCGCAATGACTCTTGCCACGCTCCCAGGAAGACCCCGTTCCTGGATCCCAGCTCCTTCCAGGACACGGCACGGCCTCTTCAGCCACCGCCGCGACTGTGACAGGCTTCAGTGCCTGATGATTTAATTTATGCTACTTATTTATCACTGCAATTGTCTTTTAATTGCATTCACATCGCCTCCCCCAGCATCCTGGTGAGGGTGGAGGAGGGGCGGCCGATTTATGAACAACAGAGAGGAATAAATAAAGTCAGTGTTATTAGTTATAAATGTCGAGGGATGCCTAGTGTTCCTGGGCTGACTTGGACCACTGGCTCATCAAGCTCTTGTGGCAAAGATCCAGCCCAGCAGCTTCGGCAGCGGTGGGTAGGGGGCTGGGAGAGTATGAGACTAACTCCCACCCTCATTCATCGCATCACTGGGGCATCTCCGCCACGTCCAGCCCAGGTTTGAGGCATGAAGGAGCTCCTTGAGGATAGGCATAGCCTTGTGGTGTATCAGGGTGAGATGTGTGTGCTCAGCAGAGTCTGTCTTGTCCTGGTAATGCAAGGGCTGGTCATCATAGGTCTTTTCCCTTCATCCAGCTTTTATAATCCTAGCTTTTGGACTGTCAGGGGATGGGAAAGGGAGGCATGGAGCCCAGTGATGCTCTGGCACGGATCAATGAGGGTCCATCACATTTTCTTAGGGTTCGCCTCTCCATCACATAGGCATCAAGTGCTCTGTGTGCATGTCCAGGGCTTCCACGGGTGTCAGCCAGCTCAGGATGTGGCTTGTGCCTTGCAACCCGGAGAGGATTTGTCCTTCCAGCTGTGCTAAACCTCTTGGCTGCCAGAGACAATTCGGACAATTAGTCTTAATTAGGACTGCCCCCTCGTGGCAGCGTCTTGCCTGTCCTTGCTGACAGTGACACCCAGAGCACAGAGCTCCCTGCCTTGGGCACTGCCCTCATTGCAACTGGCTGCCCGCTTTCCCTTCAGACAGGCAGACCCCGCGTGGTGGCAGCGATGGCATGATAACGAAAGGCTGGGGCTGGAGTCATTTGCATATCTTATTTATATGCTAATTGTGGCTGGAGGAGCAGCTTGTTTCCAGTTTCTCCTGTCCTTGCGCATGTGATAATTGTATTCATCTGGGCCACGCTGGGATGGGGAGGAGCAGATGGCACCAACCCCCTCGGAGCGGGGCGTACGTGCTGCCTCAGGGAGCCAGGAGAGGCACCGTCTTGGACCTGCCCCCGACCCTGGAGGGGGTTTGATTTTATATTAAAGTTCTGCTATGCTCTTTAGGAGCCATGGGAAGCAACCAGTCAGGGGCTGGCTTCCTGCAGTGCCCACCTCAAATGCAGAGTCACTCCTTGGTAGGAAATATATACCTGATGGAGACGGATGGTCTGGGGCGGGGGGCGAAGGCACTGGCAGGATGCTTCAGTGACTTGGGTTCAGGCCCCCAAACTCCATGCATGACCTTGGCCAAGTCGCATGGTCTTTGCATGCCTCGCTGCTATACCTAGGGCTGGAATAATGATGCAACCTTTCTCCCCTAACCCTTGTTAGTCGGGTGTATTTACAGTGCAGCTTCTGTTTCAGGCCTGGGCTAAGGGACCTGCCAGGCCCTGGCTCCTGTGGGGGGATTGCACAATACATCATTAAACTAAGAAAAAAAGGGTTGCTACCAAAGGGGGCTGGAGGGTCCATCATCAGGTCACGCTGGCTGCCACAGCGCTCCTGCCCAGCTGGGTTCAGCTCTAGGCGCCTGGAATCCAGGCAACCACTGCCCCCTGCTACCTCTTCCACCCCTGCGTTTCGGCTAGCGGGTGAGCTTTTCCAACAGGCTGAGGTACTATGAGATCCTTTTAAGGGTGCCATGGGCCACTGTGCAGTTTTAGTACCATTAGGTTTGCAAACACCACCATACGTGTCCCAGGGTAAACCCAGAGCTTTCAACTCGGAAGCCAGCGTGTCCAAGACACTGCCCTGCTGTGCTCACTGTGAGGTCTTTGCAGCAGCCTTGCTAAGAGCTGGTAGAGGCTGAGGGCCAGACTTGAGTCTGACAGGGTCCCTTGAGTAAGCCCTGGCATGGGTAAACCACCTGAGTCCTGGAAGGAATGAGCTGTGCAGTGCCTGCATCATGCTATATTTCCAGACTGGCTGTTTTCTTGCCCACCAGCTGTGCAGGCTCCACTCCACTAGCTGTGCAAGGAAGAGCAGCCTGAGCAAGCACTGACTGCTTGCTTCAGAAGAAGGTCTTTGGCTGTGAGGCCCATGTGGGCAACGCTTAGGCCCTGGCTTCTCCTTAGCATTTCCCACTGGATGGGTACGAGGCACCCAGTGTGCTGCCTTCTGGCCACCTCTTTCCCTTGGCCTCTGCCTCAATCCCTGCCTATGGAGGGGGCCGCCCTTAGCTGTTCGTGTGGTCTACTGATTATCAGGACACCCATGCCATCCCAGGGACGCTAGCCTGCATGGCTGAAAAGCAGAGACCTGAGCGTAGCAAATGCAGAGACATCCACAGAGAGCATGGATGGCAGGGCTACGAGGGCTGGGCTTCCCCATGCTGTAGATCGGAGGGAAAGCCTGCGATTGAAAGCAAGGGGCTGCGCATGACCTCAGTTTTGGTACTGCTTGCTCAGCATGAGGATGTGCTTAGTGTGTTATGACATTGAAGGTGCATCAGTGCTACGTCCTTGGCACTGCTGAGACCGGCGAGCACTCACCTGCTTCTGCTCCATGTGCCAAACCTGGTGGGTTTATGGGGAAGCTGCCCTGGGGTGCTGCTACTCGTGAGCTGTCAGTCTCTGGAGTGCCTGGAGGGGCTGGCAGAGCAGGACACCATTAAGGCGGCCTCCCCACCACATTTCCAGATCTGGCCCACGTTGCGGGGGGGAACAGGGGCTAGTCTCAGAAGCAGCAGATGCTTGGTATAGACAACCCCTGAGATGCTAGATTCCCCATAGACCCTGGCCTGGCACAAGGATCCAGGTCCATGAGCAGTGATACTTTTTGAAAACTACACAACGGAGAGGATCCTGGCCTGGGTAGCACAAGGCAGCTCTTCCTTTGGAGGTAGGGTGTAGCCCCCTCCCCTGCAAGACAGCAGGAGATTAGGAGGAGAGGCAGCTCCCAGCTCAGAAGGGGCTGGGGCAGACACCCGCGGAGGATCATTGTTACCGCAAGTGCTGATGCTCTCAAGGTGGGGCAGGGTGTTGGGGGACATACAGTGGAGCAGGACCTGGATTCACTGATTGCTTGTGGGCAGTGGCCAAGGGGGCCCAGGCCCTTGGATTAGCTCCTCCTTGGGACGCAGAGCACAGGGGGAGTCTGGCATGCAGGAGTGGGGCACCGAGGAGGGAGGCCGCCTCCTCCCAACCAGGCAGGTCCCCTTGTGTCAGGTTTTGCCACCTGCCCCATGCCACCAAGTTCTGAGCTCGGGTCCAAGAGTGTTAAATTGGGGCTGTTGTGAAGCCATGCACGACAGCGCTGGGTGCCACGTTGCTCTGCTGTGACGGTGATGAATGCCTCGGGACCCTTCCATTTGTCAAAGCCCCCTTTTTTTGCCTCTTTCTGACAGGCCAGTTTATAACAATCGAGCTGCTCTTCCAGCCCCTCTGCACTGCGCAGACGGATTAGGTGTCAGGCCTTACCCACCGCTGGCTCATCCGGTGTTGGGGAGGCACCGGCTCCCCCCTGGCTCCTGCTCAGCTTTCCAAATATCTGCATTTATTTCACTCGCACAATTAATTCTGGTGAAGGCTGGCTTCATTTGTCTCCTGTTTGGGTTTAATCAGCAAGGCAGCAGCGCCTGGAGCTTCCACGGAGAGAAACTCCGGAGTGAGCTGGCTCCAGGCTCAGGGCCACGGACACAGGGAGGGAGGATGCCGGTCTATGCAGGCCAATAGTCCAAGCTGCTCTAGTGATGTCTAGTGGCCTCTAGTCCACGTCAGACTGTTCTGAACGGCACCAGGCAGCTGAAACAGCTCCGGCAAGCTGCAAAAAGATAGTCTGAGCCCCTCCTAGGTATTCAGCTTCAGGTCTGAACCCGGCAAGACTCTACCCTCCTCAGGGACACAAGGGCCTAGCTACAGAGCGGAGTAGGAGCAGGGAGCGGTCACGAAGCATCCCTAGCCCACGGCTTTTGGAGAAGGCTACTGTTTGTTGCTCCAAAGACACTTCACCTACATGAGATAAGGGAGCTCATGCTTCCCATCAGCTGGGTCCAACTGAACGAGGTCAGGCTGGTTCTGCTGGCCACAAAGGCAGCTGCTTGCCCAAATGAGATGAGGAAACCAGGGCACAATCCTCTTCCCCAATTAGGGGCATCGGGCTCTTGGGGCCCTGAAGCATGGAGCTCACCCTCGCCCCAGCATGGGGAACATCACCTGGTCCCAGCCATCATGGGAGAAGCCCAGCTGACTAGAGGCTCCTGCAGGGATAACGCATAGGATGCTACTGGCGGGCTGCTGGAGTTGCTGGAGCGAGTGAGTTTGCTCGTCTCCTAGGGCATGTTGATCCCTCTGGGCTGAGCGAGGCAGCCCCCGGCCTTTGTGCTGGGGGGCAGCTGTCTTCACCTCTGCCTGGACCTGCTGAGGCCTGACTCATTAGCCCAGCACCCATCCGAGGGGATGGCAGAGGGTTGCTGAAGCTAAAGGATCTGACCGCATTTGGGCTGCAGGGTGTTTTAGTCGCACAAGGCAGGGTGGCGCTCAGCACAGAACCAGAACTAGGCAAACCCCCTTGGCGGCTCTGCCAGGGCCCCAGGGATCCTGGCTGCATTTGGCTTCGGGCCCTGGCTGCTCAAGGCGCCAGCACCTGCTAAACCCTGTGACGCTGCCTCGTGTCGACAGCCGTGCCCACGCAGGGCAGCACCTACTGCCCTAACGCTGACTGTGACGAGTCGGTGCCGGCGGCAGGGCGACTCGCTGGGCGTGGGCGCGCACGGGACGAGGCTTAAGCAGAGAGCCTGGAAGACTGAAGCACACCTGGCAGGCCTGGGACTGACATAGCCTCACGGCTAGAGGCCAGGCCGTGCGCAAGTGCAGGAAGAGCCCCCAGCCTGGGTAGGGTCGGGATGCAGTGACCCTCCCAGAACGTCACTGTGCTGGCGGGGGCAGACACTGCCCTTCCCTCCACACCCCAATCCCCTGCGCCACACCGCATAACTCTCACTGAGGGCTTAATAACTGGGTCATCACAAACACAGCTGCAGCCTTCTGGGCCTCCAAACCACAGGGCCCTGGAGCACCGTCCCTCCCCTCGCCCAGCTGCATGCCGAGGCTCAAGGGAGCACAGCCGGTAGCCTCTGCTTTTGCAATATGCTGCTTGGGACCAGCTCTGCTGAGCCTGGTGGGCTCCCACCTGTCTTCTCGCACACGCACAAACCCAGCGCAGAGGCACGTGGGTCAGAGCTGCTCCAGGCTGGCACTGCCTCACCACGCTACAGCTTGGCGTTGCCAGCTACGACCTCTGGCACAGGCAGAGCACATGCTGAAGCCGGCCGATGCCAAGCAGCAGTCATTAGGACTGAGCGTCCCCTGTGCCGAACGGCGTGCCAGTCCTTCTAATGCCTGGCTGGACGCCACCCAGGACACGTCCGTGTTGCAGTGCTGCCACCAACCGGCTCCGGCCCTGCCCTCCCCAGGCCCGAGATGGTGAGGTTTCCTCCGGGGTGTCCCTTTTGCTGCTGCTCTTGAGATCTTTGCCCGTGGTGCCCCCAGCTCATTCCCAGGTTGGCTGGGCGTGGGAGTGGGGTAGACAAAGACACAGGACAAGAGAAGGCCAGGATCCTAGCACCATGCGTAGAGCTCCCAGGGATGGGGTCTAGCCCACCCTGCTGACCAGGTGAGGGCACGGCCCTCCACACCATGCAGCACTTTGCTAGACGTCGTTCTCTGCCTTTCCAAGGCATCTCCTGTTCTCGGTGCTCACTGACATCAGCCAAACCCCACCGCAGCCCGGAGGAAGGTAGAGGTATCCCCAAGAGGTTGAATGCATGGCCCGCAGCACCTCAATGACACAGCTGGGAAGACCCCAGAAGAGCCCTGAATCCACGCGCTAACAGTGTGCCACTCTGCCCGGGCTGTGTCCGGACCCCCGCTCCCCATAACACGGGCAGTCCAAGTTTCCACATAGCTTTGCCGAGAGCAAGTGGCTTCTAAACGGTGGTCTGCGGCGGGCCGTGATACAGGGGCCAGTGCTTCACGCTGAGGACCCCTCCCATTTCAATGAACATCTGTGTGATAATGGTGTATGATAGTAGAGTCTGTTTTGCACAGGTAGAGCAATCCAGGGAGCTGCAACCAAGAATCCTTTCATGCCTCTGTGGGAAGCTCCTAGGAGAGACAGAAAGAGAGAGCAAGACCCTAGCCGGTGTGGCCTTCCAGATCGACATGGAGGAGATTCAGTCCCTTCTCCAACTAGGAGAGAGACGGGGAGGACGCTGGGCTGAAAAGACTACAGCAGCTCCAGGAAACAGGCTGTTCAGCTCAGCCCAGTGACGGGTTAAATGGGGTAAGCCAGCTTGATTGGGAACTATTTCTTTTTTAATATTGGTTCACATGCCGCTAAATCTTTAATCGTCACCGTTCAGTTGTCATTGACCCTGAAGGCAATTCATAAAACCCATTCCCAGATTCATTTGATTGAGATGCTGGTTCCAGGGAAAATGAGCCTTTTCCCCTCCACCTCCCCCGCTACCCTCCCCTGCTTGCTACAGAAAGTTCATTAAGGAAGAAATTGAAAAGTAATAATAAAAAAGGCAAAACAAAACAAAATGAAAAAAAAGGAAAGCAGAACAAAAAAAAAAAAGAAGGCCCCGTGAGCGTAGGATGCTGTCTGGGTAATGGAAGCTTTTGTGCCCTGGCAATACTAAAACACAGCCTCAGCTTAATCATCCTGCACAAATAGGAGAATTTAGTGTAAGAATTCAATACCCAAGCATGCTTTGGCTTAAAAGCCTACACGCTCAGGCCAAAAGTGAGCCCTTGAGTCACCAGCCCCAGTGGCTTCATGCCAGACCACAGAGGGGGAGCAGGCTGCTTTGAGACTTTCTTTCCATCCTCACTAGGGGTAAAGAGGCTGTGGCCACCCCACTGTGGCACTGGAGTGGTGGGGAGAGGGGAGCAAAGCCCCAGTCTGCTAAGACTGGCCTGCTGAAACCCTGAATTCTCCAACATTTGCTGCCCCTTGATGAAATGGAGGATAGGAGAGGATTAAAGAGATGTATCTGGGGTCAGTCCATGTCACAGGCTCGTTTCCTTGTTCCGAAAAGGTGCAGCTAAAAAACAATACAATGCAGAGATGCCCACAGCTAGTTGATGCCAGTTTAACTCAAACCTTTGAATCAACCTCTAGATGCTGCTGAGCCCTGGCTGAGGCTGGGACCTGCAGACACGAGGCTCTTGCAGTGACTCCTAGCTTTCACGGGGTAGTACGCCTCAGCCTTGCAAGCGGAGGCACAGAGAAGGAGTGGTTTGAGGGGGGAACAGAGGACGTGTGTGCCTACTGCGTGGCCAGGGAGGGAGGGGACAGGCAGCATCAATGAGCAGAGACTCTGGACCTACCGAAGTGCGGCTGAACTATCTCGAGGGAAAGGACCTCAAGAGAGACGCTTGTTTGTGAAATCGCACCGCATGTCAGCACCACTGAAAGACGTACGGGGGAGCGGGACCGAGGACAGACGTGGAAGTGGGTTCATAGTACAACACAGTCAATGCGACTCCGTTGCACCAACGGAGGCATCAGGTTCACTGCACTGGGCATGGCGTTTGGATGAATTCAAGGATGTTTTATGGCCTGTTGTGCGGGAGGCCAGAGCAGATGATTGTTGTGGCTGTTTGGGGCGTTAAAATCTATGCCAGGACAGCATGGGAGGATGGGGAATGGGAATGGATGTGTTCAGAGAAGCCTTGGAAAAGGGGAGATGTATGGGGCATCTTTAAGGCTTCAGACAATGAACAAATTAGAGAGAGCTGAAAGTGGACAGGGATTTTGTGCACCAGCTGCTCTTAATTCCCCGTGTGCCTGCTCTTAACCCACGGCAAGTGACAGCTGAACTGTGGTAACTTGCCCCCGTTTCACTGAGGGCTAAGTTCCAGCCCCCCCTTTTAAGTCACTGCAGCTGGTTCATTTGATTGCAGCTGGGCTGCAAGGGGGAGCGTGGGCCGGCGCCGTGACGTTCGTCTGGGGCACAGCAGTGATCAGTGCAGGTTTTCACGCTGCACTGACCTGTCCCATCATTTTGTCCAGGGAATCGTAGGAGGCCCGGTCTGTTCTTCCAAGCACATGGCTGGAACGGTGGGAAGGCAATGGAGAACTGTCAGCATGCGAGGAAGATCCCCTTCGTCCTCCCTGCCGAGTGAATGGGTTACCAGCTCAAATGAAAGCAGTATATGAGCCCTAAACCCCGTCGCCTGCTGAGCACTAGCCTGAGTGGAAAGCATCACTTGACTTGAGCAAGAGGTCTCTGCCTACAGGTGAGAGAGGATGCCTGGGGTAACACCCAAGCAAGAGCCCAGGTGACCTCTGAAGTGAAGACATCTCCAGAGACAGATGTGCAAAGCACCGGTGGGAAGGGCCATGCCAAAGGGGACAGTGGGGTCCCCGTTTCCTTGCCAGGTGCCTTCAGAAGCCCTCACATAGGACAGGAGCAAGTACTTCATGCGCTTGGCTGCCCCGTCTGCTCTCATTTCTGACGAGGGCCCTCACAGAGACGTGCCGGAGTTTCCCCCGGACCCATTAGCACCGAGCGCTTTTCTTGTTAGGCTTTTCTTTTTCTTTTTGGCAATTGTTTAAATGAAAGGCCCTGGGGCCACCACACTGTGCAGTGCTTCTTTGTTAAGAACTAGTGGTTTCCTCAGACCTCTTGGAGAGACGCAGAAGGTCACAGCTCTGGCACCAAGGACTTTAAAGCCAGGAACATGCACATCTGACCTAGACTGTAACCAAAGGGTGCTTCTAGCTTTGGGTCTGCAGGGGAAACAGGGTTAGGGGGGAATGGCAACATTTTACCGAGGCAGGCAAGAGGAGGGAGTTTAAAGGAAGGATTTGAGTGTAGAGGTAGTGGGCGCCCCCTCCAAGGGCGGGGAGGAGTGGCCGGCGAGCGCAGGAAGCCAGGAGAAAGAACAGCATGAGCAAGGTGTGAAGGGCAGAGAGCTTCTTGCCCACCAGGAATCCTGCTCCTAACAGAGATGAGGGCCAAGGTAGCGCTGTGGAGAGGCCTGTCGCAGTGCCGCAGGGAAGAGAAGGCTGGCTTTGATGTAGGAGACAAGAGCCAGCTACAAAGAAGGTGCTGCATTAGGACAAAATCCATCGTACGTGTGTATACAACCTTTTAGCACCTTAACCCAGGCAGGCATGCAAGCTTTGCAAGCCTCCTCATCAGGCTGTTAACTGGGGGCAACTGGGGGCATGCCCATCGGCCCAGAAAGAAAACTAAGCGGGGTGGGGGCGGCTGGAGTGGCTCAAAAGGTTGCTTTGTCAACCACAAACAGAGACAGATACCTCGTTCCATCAGCCCTTCTGTTCTAATAAGAGCACGTTTCCTCCCCAGGTGTAGCAAGCTAAGGGACGAAAGCAAGAAACCTTTTATTAACATATTCATTTTTTATAGACTATTTATCTGGAGACACAACTGCCCCCAGTACTAACCCCTCTTAAAGGAGACAAGGATCCATTACCATTAGCCTTCAAGACAGGTTCCCAGCACTTGAGCAGTGGGTTCGTATGAACTCTGAAAACTAACTTGGGCCTGAGTGATTTACTGGAAGGCAATGACTGGATGCTTGCATTTCAATTATAAGTCACTGGACGATTCAAACGGTACCAACTGACCTTGCTCAAATATTGAAATTTCCAGCCAGTGTGCTGCTCAAGTGATCTAAGGATTTATTTGCATATGAAAAAAAAAGCTAATTAAAGCATGGCTTGGAAAAAGTCAGACTCCCCATCCATGCATATAGATGCCATTTGAGCCAAAGGCAGGCTGACACTGCTCTCGCTTCCCCTAGCATCAGGGACCACGGGCCTCCAAGCAGCTCTTAAAATGAGCTCACATCAGACCATCTATTGTCCCAGACACTCTGGAGAGCGTTAGAGGATCAACACTTTCTCCCTCAAGTGCCTTGACAATGTCCTTTTCCTACAGACACAAAACCAAGGGAATCACACATTAAAATGAAACATGTTTCACGGGTAAGTGAGGGTGAGAGAAACTGCAGTAGTGACGAACCGAAGGGCAGGATGGTTCACAAACCTGAACTCTTACAGGCCAGTGGAGAAAAATGTATTGTATTTGTACGGTACTGCCCAATACTAGTCCAGAGTCACGTTAGGGAAATAGGAGCCAGGACTCCTGGGTTCAGCTCACGGCAGGCTTTGCTGAGAAACGTTCACTAGGGTCACCTAATCTCTTCATGCCTTAATATACTTATCTTTTGTGGTGTTTAATGCTACCTCCTCCACTGGCTGAGAGAACATGCTTAAAAAAAACCAACCCATTTCCATTTTTTTTTCCCATTTCATTCTCAGGATTAGGAAAGCCAACCAGCTCTCATGGCCATGGGAACAGGCTCAGTCTTGGGCCAGTGGCTGCTGTCTGAATGGTGAACGGTCTGGGGAAGGGTCTTGCTTGCTCTGGGGTTAGACAGCACTTGGTACAATAGGATTCTGGTGACTGTTTCCAGGGTCTACTTTAAGAGTTCGGGCTGGAAAGGTTTAGTCGGGACTGATCCTGCCTTGAGCAGGGGGCTGGACTAGATGACTGTGAGGTCCCTTCCAGCCCTACTTGCTTATGCTCCCAAATTATTAATATCTAGTGTTGGGAAACAAGGCCAAGGTGGTACAGGGGAATGGCACCATCTTAAGACTCAAAGCAGAAAACAAAACATCGCCATAGCAGATGAAGGTAACAGCGAGCGCTACACATAGTGAACAGCAGCAGTTGGGTGGTACAAAGGCTTTCTGCTTCAATAGAGATTTACAGAGGCTCAATAGATACAGCATAAAAGACAGGAGTGAAAGAAATAGCTGTGATGAGCAGGTGGTTAAAGTACTGGACTGGAAATGCAAGACCACTTCTCAGGAGGGGTAGCAGCTTGTGCTTGATTCAGTAGCACCGATAGGGAAGGTGAGCCCTGGTTTCTGGACCCTTCTCCCAGGATTGCTAAAGCAAGGGGGTTAGACTAGGGGACACAGGAAGCCCCTTGTAGCCCTACAATTGTATGAAAAAGAAGTGGGGTGGGGAGTTGTTAGAAACACAACAGGGTGGATATGCACCTTTATAGATTAATTAACTGAATATATACACCCCACCATATATTTATGGGTTGTCAGAAGCCATCAAAAGTAGTCTGAAGACCCAAACCTCTCTGAGCAAGATGACCAGACACATGAAGAGTCAACTGGCTTCAAGCTATGATTTTTTTGCTGTGCACCGCTGATGGTTCACAGGAGCCAGGTGCTTATTATCGTTCCTCAAGGCTGGAATGATTCGATGCTGTTTTCGGCAGAACCTGGAAGCCAAGTTAACGGCAAGGCTTTCTCCAGGGTGGTGGCATTAGTGGGTCTTTTATGTCACGATACAACATGGTCCAACCGCCAGCACTTCTGAATACAAAGGAACAGGACTGCTCAGTAATGCTTTGCATCTCACGTTCTGCATGGATAAAATAGCGTTCATTTCCTTGCCTTCATCAGCCCTGCAACACCGGTTTGTGGAGGCTGCAGGTGAAGTACCACTGACAACCAGCTTCCACCCCAATCTCTATTAAAAAGAGCCAACAGCCTAATGTCTTCCCTCCACTGCTGTTTGTTCTTTTCCCCTGCACCTAAGGTTACCTTTGAAACCTGCAGCCTCGCTGCCACTCTCATGCTTTTCCCAGCTTCACTTACAAAGAGCAGTTGTGAAGCAACAGCCCTGGCATGGTGTTCTCTGCCTCCTACTGCTTGGCAGCGTGTCCTCAACCATCATCTACCTTCTGCCTCCAGCTGCCCTCTCTAATTAACTTCCAACCCTTCTCCTTTCACTTCAGCAGGTCTCTGCAGGTTTCTGTTTTGCATAGGGAACGGAAGCTTTAGCAGGGAAGGCATCTGAAAACTTGCTAAGATGGTGCTAACCAAAGACCATAGGCAGGATGATGACTGAAAAGAATTAGGAAGGGTGCAATTCTTCCTGGAGTGAGTGCTGTAGCTGCAATACGCTTCTCGCCTTTCTAGCCTCTTTGGCTTGATGTACCTGCCAATAGTGTCTCATCTTGGCCAGGAGAAGTGTCTAAGCCAGGGGTGTCAAATATATGGCCCATGGGCCAGACCCATGGACCTATGTCTTCTGGGCCAGGGGGGTGAGCAGGGCTGTATTAACCTGCGTGTCGCTGCCACTTGCTCTGTTGCTGCTTCTGGATTTGGCCCACGGGAAGCAGCATGTTTGACACTTCTGTTTTAAGCTGGAGAGAAAAATGCGAATCCAACTCTGCTGGCTGCAACTTCAACCAGGCTTTTGGAATTTCTGTTCACGCCCGAGCGTGCTCCCCGCTTCAAACAGCTTGGAAATTCAAACAAGCTTCCACAGCTGCATTAAAGTTTATCTTAAACTCTTTCAGGGATGTGCTTGAAGAATGAAAAATGCTTCTGAGGGACGGCTGGCTCATGAACAGACGGGGTACAGCCGGGGCAGCGCAGCGTCAGTCTGTGAGACAGCAGCCTGAACTCTCTAGCAAAAAGCACAGACAAGGCGAAAACTATTCCAGCCAAATACCCTGTGTCTACATAGAGAGGCTTCCAGTAGGGTCACTCAAAGCATCCATCAACCTTACACAGCTCTTAGCAGGGTAACACTGTAGGTATTCATAGCTGCAAAGAAGGAGGAGGTATTATCCAGTCTGTTTAAAGAAGAAGAAGGTATTAAAAACACTGAACTGGGGGGGAAAAAAACAGACTTAAGGAAAAAGGAAGCTTTTAAGGTTTTAACCACTGGTCAATAGTGCACTTAGCTGTGGTTGCTAAAGATGATCCGACTATCCGTGAAACAACTCAGACTCATGCTGGTTGCTAAAGTAGTTGCTAGAGGAGAAGCATCTGCATCAGGAAAAGCAAACGTTGCACAGAGAAGCCACTAAGAGCAAACACATGGGATGCGAAAACCAAGTCATCCTACCCCAGCTAACTGAGCCGCCGGCAGGTCCGAACCAAGGAGGATTCGATACCCAGGCTGTATCTATGTTGTGGAAAGAGGCTTGACACTTCCTTCCTTCCACTAGCCTTAAATATGATCCGATGAAAACAAAATCCAAACAAAGAGGGGCAGGGAGCTCATTTTTCCTTTAAACATTTTCCAAGTCTGTTTCCAACATTTAAGGCTTTTCCCCCTGCTCCTCTTAGGTTGGTGGCGTTCCTTGAAGGACAGCAGACAATCCCACTTTGCTTTGGTATCTACGGTGCGCCTCACCCCCACCTCCAAAAACTTGCCACTGCCTCTTAAATCCTTAGAGCACATTACAGGAGGAGGAAGTGTTTATTCCCATCGTAAAGATGTGTTTTAATATTTTAACATAAATCAAGCTGCATTTTATGATGATAATAAATTTCCTGGCAGAAACTGCCTTTGCTGCCCGAGGCGGTGGAATGATTCAATTTGTTTAGTTTTAAGTGTACAGAAACGTAATGGAGGAGGGTATCGTACGGCTGCTTTAATCGAATTTTCAGAGGACACCTAGAGATGCAGGAAGCAGGAGGGTAATAAGGGGAGCGCACCAGTGCTTTAAGTGTGCTAAGCCATCACCACCGCTGTTGCCCTCTCTGGCCTCTCCAATGGACTAACAACAGGAGCTCACAGGAAGAGGAAGGAAAAAGAAACAGGCCAGACCAAAACAGATGTATAATGTGCATTTATTTTTTATGCTTTTTTTTCCCCTCCAAAAATACTTACATTGGGACAAGCTGAGAGTGCATCACTGTGAGGATCCATAATAATGGACTGTTAGAGTATATAATATCCAATTAAAAATATAATTTCATTCTTAAATAGGACAGGAGGAGACAAGCTTTTGCACCACACTGAGCCAGGACAGTGACTGATTGTCTCCCTGGTTGTTGTCAATGAGCCCAATCAAACTGAGCGACTTGTTCTAGCTCGATCCAGCTAACCCTCCCTTCAACTTCTTAAGGTATTTCTTTTTCATGTTTTCAGCTATGAATATTTCCACCCCCCCACCCCCCAAATGGCAGAATTTCTCCTATAAATAGTCCCAGTTCCTATAGTGGATTCTTTTGCTGTTCAAGGATGGCAGGTGTCCAGAAAAATCTTTCCAACATCTATCATCTTCATCCATAAGGACGACAGCTCTTCCAGTTGGGTGCCATCAAAAGACACCAAGGTTAAATGACCTTAGAGGCCTTTCTTCCATAATGAAGCAAGGAAGGCAGACCTCGCTGCACCGTTAAATCAAGGCTGGTTTATGCCTCCAGTTCACAGTTTATATCAAGATCCCTTAGAAACTGCCTCTGTGCAACATTCAAAAAAAGATTTAATAAGAGGAGAGGGGATAATCCAAGCCAGAGAAGAGAAGGCACATTTTGTATAAGAGCTGGTTAAAAATAATCTCCCTTTCAGGAGGCGGCCAGCTGTGAAATCCCACATGGCCACGCAGGGTGAGGTTAGTGGAAGAGAAGCAAGCTGTTTCAGTCCCAGTCCAATGTGACCTACTGCTTTCCAGTACAAAGAGGGTGTACATGCTTTTGTGCTTTGCCATGTACAGTCAGACCCGTTCAGACTAAAAAGGTTGAACTTCCTGGCAGTCAGGGGGTCACTGGAGTCCTAGATGGAGCTTGCCAGGAGATCAGAGACAGGTTATGTTGCCTGTTCATCCTGCTGTATGCAAACAGCTTCTGCCCAACACACTGGTCTCAAAGTTTGCTCCTGTACCATGGAAAGCTCGAGAGAGAGATGGGTTTCTGGCAGTTGTCCAGGCCAAAGACTCTGTGTGTGTGTGCGCATGTAGGGGGGTGGAAAGAGAGTCTCTGAGCATTTGACAGCCCTGGAAGCAGAGGAAAGAATGAAGTTTATCCATTTGCTCAGACACTTGAGGATGTAGTGCGTCCTGGGGCTGTCAGCAAGATACAATGCAAGAGACTCAGCTTGTTGACTCAAGGAACAGGCTCATGGAGATGGCCTTGGAGTCTGAGAGAGGCCAGCTGTGCCCACACCAAGGGGGGCCCTGTGGCACCTAGTGCTTTTACTTATTTCATGGGATCATGTTGGTCACTAGCCATATACAAAAGCTATCACTTTCTTGGCCAGCCCTGAGCATATGAGAACAGGATGGCCCAGCCTGCCGTACAGCAGGGCCTGTGATCTATCCCATCCCTGACTTTCAGACTTCATACAAGCCACAAGAACGAGCAAACTGAGCAGGTGCCTTTGACCTCCAAGCTGGCGTATGTGCTTTCATTCTCTTAACCCAGAATAGGACTCTGACCTCAGCAATACCCTCTCTCCAACCACTCAGTAACCTGGCCCTGAAGAAGCCACAGCAGCTTTTTTTGTAGCAGTCAGAGCCATCCAGGTACCTACCCAATGTGCCAGTAAGGGCTGCCAAACTAAGTTTATGGGCCATCTGGAGGTAAGGGACAGTCAGGTTTATTGGATTGCCACAGACTCCCCTTGCCCCATCAGCAGATCCTGCTTTATGTAGTGCATCAGGGACATCTTCATGTCTCAGGGCTGAAGGATATTTTTAATTTTTTGCTGAAGGAAAAAAAAAACAAAAACAAACCAAAACAGTGCTTTTCTGCAGCCCCAACCACTTGAATATTCCCATGGCAGGAAGTGTTTCAGGGTATGGGGAAGCTAGGAAATTGTACTTGAAAAATAACACTTGATTAAGAAGAGCCTGCATTTCAGAGCTCACTTGGTGAGAAGTGACATTTAATACAGCAGCAGTACAGGGGGCAAGCATAGGTATTACCCAAGCTTGGCAGCCAGCTTTCAACTTCATTTAATACCACGGGGTGGAGGAAGGGGGCTTTAAAATATTTCAGGTTAAAAATGTTTCAACAGTGATAGTTCTTCCTTCTGTTATTAAAGCTTTTATGACCTTTAACCAAGATCCTCCGACTGCTGAAGTCAAAACTGTAAGTCACTTTGTAGTGTTAGAGGCCAGAAGCAGCCTCAGATCAAGAGGGCAAGCCACACTGTCCAATAAAACAGGCAGCTCACCAGCAGGCACCGAAACATTCATCAGCCTTCGATCTTGGAGATGTCTGCACTGAGTTTTTGGAGGGTGAATAATTCAAACCCTGTCTCAAAAGCAGCGACAAGAAACACTCTTAACCTGAAGCACAGGGACAGCTTTAAAAGCAGGATGGTGGCTTTTGGGACACTTAGTCCATCTTACCCTCTCTCTCCCCTCCCTAATACCAGCAAGCTCTCTCTCAACAATGAAACAGGCACAGTAAACAGCACAATCTTGCATTCTCCACTTAGCACCAGCTTTCTCCTCTTGAATTAACACCCAGCTCCTTTTGAGCCTAATTACCCAGCACTGGAGACTGGAAATGCGGCAGGATGCACAGCAAGAGCTCTTGCAGGTCTAATGTGCAGCACGAAGGGGTAATTAGCACCTTCCAGCATACAGGGATCCTGACCATTGCAGACGGGGTCTGCCCTATTGCACCAGTGTTCTTGTGAAAAGCAGGTCTGCTCTGGCAGCTGAGGCCACTTAGCAGTGCCAAAGAGCTGGGGAAAGACAGGCTTCCCACTTTAACTCCTCTGCTGAGGAATATGGCCATCCAGCACGAGCAGGACCTGCCCGATTAGTGCGCTGGCATCCACTGTGGGTAGCTGAGGGGTAGTAATGAAGGGGGAAAGAAGCTGGGAGTCAGAGCCTTAAGCAGCTAGTTTGGCCTCCAAAGGGAGTGTTAGAAGACAACCAGAAAACTGCTAGTAGTGAACATTAATAACAGATAAAAACTAACCCAGACCCATTGAGTCTACGTGTGCATCCCACAGAGCACAGGACAAATAAAAAGGCCAAGGGAGTAACAAATGGAGAACAAATCGGTAACCAGCCTAGTCGTCACATCCAAGACGACCATTGCTCCTTCCTCTATGCTTTCCCCATCCTTACTCAGAAAAGGCCAACTGATCACCGTCTTCCCCACCTCGACGCTAAGATAGCTGTTAGTGTAGGCAAAAGTCTGTAACTTCAGTGGGATGGAGGGGGACTCTGCTAACACAGTGGGCCTGCCATCAGATTCTGTTAGCAGCTATCCTGGTTCCCCACTTCTGGCAGAGAGACTCACTCTGCTCTCGGGAGGAGCAGGTGAAGGAGGCACAGCCTCCTACTGAAGTCCACAGCACTAAGGGGGCTACTCCTGGACGGAGAAGAAGATGCTCTGTACCAGAGCTCAAGGCAGAAATGGTCAGATGCTCTTTTACCATGCAGCCTTCCAAGAGCGCAGGCCCATGGCTTCATATAACGGGTTTGCAGATGAGAACTGAAAGGAGTTGAGCAAGTCACCTGTGATGGTAACGGTGTAAAGGAAATCCTTGTGTCCTCATCAAACCTGCATTGACAAGCTGATTGCTTAGAAAGACTTGGTTTTCTGTCCTCCCCTACACTAACCTGAGTCTTACAGTGAAGAGTTGAAATCTTGGCTCCCGGGGAGGAGAGTGCGACTGCCCCATCAGAGTTTTGGCTCACTTAGGATGATATTTGCAGTCACAAACACTAAACAAGAAAAACCCCAGACCAGCACAAACCCAATCCAGCAGGTGTGCCGGAAAGGGGACAGATGCTTGTTTACTGTACCACTGCCAAAGACCAACTGAGTATCCTTTCGACTATAGTATGCCAAGAAAGCTGGAATGATGTACTGGATCCCATTGCCAGCATAAGCCCCAGTGATACCCACCAAAGACTCCAAGTCATGGGTGAAGAAGGCCACCACCACAGGGGGAATCAGAGTGATTGCCGGAAAAACAATCTTGTCTACCACCCATGGATATGTCCCACCTTCCCGGTGGAAGAGGGTCTTCCAGTTGTTCCGCAGAGTCACAGCGATGATTGGGAAGTTGGTGCTAATGGTGAAGACAGGGAAAAGACCCAGGAAGTAGCGAATGAAGGCAATGTTGATGATGTCACAGTTGGTGAAGTTGAGCGTGTACATGTCCATAAGGGTCTCATTGCGGAAGCAGTAGATGGCGGTGAAGGACAGGAGGCTGTAGAAACCCAGAATTAAGACGTAATCGAGCAGCACAAGCTTGTTCACATGTTTCTTCTTGGAGATCGGAGTGATGAGTGATGGCAAAGAGTGCTGACACATGAAGGAGTAGACACACACCCCAAAGAGATTTTGGATCCCCGAGAGGTTTGCCACAGATGGGTGACCTTCTGCCTGGCCCTTGCCGATGCGGATTAGGGCCAGAATAATCATGATGATGAATGCTGGAAAACAAGAGAATACACTGTAAGTCCAGTCTCAGCATAACACTATCCTCCAGCACAGGCAATCTCTGCACCACATCTTGATACAAGTCTGCAGCTGCAGTGATAAGGAAAAGCATGCTTCTCTTTGAAAAAGGTGGCAGTGCATAATAAGGAACATACAAGGGAGTTATCATTTCATTACTTTCAGCAGCAGTCTGTACAGCAGATGAAAGTCACATGGTAAAAGGCTTACAATTTGCTTTTTAGCAAGCATATTCATCACCCTTTTAAAATCATAGAAAATGATGGTTTTGAAGGGACCTCAAGAAGTCATCTAGTTCAACCCCCTGCTCAAAGCAGGACCTTCCCCAGCTAGATCATCCCAGCCAAGGCTTTGTTTACCCGGGTCTTAAAAACCTCCTGCGATGGAGATTCTGCAACCCCTCTGGATAGCCCGTTCCAGTGCTTTACTGCGCGCCTTGTAAGAAAGCTCTACCTAATATCGAACCACAACTTCCCTTCCTGCAAGCTGCATTGCTCCTTGTTCGGTCACCTGCCACCACTGAGAACAGTTTAGCTTCATCTTCCTTGGAGCCACCCTTCAGGTAGCTGAAGGCTGTGATTAAATCCCCACCCCAGTCTTCTCTTCCCCAGACTAAACAAGCCCAGTTTCTTCAGCCTTTTCTCATAACTCCTGTGCCCCATTGTTGCTGCCTTCCGCTGGACTCTCTTTTCCAGGGCCATTTTAGGAAACGGACAGTCTGGGCCTTTCAGAAATGTGATGCTGCTGCCCCCCTTGAATCAATCACTTCTTCTTCATCTAAGGGCGTCTCTTTCCACGCACCTTGTAAGGTTTTTTCATACCCCCTAATCATCCTCATCTGCACAGATGCTCAAGGGATATTTGCCACAGAGCCAACACCAAAGTCCTGGCACCATTAACCCATGCGTTGTGTGTACAAGGGAGACTGGAAAGCTCGTGAGCAGCTGCTAGAATCTGCAGAGTGGGGAGGAATAGCAACTAGCTCCGGCCATTTCCCAGGCATGAAGAACAGGCTGTCTGCAACTAGTCCCAAGTGGAAGAGCGAGACCAGGAGGAACTAAAAGCAGGACTGAAAAATGGCCATTAAAATTCATCAGGTCTCCACATAAAATCTGCTTGCCTGTCTTTTACCCCAACAATGCAAAAGAAAAAAAGCCCTAACAATGTTTTACCGGCCTGTCAAAGTAAAAAAAAGTTACTTGCAATGGGCAAGAGAAACCTGAAGGTGGGAAATAAAGGCTTCACTAGGCCCCAGAGGTGGATTCTGGGTCAGAAACCATTATTTCCCCTAGCAGGGATAATAGTCTAGTGATAAGACCAGCAGAAACAAATCCTGGTATTATCAAAGTCACAGCAAACCTGGGAGGCCTGGTCACTGGCTGTTCAGGTTACTGAAGAGTGAACAACTCTGCCTGCCCAAGCAATGAAAAGCAGGATTTACAGTCAGAGATTCATAATGAATGGGCCAGCCTGGGCTGCCCTGGCTTTTGTACAACTGTCTCCTTGCAATGGCTGCGAGGCCTAAGCACAGCTATGAATTATCAGGTAATGAAAAAATAACAAAACGCTGACATTCCTATTACAGACAACTTTCCACGTCATAAATAAAACAGCAGACAAATTAAACCAAGCGGCGAGTCTCCATGCAGCAAGTGTGAGAGCAGGCAGACAGTCACCGTGCTACAAATTTTGGGCGTCTGCTGTGCGGACAAGGAGGTTCGCTCGTTCGACAGCTAAAGTTACTCTTCAGCACCCACTGGATTGCCTTGCACAGGAGTGGGATCCAAATACGCCTTCACAGAGTATATTCACAGGTATCCTGCTCAGAGGGGAAACTCATATAAAGCTTCCCCTGGTTCTGCCTTTAAGAGTCTTTTGCATTAAGCCTGGATGAAGCGTGTTTCCAAGGATCCAAACGCAACCCCAAGCTGCCAGGTGTGTCACCAGTGGGTCAAGCAATTCCAGCAGAACCCAGCTTGTTCACGCCTGGGTGGTTTGCAAGCCACTTAATTCACAGAAGATCGCTGACTTAGTGGCGACCTGCTCAGCTGCTTCTGCCACTTTTACTTCACAGGGCATCATTTTCCTGATCAGCTGGAGCTCCTCAGGGGTCCCATGCAGCTAATCAGAGGAGCAACCTTTGAAACAGAAGCACAGCAAAAACCCAGAGCAGCTCATTCACCCTAGCACAGCTGTTTGCTGCAGCTATGTAGACCCCAGCTAATTCACACACCCTCATCTTTGCGGGGGGACTAGGAACCTAACCCTTGTGAATTATCTGAGATTTGCTATATTCATTTCACTGCCCCAACACTTCCTTCCTTTCTTCTCATGTCCGTGGTGTGACATGGCATTTAGTTGAATTTGCAGATCCACTGGCATCTGACAGGGCCGTGCCGTGCGCGCTTCTGCTGCGGCCTCAAACCTGCAAACTCTGGGCTGTCAACCGCGTGCTTTAGCGCCTGGCCCAAGATTGAAATACTCAACTATGGATTGCCTAATTCCAGAAACTCATCACCTGGGGGCGAGGCTCTGAAACCTGTAGGGTACCCACTTCCCCTCTAACCTCCTATGCAATCCACCACCTTGCATCTAGTTCCCCACCGTGGCACCCCCACAGCATGCGCCTCCATCCATCCTTTCTTGACTTGCCAGAAGACGCCAGGACATCATGCTGAATGCACTCCATCTACCCCAGATCTCTGCGCTCAGTGTTTTATGGCCCCCCTGGAGCAATCAATTCCCTATCTTTCATTTTCCGGTGAGACAGGCTAAATCTGGCTAACGTTTCTCCATAAATATGGAAGGGCCTACAAAGCAAACCAGTAAAACCAGACCCATTATGATGGAGAAGGGCCACACTGGGAGTATCAGGGACCAAACATAGTAGTGACAGCGAGAAGCACTTACAGGTCTCTGCTTGGGGTACTTGCATCCTTCCTCCAGCTCTAATTACAGCCGAGCAATCAGGCACATTGGATTCCTAGCTGTAATTGTCACAGGAAGGGCGTTTTCAGCTCTCTCATAAATGTCTCATCTTCCCACAATGACTGACTGCAGAGATTTGGGAAGGTTTTTATTACTCCATTCCAGTAAAAGCTTAGAAAGACCTTGAAACCATCAGGAACCTGCCTCAGGATGGCATGGACGTGGACAGGCTCACAGGAGCAGGGACACAGAAGAGAAATAGAGGCAGCGTGAAGGAATGAAAGAGCAAGGCAGGCTGCCTGGAAAATGCAAGCTGAGGACAATCATTTTTCTCCCTCTTTTGGGAGAACTGCTAGACTCGCAGAGCCCATGCCTGTATCTCTGCCATATCGCAACTATATTTAACTCAAAAGCCAGCACCTCATTCCCTGCTCAAGAGAGACAGTAAATCTCTACCATCTCTGCTCAGTCAAGGGTAAAGAATGACCTATTTCCTTCTCTAAAAAACCCTCTCCTATCAGGTGCAGGCTGCTTGCTTAACCCTCTGCTTCTCGCACCCAGGAAAGCTGCTCTCACACTCAACAGGACTGAATGAACTTCTCAGTGAGCCTCAGTGCCTGCACTCCTTTTTCAAAGTCCTCTTATGAGAGACTGGCAGTCATTGCTGGCCTGTCCCCAGCCACCTGGGCTTTAATCACAAGGGACTCCAGCAGCATTTAACTATTCAGTGGAGAACTTCAGGCTGGCTACTATGTCCAGCCCATGCTGGAGAACACAGTGGTCGCATTTACGTAGTTTCATAGTTTCTAGGGTCGGAAGGGACCTGAGCAGATCATCAAGTCCGGCCCCTGCCATGGCAGGAAAAGGTACTGGGGTCAAACGACCCCAGCAAGGTGTACATCTAGCCTCCTCTTAAAGACCCCCAGGGTAGGGGCCAGCACCACTTCTCTTGGAAGCTGGTTCCAGACCCTAGCTGCCCTGACCGTGAAGTCGCGCCTCCTGATATCTAACTTAAACCTACCCTCTGCCAGCTTGTGACCGTTATTCCTGGTCACTCCTGGCAGTGCTCAGGGGAACAGTGACTCCCCCAGTGCCTGCTGGTCCCCCTGACTAGTTTATAACAGGCCACAAGATCCCCCTCAGCCTTCTCTTGTGGAGGCTGAACAGGTTCAGGTCCCGCAGCCTCTCCTCGTAGGGCCTGCCTTGTTGTCCCCTGATCATGCGAGTGGCCTCCTCTGGACCTTCTCCATGCTGTCCACATCCCTCCTGAAGCGCGGCACCCAGACCTGGACGCAGTACTCCCGCTGCGGCCTGACCAGTGCCGCATAGAGAGGGAGGATCACCTCCCTGGACCTGCTCGAGATGCATCTGTGGATGCAGGACAAGGTGCGGTTGGCCTTCCTGACTGCCTCTCCACACTGCCGGCCCATGTTCATCTTGGCATCGATGATGACTCCAAGATCCTTTTCTGCCTCTGCCCTGACGAGAAGGGAGTTCCCTAACCTGTAGGTACGGTGCCGGTTCCTCCCCAGGTGCAGCACCTTGCACTTGTCTGTGTTGAATCCCATCCTATTCTCGTCCGCCCACCCCTGTAGCCTGTCTAGGTCCGATTGCAGCCTATTCCTCACTTCTAGCATGCCCACATCCTCTCACATCTTAGTGTCATCAGCAAATTTAAACAGGGTGCTTTTTACCCCCTCGTCCAAATCACTGATGAAGATGTTGAACAGTGCGGGCCCGAGGACTGAGCCCTGGGGGACCCCACTGCCCACGTCCTTCCAGGTTGAAAATAACCCATCCACCACCACCCTCTGGGTGTGGCCCTCCGGCCAGTTGACGACACATCTGACTGTGCAGGTGTCTACGCCACAGCCCCCCAGTTTCTTAATGAGAACGGGGTGAGAGACAGTGTCGAAAGCCTTCCGAAAGTCCAGGAAGACGATGTCCACTGCTACCCCTGCAGCTAAGGACTTGGTGACCTGGTTGTAGAAGGCCACCAGGTTGGTCTGACAAGACCTGCCACTGATGAGCCCATGTTGGTTGCCCCTAAGCATGCAGTCCCCTGCTGGCCCCTCCTGGATGTGTGCCAGCATAATTTTCTCAAACAGCTTGCCTAGGATCGAGGTAAGACTAACTGGCCTATAGTTCCCCGGGTCCTCCTTCCTCCCTTTTTTGAAGATGGGAACCACATTGGCCCTCTTCCAGTCCTCCGGCACCGCACCAGAGCACCACGAGCGCTCGTACAGCCGTGCCAGGGGTCCCACAATGACTGCAGCTAATTCCCTCAGCACTCGGGGGTGGAGATCATCCCGACCAGCTGATCTGAATACATCCGGTTCCTCCAGAAGCTCCCTGACTAGATCCTCACTAACTCTTGGCCTGGGTGCGCCTCCCCTGGGACCTGAGGGGGGCCCAGAGGGGGGTGGCTGTTCCGGTCCCTGCTCAGGAAAATGGAGGCAAAGAAATCGTTACTCTGCATGCCAAGTCAATTCCCCAAATCCCCTATCCCACACGTGGAGTCTGCCATGAAGATGGGGTCAGGCGAGACCCGACACAGCTTCCGACACAGGTGACCTGCCTGCATGCAACAACTGAGCAGTGGCAGAAGGGCGGAAAAGGCTGCTGTCAAATCCAGACACAAATTACCAACTCGTGGTCACGCTTCCAGGGCCTAAGAATCTCTTGCTCCGCTGCGGAGAGACTCGGGTCAGTTCACACAAGATCAATACAAATTAGCTGCCTATTTTTAAAATCGGATTAACATGTTTTTTTAAAAAAGAAAAATTGAAATTAAACACTTTTCTTTTTAAAGAAAAGCCAATTTAAAAACAATGACAAACCAATGTTATGGCTAAAAACTGTGATGTATTCAGATCACTTGAATATAACAAACAATGTCATGTTAAGCAATGTGCAGCTGCTGCCAGGTTTTTCCAAGAAAGCCATTGAACTGAGTGAAATTATGGGCTAAGTATCTAGAACAAGAGTTAATTAAAGTGCTAAGCAAGCTTATGCCAGCAGTAGCCTCTTCTGTGGGTGAAGAGAACCATTTGCCTCATTTTGGTTTATTCAGCTAGGTGAGTTCAGAGACTGGATCGCTGACAGCTAGGAAACCAGTTTAGAGATGGAAAATAGCCTCATTTTTTCTTTAAAATCTACAAAGTAAGAAGTTAAGTGCAAGAGGATTAGATTTACTCCTTCTGAAGGTGACAGGCACCAGAAACAATCAAAATCCGTCACTAAGAATACCACTCACTTTGGTTAACCTCTTAGCAAAACATTTTAGATAAACCACCTTCGTTTTTGTGCGTTTAGCACTTTAAGCGGTTTTATTTAACTAGCAAACAACTTTACATACTGTTTGCCCATATCTAAATTCTTAATTTCCATTCAAACATGAGTTGGATATAAATCACGGGTAAAAATGCATCCCCCACTATTTTGCAATATCAAAGTTTAAAAAATTAAAAAGCTTAATAAATATTACAGGATATGCAAGCATAAATATACATAGACATGGAGTTTCCTCCTGGTTAGTAAAAATGTGCCTACTTCAGTATAAAGGCTATATTTATCAACCTGTTTTAGCTAGTATTAAAGAAAAGTTGATCATGTTGATCATGTTTGGTTAAAGGAAGAAAAAATGCAAAATGCAAAACAGGAACAAAAAGCAGTCATTTAAATCAAGGTTTCCTGCTTGCTGATTTAAACTATTCATTTTAATCACAGGATGAAAAGGAGCTCCTAGGTCACAGAACCGTCTCCTGTCACAGGCAATGTCGTCATAACCTCCTTCATAAACTGATCGAGCTCCAGGCTACAATCAGGTAGGATGTTTGTCCCCCCACTAATCCTACTGAACAGCTGTTCCAAAATCCCACCTGACCTGTGGTTAGAAAACTAATTTCCAGCCTAAATATATTCGCAGCCAGTTTGGGGCCTGCATTGTCATTTAAGCTTAAAAGAACGGTTTTCTCTTCGCCTTTGTTTTATGCTGGGAAGCCTGGTGGTAAATTAAGCCCTACAGTCAATGAAAGCCTCTTCACCGATTTCAGGCAGACAAGGTTCTTTGGGTAGATGCGATATATTTTATTAGACCAACTAAAGAGCTGGAAAAATTGTTCTTTGCAAGCTTTCGGGCACAAGCACCCGTCTTCCAGCATGGGCAGAGTTTGCTTGCTGACTTCAGTACATTTGGGATCAGCCTCTTTAAGAGGTATGATAGGATTTCCCAGCACAAAGCTGCTCGCATGAAGATCCTACACACTAGTGGAACTATATGGCTGGTGTTTAACAGTGTTGATACAGCATTTTGAAAATCTCAGTGAAAAGTTCCCAGGAAGTTGCAAGCTACTATGTACTATATAGACCATTATACAGCAAACCTAATTTCTCTTCCCATTATGGCTATCCTAGCAAACTTAAACAAGAGAGACCCAAAATGCAACAGCATCTGGTTAAAGGGGAAGTGTTGCAAGAGGTGCTCAGCTACATACTCTTCACTGACTGCTAGTTTTCCTCTGCCACCATCTCTTTCTCACAGAGGTACTGCCCGGTGGATGAACTGGGAGACTCCCTTAAGACCAATCTGCCCAGCAGTGCTTTCCCTAGCACCTGCGCTTTCACTCAGTCAATGGAGTGCAGGACTCTCACTTTGCTGCTGCTGGAATTGGAGAGTTAAGACATTTGCACACTAGATTTATCTTCCCGTCCCTGGAAGGAGGAGACCAAAATGAAACTCTGAAAGCTTGTTCTGCTGGATGATAAATCAATATGAAGAGAGGATGACAAACTGACTGACAGGCAGCTTGGAGTAGACAACGCGAGCTAAAAAGAATTGTTCTTATGGGCATACGAGGTGCCCTGCTCATCTCATCTCCTCCAGCATTAACATTGTGAGGGTGCTCTCGCACCAGAAGGGCTCCAAGTTAGCTGAGGGGAAATACATTAAAAAAAAGCCCAGACCTGGCCTTTGTGCATAGAAAAGAGACCTTGAAACAGCACTACTGAAGACAGCAGCACAGACAAATATAGCTCTAGCTCTGTCCACACTAGCTAGCAGTGAGCTAATACCCACCTTGTTTAAGCTGGCAGCTAGCTAGCTCCCCGAACTCCTGTCCATACAGGTTATGTTTCTGAGAACTGTACCTGTCAAAATCATGTTACAGCCCATTTTCTCCAGATCCTGCTCAACACAGGACACAAAGAACAGTGATGATGGTTCAGGAAACTGGGTCAGAACTTTCTTTCAGAATAATGATTGCTGCTGGCGATGCCTGCATAACAGGGCTGAAGCCACAACACTTACTCTGCTGAAGCCAGAGGAGAAAGACAAGTGGATTAGATACCTGCTTCAGCCAAGGGCACATCTCAAAAGAAGTTAAGAATAACCGATGCTTGTGTACTCTGCAAAAGGCCTTTCCTGGAGTTCTCCTAGGGGGTCTTCCATAGGAATACACTGCGGGACCCTAACAGAGGGAATCAGGGGGTGGGAGAGAACACAAAAGAGCCCAAGAACCTCTTAGTTACTGGGCAGCAGAACAAAAAAGTAAGAGAGACTGCTCATTCTACACATATGGGGAAACTGCCCAAGTATGATCTGGGGAAGAGCAGTGTGGAGATGGCAACTATGCAAGAGGGGAGAGAGAAAGATTGCAAGAGACTCTGAAAACTGAAGTGCAACTGTGCAAAGTAAAATCATAAATGAAACAGTTCCACCCCTCTGCTTCCTCTGACATGCACCCCCCCCCCTTAATAGGCAAGTCACAACGTCCTTGGAAAATGGAACTGTGGAGTATATGCCATACCTGGTTTCCACTGGTTTTACACTAGCACACAGAGGCAGATTATGCCAGATTACTGGCAGGTCACAGACACATTCTGGACTTTAAACATGTGAGAATGAAATAAGTCAGATGAGATCTTGTTCAGATATCACTGTAAAAAATGTAAATGCATCTCCAGAGCTCCTTTTCACATGCTGCAGGAGAAGATATTCCAAAGGACACTGCCCCCACTTGTCTCCTCTCAGAATCTGCATTGCTCTGAGACAGCATTCCCTTACTGAAGAAAAAAACAAAACAAAACAGCAAGTCTGTACAAAGGGGCAGATAAGTACAACAGAGCATGGCACTGTAATCAGCACTCCTCACAGTGAGATTTCCTGTTGCTCGAGGAGACTAGACCAGCTCTCTAGTCTGGGACAGGGACGTGCACTGCAGGACCTGCTGAAGGGAAGCAACAGCTTGAGAGATGCTGCTTTCAAGAAGAGGACAGCTCTGCTCTCAGGGGCAGGTCTCATGGTCAGAGGAGGAATGAATATGGATGTGTGCATTGGAAGGCCTGCACTTCGGGACAATGCAAGTCAAGGGATGTTAAAAACGTCATTTGAGCTGGCTCTAGTGGAAAGGTAACACGCAGCCATACAGAGAAGGAGGAAAGCAAATGCTGTCTGTTCAAGCAGTAGAACAGTTCTGAACAACGAATGCCGAAGACTCATGGCTGCCTGGCGTCCCATCAAGACAGCAGGCATTAGGCTAGGTTAGCTCTCAGCCTGATCTCCAACCCCAGCCCAGACAGTGCAGCAGGGGACGTGGAAGTCTCAGAAACTCCCCAGGTGGAGGAGGTTTGTGATGCTTTCGGAAGAGCTCTCTCTTCCCCTCCAGAATGCAAGTGCAGGGAGGCAGGGGTCTCCCTGCTCCATAGGAGGGTTGAGCACTGAGCAGGCTGGCCTCAGGATTCCTCACTTCAAGTTTGCAGGGGGTGGGAGAGCAGTATGGATCAGGTGTCTCCCTACTGGTTTACAGGGAGCAGGATTGGAGTGCAGTTTTCTTTTGCATTAGGAGCAGATCCTAAATATAGATCTCTATCACTGCACGACTGTGGGAGAACACAGCTCTGTCACCTTTGCGCATCATCGCTCTAGGCGCAGGGAGATGGCAGCCAAGGCCAACTGAGGTCACAACCCCCCTTCCACTGTCCCACAGCTTCACTCTTCATCCCTTTGCAAGGAGCAGGTGTGACAAAACATACCTCCATCCCTCTCTCCTCCAGCTGCACCACATCACCACTGCACAGCAGGTAGGGGCTTCTGCCAGGGGATGCAACCTGGGTCTCTCTGCACCCTGGAAATGCAATTCGTGGCTGCTTCGGGACAGAGTTCAGAGAGGTCAGAAGAAATAGCCTTTCTGTTTTTTCATTAAACTCCTGTCATGAATACTGGATGATGAGGCAGCACGTCCCAAGTCTGGTGCCTGGAGCACTTTTAATTTGCTTATATGCCATAGGAGGCTTTAAACTTTCATAAAAACCACAACTTTGACATGGTTCCAAGCCTTCCAAGAACATAATTTCAATAGCGCCTTCATAAAACAGTAACAAAATACTCATTAAGCTTGAAATGCCACTCAAAAACTTCTTCCCTCCATTGGTTCCCTTCTTGCTACTAAAAAAATTTGTTCTATTAGATCTGCTGGCCATGACAGCAGGCCCCAGAATGTATTTCTGGCCTCCCTTTCTCTGCCATTGGTGCTATTATAGCATGGCAAGATCTCATCCATGAGAAACAGAGGATTTTGAACAGGGAGGGAGTTTTGCTTGGAAGGTAGGGGAGGCTGCAACCTAGTCTCTGGGCAAATGTCCCACTAAAGGACATAGGAAGGTCACTTACCAAGGTTTGCACTAGGACAGAGGACTTGAATAGGGCTATTTCCTGCATTAGCTGGCCTTTCAGCCAGAGCACACTGGTGCCAAGTGAGCAGGGACCACTTCCCCCTGATTACAGAAGAGCATGTGCTCCCCAAGCTTGCTTTCTAGAATAAGCAACAAACTCTTGTCCATGGACAACTACTCTGCAACAGAGGAGTAAATTCCCAAACAGCTATAGCTACAGCTGGCACTGAACTCTGAGACTCTCTCAGCACTTCCAGGCAGGAATGTCCAAGCGATGCATGAAAGGACGCGGAGGCTGCAGACCAACCGAGAATAGGAGAGTTTTATACTGGAGTGCAATCCATTTCTGTTTTCAGTGGTGTTCTGTCTTTGGAGGTACCCAGGACAGATCCTATTAACAACATCTGCTTGCTACAGCTGGAGCCAGTTCCTAGTCCCCTCAAGCTGAAACCCAAGCTGAACCCCAAAGAGGCAGCCCTAGTTGGGACAGATTCCACCCGATATCCCTCCATACAAACCTGAGCAGTGTTGGATGTGAGAAGATGCCACACCATCTTGCTGGAAATGGAGCCCCCCCCCTTGTTCCACAGCACTCACTTATAGCCATTTATGTAAGCAGGCGCCGCGGTAGAGTTTTGACACATTTGCAGCAGAGCCATTCGTCAGCGCTGGCTGACGGCATGACAGAGCTTTCCTGCTGGAGCGGAGAATCAATATGCTGGGGGATAATGATAATGGATCACCCGCTGGCGATGCGCGCTGCCCACTTCGCGGCTCAGATGCCGGGTGTCACGATGGGTTCTAGGAAGGGGGTGAGGGAACATGGAGGAGAGCTCCATGACCTCCCTGGGCCAGGTCCCTTTGGGTATGCTTCAGGGAGTGGGAGAAGGCTTCCTCTTTTGCAACACCCATGATCTTCTGAACCTCGCCAATCCAAGTCTCATTGTTTTATGCTGAAGGACAGTTGTTACACTGGGGACCTAACAGCTACTCCCAAAGGGAATCGGTAGTAGCATTTGGAAGGGTTTTAGCTTCTCCTACCTCTGACAGTGGACAGAAGTGGAAGATGAGTATCTGATAGGTTTGCAGTAAGTACCTACACTCTGGCAGTCCAGTCACTTCAGCATTCCTAGGACCTGTGCAGGTCTTTGGGGGGAGATGTTTCAAACGGTGCCCACATCTGCTCTGGGTGCACCTTAAATAATCAATGGCATTTCTGGAAGACCAAAGTCCTGTCCTGAGCCAACACTTTGGCTTTGCCTACCATAACACTGGCTCTCTAGTCACTTTGCTACCTCCCTTCACTGCAGAAGTTAAAGCCTTTCAGTAGGGTTTTGTGTCCGTTTATCACATTTCTTTGGGAACAAAAGGCACTAGAGTGAGCCTGTAATTGTAAGGTATTAAGACTGCTTGCCAGTTGTTCCAGTACAGCAAGTCTGTGAAAGTAGAGACTACTGAAATAAGCAATGATTGATCCAACTCCTACATTAATTCTGGGTTACCCGAACTTCCTCCCCAAAAATTGCGTGCCATCATCCTGCCAGTATGTGAGCCACAAGCTGCCAGAAACCGGAGAGGAAGAAGCTGCTTTAAACTTTAGGGCACATTTCAGTCCGAGAGGACAGTAAAATGAGAGGTGGAACCATAGTGAGCGAAGTGGGAGCACCGAGTAGCTGGAGACGGTTGTGTATCATATTCATCCCGAGTGATGGTAAGCCAAGGAAGGACAATGCAGATCAAAACGTTCCTATTTCTGAGGAGATGCGAGTGGTACAAGTAGGCATCTATGTCAGTTGGGAAGAAGGAATCGGAGCCATTAAGGGAAGACAGCGTCTCTGTCTCCGGGAGAACGTAGTATAGGTGTCAGAGCAGGGGGCAGCAGGGGAGTCTTTCTGGGAAAGAGAAGCAAGGAGGGCTCATACGTTCAGTGCGGACAGGTGAAGCAGGACTTCAGCTGGAGCATGACAGTTGTTCTGCTGCCTTGAAGTCTGCAGCTTGGGGTGGGTGGCACGGGACTGTTGCTCAGAGCGGTGAAGGGGAGATGACAGCCTCAGCTTCTCCAGATCGTATAGATGTGGACTGTGACTTATGCCAGGTGAAGGGAAGCCTTGTTTAGCTTATATTGCCTGTCATGCCAATGCCTTGACAATCCATTCAGGCTGTCAACTCTTACTAATGCCCTCTGCCACATACTATTACCACCCTGGCCCTGGGCCAAATCAGGGCTGGATGGCACCAACAAAGGAATAGTTTGTTTAAAGAGTCTTTCAGCAGCTGAAGGTTGTACAAGAGGATTTTCCTGATGAACAGTATCACTCCTCTGCTGCTAAAATCCCATCCACAGCAGTGCTTGTGACCAGACAAGTCAAGTGGCGCCACATTAACCTCCCCATTACAATGTCTGCCTTTAACTCTGTGGAATGGTTTTGTGTTTTTCACTGAGTCCATACCAGCCGGGTTTCTGTGCATGGGCTGCACACTGTGTCACTTGTGGGAGAAAATGTTTCAAGAGAAGGGAAAAACGAGCAGGGAGAACTGATCACCTTCATGAGGGGGTCCTTGATGATGTTTTCTCCAAACTCTCAAGTGCCCTCTGAAAGAAGCATCATTGTGCCCAGAGACCAGCACTCAGAACTCCTGGTGCCTATTCCAAGCTCAGCAGTTGACCTTGGACCAGTCACTTCCTCTCTATGCCTCAGTTTTACCCTACTGCAAGATGGGGATATTTCTTCCCTACCTCACCGGGTCATTGCAAGGTTCAATTACTGATTGCACCATGCTTGGAGATCTTCAGAGATACAGAAACAAAGCAGTGCAGGCTGTCTGCTGCCAGTGACTCCACCTAAACCACTCCTGCCTTGCTTTACCTGGGGCAGTATCCAATGACGTGTCAGCCCACTGGTCAGGGTTTTGCCACTGTGTCCAAGTGGTGCTCTGTTAAGCATCCTTACAGGCTTAGCAGAGCATGCACAGATGCTCCTGCTGTCAACCTGCACTCCCAAAATCTGCCGAGCACCACTGCTGCAGATGCTGTCATCACGCTGGGATGCGGGACTGACTTGCTGTGTTCTCAACCCCCCACGGGGCTTTCAGAACTGGCTCCGCAGCCAGACAGCCATCACTTTGCCTCCTCTTGACTGGATAAGATGATATTTTCAGGAACGCTAACTCCTCTAGAAGGAGCTCAGCGGTCCTGTCCAGCGCTGTATGTCGCGCTCAATTTGCATCAGAAGTTAACACGGTACTTTTGCTCATGCTGGCACCATTTCACCCCTGCCGCAGCCCACATGAACAAATGCTAAAATGAGCTCTTCAGATGTCTCTAAAAGGCAGGCACAGCAGAACAGCACAGCCTTTCAACTAAGTCTTTATAAATGTATTATCTCCTTCAGGAATGATTCACCCAGAGGCTCCCAATCGCAGCCACCTCTTCTCTAAGAGAGCCCAAAGAATGCAGGACAACTTGGTAAAAGGAGGGCAAGTTTCCTTAAAGCAACCTAACATGGACTACAATGCCCTGATTTATAGTTCAATTTCTTCCTCCTCCCTCCCAACAGAAGATGTAAGGAAGTGACTACAATAGGGCAGAGGTCTACTGGGTCCTTCCTTAAGCTGTCACAGTAAGCTCGGTTTTTAATCACCAGAACAGCAGCTGCCTAGAGAACTATAGACAATAGCAGACTAATCTCTTCACAGGTGATTGGAAATATAAAACTTCAGATATTGTCACTACTTCCTTCATCAAGTACTGCTGTAAATCTTTACCTCCTTTCTTCCCCATTTGCAACAGCTAGTGAAAAGATGAAAAAAGAACAAAGAAAGTCTCATAACTTGGGCTCATGAAGGCAGATCACATCTGGCTTTCCCAATGTAAGCATGATCAGGATAGCGGTGACCAAAAGTTACTGCAATAGCTGAATTCTATTCACTGGCTGCGAGGAGCTGCATCTCAAACTAATTCCTAAAACAGCCAAGTGTCCACTCCAGGATCTTCCCCTGCAGTTACATGCCTGGTGGTCAAAGCAAAGGTGGCAAGAGGTTGGAATGACCTAACCACTTGGTCCTCAAAGTGTGAGAACCAGCAGAGATGTTCCATGAGGGACGTTTGTTCTTTATTGTTCTAGTTATACATGGCTCTGTGAACAGAGAAAAGTCTTCAGTGTCCAAGGCTTTGGATCACTAAGCATGAAGTTGAAATGAAAGAACCAAACTCTGGCTCAACGAGTTCCACCTGCCCCGGTGACCGATGCTCAGGGTCTTGCTGGCTGGGTGGTAAGCCATGGAGAAGATGCACAACAAACAATAGAGACAAGAGCAATTACAACAGATTCTAAAATTTAAAAAGAGTTAAAATACTCAGGGACTACCAGATTGCATTTACGACACAACTTTGTTTTCCTCCTCCAAGAATAGTCCCAGTTTCCAAGATGGTTTGATTAGGGGAGTTCCCGGAAAGGACTACTTCCATAACCAAGTCCTAGTAACAGTTTCAGTGGTCTTGGAGTCAGGACTTCATTACACAGTAAGGAGTCCTTCCTTCAGAAGAGTCTAGTTCTTGGGGATGGTAGAGGAAGATTACATCCAGGTCAGTTCTATTAGTTTTCCCTGAAACTAGGGATACCCAGGCTATTGGAAGATGGTGCCTTTCTGCAGGCAGAGAAGTTTCACAGAAGATACAAAAACAACGTAAACTACAGAAATTAAAGATGGGTGGAATCTATCAGATTGTATTCAAGCCCTGGGAGCAATCCTTCACTCTCCCCGCCAAGAGCTCCCTGATATCTGAGATGGAAGCAATGGTCAGCATTGAGTTTACATCTAGTGACTCCACCCAGAGACCGAGCCAGGACTCCTGGGTTTATCCTGGGCTCTGCTGACGATTTGCTAGGGGATGTTTGAGAGCTCTTTCCACCTCAGTATTTGCATATGGAAGGAAAAAAAGTGGGGCTAAAACCCACCTCCAGTGTGAGCCATGGACAGTTACTTAACAGTCACTGAGCAGTTTGAAGTCTTCGCTCCTAAGGCACTGTCAATAGCTTAGAGTTCTTTCCCCTCAATCTCTTCCTTTTGTTGAACAGTCTGGAGACAGAAACAGGTAAAGATGCTTCTGAGTATTCAGCGCCTGTGCGGAGTGAAGCATGGGATAAAGATGTGGCTGAGAGAAAGAAAGGGGGTGGGAGGAAGAGACTTAGTTAATGTTCATGTTCAAGTCTATCCGCGTAATTGGGAAAAGGATGAGGATTGGGATTGATTCAGGTTAAAGGGTGCATTGACTAGGAGTGATGTGCCAACCATCTGATCCAAGTGCACCACAAAGCAGCTCAGGAGAGAGGCAACTGCAAGCCAGAGGCTGCCAAATCTAAGGGAAGTTTACTCCTCTGTAAAAGAAACCTTTATTAAAATACAATACTTTCTAATAACTACAAATGGAGCATCTGTAGCAGTGTGTAGCAAGTGGCCCCAAGTGAAAGCTGTCTGGGAATGGCTGCCAGAAATGATTCAATAACAGCAGCAATAATCATGCTGCCAGAGTCTTTAAAGCCAACGGGCCCAGCTCGTAAAGCTGGGAGATTCAGGCTGTAACAGGCTGCAATTAATCGGTTTAGCTTCTTAATACACTATACTAAGTTTGCTGCCGAGTATCTGCCCACCAAGTGTTGGCCTTTTGTTATCTCTCCTAATCCACATCCCTCCCGTGAGATTGATAGACAATAATCAACAAATCAAGAGCAATGCTGTGCAGTTAAATGCTCCAGGGTTCCTGCTTGAGCAATACCTGCAACTGCTTGCCTGTCTACAGGGTTTTTCTTACTTCATGGGCCCTGGAGATTTTGAACTATGTGCTGGGATAGCCTGACAAAGCCACGCCAAGTACTGAGAAGAGGTCACAGTGGATGCTGCCACGGAGAGGGGACAGGGAATGACTGGGCCTGTGAAGAGCAACAGAAGTGAAAAGCTGATCATGCAGCGTGGCTGTGAATACCCACTACCAACTGCACCTGAGTTCAGGGAGGTGAATGGGTCAGCTTTAGAAACACAGGAAGAGGTATCTGACTTGACCAAAGTCTGATGAATGAAGCAATACTTTGAGTCTGGAAGACCGACCTGATCTCACTGCTGCAAAATCCCTAATCAGCGCAGACAAGTCTGAGTGACAAGCCATGCAAACAGAGCAGCATCTCTTTGCATCTGCAAAGCTGAGAGTAGCTCTATCAATCCATTTTGAGTGATTTCCTTGATTGAGATAATAAAAGTGGTATTTTTCTGAGAACCAGACTAGCCCAGCTGCATTCAAAGCTCAAACCAACAGTGTTTGAACCAGATTAGGGAACAGTCTCATCCTGGATACCCTAACAGTTTTAAGACCATTCTCCTTTTCCTGGAGGGAGAAAGGACACAGCAGCAGCACTGTCCGAAAAGAACCCTTGCCTGAGCAGCTGAGAGCTCGCATCAGTACCCTACTAACAACATCTTTTACACAGTGCAGCTAGTAAAGCTGGGGCCTCAGTTGGATTCTATAAAAGTAACCAGGTTTAAAGCGGCTTGTGGCCCAAGCACGTTACAAGACAGTCTGTTTTTGACAGCACGCAAGTTTTTCTGCAACTTAACTCTGGGAAGAATGCATTAAATCTAGCTCAGTTCAAGACCCAGATCATAAACACACTATTCACTATGTATGGAATAGAGGTGATTCTTACTGTCAGAAGATGTCTATTATACTACAATGGTATTGGTACCATAACCAGGCTTTCTTTTGCTAGGGCACACTTCAGACAGCCATCTCATAGCCTATGAGCTCCCGACTCGTCTATTAGGCTGTACTGGTAACTCAGCATATTCCAAATTTCTCCCAGAGTTAGTTTAGTATCCATGGCTCTCTGGTACCAGCAATAGTAGCAACACTAGCTGAGCAAAGGTGAATCTTTTTTAGCCCAGTGTCTCACAAACCTGTTTGGAGCCTAGATGTGCTGGTCAAAATATTCACATCATTAAGACTAATACAAAGGGATGTTAAACAGGGTTTTGTTATAGGAGCTGTATTTAAAACATGGCTCTGAAAGAGTGCTTATGCAGGTTCAGGTCTTTATGTACCCAGAGCCTTTATTAATCTGGTCTATTCCACCTGAAATGTATTTATGCCCACCATGTCCTTATCCCTTTTGACAGAAAGAGTACCTCTTTATGCCAGCCTTTGTTTCCAGATGAGCACCTTGTGCTCACAAGCCCAGTGAACAAAACCCCATCTGCTTAGGATCTCTGATGTTATCTCCCCCCTGCTCCACTGGCCTAAGATGCCCCAGAAAGCACCTGCCTCCGCAGTGCATCAAAAGCTTCCACAAAACCCAAAAGTGAAAAATAATGCTGTTAAGGCAGCCCGGTGAGCAGGAGCCAAGCCCCAGCCATGGCTCTTCCTCTGAATTCCCCTAGCTGGACCCATTTTTCTTTCTGATGCGGGTTCCAGTGTTCTTGAGGTAGCTTATTTTTCATTGAAAGATGAAGTCTTTACATCTCATAGAGAAAAATGACTACTGTAGAGAAGCGACTACTGCATGTTGCTTCTGAAGAGCATCAGGTTCTACAAAGAGGCCGGTGACATTTGATTATCACTTAGATCAGGAGGAGAAAGAGGGAAAACAACTTTCAAAGGCAAGTCTGACACCATTACAAACAGGAGTAGAAATGACCTTCAACAAGCAGCTCACTCGCTCTGCTGCCAAAAACCATCCTCTCTGCCCCTGTCATCTTAAACTTCAATATACCTGGGGCAGTGCACGCTGACGTCAGCCACTGCAGCTGGGGAAACCAGGGGCTTTTCACTGAATTGGGGAAAGGGACTGATATTAATTTCCAAGGACAGATGAGAGGTTCTGCTTTCCAAATCAGAGTGCAAAGAACAAGCGAGTGCCAATTCATGCCCATCAAAGCTGAAAAAAAAATAAGCCCCATCACGAGGAAGGGGATATCCAGAATACACAACACCCTCCGGGCAAATAAAATTATAAGTGTTCCCTTTGTTGCAGGCAAACTAGTTGGGATCAGCCAGCCTGGCACACCTGAAAAGTTTGGCTCTAAGTTTTTCTTGAGCCCATCCGGAACATCAAAGCACCATTCTGCTCTAACCAGTATGGAAAGGCAGCCCTGGCTGCCAGAGGAGGACGGTGCAGCATCTAACCTTCATATTCAAGCAGAACCAGATCAGATAACAAAAAATCCAGACTAAGCATGGGGGCGCTTATCTTGCCAGCAAGCTGTGTGACAATCAGTTACACATTTACAGACCCCTGCCTTGGGTGCAAGGCAAATCCAAACGCTAACCTAGCTGACGGCACTGACCTGTATCATGGTGGGAAGGGGAAAAAAAACATATTGACTCAAAGCCAAATTAAACTCAGGATCTTCCTTGCCCCAAAGGCTGCAGCAGGAGATTTACTCTTTATTTACTGTAACATCTGCCTTGCCTTTAAGTCCCCGCTCCTAATAAATCTATCATTCATTGTACACATATGGAAACCATTGAGCTAAGTAGCCACTGAGGTCCTGCTGGGACCATTAACTATCATTATCTGGGGCAGCTGTTCCCCAATGGCCTGATGTGGGAATCAATCAGGCTAAAGCATGAGTTTCCCCTACACCCCTCCAAATGCCGCTCCTGTCCTCCCTGTGACAGGGAAGAAACACAGAAGCAAGGTTCTGCCTTGGTGCTAAGGCTTAATGAGCATCCTCTTCATTTTGGAGGCAGCTGGCTAGGGACAGACCAATGGCAGGCCAGACAGGTGTCAGGTTGTCGCAGAGATGGGATGAGGTCTGACTGATGCATCTGCAGAGAGAGGAGCCCAGGTGATCAGAACTGGGCCAGTGAGCTGAGAGGGGATTGCTTTTTTTTTTTTGTGCTTCCCTTAATACCCCCTAAATGAGACCACCCCTTTCTCTGCAGTGCATGCACCAGTCCAACCTTTCATGTGCTCAGACAAAGTGGGCAAGCTGACATTCAGGATTTTCACACCATAGCGGGTCAGCCTTCGTTACCTCAAACTCCTCAGCTTCCAAGGCACTGAAGCTTAAAGACACTCACAGCGACTGAAGGACCTCATTTCCCCAGCCAAAGCTGCTGCTTAACCTCACAGGAGAGATTCTCAGCCACAGGATCTTCTCTACTCTCTGGAGGACTGCTGGCAGTTTTAGACCAGGGTCATGGGACTGAACTTGGGTAACAGGAACAGGGTGTCAGCCCTGTGTAAGCCCTGAGCAAGTGAAAAAACATCAAGAACTGAAAAAAGACAAGTCAGTTTTCCTTCCTGCCAAGGGCTAATGGCAAGTATTTATTAGCCAGTTTAGGTTTCAGGCTGGGATGGATGGAGATGAACACTTTGGTGTAAACATGGACTAAAGAAGTTGCGGACTTGCACCTTAAAAACGCATGCACACATGTGGCCCAGGTAATCCTGGAATTTGGTCTTTGAACCACAAGATTCAGGGTAGATTCTCTATTAAATGTGCACATCAATACAACAAGTGGCCAAGTAGTTGTCCTTTCCCCAAGTATAATCACAACTCCATTCTGTCTGAAAGGATTTCTCAAACTTATTCCTAAGATCTGGATCCCAAAGAAGTTAACCTTATGTTAGAGAAGCTCTGTTGTCTTTTGAGAGGACAGGAAGAATGATGAAGCGGCAGCCACCACACCCCCCACAATCCATTAGCTTTAATTGGTGAGAAATATCTTTAAGGTATCTCCACCTGGACCTTTTACCACTAGAAAATACAAGAGAGATGACACTCCGTTCGTGAATGGGATAGTCAATCCATATGCTTTATTTTCTGGTCACAAGGTAACACTGTATAAATGCTCCCTCACCACCATCAATAAAAGAAAAAAAGCCTTTATGGCAACTTTCATTCTTAGCACGATATCTTGAAAAACAGGGCCGGGGGAAGAAGCCAAAAGACAGTTGTGTCAGTGTAGAAGTTTCAGACTCTGCATACCATAGAGCAGTGAGAAAATATTTGGAAACGGGTATTTGAAACCACTATCCAGATCATAAAAACAGGGTTAAAAAAAAAAAGTACACAGGCTACAGAGTTATAGTTCATTCAATATTTTGAGGGAGCTGGATGGCCAAGCCATCAAACAGATACTCCAGCACATACAATTCCTATGAGAAGAGCTGGCTTGAAAACAAATGTTTCCATTCCACAAAGTCTTATGCAACTTAAAAAACCTTCCTGTTCATGTAAGAACAAGGAGAGATGCCTATTCCAGGATAGCAGGGCCCCTGATGGGTAGAGCTCTTGTCCTTGAGGTGGCAAACCCATGTTCCAAACCCAGTTCTGCCATCTCCTGCAACTCAGAGGACTGCCCTAACCACCATACTTGGGGCTGTCCTGGGGTTTCGCTCTCTCTCTTCTCTATTCCCTTTCCCTCAGGGTTGCCCAGAGATCCTACCTTGGAGCTGAAAACCCTTTCCTGATCAATGTTTCATCAATACTTGCTCATGCCCACAAAAGTTTTGCTTTCAGCAAAGAGCCCTTTCCTGGCAAACTATGCCAGAAAATTTCCAAGAGGCTCCAGTTGTGATTCAGTGTCCAACACGAAAGGGGTAAGGGCTTGTTAAGACACCTGAACCTCACAGGACTCACCTATCCACCTCATCAAGGACGTCATGATTTGAAGATACTTGGTCTTCTGCACATTAAAGAAGGTGAAAGGACCCAGCAGGAGAGTAAATGCTGCCTGCAAGACAGAAGGTAAAAAACTATTATAATTAGACTAAAAATAAGAATTCTGCTAGTAAAACCAGAACCCAGTCAAGTAGCGTTCCCCTTGAGAGCTCAGCTCAGGCATATCTGTTTGTCACTGAGCTTTCTTCATTATTTAGTCTTACAGTAGGGCTGGCTGAGACGTAAGGGGGTCAAGGAACTTGCCTGGGTGTCAGACTTCATGCCTCAGGCAGAAGATCTCTGAGGTCCTAGACGTTTGCTATCACTATACCCTGCTGTAACCTACACATTTCACTTCCAAGCTCTGGGTATAACATTGTGGACCATTAAATATTAAACCGTGGTCTTTTTGTTCAGGTACAGGCTCAATTTAGATTTGGACAGCTGTTGCAGAAACCAGTCTGGTTGCATTAAGGGTGATGGACTTGGCTCAAAGGGTTCCAGGCCAGACAGCCACAGGACCTACAGACCAATTTACCAGCTCCACGTACATCGGTGCCTGACGGTTTCATTTTTACATATTTGTAGCACAGAGTTACAGCACAACCCCCCCCCCCCCAGCTGCTCCACTGAGCTGAAAACCCTTTCAAAAAAACAAGGATTTGCCTCACCTAGAGTTTGCTATCAGAGGAAAGCTCTATGCTATACCGAGATCCAAGTTCCCGTCAACAACGGATCTACTTTCAATTTACCCTTATTTGGCACAAGTCTTAATGACAGCTAGATAAAGATCAGATGGGGCTCTAAAGATTAAACTCGGGAATGGTGCATTCTCAGAATCTGCTGAATCTTAGAGCTGCCCATCACATGGCATAGGAGAAATTAAGAAAAACAGTTTCTTAGGCATAAAAGACTTCCTCTTACCACTCCTTCCCTGCACAAGACACTATCAACAGGGACATGGCACGTGAAGGAGCTGTGCCCTCTTACCCCACTTCAATGCCACAGAGCTCGTAATCAAGCTGTGTGAGACCAGAGAGTGGAATACATGATGCTAACGGGGGCGGGGGGGCAGTCTTTTGGAAAGTGGGGAGAGAAAAGGGACCAATAGTGAAGGGGACCTCTGGAAGTAGCTCTTGCAGGGACTGACTGTCAATTGCCATAATTAAGGACTGACTCATTAACAGGTGCAAATAGTAGGATCTAGGAAAACACTCAGAAGGCAACAGCATGCACTTGACCTATTGGCATGGCAACCTGGCACGATTACTAATGACAAATTTCGGTTTGAACTTGTATTGCTCCACATCTCAAAGCCTTTTTCAAGTGGAAGGCAGTGTCCCCATTTTATGGCTAGGGAAACAGAGTCACAAAGATGCTTCATGACTTCAGGGCCCCCTGATAAGGCAGTAGTGGAGCTTAAAGAACCCCAGCTACTAGAGACAAACGTAACCTAAGAAAATTGTTTGGCTTTTCAAAATGCTTCTCAAGAGAGACAGGCAGTGATCAAAACCATTTCCCAGTGCAAATCTTCTCAGATGAGCAGAGTAAGTGCAGGAACAGGGCAAGAAGTTTGGAATCATGGGTTCTGTGCCAAGCTCCGTCAAATTTCCCATGTGCCCCACTGCAATCGCCCTCAGTGCTGTAGCTTCCCATTTTGCAAAACAAGACCAGAACAGAAGTGTGATGCACACTCTGATCTGTAAAAGGCTCTGAGATCCTTTGGTTGAGATGCATTCAAGTAGCACAAAGGATATTAAATATAATTGACAAGTTTTAGACAAAAAGAAAAAAGAGAGAGGACCCTTCAGTTCCAGCACAACAGAATAAAAACACTGTTACAATGAACCTTTATTCCACTTTTCCCCTGAGCTTGGATTATAAAAACTTTTTTCCTCCCACAACCTTCTTTCCACAGGCTGCCATTCAGCCCCAAAGCAGAAAGCGACCCTTTAGGGTTAGACAGGTGAGAATAATCACCGGAGAGATGCAATGGACTCATATAGGAAAGCAGGTGAGAGACCTCTGGTATACCTACTAAGCAGAAGCCAAATCTCCTGCAACTGGAAATTACAGCTCCATCCTCTGCTAGCCTCTCCTTAAAACACAGGCTGCTAAACAACCTCCCTTCAAGAGAGGTTATTAGCTCATGCATCAGAACGCGCTGAAACAAAGAGACAGGCGAGGGATGGTGCTAATTAAGGAACAGGTGTCCTGTGCAAATTAGAACACACCAGAACCAAATGGCAAAACAGATCTTTAAACCAGCGGAAGGACGGACACGGCATCCCCAGGCACAAGGGTAGCACTGCAGAAGTCTGGGTTTCTCTTACACACCAAAGCTTCACCTGCACAGTGTCAGAAGACTGTAGGGGCCTGGCTGGTTTGCCAGCTCCAGACACGCTTGTCGGCAGAGAAAGCAGGGACCTGGATCTACGGTTGGTGTTTGGGAAATATCACCATGTTCTTTCTGGATCTTCCACAGTAACACCTGCATGATTATACATTCTCCTGCTCCCAAGCCACCTTGGGCTATCAAGTCCATTGATCATCCTCACAGTACATCTTCAAACACTCCCTCTCCTTCACAGCCTCCACTACTCAACTCATTAGGATGGAGATGGATACAAATCATCATGCCTGAACATATGGATTTTTTCTTCTTCTTTATAACAAGCAATATCTTTTGTTCATAATAAGATCCTGGAACTGGTCTGAAGGAACAAAGTGTGAGATGAATTCAAGTGCAATATAAATACATGTTACCTTCCCCACCCGAATCCCATCAATGAACGAAGACAAGCAGCCAGGGCTTGGTGAGAATAAATGCATGGCCCTGAATTGAGATGAGCCAGGTTGTGCTGTTCTGAAGGGATTTTGTGTGCAGACCCTGTTTAGAGAGGAAAAACGGCGATAAATGCTGAAAGGTCTTTGGATGCAGGAGGCTAAATGCGGTGGACGCATTAAACAAGAAAATTAACTCTGTGAAAAATCTGCTCCAAGCCCATGAAATATTTGATAGGCTAAGAAAAAAGGGGGAAAAAATTCCCCCGGTTAGTAAAGGAGAACCGAGTGGTCGGTACAATCCAGTGACGTGGTCTCTTCTTAATTGCCTCTGAACTGGGGAAACACATGGATGCACACCCACCACTGCTCTTCAGAGCCAGGCATGTCTTTCTAATGAAAAGGGTTTACCAACACCTGGAAAGGGCTCCAATGCGGAAGCCAAGGTACTTAAAACACAGCGGTACTTAATAAAACATTATGCTACATATTTAGGTTCTTACACAGGTAAGCATTAACATCCAACCTCAAGGATGGAAGTCGGTTTTTTTAGCAAGGCACATTTTCATTTCAAGGTCGCTGTGCTTCTTCATAAGCTGTTTTAGAGAAAGATTCACACCCGCAGTTCAAATTCATGTAGCCTTCTTCTACCCAAAAAGTTAATTAGCTTCGTAACTGCTGTCATCTCTTCTTGAGAGGAAGGCTAGTCTTGATCGGCACCCGGGCCACAACAAACATCATCTCCATCTGCTAACAATATTTTCCAGGCTCAGTTCCTCTCCCCGGAGTGAGATGTTTTGCAAACCATTGCAGGCAAGAGTCAAACCTCTCTAAATCTGGATCGGAAAAACTGCACGAGTTCACCCCATGGCATTTTAAGAGGCTGAGCTGTTACACACCCAAAGAGTGCTCTCGCTATTTCCAGTTCACCTCCTCAGGTCTCCTAGAAACATCCAAGGCATCGATCACCTTGCTACCAAGCCTTAGCAAATTAACCCGAGGCAGAGCAAAAAGGCAAATCTTTAATTGAAGCAGATTATTTTACCTTTGTGGTATACAAGTACAGACAACAAATGGATGATTCCCTTCAAGCTGAACAAGGTAAATAAAAAAGAGACATGAAGCTTTTGGCAAAGAAGTCCTGTATCCAGATAATAACTACCGTGATGGGAGAGGGAAAGCTTTCCTATTTCCTTGTCTGCTGTTGGTTCTGTTACCTAAAAGAGATATTCCACTGTATTTCATCTCACCCTTTGAATTATGCAAGCACCTCAAAAAAAAAAAAAAAGTTATCCAGGCTAGTTTCAGTGGACAGCTGGAAACCATGCACAACAAATGGCATCTCTTCTTTTACCCTCCTCTGTTCAAACTGGTGTGATGACCAAGTACATAACTGAATTAGATAGCAATGTTTTTGTGGCTTTTCCTGGAGATTATGTTTCCAGTCACAAAAAATTAGAAGCTTCCCAACATGGAGGAGAAGACAAGAGTTTGTCACTGTGAATTATGCTCTGCCCGGCAGGCTGGTGAGAGCAGTACCCAGAAGTCCAGCTAACCTGACACCTGGGCAGGCCTTAAAGTGCTGGGAGATTTTTCGTTTCGGCAAAAGTTGCACTATTTTTCTGATGCAGTGCCACTGAGGTTGGGAGGGGGGTGAGAGGGAGTTTCCACAAAGGAGGATTTCAGCAATCAGTGGCTGTCTGGCTTTTCCATTTGGCAGCTCTTAATTTATCAAAGTGAACGGCAAGCTGGCCAACAGGGAGACTTCTTACTGCAGGAACCAAGCTGGGATTTGCAATTTTTACTAGAAACAGTGATTTTAAAAAGAAGATCTATTTCTTTTGAGATTTTCACATTAAACAAGAGTTAGATAAGCCACTGAGAAAGTGGGCCACTTAACACATACAAAAGAAGACCGTGAGAAGGTAAGGAAAAACGTGAATTTGACTGTCCGACCTGAATGTGGGCTCAGTTAACACTCACTTGAGTTGATCAATCTCTTGAGACACATCCCAGGAGAATATTTCCAGGAATTAAATGGACACCTGACTGCAGTCTTGGTCAGCCTCTCTCTGGGGCTGTTTGAAAGATGTGTAGGCCAGAAGGAGACGTTATCATCACCAAAGCCCTTTATTGTACTTGGAGAGTAGGTCTATCATTCCTCAAATCCCTGGTATGACAAATAAACAGACTATATCTTAGAGCACGTGTTTTACCTCTTCCCTTACATCTTTTTATAAAGCCACAGGAGCCATGACTAGCAGGCTTGGCTACTTCATATAATTATAATGCAATAAATGAAGTGTATTTCCTACCTATGGGGACTTTTTACGATCTTTAATTTTCCCAGAGCCTTATGAGCCCAAAAGCTTGCAGAAAAAGATTTTTTTTTGCGATTTCCTAGTTGGTCTAATAAAAGGTATCATTTCTGAACCAAGAGTTCTAGACTTTTGCATTTCATATAATTAGATACATTTACTATAATGTTGAATACCTGGTCTGTGTGCTGGCACACGGGCACAAGATGACTGATAAAAAGCAGGTGTCTTTCAACAACTGTTACTGCAATGTGTTTACCTCCAAGATCTGTGCATCAACCTCCAGGAAAAGCCAATACTTGGCTCTGGCAGAGAGGTGAATTAGCGTAACTAGCCTAGCTTGTTTTTTCACAGCCCGGAGAAACACTCAGTTATGTGGAAAGGGACTCTGTGCAAGCGTACTGAGGGGAAATGGTGAGATAACCACAAGAACTCACTCCACATGCCAGCCTTCAATCAAAGGCCCCAACTCACCCCGACTCCAATCTTCCTTCCGAGGCTTCAGAGCAGAAGCGTTGACATCTCACATGCTAGCTAGACACTGGTACCTGGCAATGTCACAAGTGCCGAGGAACATTTAGCTTCATGCTGGAGAGGAAGCATACAAATAACCTTGCTCTAATGGGGAGAAATCTGAAGTTAAATCTGCAGTTTTTTGGTTTTAAATGAAATGGAGCACTCTCTCTGGTAAAGCAGCTTCTCAGTGGAAGGCTGAGGGCCGGATGCTTTATAGCAAGTACAAGGCTACGGGTACGTAGCATTCCCATGGCATAGCAGAGGCTGACAGAAAGACACAAGGCCAACCAAGCTAACGCCTCCCAGAGGAAACTTTGCTCAATCCATTGTTTAGAAGCAGAAGTGAAGACAGTCTCCTTGAACAGAGCAGAAAAAGCAGACACGGGAGCTGCTGTCAGACAAGTGGCAACTCTGACACCGGCTGCCTGGGCAAGATGTCCCTAAGCACAAAGCTCCTCTTGCAGCTTCGATGACTGCTGGGAGCCTTGGGGACAAATGGAGTTGTGAAAAGCCTGCAGTCGCCCGCTGCCCCAGAAAAAAAACCCACCTGATGAGCTCTGATATCTGGCCTTCTTTTGAGACACTGACCCTTCAACAAGGTCAGACAGGATCCCATGCTCCAACGGGTCAGGGCTGTGCAATAAAGACCCCTGGCTGCACCAGGTGCCTCAAGGAGATGATGTGCAGAGAACAGCAAAGGAAAGTGAACTTGAGATTCATTATTACTGGCAAGCATCAGAAATGCAGGATTTCTGTCTTGGGTCCTCATCCAAAGCTTATTGGAGATACTGGAAGCTCTGGATTAGGATCTAGGGGGAGTACAGGAAGAAAGGACCTGCCAGTATGGTTTAAATGAGGGTTGCCCAAATTGCGGTCCACATGGGGCTCCTAGGAGGTCACTGCTCCCTCCACTGCTCCAGGTGCAACAGCAGTTAGTCTCTGAGCTCCCTCCACACCCAGCTGTCACTGCTTGTCCCCACCTCTGGTGCCAGGGCATAGTGTGGCATAGCTGAGGGTGAGCCTGGGGCTGCATGGTACAGCAGGAAGGGGGACCAGGGGTCATCCACACTGCGTGTAGCTTGGGGGCGGTCCATGGTTCACCCCTGTATGGCCCACTGGCATGTGGCCCCTGGTCACTTATACGTTGAACAGCTCTGGTTTAAACCATACATGCAAGTACTGTCAATGCCTTCAAGAATTTAATTACATTTGAGGCCCTCCCCCAACCACATGGCATTTCTGCTCCCTATTATCGAGGCTAAGCAGAAGTTTTTAAACAACCTAAAATGTCACCACCAGCAACATAAGCACACCCAGGCAGCTACACAACCTCTGTAACCATCATGTTGCCATCCAAACTGTGGCATCCACCACTGATGACCACAAAATAGTAACCCGAGGTACTCGCACCACAGGCTTCATAGCTAAAGGACCCATCTGTTAAGCAGGTCAAGGAAAAGGTTGTGCCCACTTGCGGCACAGTGCCCACTCTACAGCCCTTCTCTGGACCCCCTCTGCCATCTCTCCTCGACCACCCCCCACTATGTGACAGAGGACACTCCTCCCTCCTGCATGAGCTCATCTCTCAAGCTAAAGTGCCAGATGGCGTTTCGCTGAGGGCAGCGTTCCAAGCTTTCATCGGCAAAGCTTCATCCTTCACAGTTTACAGTAAAACAGAAGTATATGAAAAAGGAGACTGATTGTTCATATAGGGTTCTCTCCAGAACCTTTTTACAAAAGCTTAAAACAATGAAAAGCTGAAGATATACAGCCTCCATCGGCTGGAGTGCGGACTATGGCAGCACTGATATGCAGTAAGTTATCAGCAGACAAGTAATTATTGAATTTCTTATTTAAGTTGGTTGTAAAGATAACCCAGCAACAGAAATGAGACTGCTGAAAGAAGCTGAGAGACGAGAGGGATTTTAACCTCTGCTTTCCCCTGTGGAGTAATGAAGTTGCCATGGGACAAGTCTGCCACCATTAGACACTGCATGAATAATATTTATGGATAATGTACAACTGGCCTTGTTTCTCCCTCCAGAGTAAGACAGACATCTGCTGCCAAAGCAGCGCTGGTAATTGCCGTGCAGCTCTCAACATACACCACGGGGCTTTTTCTACACTCGTAACTCACAGGGAACATATTGCCTGTACAAAAAAACCCTCCTCATCCCTGCCATTCTCCTCAGATGTACTGGATCTGAAATCGGATGCTCTTCTACATCCAGGACATCAGCTGGGGAAAGACCGCATAGCTGGAAATGGAGTTAGATGGTTGCACACCAACTTAGGAAACAGCCCCCTGTTTTTCATAGGTAAAGCAGAGGCCAAGAGAACACTCTCCTGCTAACCAAGACTCGGTCTGATCCATCTGCTCCAGAAACATAGCTGCAGCCCATTTTGTGACAGCCAAGGGACCTCTTTGCTTAATTCTAGGAAGCCAGAGAGTAAAGTGATGAAGATATCTGACTCTGAGACAGGTGCTACCAGCTTTGGTCTCCCTGGTTCAAGAAGCTAGCTAAAGCAAGATTAAGCCTGGATGAAAGCTAGAGCTTCCCTTAGAAAGTTTACAGCAGTATCACAGCAATTCTCTTGAAGTCAGACCCTCTGTAATTCTCTCAAATAACTTAGTTCAGCAGGCCAGCGATGGGATCCAGAGCCTTGGACCAGCGTCAGAGGCTCATGCCCCGTCCCAGTCAACAGTCGTATTCGGTTTAATGACTGAAAGTGAAATAAACGTGCAGTTCTGTTTCCAAGTGGGAAAGGGGCCACTTCACAAAAGCCACCAAATCACATATGTTGACCATCGTGAGGGCCTGAGCACTGAAAGGCAACTGAAGTGCTCCAGATGGAGCTCTCAAAGGGGGAGGACTGAAGTCTGCCGACACCGTGATGGAGCTTCTCTGGTTCTGCCTGGGTTGGATCTTTGCCGGGGATGAGGAAAGGCCTGGCAGTTTCCAGGGCTGGCAGATTCCAATAAGTACAAGATCCAGTTACAATCCTGATGCTTTGGGTCCCTGTCCTCCCAAACCGAGTAATCCAAACATGTCAAAATGTTTTCAAAAAGCCATTCTAGGCAATCACGGCTGCCTCTGGCACTCCGGGCCCCCGGATCGCAGCCAACAGCAAGCCTGCAATCTCAGGTGTAAATATGCTTCCACAGTGATTTTTCATGAGCAACAGAAAGATGGAGGCCAGCAAACTCCCGAGGTGACTGTTGTCCCATCCTTCATCGTCAGGGTATTTATGGCACAGTCATTTGCAGTTCCTTGTAATCACTTTAGCGCCTCCTTGACCCCCTCTGACCTTCCCCACTCTGCATCTCATTGTATCCGAATACAGCAGGATAGGAGAAGAAAGGCAGATAGTGGTAGGAAAACGGAGCTAGAAAGTGGAACGTGAGGTTTGTGGTACATGGGAGGCCCGCAGAGCAAACGAGCCAGAGCCAGGCCCAGCCGTCCTCTGGCCTCAAAACGGATACCAAGTAGAACAGCAAACTTTCCTGACACCGAGTAACCTTGAGGGGGCTTCGCTACATTAGTTAGCTGTTGTATAAACAGATTAATGAGCTTCATTCAACAACGTGCAAGAGGATATCCATTACTGCACACACTGCCTAATATTTATGCATACTGATATACTCCCATAGCAGCGTATAGCATGATTAAGCTACAGGTATATTTAATGCAGAAGCCCTTCAGGTTAGACAGCAGAGAGGCAGTGTGACAAATACCCATGTAAGCCCTTACAGACAGGCTTCTCCATTAACTATTTGGGGCTAGGAGGTCCTTGGGACACTCGGCCTTTAGGATCTGCTAGGCTTAGGACTCTCCAAGCCTGTTACAGTGCACACCATTTTGCTAACGCTGAAGCGGTAATGTTTGCTCTTGACATGCCTCCTCTTGTTAAATTCTCAGCATGGCCTAACATACACCAGCCCCTGAAATGAAGCCCTCCAGGCAATATTACCGCACTGGATGTTTGGTGTGCCATATAGAGCAGATACCTGGAAGCGCACTGAGGGCTCCCTATGCACTAGCTTTGTGTGACAGAGAGGGAAAGCTGCTGTGCTCCGGGCTACTTAGGGAGCTTCCTCTGGGCTTTCCTCTGGCCCTGCCGGGCAGCACACAATTAGCGAACCGGTGCAGTAAATCCGCCGGATTGCTTCAAAGACTGTCTGCTGAGATGCATTACACAGACCACAGTTCCCTACAGGACAAACACAAAACATCTCTGTTTTTTTCAGATTTATGGCAGCATCTACACTTACATGATCCAGCACTGTAGTTCTGGTTTAGTGCAGAGGTCACATTAAGTCGAGGTTTCACCGAAGCCTAATCAACCGACCAGTCGATTACCTAAAAGTCGAGATTGTTCACCTCATCTCTGAACATCATTGCCAGTGGGAGCAAGGCACCCCATCACATTCAATGCCACTTCCCCAGTCTCCTCTCATGGCAACACCCATGCACTAGCACTGCCATGCAACTCTGTACAGAGTCTGCCCTGAGGCCATTCGAGCATCTCCAAAATAAAGTATGTGGGGAATGGAAAGGGGTCACAGTCAATGAATGACCTACTCCATGGCAACACTTGTACACACCCAAGCAAGAAGGTTGCTGCTCCATTCAGCAATCAGATGAGATCTCTATGAGATCTCCTTTTTTTTTTTTTTTTTTTTTTTTTTTTTTTTTTTTAAAGTGGACCAAGTGTTAGAAAAATCTGTTGTTCAGGAAAAAAAAGGTCTTGCATTGATTCCCCCAGGGGACCACTTATCTGATCTAATAGGACAGCTCCAGTCTCGATCGTTACAATGTCGTTGTAGCCACAATATCAAACCATATATGCAATACAGCAAGCACACTTATTAACTTATTTCCACAGAGCAATTCACAAAGAGACTGAGGCAAATGAGTCCCTTGAAACAGTCTGGAGGGGGTGTAGGGAAAGAGCCGTAAAGGCCGTTTTTAAACCTTTCCAATCTGTGCAGTAAATGAGTGATCACAAATACATATCAGTTGTGACACCTGCCCAGCTCAGGAGAGACTGGACTCAAACATCAAGAGGAAGTGTCAGGTTTGGCTTCTGACTGCTCAAATGAGCTCTATGCAGCTTTACTTAGAAAGGGATGGCCCCTGCGCCTGGCCATAAGGATGGCTCTGCCCTAAACCAGCTTCTTCCTTCAATGCTCAAGTGGGTTTCCATGAATTTTCCATCTGCAAAGTTAAGGGTGGTGGTTAGAGATGAAAATCCTCCAGAATGAGCTCCTCCGACCTCTTCTCATGTGGATCAGGTTGTTCACTTCTCCACCTGATGTACGCTTATTGCTCTGCAACCTAGAAGAGGGGTCAATTCTCAAGTTGGAGAAGACAGAAATCATTGCTGCAGGGGTCAGAAGAGTCTCCAGTCTTTCCTCAGCAGAACGACTGGACAGGTTGGGGATCAGCCGTGCTCACTATCAGTCACATCTGATGCGCTCGAAGGACTACACTGGACTTCTGGCTGATCTATCTGGCAAGTCTTAACAACCACCTTAGTGGGAGAATCTGAGGCTTTTGGCAGAAATTACAATTAGGACACAGTTAGTTTATTATTCGCATAGTGACCTAGCTACATGTTCAGGGAATTAATGGTGCCACAGTAAAGGAGCCTAGCCACAAAAATATTATACAAAAAAGTGCAATATTTTGGTGGCTGGTTTCCACTGCACCTTAAATTGAATGTGTGGCAGGAGTAGGACTGCTCTGGGGTCTACAACTAGGCCTGACAAGGTCCTCACCGCCCAACAGTCAGCTGACTATCAGCCAGATATGGAGCTGCATCAGGGCTTGTACTAGTCCCTCTACAGTCCCAATCCAGTTGACCATCAGAAAATTGTTGGCCAGTTCTGGGAACTGCACCAGGACTGGCTCAAATCCCAGAGTGGTCCTGGAGCCAGTCCACAATCAGTTGGTTGTTGGGCATCCGGCTTTCAAATTGATCATGATCCCAGCTGCCCCTGCACTGATAAGTAGAGTGTGATTAGGATCTGACCCCTGACTCCCCCCCCAAAAAAATCACAGGCGGAACAATTTGTAGGTTCAGGGATTAGTTTCCATCATGCCTTTACATAAGCATCTGTCAGTGGCCTGAGTTTCTATAGAAAGCCAGAAACAAAACACAGGCAGTCACACTATGGTTCATGTGCCTGATGGCATGCCCATGTGGATCACCCCAGCCATGCCACTTCCTGCAATGGTTAGGCAGCCTTTGGAAGTATATGGCCAAGGCAACATCAGACATCTACGTATGAGATGAGAGACAGCAAGGTGCCCTTCCCCCTCAGCATAACCCTTTCCAGGTGGCTGGAGATGGCCAGGGGGAGGACTGGCTATTAAGGCCCTTTGTTAGGATTGCCCCAGAAAAACTCGGTGTCAGAATGAGTGACAGTGTAATCCAGGCTTCATTTAAAAAGAAGAAAAAACACTTCTCATTGTGAAGCTAACAGACAGCTTTGTGCAAAAAAACACATTCCAGTCCCCTGCACTATCGATTTCCCTGTAAAAAAAGACAAGCTAATCCTTTAAAGCCAGTCACTTTAATCCATGTTCTTGCAGTTTCTTGGAGCTTTTCCACTGTATACTGAAGGATCAGTCTCCCTCTCTCAGCCCTGACATCAAGAGTTCGTTCTCTCACCCTGGTAGAAAGGAGGTGGCAAAGGAAGTGAGCAAAGCAAACACCCAGTGCTCAACTTTGACTCTGGGGTCACCTGCTTGACAAGCTCCTCATCCTGCTTTGAACACACTGGACAAATTTCAGCCACCACTTGGGTTCAACTGATGAAGATGAAGCCTCACTCACAGCGGCCAGGTATTATCTAAAGCTATTCTTCCCCCATCACTCCCTGCCTTGACCGGCTTTAGAGGTTGGGAAATGTTGAAGGGGCGGAAAACTAGCCGGGTGAAAAAGCTACTTTATGTCAAAGGCACATGATGAGCAGGCAACAGACGGCAATAGAGACAGAATTTATAGATGAGGCCAAAGGCAAAAAGAATGGACCCGAAATGATGGAGGCAGGGTTTATGCTGTATTAATGAGGCTGCGTGCCTATTTTAACCTTATTAGCTTCACAACAATAAAAAAATAACAACAAAAGCTGAAAATTGCTTTCCTGTCCCACGTACCACCGCCATTTATTTGAAGTGAACTTGGCTCCCAGCTCTCGCAGCAGTTTCAGAGCAAAAATGTAACTCAACTGACCTCGCTCTTTAGAGGTTGACGAGATGGGAGGCAGGAAAGGGAGACTAAAAAAAAATCAGCCACTCAAGCTGGGCTTTTAGCCAAAAATGCTATATTATGGAGGCCTCTATAGCAATCAGAGTTCAGGTTGTATTGATATTTATGCTTAAAAACCAGGAGCTTCAATTGTTCCTGCCAACCACCTCCCTTTTCACAAGAGTGGTCCAGGGCGCTACTGCTTTTAGGGAAGCCGCAGTGTTCTGGATCACTAATACGGGGTTTTTTTCCCCCACCTTCTCCCCCATTTAAAAAGCTTCCAAAATTGTAATTGCCCACAAGAGTAATAGCTGCCATTCTTTTATGGTGACACTATTTGTTTTTATTTCTACATTAGCTTCATAATAAAATATACTCAAGCATGTGTGGTTGGGAACATGTTTTAATATCGGCAAAAGAAGCTTGCCAGAAAATGTACCTTATAAAAAAAAAATAATACAGGATGCTACAGTAATGGCTCTATAACACAGCAGCATCGCTATAGGAAGCTGTGGGGGCTTGAAACATCACTGCAGAACTACTGTATTATTTCTCCAAGCCAGTTTTAAAAGCTAACGTTGGCTTCACGGAAGCACAATAAACTCCCCTGTGTAACCTGCTCTCCTCATGGTCCCCATCCACAGGCTTCAGGATATCACCAGCTAGAAAGCTGCACTGCTAAGTCAACCCTTCCTGCCCTGGACACCTGGCACCGAGGCACTTACATCCCTGGCATGCTGGTTCTGAAAGTCTCTAGGCCACACTTGGCATGAAGACCTGCAAGAATAAATATCCACGAGACAGCAGCTGTGACCCACTTATTACAGGAGAAGACTGCTGCGGGGCACAGAGGCGGAAGGTGGCAAAACAGAAGGGAAAACGTCCTCCCCCAAGGAAGGGGATGCTCATGAAGTGTCCTTGGAAGATGCGTACGCTGCTTCTCCATTCAACTTTCTCCCCAGTTCCAACCAGCTAGCAGAGAAGGCTTAAGTCAGTGGATGGCATCAGAGCAGGATGGTTACTAAAGTCACACAGGTATCCATCCTTATATACAGTGCTTCCACATTTTTGCTCTTCCCCAATTGACAGGACTTGAGTTATTTTATTTGTTTTGAATTATTGGTGCCATATAGTTTCATAGTTGCTAGGGGCTGGAAGGGACCTTACAGATCATCAGGTCCAGCCCCACTGCACTTGGGCAGGAAAGACTGCTGGGATCAGTTGACCTTGGCAAGATGGGTGTCGAGATATGCATGAACTACTGAAGAACCAACACATTTACTCCAGGACTAGCTGCACTTGATCTCCATGTTGTGTAAAGCAATGTTTTTATATAAGGAGGTCAGGAGGTGATCTGTGATCTCAGCTCAAAAAGGCATTTTTGGTAACTAATCATTCACAGCCAGTCAGGGCTGCAGTTTTGAAAACCTCTCTGGAAATATTTTTTTTCCCCACCTAGCACTGCCTTCTTCACCAGGGTCATTGGGGTGGAACAGTAATTGGTTTTTGCATTAGCGTCTGGGGACGGCTAGGCTGCTCACTCTAGCTTGGCTTAGTAAAGGAGACACCAAAGCAACAGGTGTCTCTAGACTTGTGATTCTCAACCACACCCTGCGGTGCCTTGAGATCCTTTCGGGGTGCACTCTTAGCTGTGCAAACAACTCACCAGATAAACCTAGTGACTGCAAACAGGAATCCATTCTGACTTGTCTTGTTCCAAGTTCTGTGCAACAGAAGAGTTGCTCTATTATTTTTCTGTAGTATATAAAACCCAGGAGCTGACATTTTTCAAGGATCGCCTAGAGTCTAGTGAGTGGGGACCTGAGTCTTTCAACAGGTGCCCTGAGTCTATAAAATGGTTGAGAACCTTGGGTACATTTTGGGTCTCAACAACCCCACCCCTTTCCCCCCCAGAGCAAACTATTAAGAAGAACTATCCCCAGGCTGCAGCCCTGGAGTGGAGTAGACCAGCATATCCACATACAAGGGATATACACGTACACACATACACACACACACACACGTATATATACATACATATACATACACATACATATACACATACATATACACATACACATACATACACACACACACACATATACACCCCCCGCCAAAGGCAAATGGGGCTCTCCAGGGAATGACAGCAGCTCTGAACACAGAGCAAAGGGCCAGACTCATACTGAGGCATTCAACTTGCAGAACTTGAATGCCTAGGGTCAATCAGAAATGAGGGTGAATGTCAAAAGGGAAGAGAGAGAGAGAGGAAAAAAACCTATAGACGGCCACAGGGGAAAAACACAGCATCATGGCGAGAGAGAAGAATAGGGTGGGAGGGGAGATGCATCTCCATGAAGAGTGTTAATTCAGCCTTAGCACTTTCAGGTTAAATTCTGTTTCCAACAGGAAGGCCTTTGTACCCCTGAATTATCTCCCCGGCCCCCGCGGCTGCCTCCCTGGCAGGTTCAGATGGGCCTGGCTCTGATTGCTCAGCATTACAATCAGAACACCAGGCCGGGGTGACATTGTCCCTTCCCGAAGAGCGAAAGTAAGCGCCTGCATGCCCACTCATTTTATTCACCGTGCAAGCACGTTTCCAACCGGGATAATCTCCATTAAACCATCTGCACTCCCATCTTCGCTCGGCCTGCACCCGCTGGGCTGCCTGCGATACTGCAGCATCTGTGAACCTGTAAAGCGGATGCCACGTCCCTTTCCCAGGCAGCTCCAAAACTCAGCAGTGCTCAGACAGAACAGATGCACCCAGTAGCTTTGAACAGCACTCAGCCAGGCTGGGGGAAAGCGGGGAGGGGAAAGCGCTCCTTCTGCAGTGCTTTCATACCCCGTTTCAGAGGGACTTACAGCCACTTCGCTTCAGTGACGTGAAGGTGCTGAGGCCCCAGGTGCCAGGAAGGGAGGGCTGAGGGCAAGATATAAGCTGCCATGCCCACTCTCTAGCACCGAGGTGAAGCAACGTTTGCCAGGTCGTGTTCACATTTTGGATCAGACTCTCTGGGCAGCGGCTGTTGCTCCGGACTTAACCTCTCATGAAATAAATATGCCAGCTTGTATTTTCCCTAGCAACAAATGTGTTGTCTGTCTGCCATATCATTACAGAAGGGCAACACCAAGATAGCACACACAATCAAGAGAGGGTTAAATCTGGATGTGAATGTCCCTTATTACAGCCTACTTGGCAGGCATATGGCTAGCCATAAGGAAAGCCTTATAGAGGGATAGCAGCCAGGGTGCACAGACCCAGATCTGTGGGCAATCTGCACATGCACAGGATCACCCCTCATGGCACAGCTTGCTCCTGGGCTGCCCTTACAATGGGCTTAAAACAGCCAGATGACTGTGAGACTCCTTAGAAATCACTCTGGCTGTGGAGGGGCTGCTGCCTTCTGACTGATTTGAAGAGGAGAGAGAGAGTTATCATTTAGCTTTAACCTCAATTAGCACTTGCCAAAGGGGTCACCAAGCCATGCAGCACGTGTCCCTTACCCACCAACTCACCTGTCCCACTGCAGCAGTGCCGTGACTTCCACAAGTCCAATGTACAAAATCATCTGGGCCTCCCAACGTCCAAAAAACAGAGGCATGTTACAAGCCTGGGACAGGACGGAGGATTTGTTGGACCATAAAAATCATTTTACCCATTTATTTGGCAAGCTAGTACTGCAAGGCAATTTACAACCAAAGCTCTCTACTTACATGGGACAAAGGTTAATGTGCTGGGTAAACTCTGCAGCCGCACTTTGGTATGCTGGTTTATGTAGCATCTTTATTACTGCCGCTAACAGGCAAATCTTCTGACATGGACTTAATCTGTCTAAATACACACGTTAATTCATAGTTCCTCAGCTTCCATTCCCTAAGAGTGGAAATGGAAACAGTTTCTAGACGACTTTTTGGACATTAAGCCATGAAACAGGATTTTAATGTCAGTTGTTCTCTCCTCCCTTCGCTCAATTTGAAGATTCAATGTTTGAAACGCTTTCTTGCTGCAAAGAGGGGATAAATGGAAAGGCAGAGATCCCTGGGAAGTCAGCAAGAGAGGTGGCACTTGGTATGAAACCCATCCCCCCAGTTGGTTCTCAGAGAAAACACTAATTAACTATTTGCCCTGAAAAAAAATAAAACTTTTTGCTAGCTGTGAACATACAGAATGGGGGGGGAGGGGGGCGGGGGAGGGAGGGGAGGAGATAAAGAGAGCAAGAGGGGTGACTATAGATCAAGTCATCTTTACCATAGGCAAGGAGCAGAAATCAGGCTGGGGTGGGGTTCTGGCTAGAACCACCTGACGGGCACTTGAGCGCTCTCAAAACTGAGTTTGAATATCAGGTTATTGAGAGCAGTGAAGGACAATGGAAAACTAAAAGACAGGAACTTAAGAGAAGGGGAGCTGCTGACTTTGGAGAGCACAGGGTGATTTTTCTCCTAAGTTCTTGTGTTATCTTTTTTCCTCCGGTCAACACTGGGACAATCTGAAAGAAAAGCTCTGCGTGTCCACAGTGACACAAGAACAGAAGAGCAGGGGCATTTCTCAGCATGGAGAGAGGAAACCTTCATTTCCCAAGCTCTTGAAAAATGTCACTAGTCTCCCTCGCTTCTTAATTCTTCTCCCTCCTTTGGGGCAGGCATGTTCCAGCTACTGTGCATGGATCTGCTTCTGTCCATGGAGGGTGATAGAAATCTGCGGCAAGAGTTATCGTGTGCTGGATGTCAGACGGAGAGAGACGCGTGCATGGCTTTTGATTAGCGAAATCTCTGCCAAATTTTGATCGCCACCGTAGAAGAGCAGAACATTTTACGTGTCTGGTGCTGTCAAGATCTGTCCCAAGTGCAGGATTCCAAATAAGCTTAAATAAAGGCTACATGCACCAGACAACTCATAGCGGCATCCCGTTTCAAGTGAGGAAGGCTTCACTGTGCTACAGCCAGCTTTGGGAAAAGACAAGCGAGTCGGAAAGTGTTTGACAGACAATGCATCATCCACCACAATCCTCTCTCATCTGAAGGACATGTTTGCCTCTGCCATGCTGCTCTATACTCTACATTACATTTGTGGCCACACAGTATTTTCCTACAGCAGAAGTTTCAGAACTTTTCTACTGTGCAATTAAAAGCTGCTGTGATGTGCAACCAATCAAAACAGAAGTTTTTGCTTCACTGAAATTTTCAGGTGAAATTCTAAGAAAGCTAAATGTCAGCTTGTGAGATCTGGACCAAAATGCTTTTAGAAATTCATGCTAGTCGGCTGTTAAAATGTTTTTAAAATTTAATTTTGCCACCTGGCATAAAGTGGCCAGTTCCACGAAGTAGAAGTTGGAGGGAAGCCAGGGAGAAGAGACTTCTTTACTTACAGAAAAAAAAATCCCAGTTTTACCCATGGATCACTCGTCTATATGTTATACCTAGAACATACTTCAGCAAAGTCCAGCACCAAACCATATAGGCCATGTCTAGATGAGCATGGGTGTGCGATATATGGTGCCACAGACCCATCTGCGGCATCACACGCTGCACAAGCAGGCATTCCCGGCACTGCTATCTTGCAGCACCTGGGGGGTGGGAGGGTTTGACCCCAGGAGATCCTGGGGTCAAAAAACACATGCCAAAAAGAAGCAGGGCAGCACATGTTACAGCAAGGCATGCTACCCAAGACTGAAGTCTAGTGGGCTAGAGCCATGATCTGGCTGCCAGCCAGACTTTGTGATGCAGCACTGCCACAGCTGGAGCTCCCTGAGGCCCCCAGAACCCCGGGTAAGGCTGCTGGGGTCAGCACAGTTGCCAGCCCCAGCCTCCCCTACCCCACCTGGGGTAACCTGCCATGCGACAGAGCATGCGTGGCATGCATAAGGTGTGCCGCTGCTACTTGTCCCTGGGGAAACAGATATCTGTGCTTGTGCAGACATGGCCATAGATGGCCCACATCATAGGAAATGGAATTGCAAGGGACCTTCAAAGGAGTCATTTGGTCCCTACTGCTCAAGGCAGGATCATCCATGTCTAAACCATCCCAGACAAGATGTTGGCATTCAGGTTGGATGGGGATGGATATTCCCAGAACAATCCTCCCAGAGCTTGAAGACTACAAGTTCTGCAGCCGATCTCAACGCGTGTTATAGATTAGTCTCACACACCTTGGTAGATAGGATGTCAAGACCCTTGTTTGCAAGGGGTAACAGACATTATGTAACTTGACCCAAGTTAAGTTGCGAGTGAATGGAAGAGCTAGGAATCGGACAAGAGCCCTGTATTCATTTGAGGGAACAGCATTACCTATGCATACATCCACTGGGAGTCAAAGACATCCTTGGAGGTGTAATTCAGTTCAGATACAGCACTGCACCTAGGAGATGCGAACACAACACAGCATCTCCGGGAGGCTCTTCAGAGATGACCTAACAATATATCATAGCATCATATATCTTCATCACCTCCTCCCCACAATACAACTGAGAAAAGCACCTAAATCCTTTTTTCTTATTGCACAGTAGGAGGGTTAACCATTGCCGTGAAGGACAAGTACCCTTCAAAACACACACAAAAAAGAGAAGCAGACAGGAAAGAAAAAAAAGCCTGTGCGAGTTAGCTACACACAAATGCCAGTGAAACGAACGCTTCTACAGTCTTAATTTTTTTAAATTTTTTTCACGCGCTAATGACAATTATCTTTATGAGTTATAGGCGCAATATCTGGGAGACGCAGGCAGTAATTAATGCATGTCTGCCTTCCCTGACAAGTTCCTTCTGCTGGGTCAAAGAGTTATTGAAATTCAGAGAAGAAATCCTCAATCATGTGGAAGTTTTAAAGAAATAGGCCAAGACGCAGTTTAATAAGGCAATAATATTTCTTTTAAATAATTAACCAGGCTTTGACATTCACTAATATTTCCGAGGCCTCGCTCCTGTTTCGGCGTTATTGCAAGAGTGAGACGTGCTCGGGGAAGGGATCCAGCCACCAAACACTTCTTACAAGGCTAACTGGAAATATTATGTTGATTTATTCCTGGCCCTGGAAGTTCCCTGCTCACTATTGATCCAAAGCTCCTTCCTCCAGGACTCTCCAATCCAGTTTGTATTTTCATCCCTAACTGGATTTCCAGCAGGTCCATTTAATACTCAGAACTACTCAGCTCTTATACCCTGCATACAGAGCCCTTATTTCCTCACCCCCAGGGGCTTTTGTCTTCAGAGATACCCATTTAACTTCCACTGAATGAGAGAAGCTGCATTTACAGACCCTTGAATAATCAGCTTTTGTCTTGCAACAGATCCACAACACCTTGATCCCATAGCAATGGGTGCAGTAGACAATCCTAAGCGAAAGGGCCAGCTGGGCTAAAGTACAATACCAGATGCTGCTCTGGTGGTATATTCCCAACCAGTTCCCCAAATAAATTCACCCTCCAAAAACATAGAAGGAACAGCACTTTGAATAAAATAGCCATACTGCAACCACAATTCTGCACACGTACATGCAAGTTACTGCAACATGACAGATTCAATATTTTATATACAGCTTTGCAACCAAAATGATCCTAAAACACCTTGTAAGTTTTAAAAGCTCTGTATAAAAATCAGAACTGCTTCACTCAGCACTGAAGTGCAGACACTTCTGGGTTTGTCTGGCATTAGAGATAGACAACTGCAGGCAGGGGGGAGAAAGAAAGGAGAGAGAGAAAACGAGCGAGTGAGTGAAAACAAGCAAGTGAGCGAGAAAAAACAAGAGGGAAATATCCTAAGTCATAGACAGTGCAGGGGAAATTTAGCTCAGCAGACAGGAGTGATCTGAAGTGGACTGCAGCCGGGGTAGTCTAGCAAGACCAGGCTGAAGTCCAAAGTTTCTCCCCTTTGCTGTTCAACCCCAGCACTTGATCCCATGGAAACCTGGGCAGACCATGTCAGAACAGAACCAACAAGGAGAGGCAACCACAACTCTGGGCACTCACCAGATAGAGTCGGTAAGCATCGATCCGCCTGATGGGGCCCCAGCATTTGTCCGTATCGTTATACTTGGTGCCATCTCCAACGCTGCAGGAGTGGTTGCCAGTCATGCTACTGTGAAGTGGGGAAACAAGAACCAAGACAAGAATTCAACTTCCTTCTATGCACCACTCCGTCTTCCCCTCTATTGCAGTCAAAGAAAGAGGGACACAAGAGATTCCCCCCCAATCTCGCCGGTTTAACACACTGGTCAGTGACTATAAATCACCAGGAATTATGCAAAGAAACTCAGATTCTTGGGTTCCTTGCACCAAGAAACGTGTGTGATCGGAGTAGATGGTTTAAGAGACTGATACACACAGAGACTTGCACTTAGAAGTCACAATTTCAGATTCATCCCAGAGCTGGTGGGACTCAAAGCTGTTCTGCTGGTCCGAGTCCTGTCTTTAACTGTGCAAAAGGACCTACACCCATTCCCCTAGATGGTCAGCTGGCAACTGACAGTCTGGCACTAAAATCTGATTCAGACTAAGCCAGAGCATGTGACTTTTCAGCCAGTTAAGCTACATCTCTAGCAAAGAGAACAAACTTGAGACGGATATGACCCAACTGCACTAACCCCCATTCAGCTAGCGATGACCTGCTCTTGAGCTGTCTCTCCTTCTGTCCTACAAGAGGCAAAAGCAAAACGATGTCTACTCAATAACTACGCAGTCACACAAGCATCCACATCCAAAGGCTTCACATCCTCCGTGTTATATATCCCAATGCTCTCAAAGATGTGCACTCGGAAGCATACTCACCAGGTCACCTGCATGAGAGAGACAGGTACGGCTGCTGCATAGATTGCCAGGTCCCCGTAGAGGTAGATGATGATACAGAAGTAGAACAAGTTCACACCAACTGTAAGAAGAGAGAACACTTTAACAACGAGGCTTGGGACAGGTGGGTCATAACATCATGTTCCTAGAAGTCAGGTGCTCATTTCATGCCGCTTTCAAAGGCTTTTAGATTTTGTTTGCTTGTCCTATTTTATTGTGGTCAGCCTTCTGTTGAGTGGTGCTGGTTTAAAAGCTTCAGGGCCTAGAAGTTATAGCCTTCCATGCTCCCTCCCCCCGACCCTCAGACATGTAGCTTAGGGAGTCGTAATGGAGACTGACTCACAAAGATCAGCTCTGGCCCAAACACTGCTTCTTCACACAGGCTGCCAGAAAGGGAAACACGGGCTAATTATGAGGGTTTTCTGGGGGGTATATGGACCCCTACGTACCAGAAAACTGAGTGAGACCAACTCCTTTCATACAAGCCACTCAGCAAGGGAGGGTCTTTGCCATACAACAGGAGCCTAGAAGTAAAAGAGGTGCTGTACCCAATTACTAGCCACCTAAAACAAGGGTTGACAACCCATGGCTCGTGGGCTGGATGTAGGCTGCAAAAATTATTCTGGCTCAAGTCAGGGTGATGGCAGCAATTGGGAGCCACTGGGGGGAGAAAAGGAATCAATGGCGGTGATGGCTGAATTGCATGCTGCAGCTTGCTTTAGGACAGAGCTGTGTATTAGTTCAACCTGCCATTGCTGAAAGGCTGCAAAACCAAGACCTAAACCAGTTGTTTCCAACCTTGTTAGACTCAAGGCCACCTTGGAAAATGCCAGCTTTAGTTTTCACTCATTTTTTTGATTACAGAAAAACAACAGAGTAATTCTTCTGTGGCACAGAACTTGGAAATAACACGTCAGAATGTTTTTAACACTCTGGATTCCCAATCGACATCTCTAGGTTTATCTAACGAACCATATCTGCACACGCAACACTACTAACATCGTGTGGCACCCCCAAAAGGATCTCAAGACACCCCAGGATGCCATAGCAGCCTAGCTGAGAATCACTGATCCAACTGTCCCAGTACTTCTTGTTCTGCTCTCATACACCACCTCCAAAGAACCTGATTCACTGGTGGGCAGAAGCCCAATTCCTTTAATAGATTTCATAGACATTAGGTCTGGAAGGGACCTTGCAAGATCATTGGTTTGGCCCCCTGCCCAAGGGGCAAGAAGTCAGCTGGGGTCAAATGATCCCAGCAAGATAGTTCCCTTTGGGGAACTATTCTCAGCACTTCAACTAAGAAGTGCCAGGGGACTGGTGGGATGGCAACAGTGTCAACCCAGCTGGAATGCAGGGCTCTAGAGAAGAATTTCACTCATTCTCTCCTGCCCACAGAGTCTTTCATTAAAATCAGATTTTACTTGTCCTGCATTCAGCTGTACGGAAGAGGAGAAAACAAAATAAATAACTAAATCGGAAATAAAAAAGTTAATTTCATGGACAACCCCCCCCCCCCACAAAAAAAAAAAAACCTTAATGGGAGAAAACAGGAAACTCTGCTGTGGTGAGCGGAAATCAATAGGCATAAAAAGATGCCAAATTGCACTGACCCACTTTGAAGAAATGGGAGCCAAATGCCTCAATCTAAACAACAAAGCGAATCTAAACAGATTTTCGTTCAAAGGCAAGCAAGCCATGAAAAATCATGCAACTGTTTCACTTTAGGAAGGAAATAAATAAAAGGGAGTGAGTAAGAGGAGAACAGCTTGAGACGACAGCTAATGTTTTGATAGATCTATGCGCTCCCTTTTGTTTTAATCCCAGGAGGTGTTAAGTTTCCTCGGTGGCTTGCAGGCCCTGCTAGCTTCTCTGTGCCTCGCATTTGCCATTTGTAAAGTGAGGTCAGGTGCTATTGGAGGCATGAAGGTTAGGTCTGTAGCCTAAAAGCTCTACCACATATTTACACTGCACCCATCACTGGAGTATCTGGATGCCATTACGTTCCAAAAATTATTGTTCATCTTCATACAACCACTTAAAAATAGGGCTGGAAGGGACCTCAGGAGGCTGGTCATCAAGTCCAACCCAAGTTTGAGGCAGACCACCCATCTCATCCAAGTGTTTGTTTAGGCTGCCCTTAAAGACCCCCCACAACCGCCCTACATTACCTGTTCCAGTGTTTAACCACCATCGCAATCAGAAAGTTCTTCCTTATGTTCATCCTAAGCCTCCCATGTTTCAATTTAAGAACATTACTTCTCATCCTGTCCCCTGCAGGAACCGAGAAGAGTCTAATCTGTTTACCATCATGTTTACAACCACCCTTCAGGTTTTTTGAAGATTTATCTAATCTCTCTTCAGTCTTTTCTTCTCCTGACCGAATAATCCCGCTTCTTCCAAGCTCTTCTTGCAAGTCATGCTTCCTAAACCTCTAAAAAATGTCAAATATTTTGCTAACAAGATATCAAATAAATATCATCTATTAAATTCAATTTTTTGCTGCATATGTGGACTTTAGATCCTTTTAATTAATGACGTGTTGCTTGGAAGGTAGCAAGGCATCTTTCCTGCTTCTGTGAAAAAGAAATCAGAGATGCAGTCCTTAATCATTTTTACCCCACACCATCTCCAACTCATATTTAAGAAGCTCCCTCTTGCATCACTGCATCCACCAATCTCTCAAAACCAGGGTGGCATTTCTCGAGACATTAATGGGGGACACGAGAGAGGAGACTGGAAGAGAGCACAAAGACTCAGTATATTGATTCTATGGCTTTGTGCGCGTTGGTGCTGATGCCATTATTATTGAGTCACTGAAGTGACCTTCATAGTTAAGACATTAACCAGCTTTTCACTCTAAAGTTGAGTCTTAATATCCCTCTCTAACTTCCTCAAGAAAGAGAGCCAACTGCAGTCTAAATGCACTTGCCCATATTGTAGCCTGGGAGATTTTTCTTTTTCAGAAGAATTTGAAACAATGAGGTTGCCCTTGGGGAAACATTTTTACTGTTGCATTTAATAAACAGGAGCGCCAAGTGCTCACCCCCTCTGGAAGAGTCAAGGCGTTCAATAAACTTCCAATTTGTTCTTCTTCTTTGCAAGTAAAACCCGCAACTCCCACATCTTCCTATTTTGCCAAGCTACTAAGGTCTAGGTCAGGGGTAGGCAAAATGTGGCCCGTGGGACAGACGTGGCCCACCAGGTCATTCTATCCAGCCCATGGGGCCCCTAAAAAATATAGAAAATTAATACTTATCTGCCCCCAGCTGCCTGTCATGTGGCCCTTGATGGGTTGCCAAAACTCAGTAAGCGGCCTGCCACCCGAAATAATTGCTTGCCCCTGGTCTAGGTGCTGTCCTTGACCCTTGTTCCCAGAGATGCATGGGAATAAAGGGTTAAACACCTGGGATGTCTACAAGAAAGAGACAAGCTTCCCCTAACCAAAAACTTTTGGTCAAGAGCTAAGGATTTAAATGTATTGATTTCTAGGGAGAAAGAGAGAGGCGGCAGGACTCCGTGGGGATGGCTCTGGACAGGGTAGGAGAAGACCCTGAGCAATTCACTTTGCCTTAGATGCCCACATTTGCAAAGTGGGAGTCAGGTTTATCACATGCATAAAGCACTCTGAAATCTCTGGGGTATTTCAGCCTCAGAAAAGCTAACAATGAAATTATTCCATAAGGAACTTGCTAACAAACATCTGTAAGCCAGAAAATTCAGGGACAGACTTCTCTGAACCCCAGCGCCTCTGATCCTGTATCAATAAACCGACACCATTCTTCAAATGGAGAGATCCTTTATAATTTTAGACAAGGTCGGGGGCGATCACTGTCGTGGTTATTAAGTCAGCACAATGATTTAAGGCTCTTTATGTTTGTCCACTTGAAACTCCGGTTCCATTTAAAAAAAGCAAAGAAAAAGAAATCAGACCTGTCAATCTTTGGGAACACAACCCCACCCACCCTGGCTTCTCTTGACATGCAGGCATCACCCTGTTACTGCAAAGCCCAAAGCAGAAGCAGCGTTCCCAATTTGACTTTCCAATCGGTGGAGAAGTCCAGGTAAGAGATCCCCCTTGCCCCCGCCCCTCTCCGATTGCAGACAGATTCTAGTGTCGGTTCTGTTTATAAACTGCCACCGACCCTCCCTGATCGATACTTTCATTACTGGACACAAAATGGGAAGATCAATGACTTCCTACGAGGACGGGGCGTGATGAATGTGCACAGAATCCATTATTACAATAAATGACTCCTGGATCCCTGGAAGTGAGCACTTGGTGTTGCGGGCTTAGAGAGCCATCCTTCAGAGCAGGCTCCTTTAAAAAGGAAACAGAGCCGGGCACCCTTTATCTTCCTTTACAGCCCAAATCTAAGTCAGCTCCCTTCAGAAAGCAGATGGATATTCAGAGGAGAAAGATTTATACTCATCTTCACTCCTAGTCTTGCAGTCACATCGTATCAGATTGTTAAGTCAGTCAAGGGAAATGAGGAGAGTGCTCATCAGAAACAGGAGGGTTTTTCCTTTTTTACAGGCCAATGACTCTGATAGGAATTTATGAGTAGGCCTCCACCCACCACCTCTCCAGCAGCCACAAAATCCCAACCCAAACACCTCATCTCCTGTACTACCCAGGACCTGGATCCAAAAAAATCAGCTGCTAATGGCACAACTGCAGCAGAAGCTAGCACTCTGAGCCACTACTTTCCAACTCCAGCCCCAGAGAGCCTCAGTTTCCCATCCTAGAATCCAACTAGCCATTGCACAGCCCCTTTATTCAAGGCCATTTGAGCTGTACAGCTCAATCAAAAGCAACATGTGTTCTATGACAGTCTGCAAAAAACACATGTTTAACTTGGCTCCGCTCTCTGTGACCTCTCAGCTTTGAGCACTTCTAACCAAACAGCAGGGCATCTTGAACCAGAGCTCAGGGATGTGTTATCACATCTGACTGAGGGAGTAACAGCAAGTGGGAAATATGTCACAGATCCCTCAACAAGTTACCTAGGTTCACCTCCTGTCTTACCTGGAAATCACAAGGCTTTCATGCTGGGATCTACAGCACCTTTCCCCTCCCTGATCTTATTATTTGGAGCTTACATATTTCTGGGAGATTCCTAGCATCCAAATCTGATACCTCAAGCTAAAAATAAAAGGGATGATACACAAAATACTTAAAACAGTTTGTAGCACCTTGCAAGGAAATGGATATTCACATCTTCAGCTGAGGCTAGAAGAGAAGAGTGTATTCCCAGCACCCTCTACTGGAGGAAATTACACCTAATTTAAGAGCCTAAATTCCTCACATGATGTCATCTGCCATCCAATACCTGAGCTGGGGTAAATGGTCATTATCACCACTGTCCCCCTAATGTCCTTGTAGAGGGCAAACTACCAATTATAAGTTTATCTATGCACTGGTCAATCCATCACCTCCTGCCCACACTGTTTCCATCACTAGCCAGATAGACCTGCCATCATACATGGATAAATACTCCATGGTACTACTGAAAAACAGGATTTCCAAGTGCTCTTCATCTTTAAAGTGCATCCCAAATACTAACTCCCAAACTACCACTGCACAGTAGCTTCTCCATAGTAGCAGCATCCTACGAAGAGGGCAACACAAGGGAAGAGTCTTGACCACAGGCACAACAAATCTGTGTTCGAGCTGGGATTAGAGCCTACACGTTTTGGCTTCCTGGCCAACATTCACGCTATCTTCTTCCCACCATTACAGACAAGATCTCCAAAATACCCTAGGTGGCTTGGGAGAACATATATCCATTTAATATCCATTTAAAGTATGCTGTCGGCTGATATTACTTAGGATGTTTTGAAAACCCCATCCCTTGAGTGTGACTTTGCACTCAAGTCAATGGAGATACACAGGCAAAAAACTGGTGTCATGTAGTGGAAAAGTCAGCTCACTGCATTATAAGAAGAGACTGGTGAACAAAAAAAAGTCATTGACCTCCAGAAGCATGGCCCCATGAGAGCCAAATGGCAAGTCCATGGCATCCAAGCATTTGGTTTTGAGTGATATTTCTTCTCAGATGTGCTATTCTCCAAGTATCATCTCTTTCATTTTTATGGCTTCTATCTCTATTGCAAGAGGTGATGAATACAGATTTATATTGTAGCCCCCTCTGTGTGGTCCTTATTTGATTATAGTTACAGGTTTTTGCTTTCTGTTATATAATAAAAATACATTTAATATGAAGACAAGATGTCTGTCTCCATTAGGTGTACACGAGGGACCCATTCAGACTCAGCAGCTCAATCAAAAGAAGCTCTCCTTGTAAAAGTCACTGCCTTACACTTGCAGAAATTCTCCATGCTGCCCCCTCTCCTTTGGGCTGCATCTTAAAATACCGTGACCTCGACGAGTAGCACGTTCTAACTGCTGGCTCTTTCTGTGGACAAAGCTCGCAGCTAAAGGCTTGGACAGTGTCAGGGTCAAGGCGGTCACGCACGGCAGAAACAACTGTTACTTCTAGTCTTACACTTACACTGTCTCAAGGCAAAAACATACAAACACTTCAAGGCTTGTTTAGCTGAACCTACTGTATCCTTTGGGACTTATCTAGATTCTTGTTTGTACTGGAAAAAAGCTGTAACACCCCAATCTCTGCAGACACAAGCGTGGATAGCAGAAATCTAACACTATGTGGGTAGGGACTCAGTCCTCTATACCAGGAGTTATAAAGAAACCCAAGAATTCACGGCAACAGGCACCACCAAATTACAAGTGCCCAGGTCTGAGGGTCAGTAGCATGACAGCATCCTACCCAGTAGGACCTCTGAGAAAACCAGAGTTACCTTTATTGAAGAACATGGAGGCCATCTGGCCCATTTCCACCCTCTCCACGATTTCAAAGATGTTGGGTGAGCCACGTCTCTCTGGAAATAAAAAAGTACCATTGATACCTTGAGAAACCCAAAGGAAGAACACATCCAGCTGGAGATAATGCAAGGTATTCTATGTAATGCTCCCAAGATGCACCTCTACCTCTACTTTGCTCCCATAATGCCATCACTCTAAGGTCACAATTGAGAAGTTTCTGAAGCAAGACATTTCTGGAAGGAACCCAGTGGGAACAGCTCTGGGGCTGAAGGGGAAAGAAAAGTTTGGAAGCAGCAGGATAAACCTAACTCCCTACGTACATCTGCCCATCTTGACGGACATGATAGCATTTACTACAGGAAAATTCCTGGAACATAGATGCAAAGAACTCAGCAGTCACTAAGGGTAAGGTGACAGTAGAGTAGTCCCATCTCACTTAAAGAGGACAAAGATAAAAGCATGGCCCTCTCTGACACAGAAGTAGTATTTTGCTTCCTGTTAGAAAGTAAGTGGTAATGGATGTCTCACACTTACGAACTGACAGGATAGGCCGCGTCTCCGATCGTTCATAGCCATCTTGGAGGAGAACTTCATTATCGGAAACCCCAGAGGAAGAATCCTCATCCTCGTCGTCCTCCTGGAAGGTAGGAAAACAAGTGCAACTGTCCAGGTTCTGCTCTGTGATATCAGCTATCTGTGGCACATCTTGTGGCCACCATACCACGAGGAAGGAACAACCCAGTGACACTGCCTCAGTCCTGTCTGCTCTTGGATGAAGGGGGCGGTGAGCAGATGAAAAGTTAGAAAGTCATGCTGCCTGGCCTGGGAACGTGGGGGGAGCTTTCTGGGAAAGCAAGAGGATATTGGCAGGTCACTGAGGTGACTGACATAAAAAGCTGGACTCCTTCTGGCCTTATACAGGGATCTCCATAAATCATGCCATAAGTGCCCCCCTGCAGCAACTCCTTTAATATTTTTTATTCTCCTGTTTGCCCACCTCCATGATTGGCAGAAGGGTCCCGCCAGCTGGGCCGTTTGCTGCTGATTGCCAGGGAAGCAAAAACTGCAGCATATTTAAAACCTCCGCCAATAAGGGGGGTGGGAAGGTTGAGGGGCAAAATGAAAAACATTAAAGCAGCTGCTGTAGCGGGCACTTCTGGCATGATTTATGGAGATCTCTAGTCATATACCCTAGAGCCTTATGTTCACTCAGTGCAACAATAAAGGGCACCAGCAAGCCTGATGCAAAAAGTTTGTAGGTTTGGTGTTCAGCACTACAGCATGGGCACCAGACACACTGAGCCAATACTACATAGTGGCCTAGCTGGGCACTGGAAAAGCCACTTAAAGCACAACCTTCCAATTAACACCAGGCCAAAATTTACACCTTGCACTGTGTGCCACGGCAGCTGCTAAATCCAGAACCTGGCAAAGCCAGCAAGAGAATAAATTCCTCCATGATGACACAGAAAAGTGTCCAGGGGCACTGCACAGACTCATGCCTAACAAGGGCATTCAAACAAGCTCAGCTGGAGCACTGGGATCCTGCAGCCCCTGGTCTCGGATCATTTAGGGATACAATACATCTTTCCACACCTAAAATGATACCCAGATACAGGCTGCTCCCACCCACTATGCAGCATGGCACTGCATGAAATTAGGAGAGATCTAGGCAAGCATCAGGGTTTTTAAGAAACAAAAAGAAAATTGTGGATTTTATGGGCAACCCCACAGGGAATGACCACATTTTATAGGGAGAAGTTAACTAAGTAGAAATTTATTTCTTTATTAGAGTTACTAACGAGCAAGGCAGAGCCTGCAGTCATCTGAGGGAGCCCTCAGGGATTAGGGGGAGAGACTGGAAACCAAACAAAACTTCACACAAACCTTGTGCTTCTCCATTCTCTTCCAATGGAGCTGGGCATTTGCAGCAGCCATGGCCTCCACCACAAAGGTTGTGGTCATATAGCTAAAGGAGAAACATGGTCATTACTGACTGATGACAAGGACCATGGAACAGGCTACTGGGAATTACTGACCCGGCTTTCTGAGGACACAGCAGCTCTCTCCAGCTGCAGTCTCTAACATGTGCCGCAGTCCTCAAACTGTTACTAAATGCAAGATGCAGAGAAGGAATAAGTACGACAAGTTTATTCTGGGGTGGGGAATTCTGAAGTTTCTCAGATGAAGTTGGCATTTGGGAAGGACGCATTGACCGCCCTGGGAAATACTAGGGAACAGGCCCATGTTTAGGGGCAGGGGCCTCCATGGCTTATTCAATCCTTAGACTGCCTGAGGAGATGTAATGGCAATGCTGCTCTGCTAGGAGCTGGACTGAGACCAAATATAAGTCAATTCTACAGCACAGGAGTTGTCATGCAACAGTGAAGGCGAAAGAGAGGTCTAGGCATCATGTTTGAATCCCGACAGGACCGACTTAGCTCCTCATCTTTCTTAAGGAGATCAATTGAGTGCAGCACAAGTTACTGTATGTGGAGTGTTTACACTGAATTCTTGGAAAACAGCGACCCTGTCTATTATGTGTAAATGCTAAAGATCACCAAGTTTTGCAGAGCAGAGCAGAAACTCATCCCAGCATATCCACCGTCAACTTTCCCTGTCCTTCTCTTCCAGCACAGAGAGCTTCCCCAATGCTGGCAGTTATCCTTCACCCCAGAAACAGCTGTATTCCAGCTGTGCTGTATGCACCCACTCCAAGACATGTCCTGGGATGTAAGGCTTTATGCAGATGCTCAGTAACAAACGTACCCTTATGAATTCTATAGAATTAGGCAGAAAGATTTTTCTGTTGGTAAATGTAGAATGTAGAAGTGTAGAAAGGTACTTGTGGCTGCTTCATGATCTGTTGCTATGCCCAGCACAAGGCCTTGTGGACTGTTTTCTGCTTAAGCATTTTGAGCCTGTGAGAAGCATCATTTGTCCCCTCATTATCCTCCAAGACTCACCCAGGAACTTGTATCAAAATAATAAATACAGACAGAACAGAGCAAAAATACCTAGACATAACTCTAGAAATAGGGAGGTTCCTTTTATCTCAGAGATGATCATACAGGGCACATGGGCACATGCAAATACTGTGGGGCAGGTTTATGCGAGAGTAAATTCACCCTGGGCAGGTAGCTACATGTGCAAGGATTAGGGAGAAGATTTGCTGCTCCTGACAGCAGTCTGCTCCTGCCCCTCTCCACCCAGCCTTCTGCAGCAGGCAGGGGGAACATGGGGCCAGGAATGAGCTGTCTCTTGGCAGGGGCCAGGTGATTGCTCTCTGCCCCCAAGGAGCTGCCTGCTGCCAGGGTGGGCTCCAGTGGCCAATCCCAGACAGGGCCAGGAGGGAGCTCCCAGCCCCAGCTTGCCAAGTGGGGGCAGGGGGCTTGGAAGGAGCCACAGCAGAAAGGCAGGTTCCAGCCCCCTGCCCCAATCCACCAGTGGGACAGCTAGCAGTGAGCAATCTCCCAGCCCCTGTTCCATGATCATGGAGTGGGGTCTAGGAGCTCAAAGCTGCCAGGGCAGGGGGACAGTGTCCCAGCCCAGGATCCACCACCAGAGGCCACCCCAGCAGCCGGCAGTTTCTGGGAGCAGAAAGCAATCCCACCCCTTGCTGCCTGGGAGCAAATTTGCTCCTGACTGGTTGTCTACACATGCCTTATTGTACACTAATTACTTGACAGCTAATTTGCTCCTTGCATTTGCTGGTAGCAAATTAACTGCCTAGTAGAGCAAATTACTGTGCAGTAAAGATCAGCACGTGTAGAAGGTAGTGCTTACTACACAGTAATTAGCTCTACTACGGAGTAAAGTTTCTTGTATAGATGTGCCCACTAAGGCCAATTAAGAACTGCACTGCAAATGCTTCTGGAACAGAAGATCTACATCTAACTTGCATAAAACAGCAGTTATGGGCTCTGAAACATTAAGCTCCTGAGTGAGGTCCAAGTGTGTCCCACAGACAGCACAGCCTCTCACTGCAACGTGGCCTGACTTCCCACAGCAAGATTAAACTCAGCATGCAGTGTCCTGTAATTAGGCTTTCATTTCTCCGCCTGAGAAATGCAAACACCACATGCTGGCCTATCTTACAGCACTGTGCTTCTTCCTCCTCATGCCTGCAAAACATTTTCAGATGAAGAGAGCTATAGAAGGACACTGCACTATTGTCGCAGAGTTAGGAGCAGATGATTTGGATGTCAAAAACTAACTCTGCCAAGAATGAAGAAAAGCTTTATAAAGTATAACGAGCAGGACAGTGTCTTTAAAAGGAGATGGCTGGAGCCACTGACCCACCGGAGGTCCCTGTTCCCAATTCCAATTTACTTACCCGCTTTTAGGCATGGATTGTCATTATCTCAGCTCAATGCCCATTTGAAAGGTTCCTATCCTCCTCGCCTTTTAATAAAACCCATATCAATCTTATTTAAGTCTGTAAAGCGGTTTCTTACTGCTTCACAAACCAAACTCATTCATCAAGTTCAAACGAGAAATTAGTTTTGCTAGGATGGAAGTACGGCAGCCCGTACCTAGGGTGGGGATAATGATTTCCCCACATAGGCTACTGCACTGCTGAAGGTTCTCTAGAGGATATTAGGGAGCCAGAAGCACTAACACTGGAAGGAAATCAAGAGGACAACTCAACTCCCAAAGCACATGGTCCCAGTGCCTTGTAAACTCTGGCACAAGGACTGTACCAAGGTTAAGCTGAGAAAGAGACATATGTGGCAGAAGGCACATGGCTGGACAGGGGCTTTAAGCTTTAGAAAGGATATTTCTTTGAAAGAAACTGCTTCAGAATTCAACCCCAACTGGTAATTTCTGTAGTCCTTGTCTATCAATAATCACTCGCACTTTCACAGAGGTTCTTTTTTAGGGCACCACAGTTGACATTTAAGCCTTAATACACCTGAGGTAGGGAATTTGCAAGGATCAATTCATACCCCACTAAAATGCAGCCTCCTCTTGAGTAGAACGTGGCAGCTGTTCAATCTCCAACCAGCACAGGCCAGCAATTTAAGAAAAATATTGGATCTCACCTATACTGTAGAAGGAATTTAGGATGCAAAATGGAATATGGCCAGGACACCAGGATGAGCACTGCCTGCGCTTGCAAAAATAAGGTGATCTTTAGCGAGCAAGGGAGAGACAAAGAGCTTTACATCTCTTCGGAAATAGAGCATGCTTTACAGGTGCTGTTGGAGTGCCCAAAACATCTGGTTTAATGAGACTAATTGTATCCAACTGCCTTCTGCTCCCCTGGTGCAGAGGTATCCTAACTGAAGTTCAAAATGCGGACCAGCTTAAAGCAAACCTCACAACTTGCAAAGGGAGGCGAGGAGAATGAGGTAGGAATAGTTTTGTGGCAAGCGATCTCCTCTTCCATTGGTGTAGGTGCTCTAAGCTGCTGAATCGGTACAGACCTCTGTCTCTATACCCCAAGCATCTGCTGGCAATGCTCGCATCCCAGACCAAACACAGGACAGATGGGTTTAGAGGACCCAGCTGATCCTTTGAATACCTTAAGGTCTTTTTTCATTGCAGCATACTTAAAATGGTTACAGCCCACACACACAAATGTCTGACCAACTGTTTGTTATCACAATCTGGTCCATAACCAACTCAGCCAGAGGAGGCCAAGTCTGCCAACTCAGAGCAAGACTTGAAAACTTTGTCCGTAGCGAGCTGAAAACCTTCCCTGCTGAGCACAGGTGCCCAAGCTGGCAAAAAGAAAGCGTTCAACTCTTATGAGGTCAAGATGTCCTTCCAAATGGGAATCATGAGAGAGCTGCCTTCCTGAGTCTGAAGAAAGACCCAGCCCCAGTGCCCCCGCTGTTGCTGCTCAAAGCTTTGCTAAGAGCCGAAGCAAACCCGATGTGCCAGGTCAGTTCCACAGCTGCTACGTGAAGTACAACAGAGGTGAACTTTTCAACAATCACCCCAATTTGGTGTTGCTGTTAGTGCTTGGGGAAAACTGCTTGTCTTATAGCTAGGCACTGGATAAAACAATGGGGGAGTGGGCCCCCCCCAAGAAACAGATGGGGAAAGGTTGTGTAGCAATAACAGTCATGCAGGACCCAGGAGACTCTGAAACAGACAGAGGAGATCTTGTCCCTTCCAACAGCGAGAGGAGCTGCACCTCCAAACTGCAGGCATCTGATAGTCAGACTTTGCTATGAAAACCAGAGTCTTTAAACAGGGTTCAAGACAACTGTAGACATCTCAGTGTCTGAGGGACTGGACTTCCCACCAGAGCACTGGCCTGCATCTTTTAGATAAAGCCAACCCTCACCCCCCTGCATGCTACAGACAGGCACAAATACAACAAGCTCTTACCTCATGAAGCCCAGGAACATTAAGAGAATGAGGCTGACGAGCCAGCCGGCAGTCGCAAAGGCCTTGGGCATGGTGAGGGCTCCCGTCCCAACGATAAGGTTGAACATGTAAACCAGACCGACCTGCAATCAGCCAGACAATCAACATTAGAGTCTGCAACCACCCTGGGGGAATTAGCTGAGATAATGCACTGACGCTGCTATGTGGCTGGAATGTGACCCGTGTACGTATTTGGGAGAGGGAGCACAAGTGCAGGGTAGAAGTGAAGGTAGGTGGAGATGACTCTGAGAACAAGACAGGTGGCTAAGGGGATCAAGGTATTAGCATTCCCCCAATGAAAGACATTCCCCATCAAATCCATTCTCTTTGGGACATACAGAGAACTGCAATCCAAGCCTCAGTAGATGCTGAGCTCCACAGTGCACCACACACTAGAGCCACAATCCGTGCCAATAAGGGACTGGATGCATGGCAGTTGTATTGCAGCAGCTTGCAACTCTGCCTGCATTTTTGTGCCTGGCTCAGGCTAGCTCTACGTGTGCTTCAGTCAGTTTTAAAGGAAGCAGCAGGAATTTACTGGCTGCATAACCTATCAACAGTTACAGAGGGACAACTCCCCCCAGCCACTCCAGATAGTCAGGCACAGCCTGTGAGATCTGCACAGAAATCTCATGACATCAAAAGTTATTTCTAGTAGTTGAGGCCTGCAAGAGATTCGTCATTTCCTCCAGCCCACACCACAGCAAAGTTAATGTTTATACCCAAAACAGCTGCTGGAACCAAAAACAGTGGGGATATAACATACTGGAGAGTCTGGAAGCACTGATATACTCTTGATCCTCACCATCCAGCTTCCATTTCCAGGCCCCATTCTTTTAAGCTGGTATCAGCAAGTAAAACCAGATCTGCTGACCAAAGCAATGGGGTCTAGGAGCACCGTGTGACCCAAACTGATGAATAATCCTTGTGGCTGGAAGCCTTTGGCTTGATGACCATACTATGCTCACTCAGCAGCCTTGGGAGGGAGAAGAGCATAGACTGTATCATGATACGACTACTCACACTTCCCTGAAATCTAGTACCAGTTCCTCTATCACAGGCTGCTGCAACTGCAGTACAGGAAGCACAGCAGAAAGAGATATCAGGATCTGTAAGGAGCTAATTCCTGGAAAAATCACGCTGCTCCCTGAACAATACATTACACTGTGATGGGTATGGTCTTTTACTACGTCACCTCTACAGGAGGGATGGCACAGATTTTAGTATGCTCAAATTGATTGGTCACAAGTACACATAGCTGAAGCAGCATGTTTTGAGATGGTGGACACAAGAATGAAGCATCTCATCTAGGATCATGACCTTGTTTTTGTCCAACAGCACACTATACTCAGAGAAGATTCCTTCCAAATCCCATAGCACACAGCTGACATTATGGCAGGGGGAGGGAGGGGGAGAGGGGTGTCCTCATGTTCTTGGTCTGCCAAAGAGAAACAGGCACCCGAGTAAGGCACTTCCCTCCTGGTCCCCTTGTCTCAAAACATGTTTCATGCTTGTTAGGGACTGGGAGGGACCTTACAGATCATCAGGTCCATCGTGTTGTTCTATCTATGTGCAGTCATATGAAAAGATGTCATAAAATTAAGGAGACCCTCCCCTATATTAACAGATTTTCTAAGAGATGTTATCATAATAATTATAACCTAACATATCACATATATAAGATGATAAAAAGGTTATACCAGCTGCCACCTCAGAGGGTTCTTTTCAGAGAGCAGGGAATGATCAGTTAGTAGATCCTGACAGCCTTCCACTTGTGCTCTCTGGAAAGTGAATGGCGAATTCATCTATTGAGAGGTCTCCCGAAGGACCGGACTGCAGCCTTCCCAGCCTGCAGAAAGGCTCTTTCACTCTGTGGGCAGAGGTGTTTTTCCTACATACATCAACCAACTGCTGTTCCAAGTGCCAAGGGCCACAGCTAATTCACTGAGCACCAAAGGTCTTTTGGATAGAAACCCAGGTGATTTTCCTTGGCTTTTGTTGAATGGATGCAAAGACTGGCACTGCATTTGTGTACTCAGATTCAGGGGCAGACAGATCCCTGCAGCCTCAGAGAGAAGCTCAAGTTCCTCAGAGCTCAGACTACAAAACACTTTTGCAACACTAATATTTTGAACTCAAGACACAGCAAGAAAAATGCTACTAAGTGCTAACAAACCAGAGCTCAACATTCCCCCTCAAACTGGCTTGCTTTACACTAACCAAAAGAACGAGTTTAGTCAAGTCAGTACCGAAAATACCACCTGAGAGCAAAAACACTCTCTCTATCTGAGTTTTAATTTCCTGACCTCAACCTGGTTCAGGACCATTGGCCTAAAGAGTTTACTGACCCTGAAAGATTTTGCGCTGGTTCAATGGTGTATTTCTGCTCCTGGATAGATACTTTAAAAAAAAAAAAAAGGTGTGGGATGCATGCTGTATTAGTGGATTTGGTTGGCTATGGAAAATGACAATAACTTCCATCAATAAAGACATTAAAAAAAGGAGAGAGAAAAACTATTCCCAGTTCTAGCACGGTCTAGATGTACATGCTACTACTCATGTTACAAGCAGCTCTTGTTAAATAAAGAATATTTAAGACTTATCTAACTTCCCCACCACCCAATATTTCCTCCACTTAACTCAGCTAAGCCAATGTAGCTGCCCCCCAGTGGAAAGGCTTATGACTTTACAGCAAAAGGACAAGCCACAAACAAACGTATCCACAAACTATAACGAAACAGCCAACATTAAAGCTTTAAATCCAGTTATTTTGATTCTGTCCTGCTCCCCTGTGCCCTTCACTTTTCAATTTTGGCCAGATTTTAGCTGCTAATACGCTTATGATATCCTAATGCCCAGTTCTTCCATAAGATTATACAGAGTCTCTAGAGTTAAGATGAACATTTCATAGCATGTGAAAGCTGACAGCCTTGATATGAGAGCCAATCCTTTCTAGTGCTGGTCTTTAATGTTTCTTTAGATCACTTTGGGAAAAGTGGTGACATGGTAATTATAATAATTTTGAGATCCAGACTTGGCCTGTTCCACAAGCCATGAACACTATTGTTCCTAGCAGCACACAGAAAAAGCTGCAAGTCTGCTGGGTTTATGAGCCATCTGATCTCACAATGCATGCTGGTGCTCCACAATGGCTATGTATTTTTAATATGCTGGAATTGACACAGCAACTCCCAGACTTTGAACAACCGGAATTTTAGATTTCCAAGCTATGCCTTGCCATGTGTACATCACAGGTAATAAATCAAAAAACACTGATGCTCCCTTTAAAATTATACCTGTAGACTCCACCTTCCTTTCATAGCTGGCACAGCAAAAAAGCTCATGTGAAATTATTTTTATATGCCGTGATTTCAACTAACACTGGAAACAAAAATGACTAGAGGAGTGAAAAAATAAAGGTTTTCCAGTGTACCTTTTTAGTTTGCTTCTTACATCTGACATGTTTTATACGTAGTTATTTTCCGCCTCTACAGTCAATTTTGTGTCCAACACAATTGCCCTTAGTTATAATTTCTCACGCAGCAACAAAGGAGAAGCCATTTTTAAAAAGGAAAATGTGTTTGTAAAACCACAAAGTAAGCACATACCGTCGAAGGCAGGTACTATATCTTAAGCTTCTTTTTCAAAATGAAGAAGTGTTAAGGCAACTGTGTTTCCTTAAGGTTTGTGAAGTTACCCATGATGTAAAAATGAGAACATTATAGCCCATTATTTTAGACTAGCTTATGTCAGTGAAGCAAACGGATGCCTCTCAAAAGACAACTGAGCCAGAGTTACAGTAAGGTGATGCCATTTTCAGCATCATGTTTTTTAAATGCAAGTTGAAAGAGGACCAAGGCAAATAACATACAATGTTTGAAGACACTAAGATTCCTAAGCCGTCTCACCAGACTCCAGGTGTTTTAGATGATTTCATGATGATATCAATATTAATACTCACATAAGGAGAGTAGAGCTCCCCTGTGTCGGTGATGCCATTCGCCATCTTTGAAGATCAAGGGGCCTCAGTTGGAGAAATGCTGTCTTCCGTCTCCACTGCCTCTAACCTAAAAAGAAAAGAGCATCAGGCCTGGTTATTACTACAATGAGATATGGCTGTAGCAGAGCAGCAAGACTAATGGGCAATGACCTGGTACGGTGAGTGGAAGAGGATTCCAGTGACACACTGCAGTTAGGACTCTGCCCTGTGCTTGAACATCAGCACACACAGCCCTCTCTCTCCACCCCCTTCCCCCCACACCAGCCTCTCCAACCTTCTGCTCTAGCAACTCTTTGCTTTCTTGGAGAAGTCTACAAACGTTACCAGCGAGCCAGACATCAAGCCTGGATTACCCACTCAGAAAGATGTTTTCTACACTGTAGTTCGCATGTACACAAGTCTATCAACTATTTACCCAGGCAGTTAGATAAGAAATGATCACGCTTTGAGCAGAAAATGGAGAGATCCCTTCCAGCCTTCTTTTCTTCTTCATTATGACTATGATTTGATCACACTACCGCCTACGTAAGAACCCGTGTCCTTTGCCATTCACTACCACACACAGCTCCTGCTGGCTCTTACAGAAGAAGAGGAATCATAATCACTCCCAAGGACCTGAGGAAGAATGCCTTGCATTCAAAAGCTTGTCTAATTCAATCCCAACTATGCAGCTGGTCCAATAAAAGATATCACCCTAAGAAATCCTCGTCCCTCCCAGTATCTCCAAATATAAAAAGGTGACGCTTTCAGATGTATTAGTACAGTTACTGCAAGCTGCTCTGAGCCTACTGGATAGGGTGGCATATAAATCAAATAAATAAATACATTCACCATGTTATGGCTGGACCTGAATGATACAAGCCTTTGGTGAACTTCATAATACCTATGAACACGTACAAAGACAAATCCTGTGAAGAGATGCCCTTCAACTACCGTAGTCTTCCAACAGAACTAGCACAACGGTTATCTGACGGAGTCACTGAACGCAGAAAGCCAGGTCGATAGATAACTTATAGACTAAATACAGAGAACACAAGCTTTCATGAATGGGAGCTCACTCTGTCAAATGCTATAAAAGGACGGTATAGAGCAACATGTAACGTGGAGCGAGTTGAATACAACAGGTGGGAAAAGAGGAGGCAGGGGGATGGTGCTGGGAGCAGCAAACAAGAAAAGACCGCCATGGGAACCAAGGGGTCACAAAAGCTAATCCAGGTTCATTGGATAAGAATCCGCCATCCCTGTTTAAACCATACTTAAAACATGGTCCAGCTCGGGATGATTTCTCGTTCTGCAGTTTTGCATTCAAATTGGTTTTTAAGATGTTGCTACCTGAGAACAGTCACGCTGAGGTCAGCAATGGGGCGTCCGGGGAGGCTGAAGTGTTTGGACACCCGCCTTGGTAAACGAGGCAGAAGGCAGCGGAGATTTGCACCTTCTAGCAGGAATATCGACTCTCAGGAAAAAAATCATGAGACTCCCGGTTTCCACATCAAATGAACTCTAACTTGTGATCTCCCGACAGAAAGAGCCAATCTCGGGATTTTTTCTTCTGCTGCGGGTCGAGAGCGCCACGCGGGTAAGCCCGTGGAGGGGAAGGGGCAGGGCGGGAGGGCAGACCGGTGCGGGGGGAGGCAGCGGGGCAGGGGCTGGAGGGAACGGGGCCCCGAGGCTGGCACGAGTCACGAGACACAGCCGTGGGTGCCTGTCTGTCTGTGTGCGCGCGCACGCGCTCCTGCCCGCCCCTCGCTCCCAAGCCCCAGCCCCAGCCCTGCTGCTGCCCCTCACTCCTGGCCCACGGCCCCCCTCCTGCCAGGGTGTGCTGCCCCTCCCCACGGCCCCCCACGCCCTCACATATACCCCTCCCCTTCAAAAACAGCATCTCATGATTCACATCCCAAATCTCTCGCTTTTTAAAAGTTAGTCTTATGATTTCGGACCCGGCGGGCTTGGCCAGGCCGGCAGCCGCTAAGCACACGCGCGCGCCACCCATACGCTTCCGTATACGCACGGGCACATGTACGGGGGGCCGTGCACCGGTGTGTACACGCACATGCGCACACCCCCGCATCCCGCGAGGCCGCCCCGGCCCGGACCCCCGCCCGCGAGCGCTCACCGCTCGGCCCCTTCATCGCGAACCTCCCGGCGCATGCGCAGCCTCTCCCCAACCGGACCGCGGCCTTCCGCACGCGTGACCACGGCAACTCGGCTGTCCCCGCCGCGGATTGGCTGCTGCGCGTCACGTGAGCGGGGCGGTGCCGAGGCGGCCTGGGTCGTGGCAGTGGAGGAAGGGCGGAAGTCAGTGGGGAGAGGAGGTGCGCGTGCTCGCGGGGCACGGGGGCTTCTGGCCGGTGAGGGAGGGTCGTGGTGGGCGCCGGGCAGAGCTCGCGTCCACGGTGCAGGAAAGCGCGGGGTGGATGTGTGTGTGGGGTGCTACATAAAATACCCGTCCGTAACCCCGAAAGGGTTAGAGAACCTGGAGGCGCAGCCATCGGCGGATCTGGAGTTTGGCTCTAGGAGCTGAGGTGCACCCTCACTATGAAAGGAGATGGATTTTTCTCCAGCTGAAACAAAGGAGCGGCTTTGCTCGCATGCCAGGGGCCCCAGGCTGTGTGTTATTCGGTTTAAGTTTGAAGCCGAAACGAACGCAACTTCCTTGGAGTCAGTTAAAAGCAATCTGCGAGGCTGTGAAATAGGAGCCTCGTTACCAGGAGCAGCTGACATCAGCCTGGCAAAAAAACAGATTAGCTTGATGGGTGGAACATCAAGTTCTTTAAAAAAAAGAGAAAGAGGGTCATTTACATCTGTGCCCTGAAGAGTTTAGAAGGGCTCCCGGAGATGACAATGAGCCATGGAGTCAAGTGGCTCCGTCAGGCCACCTGGCTAGAAATGCTGCTGCCACGGCCAGACAGTTGTCTTTAAACTCTGGGTGGAGCAGGGATCAAAGAGAGGTGCAAATGCCCCAGTGGAGCCTGCCACCTCAATCTGCCCCTGGGTGCAGCTGGTCTATTTTGAAGACCTTCAACATCGCAACAGGCTTTGGTGATTTCCTTTCTGTCTCTTTCAGCTGTCAGACCATGAAGATCAACCAGAACACTGTGCTGCAAGGGAAGAAGGTGGCACTGGTGCCATATACCGCTGCCCACGTGCCCCGGTATGCAGCCTGCCTACTCGGTCGCAGCTGCTTCTCATTTTAAGCTTCAGCTTGAAGTAAATGTACCTATTGTGAAAGGAGCTGGGGACTATTTCAGCAAGGAGGTGGCATGGTAGAATCAGGGCCAGTATGAGCTTTGCTTGGGTTGTGCTGAGCCCTCTTGCTTTATCCTGCTATTCAGCAGTCACAGCTAAGTGGGAGGACAATTTGGTGTCTTGGTGCCCTCAGCCAAGTCAGTCAGTAAAGAGAGACAGCTAATGCCAGCTCTATTAATACTTCTCTTGAACTCTGGTTGTGATACAAGGTATTTGTTCAGTTATAACTGGCCCTGACACACTGGCTGATTTCATGCAGACAACCACACATCCATCAGATGCAATTGCTGCTTTCACAATCACTGTTGCCTTTCCCCAAAGTGAAACTTTAGCTCCTAAACCTGAGTGGAGTTGTTGAAGGAGCTTAAGCATTAAGCAGTAAGCACAGTGAAACGATAAATGGTGCAGAGAGACATGAAGTAAAATGTCAAACATCAGAATTAGTCTCTTCATTTGAGTGCAGGAGATTCTATGTGGCTTCCTATGTTATTTCAGGAAATTAAGTGAGGGTTACAATCATGTATGCCAACCTGCCATTTCCTGAATAGACTCATTGTAGGGGTGACAGTGATCCTTAAAGGTTCAGCTAAGCCTAATCAGAGGTGTGCTAAACAGACCTGCATTCTGTCTTTGGTTTCCTTCGTCAGGTACCATGAGTGGATGAAGTCAGAGGAGCTCCAGCAGCTGACCGCCTCCGAACCACTGAGCCTAGAACAGGAGTACGAGATGCAGCGCAGCTGGCGGGAGGATGCAGACAGTGAGGAGTTCTAACATTTCTCAGGAGCGGGAGGGAGTTGAGAACTCTTTCCCCTGTGTGCTATTAAAAATAGTAGCTATCTCTTTGTGTTTCTGGCAAGAGAGATGCCACTAGCCTGTGCTGGAAGGGGTGTAAGACACCACAGCAAGGCAGTAGCTTCACTATAGTCCTGCTTCAGGCTAGTGTCCTGTTCAACAGCCTTTTTTTCCTCCTAAGTGCTTTAAAATTCACGCGTATGCTCAGATTGTCTTGCAGATTACTATGGCTTATGGACACCTAGGGTATAAGTAGTCACCTGGACCTCTGAAACCCAGGAAATGCACAGTGAAAGCACAGGCCCATTTGATGACTAACAAGAGTTAGGATCAGTCCACCTTAGCTGGGCATAAATAACATGTCTGAGCTGTGGCTCATCATGACCAAAGTACCTAGGATTCCCAGTCTTGGATGCCATCATGTTTCTAACTATACAAGTAAGAAGGAATTTACCCCAAAGAACTTACACTCCCAGCACAATACAAGGTGCAAGAAATAGAAACAGCCGGGCAAAAGAGCATGAGCGAACCGTGAGACAAGCAGTCAACACACCCACAGCCCAGATGTTGTCAAAGCCCTTATCAGCATCACAGCAAAAAGGGGGTTGGTAGAGGTTCACGGGTAGTTTCTCCAAAGTATGACTGGTCACATGGGAGAGAGCAAGAAAGTGCTTGAACATTTAGCAAGCATTTGATGTGGGCTCTTGGAGGTGGAGTCAACAGTAAGATCCTGAATGGGAGATATCAGGCCATGAGGGGAGCTTGAAAGGGAAAACAAATCATTTCCCTTTGCAGCAAAGGGAGAGACAAGATCAGAGCTATAGGCTAAAGCAACGGGTGTTAAAAGTAAGGCTTGTGAGCCAGATCTGGGCAGTGGAAATAAGTTATCCAGTATGCAGTAGAGGCGTGCTGATATATCAGCCCTATCGTATCGGCACTGATAAAAGGAAAATTGACACTCGGCAGTTGGCTTTTTTGGCTGATGTGGTCCATGCGTGTGTGCAGCCTTAACCCTCATGGCTCCCTGACATTTGCTTTACTTCTGGGTCTGGATCCAGCCCCCAAGAAACCGCACAGTCTGGATCAGACCCAAAGGGCTGGGTGAGTTTGCCCCTGAGCTAGAGAAAAGCTGGCACTGGCATTCTGTGTCGGTCTGCATCCCTCTGCCTGGGGGGCATTTGCACCCCAATCTTTCGAGGGATTGGATGAATGCTGCGACTGTCAGAGCTCTGCTGTATCCATTCTTGCTAACAACAGTGATGCAATTTCTTACATTGTTCTTCCCTGCACAGCAGCTGGGCAGCCAACTCTGATCTGACTTGATCCCCCTAAATGGGTGGGAGAGGGGCTGTATTTCTCTGCTTGAAATGGAACAGCTTTCCAAGTCCCAGGTTTGTGTTTGCTGCCTGAATCGGTTCTATTAAAGGGTGGCAAGTTGCTGGCAGTGAGAAGCAAATTGCTATAAATGCATAGTGGCAAACCACTGAGGCTGGGACAGACCTGAACTTGTGACTTCTGTCTTGACTGATGTTGAAGGGCCAGGGAGATGCATCAAAAGATGCACCAAAGGGAGCAGATGAATGGACTGGGCAGCCTAGCAGGTCTCCTTGGTCTTTGGCCCAAGAAACCCTGAGTACAGCACAAGTTTGCTTTAAAATGAGACACAGCGAGGAACGCTGCATCCAGCTACAGTGCCTGTGTGAACCCTTCTGTCCCTGCAGACTGAAGCTAGGGTGGCTTCTCCAGAGTATTTCTAGTACAGTCGGTGCTGCCATGCATGCCTGCCTGTCCCAGGAAGCCTGGGTACCGGTTTGCCCGGGTTATTAACATGTGCAGGATGTCGTGTCTCTGCCCATTATACATCTTTAATTTCATCCTTCAGTAATTTGCGAATGAACCTCAAACATGCTTGGAGGGTTGTGCTGCTTTCCCATTTTCCCCAGAATGCACGTTCATCGTGCTGGATACAGAGAGGTGGTCCGGACAGGCTGGCATGGATGAGGACTGCATGGTCGGAGACGTGAATCTCTTTCTCACGGACTTTGACGATCGTGCTTTGGGAGAGATTGAAGTCATGATTGCAGGTACGTTCACTCTTCCCTCTGCTGTGTCTAATGCTGCCATCATCCTAGAGCCTGCTTTACACTGCAGTGACTTTTGGTCATGAAATCCCCTTTCATACAGATGGTTTCAGGTAGATTACGATGATCTGTCCCTCCTCACAAACACAAGCAACAGTGGCCTGTGCCGATTGAAGAGCATGAGGAGAATGTATAAGCTTTCTGCGCTTATTGAATTATGCTGATAAAGCTGTCATGATATGCAAACCGTTCTCCAGTCATCCTGCTTAGAACGTCTGCAGAAAATCTGCTATAAGAACAAGGCCTGTGCTGTACAGAGTAAGACAAACTTCTATTCCTGTCTCTTTCAGAGCCCTGCTACCGCGGCAGAGGGTTTGGCAAGGAGGCCACTCTGATGATGATGTTCTACGGTATGGAGTGTTAAACCCAGGAGGGTTGTATGCAATGTGATAGGAGGGATGGAGAAGCAAATGTTCCCTTACCTTCTTGTCAGAGGTGGGAGGGGGCAGTAGGGAGGTCTTGGCCCTCTTTTTAAGGAGTATGGGACTCTTGCATGTGTAGTTCTAGCAGTATGGAGGAGCATGGAGATTCTAACAGTAGGCGTGTTGGTCTTTCTGGCTTTTCCCACAGGAGTGACAAAACTGGGAATCACCAAATTTGAGGCTAAAATTGGCCAGGAAAACAAAGCCAGCATCTGCATGTTCAGGAAGCTTCATTTCAAGGAGGTAACAGCCTGTTTTGTACTGAGGCAGCTTTTCCCTATGAAGCAGCAGTTTTTCTTCGAGTGAGATTGAGTTGGGTTGTGTTCTCCTCCATGCTACAGGTTGCTGTGAACAGCATCTTTGAGGAGGTGACATTGAGACTGGATGTGAGTGAGCAGGAGAAACACTGGCTCTTGGAGCAGACAGGTCACATGGAGGAGAAAAGCTACAGGGATATGAAGCTGCAGAACCTGACCTCTGAAAGCTGATGGCTGTCCTGGAAGGAACGATGCATGCACATGTTAGCTGTCCAGGAAGGAGCTGTTTGACAGTGTCACCAAGAGTGTGGATGGCAAATGCCTGTGCATCGTTAGTGGATCAAACAATAAACTTCAGCTGCTTTGCTGCTGCCCCAGGTACCCAGGGTACCAGAACATGGCTGACTTTCCACTGCAGCCCCAGTACAGTGCCTGCAGGAGAATTCCTTCAGAGTACAGCCCCAAAACTGGATGAACAGGTGCTAATAGGAAAGCACACAAATACAGCTCAGCTGGGAAAGGTCCTTTTAGCCTCAAAACATCCTCTGTCTCTACTCTCAGGACCTAAACATTTTATCACCAAATTAATTATTGGGTGAGCAGAGAAGTCTACAAATACCACCAGTGTTAGCAGTGGTGTTCAGTATCACAACAACAGGGTAGTCTGGCCTGCTTTCTCTTGAATAAAATTTGGTATGGGTATGACATGCTGTAGCTTGACCTGGTCAGGCATGTTGCTCAGCTGCCACCTTTGGTTGTAAAATGATGGTTAGCAGCAGTGGGGAAGGGAATAGGCTGGGGGAGGAGGGATGGGGAAAAGAATTATTTTGAGTACCTCAGACATGAGTTGGTGGGAGTGTCAGCAGGTCTGTTAGATCAGTACTTAGTACTGTAAATTCTTCAGGTGCCTCATGGCTTGTATGTAAGGCTTCCTCCTTGCCTTTTAGGCTTAATCCTTGTGAACCACCATTTCCAGCTACCTCCCCACCAAGCTGTGGGAATGGGGCTGTAAAGCCAAAGCCCCATTGCTTAGCATGAGCACAGTAGCATGAGCACAGCTTCATGAGAGAGGTTGGTACAATTAAAATATTAAGGGCCCTATCCTGAGGTGCTGAGTATCCTCCACGGCTGCTGAGGTGAATCTGAGGGTGAAGTTGCACGTCACGCTAAGACCATACTAAATCTGTCAAATGTTAAGCGGAGTTAAAGTTAGAACATGTGGTGAGCTGTTACATGTTTAGGGTTAATACCATTTTTTGCCGGCACAGCTCTGACTTAACCACTATAGGTCTAGGGAGCACGGATGTGGTCAGGACCCAGAATATGTTGACCCTATACAGTATATTTGCAGTACAGTGCATTGCAGTGCATTTTGGGATGGTGGAGGACTGCAGATCACTCATTTTATCTCCATGGAGCTGACTGAAATTACTGTAATGTGAACTAGGTAGCATGGCCAAGAGTTAGCCCTCGTCTGGAGTGGCGTAACTTTGAGACATTTAAGGTTCTTATACACATGCGTGGAGCCTGCTTCAGTGCACTGGAAATCCAGCGAATTGAAGCAGACTTGATTAATGAGTGCTTCTGTTTTAAGTGCCCTTAGTATAACCTTAATGTACAGCTTCACCCTGAGGTGTGGGGACCTGCTAAAGGATGCCTGGTTGACTTCCCTGTTGCCAGCAGTGTTAAAGAAGGATGCTTCTAAAAGGTTGGGAAAGCAGGCACTAAATTACTACAAGTAAGAGGGGGGCAAATTACAGAACATAAAAGTGGAGATGCCAAGCTACTTATGTCACTAGAGGATGATTTTTGGAGAGGAGAATTATCTGTCCCAGAACTACTCAGTACAAGTATTGGGAAGGAGGTGCGTGGTTGTGATAGCGATTCCCACAATAAGTTGAATCAGGAAATTCAGTTGCAACAGGGGTATAAAGGATAAGGTAGCCAAGACACTATAATGCTTGTCTGAAAAAATCAGTGTTACCACATGATAAGGGCACAAGGGCTGTTTGCATTACAGTAGCCTTATTGGCTAATTCCTTTAATGACCAGAAATGTTTAATTTCTGCTGTGGTGTTGGATAATAGGTTTCCAATTTGAATGGGGATATATTTAATCAGTAATTGGTACCCTGCAGAATGTTTAATGCTGCTATTTATGTGTGTGGGTCCTGGGGATTTTCATTCTGATTCAAGTTCATTTAAATGCATTATTTCTATGACTAATATTAAAAGCAAGTGCCATAGTAGCGTATCGTGGTCTTTTAATCAGCCAGGAGGTATTTAGGGTGGATTTGCTTATAAGCAAAAGCCTTGCAGAGTAATAAAGTGAAGAGCAGCTCTCCTTAGAGCTGGGATTAAAGTTACAGGGGCTATTAATCCTTCTGCTCTTGATCACCAGCTGGGATCAGGAATAAATGTCCCCCGGTACAGTATTTGCACAATTGGTCAGGTGCATTATGGGTTTTTCTCTACTTCCATTTGATGTAGGATTGTGCTAAAGGGAAAATTTGGGATTGAGTGTGCCTTTGGAGATGATCTTTACCATGTCTCTGATATCTGCATTTAGGACTTTTAGAAATCCCTGTGAAGAATTTTTTTGAAGAGAAAAAGCATCACTACTTACAGCATGGAAATAAGGACACTTATGCTACAGTGAAGTCACAGCTGCCTTCTGAGGCTGGGAAGTAAAACATCTTCCTTTTGGCTTCCAGAGGATTCAGACATGTATTACAAGGAAACATTTCTTCTCTTCCTAAAATGGGGTCTTAATTTTGTTGCAGTCAGCGAGAAGCAAAAAGAACAGAACTGCAAAGCTCGAACCTGAAAATGAGCTAAAAAAGGAGTTTATTTTCAAACTTACAATATAAGATAGGCTGGTTTTGATTTTTCCCAATTTCCTGAAAACAGACCTGGGTGGGGCTGAGGTCCATATTATATGGGCCAAAGTCCTGGTTTTATTAGACAGCGTTAGTATTTACCACCAGGAGACGGCAGACACTTGTGTTTCCTACAGTATATGAACTGTGACAACAGAACAGCACCTTGGCTCAGCTCAGTCTTTGAATGAGCTGTGGTGTACGCACTCTGCAGTGGCCATGCCTCATTGCCTGGTCCAGAAACCAAAGTAGACCCAGAGAGAGGGTGGGGAGAACACAAGACAAATGGACACGGGTCATAAAGCGAGAAGGGCTTTGAAATCAATGTGGGATGTTCCATACACAAAACACAGTTGTAGGGAACAGTTGGTGTCGGTGCCCAGTAATTTCTTTCCTATATAATCAAGTCTGTTAATTAATTACACTCTACTTAGGTTTACATAAAAAACAAGCTAGCTGCTGTTAGTAATGCAGATCAACACATTTTCCTATGTTGCTTCATACCATGAACCATCTTTCATCACTTTGTCTCACCCCAGATTTCTTCAAGGCTGCAATATGAATGTGCTGAAAGAAAAGTGCCTAAGAGTGCTGAGGAACCCAAGGACAAACCCCAGCCACGGAGATCCAGCACCTCTAACACTGATCAGCAACACCATGGGGAGGACTTCCTTGATGGGACATGGCTTCAGCAGCCTTTCAAGGAGTCTGTTTCTGTGACTGCAGGTGAAGGAGAATCAGCGGTGCAAATGCCTCCATTTAGTCCACAACCGCTGCAGAAGACCAGCGCTGCCTGGGTTAGTCACTACCAGTGAGGTAGCCAGTGTAACAACTGTACAGGGGTTCAGCTCTGCCCTGGCCAACAGCATCACAAGACTAAAGGAAAAGGCACAGAGAGGTTGGGCACAATGGCACCATAGGGCTGAAGGACTGGGCTATGCTAAGAATTTGTGAAATACATTTTGCAAACAGAAGGCTTCAGCTTCCAAGTCTGGGGCAGAGGAGATAGGAAGTGGGAGCCTGTATCTGTCTCACTAGGTATCCCCTGGGCCTTCTGTCTGCCATGCGCTTCTCTTCAGAGGGATCTGCCTAGGGGGAATGTCAGGGTACAGACACCCCTGCCCTTCCTCACTCTTGGGCTGCCATTTGAACAAAGGGCCTGGTGCATGAAGAGGCCTTTGATTGGGATCAGTTGATACTGGAGCATCCCCCAGCCAGGACTTGGGCCCAGCCCCTTGGCGAGGCATGGCCTCTGCTGGAGGCTGCAGACGCAGCTTGTACCCATCAGTGGCATTGCAGGTAGAGATCTTGGTCCTGTGAACCCTTAGTCTGGCTAGGGCAGACTCTGAGAAGGTGCTGCAAGCACTTGGTAGCTCTAGCTGCTTACCTGGGGCTAGCGACACCTTCTCCGCTTGTCCCTTCTTCTCGACAATTCTCTTCTGAGCCTGTTCCAGACCACTCTCCAGCTGGCACACATCCTCCATTACCCTAATGACCCGGTCAAACTGGTCCAGCAGGTTGTTCAGGGCAGAGGGAAGGCGCTCCAGATAAAACTCCACCTTGCAGGGCTCAGGGGCAGGGCTCTCGGGAAGGGCCAGCTCCTCCGAACTGAGGGAGCCGGAGGAGATGGTAGAGCTGGCATAGCGAATGACCGTGCCAGCTGAGGGGAGTCGGGAGCGTTTGGAGTTCCCAGAGGAGTGGGAGAGCAGGGAATCCATCCCTTCAAATTTCACTTTGTGGCGGAACTGAAAGACAAAAGGAGTGGGAACGTGGATGATCATACAGGGCCTCCCATCACCAATGACATGGGAGCTACAGTGGCTATGTCCCTTGTCCCTGAAGGTTACTTACAGGCTTTTTGATCCCACTGTACATTTTGTCAGTAGTTATGATGGGGTTAATACAGGATCAACCAAAATCAAAGAAATCGTTAAACAGGGCTGGAAAGGACCTCCAGAAGTCATCTAATCGAACCCCCTGCTTGAAGCAGGATCATCCTTATTCAAACCACTCCATACTAATCCATAATTTAACCTCTCTAAAACTACCATCAACCTTGACACAACACAAGACATGACACCCAAGCCTGCCACAGGTAAACCAGGGGAACCACAGCAGCCAACATCCTGCTTCTGTAAGTTTGTTGATATTTGCTCGAGATCCCAGGTAGAGGGCTACCCCCCCCGTGCTACAAACGAAGGCAAACCCCCACCACAGTCCATACCAGTTTGACCACAGATTAGTAAAATTCCTGCCTGACCCTAAATCTGGCAATCCGTCTGACCCTGAGGAGAGGGACAAGACCCCGTAGCCAAGAACCTCTGGCTTTGGTCCCAGCAAGAGCATTGGCACAGCCCAGTCAAAGTCCCCAGTGTTGGCTATAGCCAACATCCAATGTCTCTGAGGAAGGCTTACCTCACCCCCCACAAAAAAAAAACAAAACAAAAAACAAACCCAAAAGAACAACACACCTGTCATGTAGCAGAAAAGCAGGGGCAGAATTCCCTCCCAGCCTCCTGTGGCAACCAGCAAGCCCAGAAGCCTGGGAAATCTCCATAGTAGAACATAGACACAGCTACACCCGGATCGTCCCCGACCAGTGGCTGTCCATCCTCTTCTTGAACACCTCCAGTGATGGAGAGGTCACAACTGCCCCAGGTGTCCCTATTCCACTGCCTCATTGTTCTAACTGAAGACGTTTTTGCTGATATTCAGTCTAAACCTACTTCGCTGCAGCTTCAGATATTTAGTAAATGGCTCATGGGCTGTTGGCAAGTCCAACGGGTAGTTTGCAACTGTCTCCCAGTGGTGACACATAGGGGATGCATGGGGGTGCACGTGCACCCCCTGAGAGTGCAGGTGCTTCCCCTGACAGGCAGTGCTCCCCACTTAGGTGATGGGCAGGTGGGAGTGATGGTGCCCCCCTGCGAGTGCTGGACAGTGAGTGGGGGCACCAGGTGAAGTACCAGTTATCATGGAGCATTGCTTGCGTTTCCTGGTCAGTGAGATCGGCAGTCGGGGGGAGGACCCCCCCTCAATCACTGACTGGCCACTGGTGGGGGAGCACATGCCCCCCCTGACTCAGGTGACACCAGTCACCCAAATCTCATATCTTCTAGAGATGTGCTCGCTGTTGTCCATGATGTGTCTCTGGTGGGCTTATAGCTCTGGGAAAATGGAAGTTTGTTGCCAAAGGTGGTTGGCTTTCGTGAGACGTGAACATCAGCACAGAAGCAGAAAGGGATCTCAGAGTCATAGTGGACTCCAAGATGAACATGAGTCGTCAGTGTGACGAAATCAGCAAAGCTAACCGCACTTTATCATGCATCAGCAGATGCATGACAAACACAACTAAGGAGGGCATACTTCCCTCTATACAGCATTGCTCAGACAGCAGTTGGAGGACTGCATCCAGTTTTGGGCGCCATACTTCAAGAAGGATGTTGATAGACTCGAGAAGGTCCAGAGGAGGCCACTCATATGGTTAGGGGCTTACAGGACAAGCCCTATGAGGACAGACTGAGGGACCTGGACCTCTTCAGCCTCCCCAAGAGAAGGCTGAGAGGTGACCTTGTGACTGCCTACAAATTCAGTAGGGGGACGCAGCGAGGGATCGGAGATGCTCTCTCTGTTCACCAGGGCACCTCTTGGGGTAACAAGGAACAATGGTCACAAACCGACAGAGGGCATTTAGGCTAGATATCAGGAAAAAACTTCTTCACAGTAAGGGTGGCCAAAATCTGGAATGGACTTCCAAAGGAGATGGGGCTCTCCCCTACCTTGGGGGTCTTTAAGAGAAGGCTGGCCTGACCCCTGCCTTCTTTCCTGCCCAAGGCAGGTTGTCAGACTCGATGATCTGTTGAGGTCCCTTCCAACCCTAGCATCTAAGAATTTATGAATGACTCTATGAATCATGTAGCAGCTGCGCCCCTCCCAGCCACCGATGAACTTATCGTCATACCACTTATACAAAACACCACCCACCCCACTTTACAACAGAAAGCAACAGAGAGACGGTGCCTTTTCCATGGTCACACAAGATGTCTATGGAGGGAAATGCATCCAGATCTCTGGAACCCCAAGGCTGGCTCCTTGTCCACAAAATCAGTCTTCCCTTCTCTGAGTTGAGGGGTAATATTAAGGACCATTTTGCATTGTACCCTCCCAACTCACTGTTTCATCCAGTTCCGCTTTCTGTGGGGTGAAGTCCTACCCCAAATCATATCCGTGTGACCTCTCTGCAACCACTGGGAACACATGGGTGTTGCAGGGCAACATTTGCCCCCAATTATTCAGAGCAAAAGGAGTACCGTTTCCTTCTGATCCTGAAGGAAAGTCACTCCAGGGCAGGAAGGAGCTGACAGTGGGAATTGTGGATTAGATTGATCTTTGCTGAACAGGGGTAAATCCAGAGCAACTCTACTGAAGGAATTCACCCAGATCCTGGGTCAGATGTAAGCTCTGACTTTCCCCTAGCCTAAGAGTGAAGAAGCAAGGAGATTAAAACACCCCTCTTTCCTCCAGAGCAAGTGGCACTTTGGCACCTGGGTGATGGCTTATGAGAAGAGCAGAGCAGGTCTCTGGTCTACAGGCAAGATTTTTCCTTTGCTCACCTCTTTGGTTTTGCTGAGTCCCATCCAGAGCTTGAACCTCTTCACAAAGAACTCGATCATCTCATAGTCCTGTGGCTCAATGGCAGGGCGGTACATTTCAGCTCGGACGCTGCGGTAACTGTGAAGGATGATAGCACACAGGAAGCGGCTGCTGATACAGAGCAAGCTGACCACGTAGCTGAGAACATAGGCAGCTCCGAGGATGGGGAAGTCCTGGATCAGGGACTGGAAAGCCATGTTCCCATGGAGGGCCGACAGCAGAGCATGGAAGGCACAGGGCAACGTCCTGAACTCCTCTACTGTGGCAGAGAAGGCCTGGGGATGAGACAGAGGGAAAGCAGGGGTTAATCACTTGCAAGGGTCCCATTTCCAGCTAGAGCAAGTGTCATCTGATCCCAGCAGTCTTTCCTGCCCAAGTGCAGGGGGGCTGGACCTGATGATCTGTAAGGTCCCTTCCAACCCTTAACAACTATGAAACTAAATAGCACATATCCTCCCCACCAGAACAAAGGACTGGTCCCCTGTCGTGCTTCTTGCTGTCTGATGGAGTAGTGCAAAGGAGGTGGCAGGAATGCATATGAATCAACAGAACCTGATCTTGTCCCAGTGGAGAGTGGATCCCTCTAAGGCATGTTTTGGGGGTAGTAATGAAGGGAGATTAAGGATGAAATGGGAATACAACTTTTGCCCTTGGGGAAGGGCAGTCCTCCATTGCAGAGCTCATATCGGGTCATGGATGTTCTTCCTGATATATACAGGGATGCACTCCACAGTGCCCAGCCCAGTTGGGAGTCATGATGAACTGACCTTGGCTTAACCTACCAGGTATCCACACTGAGCATAGATGAGGAGGAGCAGGACGATGAGGAGCGTGGCTGCCAGGAGCTCCCTCTGGGCATGCTGGAACGTCCTTCCGAAGGCCGACCATCTCCGGACAAAGCGCAGCTGCCGCACGATCTAAAGGGAGAAGGCTCATTGGGAAGTGGGAAGGCTCGTGAGATGTTATCAGAAGGGTGAAGATGCAATGAGAGGTGTTGTCGGAGGAATTTGCGTGGCATCATAAAACCCAGTGAGAAGCACGTTGGCACAAGGGCACCAACTGTCTCCTGCAGACTCAATCTGTGTTATGTTACAGCCTTACCTAACATCAAGATGCCCAGCTGGAACATGGTTGTTAAAAGCTGTAGCCCAGGATACATGTTCCTAGCCTGATCCTGTTCTTCTTTGGATAAAATTATGCGATTGTTCAGAGTTTTAATCCTGTTATAGGGTTAGGTCCAGTCTACACTGACCATGTTTTAGGCATATCAGAGAACCACGGAGGTTTCTATGGTATCCTCAGTGAATTAGCCAGATGGACACAAAGCATGGGGTAGTTTATCTGCACACCCTCTTGGTTACAGCAGTGTTTCAGGGTATCTCAGCTGCTTCTAGAGATCTCCATCCTTGCCTGTTTCTGGAAGAAACCCTATCCCCTCAGTTGTCCAGGAGGCGGGCTTCGTGGTCTCTTCCTCTGCACTGACTAAGAGCTCTGGTTTTCTGCAGCCGTTATTTATCTGTTTATTTGCTCATTCTTTCATTGTCTGTTCATTAGGGAAATAACAGTCAGCAGTGAACCATAAATACCACCAGCCTGCGAGAGAGCAGATGGGCCACTCTGCAGATTCATTAGGAAGCAGGAAAAGAGAACGGCGATACTATTACCCCTCAGCAGCAGCTCCAATGACAATTATAAGGTCATTGCAGCATAATTTATGCACAGGTATTAACGACAAAGGATACATCATCCAGGTCATTAATGGATCAGGCCTGACACCCTGCCACACCCCTTGCCACCATGCACCAGGGCTGCTGGAGGAAGAAGGATCTCTTGCAATGGTGGAGGTATTATTACAGTGACCAGATGGGGCCGGAGCAGCCAAGGCGCTCCGTACAATGGAGTGACGTGCAGTGGAGGAGCAGATCCAGGCATCAGCAAGCTGTCCCCAGCTCAAAACACAGACACAATCTCCCGATTGACTTATTTTATTGAACTGAGCTGGTAAATCTCACACAATTAATGGAAAAGCCACTGCCTGGGTTTCAGTTTCGCTCTCTGGTCTGCTCCTGTTTATGTCTCCATTGGAAGCAACAGTTGGGGACTTTTATCCCAGGAAGCTTTGGACGGCTAGCAGCAAAGACTGGGATCTTTAGAGACACCATGTGGCAGACACCATGTTATATTCTCCAGCCTCTAGGCTTTCTCTATTCCCAGGTGCCCACCTATGCAGTAGGGTGCAGAGGAAAACTTGAAACAGCCTGGGGTATAACTAGAATCAGGTTGATGTGATAGAGAGCTGAATCTGAACCTGATATATTCCTAAGCATGACATCCAGATGGGCTCTGTACTAATGGGCATTTGGCAAATGCCAAGGGTGCCGAGTAACACACCTTTGACAGCCAACAGGAAAGCTGTCTTGGTAATTTTAATGGGAGGTGTGTTAGGCTCTTAATCAGCAACTTTAACCAGTTGGAGAGACATCTATGGAGACACAGAGGAGGACTGGCTGATGCACTGGCACTGGGGAATGGATGTCTTGGGTTCTTAGAGATATGCCCCCAGTGAGCCACACACGTCTCCATACACTCACCCACCTTCAGCATGGTGATGGTCAGCAGCAAGGCAGATAGGTTGACTTCCATCTGGGCCAGCACTGCCACTTCATAGAAGCTGGTGAAGGCCTGCCGGTGGTCCCAGTAATGCTGGAGCTGCACCTCCGCCAGCCAGATGCGAGCAAAGTGCAAGGCGCCAACCGTAAGGGACAGCAGTGCCAGGAGCAGCTGGAGGCCGCAGTGGCTCTGCCATAGCAAGGAGGCTCCTTCCCAAGAGAGGAGAGAGAGCTCTGACAGCAGGAAGGCCACACTGAAGAGAAGCAGGGAGATCTGAAAGAAACCGGAATAAGCGGGAAAGGGAGCTGCCCTCCTGCTTCAGCGCACCATGCTGACTTACATAGCAAGGTCAAGAGCAGATACCATGGAGAAGTGGGAGCTAGGGGGCTATATCTGGAGCTCATATGAATGGTGAAGATGAGTAGCATCATCTCAACAGAGTAGTTCTTCCACACAGGAACCACCCCAAGATGGGGCATGCCATTCAAAACTAGGGAGCCAATCTCTCAGTGAGAATTGACCTTGCCGGTCCAGCACCAGGAAAGAGCCATGGACTCCTGCGGTCCATCCAAACATAGGCTAGGTGTCACCACCACAGGCCCTTCAACAGTCGGATAGATCTTGTCATTTAGACTGTAACATGTTGCTACTGTGGAGCTAAAGCTGCTCTCCTAGGGAGATCTCTGATGGGGATATCAGGCAGCAAACTGCCCCCAGCCAAGACTGGGCTGGTAGCGCAATCTCTGAAGGCAGCATCCACCAGAGTGGGAGGAACATTAATTTCATTCTTCTGGGAATCAGCTGTAGCCTTGAGGCCTACCGTCAATAGAAAGTACATACCACCATGGCAAGAGGCAGGTCCAGACTGGTGCCTAAGCTCAGCATTTGGAAGGGGAGGATGATGGCTGAAGAAACAGCTGGTCTGACTGATGGGAACTCAACCAGAAGCACCACTGCCACGTACAGGTTAACATCAGCGTTGTACTGAGTGAACTCCAGAAACACAGCTCTGCTCCTGTTGGGCAGGGAGAGAGAGAAAGAGAAACACAAGGGAAGGTTTTAGACCCCAGTACTGCATCTACTTCAATCTCCACTTGCAATTTTCTGAGTGCCCCTGGTGACTTGCCTTTCATGGATCCAGTTGCTAGCTTGCAGGTCACCCAGAGTCCTCTGGGCTTTGGCAGAACTGTTTCCAAGCTCCCTCCAGCAACCGGCATTGCTGTGATAAAGTCCCACGTGTCCCCAGATCCAAAACCTGCCAGAAGAAACTGGGATGGGAAGACAGGTCCAGAAAGGAAGCTGTAAAGTGAAGAGCAGGCGAGACTCTGGGGTTTGGACATAGGGCTTGAAGTCTCAAACTGATGGGGATGGGCCAGGCCTGTGTTGACATAGGAGAAAAACCCAAGGATGTTGCAGTTACAAGTGCTAAAAATCCCAGTGGTGGCCTAGTGCTTCCATATGGTGCTGGGGAATAGGTACCATCCAGTGGGTGATGTGATCTGAAGTTCATGACCAAAGGCATCACAGATTTAATGGCATATTCAGTGAGAATGTGTATGTCTAATTCTGGCTAAATCCCAACCTAGGGAATAAGCACTCAGTTTCCCTCATTTGCAATGCTGTGGCATACTCCATTTCTTCAGCCACGCAGCCAGGCAGTGGTTTCTGTGGGATAGGGGACAGTGGCTATGTGCCATTATTCCCTGTATATGTACCTAGCTGCGGGGGTTGCTTTGGAAAGGTGCCGAGAGCATCCTGAATGATGTTAAAAGCATCCCCAACACCCACCAACATCAGCGGGAGCTGTGGATGGGACAGCAGCTTGCAGGATTGGGTGTGACATGCTTTAGGTTCCTTTGGGATGAAGGCTGCTCTCTAAACATAAGGGCCGTTATCAACGGTTTCATCAGAGACTCACGGAAATTGCAGATGGCACTGGCCGAGGTGGAGGTAGGGAAAGGACTCTGGGATAAATCACATCTCTGTGGAGTCACTGTGTTGGTTCCTTTGAAGGTTTCTTGGTAGCAGCACAAGGGAGACCTCCCTGCCAGTTCTAGACTGGGGCTTGGCCAACAGGGTGAAGCATCCCAGAGCAAAGCCTCTTGGCTGAATGCTTGCCACGTTTCTGTGCCCAGCTTCTGCTCAGCACCCACCCCTCTCTGCACTGGCATCCTTACCCTACAGAGTCATGGGACACATTTTGAAGACAGGGATTGAAGCTCGCGCCACTGTCCACTTGGCTACTCAGGGAAGCCTCTGGTCTGAGTGCCGAAAGGTGCCACCGGGGACAGGTTCTGTTGCTGGTGACATTGTGTGTACAGAGAAGTCCAAGCCCAGGCTGGGGGATCCCTGAGGGTGTTGAAAAAGCAGAGAGAGATTTTGAGTAAGATCTTGAAGAGATGCCCAGTTTGAAAGTCCCTATTCTGCTCTCCAGAATTGGTGTTATTTCAGTCTCATCCTCCACACCTGGACCGTGCCCCCATGTTTTGCTGCCATGTCCTTCCTAGCCCATGGCTATGCCTCCACCTCCTCCAACCCAGATTCCCATGAGGGATCATCTAGGTTTTCCTCCATTGCGCCTTCCAGTTTAGCCCATTCTTCCTTGGGAGCTGCCTCCAGCCCAGGTCACTCTAGTGACAGCCATCTTTGATCTCCTCTTAGCCAAAAAGGCTCGTCAGAAGCAACACACAGTGGGGAGGTCTGGGTCCTCCAGTCCTTATTATGAACAACCTCCCATGGAGTCAAGGCTGGAAGATCAAAACCAGGGTTCTCCATCCAGGACCTTTTGCAGGAGGTCCGTGTGCTCCCTCTGCCACTAAGATTCACTGCCTGGAGGTGCCCAGTGCTGCCCTCAGCCACTGGGATGACCCCTGATTTCCCTTTCCCCATCTCCCTGGTAGCTCTGTTTTCTCTGAGTTTTACCACATGGACCCATGTGCCTTCTTGTCTTGTCTATCATTCTTCTGCATGCCTTCATCTGGGTGCCTTGTCCTCCAATCTCAGCCCTGTCCTTCCTGTCCCAAAGCTCAGAGTCTGGGGAAGCCTGACCCTTGAAGCAGTGGATGTCAGGGTGGTGACCTCCTCCATCCACCCATCTTACACACCTTCACTATAGAGAGAAACCAGTTAAAGAAACTCCAGTACTCCCAGCAGTGGTGAGAGCAGGGAAATGGGAGCCAGGACTGCTAACTCCCTGAGTGACCCCAAGCAAGTCACAGCCTTCCTGTGTTTAAATGTCCACATCAGAAAAATGGGGACAACGCTTGCCCTAGGGTCTATACTCCAGTTTAACTAAAATGGGCTGGTTGAGTCTCTCTGGCTGGGGCTCTGGTTCCTGCCTCAAAACTATCTCCAGGACTATAGGACTGAACTCCTACTGCCTCTCTCGACATGTCCAACTTCATAGAAGTCATAGAGAAGCAGGGCTGGAAGGGTTCTCCATAGGTCATCTGATCCACCCCCAGCCTGAGCCAGGATCATCCCTATCCGAACCAATCTTGGTGCCAGGCAGCACCTCAGGTGAATTACCAGCACTCCCGCGCAGATCCAGCGGTACGTGCAGGATGGGGCTCTCCTGCCGGAGACGAGGTGCCCCCACCAGCATCAGTCGGGGGTTGCTGTACAGGTAGTTCAGCACCACGGAGTCTATCCACTCCCACGTGTCAGTGGGACTGCAAGACAAAGGGGTCACTAGATAAACAGGTGAATTCAACCCACTGAAATGTAACCAGGGCCTGGGCAAATATACCCTGAAGTGCCCTTACTCCCACCCTGGCCATACGGTCACGATCGGGAATCCCAGATGTCATTTTTAAGACATGTAGCTTTGTCTGCCTGATGGCGGTGAGGAAAACTGTGATAACACAAGCTGGGTGCAAATCAGTGTAGCGCCGTCCTCTCTGAGTCTACAGAAAGTCTGACACCAGCTCTGTAAAATGGGAATGGCCTGTGGCTTGATTGCCAAGTGAAAAAAAGACCAACTTAAATAGCAACATGCTTAACCCTATCACTTCCAACCCTCATCACTGTTTGGGTTGCGGTAACAACTCAAGCCCCATTCACAGCCCAAGACCCCACTGTGCCTGGTGATGGATGTACAAATCCAGAACAAAACCTGAGGCATGTTTGATGCCAAAATCTATAATTTTTCCATTGCAATGTCTGCAGTATGATGATGATGATCAAGTACTCGAAGGCTCCAACAAGGTCAGGACTATGTTGTGCAAGTGCTGTATAAATCCTCTGCCCTGAGCAGCTTGAATGATCCTTTCAAATCCCCACATTGCAAAGAGAATTAAAAGAAGGTTTGTATATGAGACATTCAACTGGATGTCAAAATAAATAACGCCAAGGATCCCGCATGGGCTGTAATTGTTTTGGTCATGGTCATGACTATCGAAGGAGTTCTGTAGTGAAACTGCAGTGAGCCATCCCTGACCTTGCAGCCAGGTAGATCCTAAAGACACTGAGACTCTAGGCTGTCTTGACACAGAGACATAGAAACTGCTGTACTGGATCATAGCGCAGCAGCCTATCTCCAATGGCCTGTACTGCCACAGATGGCGGCTATGTTATAAACCAACTCTATAAAAATCTCCTTTTTAAGCCCCATGAATCAGAGTTTGATTTATGCCAAAAGCACAAGCCCGTGGGGTGCAGAGTGCAACGAGAACCAAAGGCCACTGGAACAAAAAGCTGCTGCATCCATACCCTGCTAGAGGTCCTCACCTGTGCACGGAGGTAAAGTTGAGGCCCCTTTCATTGGTGGCAGTGACGGCTTGTTTGACAGCAGTGTGCAGGAGGCGGATGTTGCTGTCCTGGGAACTGCACTGGTAATTAATGATCAGCACAACCAGGAGGAAGAGCATGTGGGCGAGGCAGCTCTGGGGAGGGGAGGAAACAGAGGCCCTGAATAAAGACAACGCTTTAGCACACCCAACCTGCGATGAGAAAGGGGACAGAGATGAACACGGGACACCTAGCGGATAGAGCCCCGGGCTGGGATGTAGACGACCTGGCTTCTATTCTAGTCTGTGGGGTGATACAGGGCAAGTTTCTGTGCCTCGCTTTCCCCACGTGTAAAGCAGAGATAACAATTCTGATCTCCCTTATAAAGCATTTGAAGATCCACTGATGGCAAATGCTGCAACACGAGCTAGTGATGATCATTTGTTTGATTACCAAAGCAAGCCAATGGTCAGCTCTAACCTTGTCTTCAAGACTGACCAGGCCCAGACACTGCAGCAGAAGATGGTGGAAAGCCACCGGGACAGTCCTGGAACTGCCTGGGCTTGAAAACTATTTTCAAGCCCAGTTCTGTAACATTGTCCATTTGGAAAAAACAGCCTGAGATTTGGATGAAATCCAAAGAACTTCAGCTACAGCTATAATTATAACAATTATAACTTATACGGCTGGTAGCTGAACGCATGCTGGCATCTAGTGGCCAGAGAGGGTCAGGACGGTTGTGCCACCTCCCAGACGGCCGCCACATGTGTGATGTGATTCAGTGTCTTTATTGGACTGATCTACAGTTCACAGAGAGGCTAGACAAGCTTGTGGACCAAAAATGCCCTCTCTCAGGTCTGGGAAAAAGCAGACAACAGCCTCAGTGAAATGTCAGCTAGAACCATTACGTTACTGAAAGTCATTACTGCTCCGAGGCAGACGAGGTTCTTTGGGTGAATCTGATCTCTTTTATTAGACCGACTCAAATAGCTGGAAAATTTCTTCTTAGCAAGCTTTTGGGTACAAAACCCTTTGTCGCTGCTCTGACACGCATACATACACGCACACGGCCTCTCTTCATAACTGGTAAAAAAGACCGTCAGTCCAAAATAATGCAGGTCAGCCCAATAAGCGATGCTGCACATGCTGCCTGGATTGAATGCAGGCAGTATCCAGCTGTCTGCGGTGACCTCCAGCTCCTTCTTGCTTTCTACAGTATCTCAGCTACAAGCACCCACAGTGCATTTGTACCACTGCATTTGAGCTATGACTGGGCAGAAGGGCCGGGACCAGTTCCCAGGGGGTCCCTTTGACTGACTGGAGAGGCCTGTGTTCAGCTTCCCGGGGCTGGGTGTGGGGATGGAGCATGAGGAGAGGGGATCCCAGTGCAACGTCCTGTTTTCCCTCTCTCTGCCTCCCGCGGATTCCAGGATCGGGGCTGCGCGGTGCACATGGACACCCCTGTAGCAGCACAAGGCAGAGTGAATCTGCAGGAGCACATTACCCTCATCAGTGCTTGCAGCGCCCGCACTTTTCTCGCCTCTTCCTTGGCCTGGAGCAGCCCATACCCGCAGGGCACTCGCACCTTCCCAATGCGCTCGGGCACTGGCTTCACCAGTGGCTCCTCCACCAGCCCCTCTCCTTCACTCTCCACTGGCTTGGTGATGAGAGCAGCTCGCAGGGCCTCCAGCACCACCTGAGATGAGAGGATAGTACAGAGCACGTGGGCCTCAACTCTTCAGGCACAAGGGACTGGTCTTGCCCTGGGAACACCTGGCCTCTACAGCCCAGGGCATATAAGGTCCTGCCACCCTCAACCAGCAGAACAATGTCCAGCGGTGGAGGTGGGGAACAAGGTTTTCCCAGAACAAAAGGAGAAGAGCTTGGGATCAAAGCTTCCAGCCTCCACTGAATGCAATGTGCTGGTCCCAGGCAGGATTTCTCATTTGTGTGATTGTGGGCAAAAGGCCCTTCCCCAGAAGGAAAATGAAATGGGTGAGGGGAGGGACATTATCCCACTTTAAGGGTGCTGTGAATTAACCCACAGGCAGGATGCGACTCAGCTGGAAGAGGCTATGGAAGAGCAACGCCCACCAGGGTATCTGCCACGTACCACACTGGAGAATGGCCCCAGGAGGGGCTGTTACCTTCAGGGGCTCCAGCACCACAAAGGAGGTAATGAAAGAGAAGACAGAGGAGATGAGCCACATAAGGGCAGCAGGATCCTGGAGGGAGGAACCGTAGAGGATGACGATGGTGAAGCAGCCTGCTACAAGCATGAAGATGAAGGCATAGGCCACGGGCAGCATCCAGCCAGGAAACAGCCATTCTGGGGGGCGTCGGGACACCCCTGCAGGGAAAGAAACCAGCTCTTTTCAGTCTTCATTCCTAGCTGGACCATGCCGGACTTGAGAGGCTCGCAAGGATGGACCTCCCTCAACCCTCCCAGCCAGCTGCAAATGGCCACTTGGTTAATACAGTACATTGGCCTTGCAATCGCACTGAGCTTCCTTGCATGAATTCCCAACAGCACAATAAGCCATCCAGAGTAGTTAATACAGCCCAAAGTAGGAGAAAAGGGCTGTTGTGGGGGTTTCCCACATAGCAAGCCACCAGTCTGTAGAGCTGGGGTTGTAGGGGCTGAACCAGGTGACTGAGGTCCCACTTCGCTGCCTTTTTCTGTGATCCTGCTGCCCAGATAACATTGACCCCTCCCCCCCCCCCCCCCCCCCCAAGTACTGTCCACAAGGTCAGCACCAAGCTTTTCTAAGGTTATTGATCTGAGGGTGGCTCTCCTTCCCCAGGGTTATCACGTACCAATCCGGGTGGAAAAGGAGGATGCCGAGGCAGGTGGAGGCTCTGGGTGTGGGAGAGCAATGCTGCTGATGTTCATTGTGGGGGAGATGTAGGAGAAGGACTTGTGCAGGAGGTCCCAGCTGCTCCTCCCCAGCTCTGGGATCGCATCAGACCAGCCACTGCAAGAGCTTTTCATACAGTACAAGAAAGACCATAGTCAACACAGGCCTGGATTCAGAGCCTGTTGGCCGGACCCCTCCTAGCATCATCACAGAGCCTCGAGACCATGGGAATGAGGCCAGAGCTCCTGGCACCATCCAAGAGCATAGGGATGAGGAGAGTCCATGCGTTTCTAGTGTCATCTCAGGACGTACGGACTGGGAGGGGCTCTGAGCCATGCCAGGGCTCCAGGGAATTGGTGCGCCACATAAAGCTAAAACTCAGAGAAAGAAGAGTGGAAATTTTGGGCTCTGAATTGCAAATGGCCACACAAAGTGTCAACACTAGGGATGGGGACCAAGGGGTTCATGTCTTCCTCAGCGTGATCTCCTCCTCCTCCTCCTCATGGTCTCTGAGGAGATCAACATTTCACAGCCACAAAGGACCATTACTTGCCAGGGTTCTCCCCGGCCTGGGTTCTTCCTTCCCAAACCACATACGTACGCGCTGGAGATGAGCTCCACCTCAGCTTGGGGGGAGAACCTGCCGCTGTCGGACGTGATGCGGTCTGAGGAATTACTCTTCCGAGTCTCTGCAATGATGGAGTTGAGCAAGTCTTCCTCTGTTCAGCGGGGAAGGAGAGAGGAGGGCTGTCAGCAGAACACGTTGCAGCCGGGCCAAGACCAGCTGTAGCCTAGAACATGAGCCAAGCCTTGTGCTTAGCTCTGTCCTCAGAGGCAAAACTAGCTGGGTGCGTCTTTCCATTGTAGCAGCAGCATTTGTCACATGAAAGCTATTATATCACCTGGTGCCTTCTGCACTGGAGATCAGGAATAGGGACCGGAGACAGAAGGGAGGGAGAGGAAAGAGAACAGGAAGGCCTGTTCTTTGAGGTACCAGAGAGGGTGAGGTGGCAGCCACGGCTGGATCTCCTGCTGTCCTCAGAGTCCCCCAGGGAGAAGGACAGGGGATCATCATCTGATGCAGACATAGATTCAATGCCCAGCTTCAGCAGAGCCTTCTTCCTCTTGAGGATATGACTTTGAGTCACCAGGGGGTCTGAATGCAGAAGATCAGGGACATCTAAGATACTGTCGCATGAGGGCCAGTGCTTCACAACCCTGCGGGACAAAAGGGTGATGCAGTCATGAGCTCTAACCCCCAGGGCAAAGGACATCCCTTCCAAGCCTTAGTGGCCACAGACTTTTGGAGTGAGACCATTCCACGGTTCGCCAGAAACCGTCTTCCTGACAGTCTGGTCATCACTAATGAATTTTCCATCAGCAGCCTAACCACTAGACTGTTTTACAGACATGTCCCTTCTGCATGAATCTCATGCTTATGATATGTTTTCCCATGTTCTTTCCATGGGCTGTTGTCTCATCCCTGTGATGGAGGAACAAAGCGACCTCCACCCCCAAAAAGACCTTACTGACATCAGTCTCTCTGCAGTCATACCTACCTGGAGGAACTGATTGGGACAAGAACCTGTCCCCTGTCCCACCCCCTCTGCTGCAAACGTACCTTTCATTGCCCAGCTCGGTGAGATTCTCCCGGGTGGAAGCTGGTCTCTTACTCACAAGGGACCCCTGAAAAGAAGATGATGAGCATGTTCAGAGGAACTGGGATGGGCCCTGGAAAGCGTGATGTCTGAGGGATGTTCTGAGAGCTGACCAATTAACCCCCCACAGGAAGCTCTGTCTTTTGAGAGGTCGTCTTTCTGAAACCAGTTGTGTGTCCATAAAGACATATCTCACCCGGTACGACAGCTTGAGAATCAAGGAGATGCACACACATCCACCCATACGCCCCCAACCTCCAGGGGACATGGAGTTCACCTCTCCATCTCTTCCCAGGAGAGGCCACTCTACTTACACAGCTGATGGAGCTCATGTCCATGATGGACTCCATCCCTCCTGGTATGGACAGGAAAGAAGAGCTGCCCAGATCAGAGCGGTCAAGGCACACATCCATCTCCACAGTCTGAGTGTCCTGTGCAGGAGGGTCAGGGTCCTCCACAACCACCTGTCAGAAACAAGAGGTCAATTGGAAAAGCCCTGGCCAGATGCTCCAGTCATTTTAGCCGTGGGTCTAGAACTGGGGTCAAGGGATTTTGCAAAACAAACGGTCATTAGACAATTCAGATTTGTCAAACAAACGGAGAGGAACAGGTCAGTTTGGATGCATTTTCCACCTCAACAGTGTTTTGTAATTGCCCCAACATCTCAACCAATGTCTTTTCCAGCTTTATTTGTGGAGTGGGGCAAGGGTTGTAAAAAAATTTGATTTCTTGTTCCAATGGACAAGTTTCTAAACACTCAAATACTCTAATTTTGGAGGAAAACTGTTTCCTGCACAGGTGCCTTGCCTCTTTGTGCTAGTACATCGCCCTGTCCCTGTGCCACTAGCATATTTTGCAATCTGTCACAGGCGTACACACAAGGCTTGTGCGAAGTGGCTAGTATTCACTTTGGATTCAGCTGATTCAGGAGACAGTGATTCAATTCGGTGACTCAAATCACTGTTCCGAATCAATTCGGTCAAATCTGATTTGGAGATTCGGAGGCTGCCAAATCTCCAAATCAGCCAGGCCCATCGCCCCCCAGCTTGGTAATGACTGCCCCCCACACCCCAGCTCCCGGCACTTGGGGGGAAAAAAAAAAGCCCCAACTCACTGAGTGCTGCCGGGTGGGGGGGGCGATTCCCATTGCCCCTCACTATGTGGGGGGCTCATGAACCCCCTTACCCCCCTGCTGTCCCCCCCCCCCATGGCTGCCCTGCCTGCCCCAGCTCTGGCCCTTTAAGAAAAAACTCAAAAACCTGAATTCACGGGTTCCTGCCCAATGGGGGGTGATCCCCACTGCCCCCCACTGCCCTGCACTGCATGAGGTGGTGTGTCTACATGAGCCCCCCAAGGGCCTGAGGCCAGTGCAGGAGCTGGTGAGTTCAGGGGGGTTTTTTCTTAAAGGGCTGGAGCTGGGGCGGACAGGGCAGCCATGGGGGGCGGGGGCGGTTGGGAGATCAGGGGTCTCATGGCAGAGCTCCCCATGCAATGTAGGGCAGTGGGGGCAGTGGGGATCACCCCCTCCTGGCAGCAGCCGGTGAGTGGGGGGGGTGGTTAAAGCACCAGGAGCTGGGGCATGTGGGGCAGCCATGGTGGGGCTGGGGGAGTAGGTGGAGGTTGAGGGGGCTGGGGCAGCAGGCAGGGGATGGGACCTGGCAGGGGTCTGCCCATGGTCCCCTCCCTCCTCCTCCAGCCCCCCCTCCCCTGCCCCTACTTACCAGCTCCAAGTCTGTCTCCAGCTCCCTGCTGACTGCCCAAATCACCAAAGCTCTCCGAATCTTTTCCGAATCGATTCAGAGAGGTTGGAATCAGTTCAGACCTTTTTATTGGTCTCCTGATTTGATTCGGATTTGGAGATTCAGCTACCGAATCGGGTCAAATCTCCGCCGAATAGAATCAGCACCTGAAGTGTCACACAGCCCTAATACACAGGCGTTGGCAAGGACAGACAAAAGAGCACGTGCGCCAGCAGAGGGCATGCACAGATAAACTCTGACAGGCCGATACTAAAAGTTAAGGCAACAATTTAAGTTGGCTTCCAAGAGAATGCCCCTGAGGCCTTATCAACTTCATGGTAATGGCATTAAGGGTCTCCAAAATGTCACCCTTGTGCATGCTCTGAAAGCATGCTAGAAAGGCTGCTCTGCATCTGTATCCACTGGTTGCTCTCAAACACGCTGGAGACCAAGTGGGTACTGAAGAGCATCTGATGAGCATCTTCACTGACGTACTTTCAGATCTGGAGTATGCTTGTAGACACAGGTGGAAGGGGCCCCTTTAGTGCCAGGGCTCATCATTACGGCCAGTGTGGGAAAGCCCTAAGTAACTGGCAAGCTGTTATTCCCTAACTGAGGTTCTGGAAGTCCGATCTGCGGAAGGACTACACAGCTCCTTGTGCTCATTACAGAAATTCCTCTGTAAAATTTCCAGTTTTGTTCTATCCTTAGATGTAAGCATTAGGGACCAGCTCCTTTGGTTTCAGTTTGTATGGCACCTTGTATAAAGTGCTTGCAAGCACCTATGCTTGAAACTCCAGGGTGGAGTTCAAATAATTATACAAATACACATAATTATAACTGTGTCCTAAAAAAATACAGAGTATTGTAGACAGGGAGTTATGTATAAATCTCTGTTATTTTCAGGAAAGCTGGAGATGTGTACACACACACACACACACACACACATATCTATACACACATACACAGACACACACACATACATACATATACATATATGTATATACAAATAGATAGATAGAAAATTCTCAATTTTGATGATTTTTTAAATTGAAATTTTGATTTTTTTTTATTTTTTTATTTATTTTTTTTTTACCAAAAACACAAATTTCATCTTGTTCTATTTTTCTATCTAATTCCAACCAACCCTAATTTTCCACTTCCTTTGACTGTGTGTTTCAGGCTACAATGCCTGTAAAAGAAATAGCAATATTTCAAAGAGTATCTTTAAAACAGATCAGAGGAACAGAGTGCCCTTGAAAAGGGATCAGATAGACAACTTTGGAGACTGCAGTGTGCTTTTAATATTTAGTCACAAAACTGGGATAGAGCAAGGGTCTTCACCCTGATCGTGCCAAATGTCCCCTTCTGTCACCTGATGTGGGTAGAGAGGGATCTTTGGTGGGTGATGTAGCCGGTGGGAGGAGGCTGTTGGGACACGGCAAAGTAGTTAGTACCTGGCTGTGGGTTTTCCTGAAGATGAAGGCGAAGAGCATCTGGACTGGAAAGACCGTCAGAGCCACCACCATCCCCACAACTATGCTCTCTGCCGTCACGGAGGTCTGGCTCCCGAGGGGGATGCTGGGAGACAAACACATTACAGGCAGTAAGGTGGAAAAGAGAGGAGTTTAGCATTAACAGTTACAGAGCACTGGAACGGGGGTACCTGGTACAGAGATGCATTTTGCACCTCTGGGGACAGAGCTGTCATACAAAGCATCCCATGTTTGCTCAACTCCTGACTCTCCATTTAGGTTTGGATTTTCCACAGAGTTTAAGGGAATTAGGTCCCCAAATCTCACTGTGATCCAGGGAGGATTTAGGTGCCAAATGCTGCTTTGATGCTTCCATCACCAGTGACTTAACCCCTGAGTTTTCCCTCGGCTCTTTCTCCATACATCCGATCCCTCCCTCCCCCTCACCTTGCATGACGCACTGCTGCGAGACCCCGCCTGGGAGGAGCAGGAGTGCCCAGGGACCCACCTGGAGCCTTCCACTCCAATGGCACTGTACCAGAGCACACAGGCAGCCAGGAAGAGGCACGCCGCGAGCAGGCAGCAGGTGATCCTCTGCACCCGGGTGAAGCGGCTGCGGGGAGGGCGGCCCCAGACTGAGAGCCACACGTGCCAGTCAGAAAAGCCGAGGCGCAGCTGGGCGAGGAACACCCGAGAGAAGCTTCTCAGCTCCTGGGGGCCTGAAGGCAACGTAACGGGAACACTCAACCAGACCTTCTCCTCCATCCTGGGGGATACTTCCTTTTTCCCTCAGGCTCTAGTGGCCTCTTCCATGGTCATCAAGACCATTCTTCCTCCCCAGTCACCAGCCTAAGTTCTCGCCCCGCTGTTCTCTCCAGCAGCCCCCTCTCCACCACTATTCATATAAATTTCTTCATCATAGTTTTGGGCACCAGCACCTCTGTCAAAGACACCTAGGCTTCCACTCCACCCCACCCTTTCTATTGCCAGCATAGATCATCACCTATGGTCAAACTCAATGTGTAGCTTCTTGGACAGGGCCCTGGACTGGGACCCCTGGGTGCTTGGTGGGGTCTTTTCACAGTTCCCCATAAGGCCTGTTGTGGGACCTTGGGCAAGGAACTGCCCTTGTCTGTGCTGCTGCCTCCTCTCCCCAACTTGGTTTAGTTAGATGATGATGACAGGGACTGTCTTGCACTAGGTATTTGTATAGCACCAAACACAAAGGATCCTGGATAGTTAATATAATAATGGTGGTAAGTGGAGCACTGGGCTTCCTTTAGACTAGACCTCCATGGGACAACACTCACATGCAGCCAAGACCACCTTTTCAACCATCCCTTCATTCTTTTCATTTTCCACCGACAACCAGTCATCCACCAGGAAGAAATACATGTTGTCTGTCTGTCTGTCCCACACAATGACATGTTGCAGGTACCAGGAGGGGTCCAACCCTGAGGGTACAGAGAAGACAGGAGAATTAAACAGCTGCACTTCCAATCACCAGTTCTTGATCAAACTCAGGAGAGTTCATGCCAAGACACATCCTCAGCTGTGTGAATGCTGCTTGTGAAATCTTACTGGCAGCAGGAAAGCCCCATCAACGCAACATGTCACACACCCAAGCTAGGCCTGGGATGTGGTGGGAGCATGGGAAGCAGGTGATGTTCAACAGTCTAGATTGCCATAATAAAATCTCAACAGCCCTACCAGGTGCCTTACCAGTGTTATCGTGCCAGATACGGATCTTCCAGATCTCCCCCAAGTTTGCATTTGTCTCCACCTGGAAAATATCATGGCTGTTTCTCTGGAAGGCCCAGCCCTTGTCCAGGTGGCGAGAACCACTTTTATTCAGTCCGTATAAGCTAATCCCGATATGTGCAGTTGTACCTGTAGAGAGATATGAACTGTGATAGCTTATGTTGTGTCTGCTGTGTCCACTGGAGGTCACTAGCTTGTCCTCTCCAAACCACACTTTACTCCCAACAGCTGAAATAACAGGTGGTTTGGTCTTTGGTTTCACCCAACAAAAATGCTATCAAACAGGGTGATGCAGAGTTTGGTGAGGGAGGTTCTGGTTTCTCTGATCGAGGGATGAGTAAGGAGGGACTGCCATCCTATCATGTTTCCAAAGTAATTCAGCCCCAGGTTCTCCTCTTTCCTCTGTACTCAGTTATACCCCATCCCCATGGACATGACTTCACCAATGAAACCCACCCTGGATGTGAGAAAGCCCATCTCTTCTGGCTCTCCTCTGCATGTTCCTTTACTTTTGGGGTTTTTTAAAATTTTTTTAAAGCTCCTTCAATTGGTGTCACTCTACAGGTACTGTGCCAGAAAGATGAAGTACCCAAGAAGCTGCCGCTTTTAGGATGCTTTCATTTCAACATTTGATACAGGACTGCACAGCCCCCTGTCCCTGCCCATCACTATACCTGATCCTCTTTTCCAGCCAGTCTTCACCATTACCCAGTACTTGTACCTCCCGGGCTGGCCGCAGCGAGGGATGATCCCCACTCGGGTGATGTCAATGTCATCCAGCTTGTGGGCAATCAGCACCATCACCAGGTAGATGGAGAGGAGCACACAGCAGGTGATCACCACCAGCGGTGCCTGTCTGGAGCGCTCACTCTGCAATCACAGTTTTGGGGAAGGTAGAACCGCGGGGGGAAGCTGCTTCTTGGGTTAACTGCCCAGCCACCCCAGGGAGATGCAAAAACCACAGGGTGCACCTGTGCCACCTTTACTTATATGGCAATTCTAATATGGCCATCATCCATGTATCTGGGTGCCTGCACTCCTTCAGTAGCAGAGTGACTGTGGATCCTACCAATACAGAGCTATCCCCCTTTGGAAAAGATCTCAAAGAACCATCAATTATGCAGGACCAGAAGGGAATAGTTCCTCAGAGCTCCTACATTCGGTCACAAGAGAGCAGCTCACTACACAGCTGGAGTCACAAGCTCATGGGCAGCAGCCAGCATGGAACTGCAAGCCTGGCACTTAACTCAAGAGCAGCCCCAGCTTTCCAGAGATGTGACCAGACGTTTCAAGCAGGGGAAGTGATCAAGCAAGATGCCGAGACCAGACAGCGCCTGCTACCAACAGAACTGGCCTCAGCTTTCAGTCGCAGGGGGAGACTTTATTGCAGGCCTAGCTAAGACTCAGCTGCTCAGCATTTCACACGGGGGTCTTCCCTTTCCTTTTAGGCATCTCCCCTTCCCCCACAGGGGAATTCAGCCCAGTGCAGAGGGTCAGCCTGAGGCGCACACACCATTTAAGCCCCAAACCAAACATGGCAGGAATAGGCACAGCTGCTCTCTGGACCTCAGCTTGGTCTCCTTTGCCAGTGAGCTACCAGTGCCCTTCCTTGGTATTACCAAGTTAGCATAGGATATCCTAAGATACTAAGTTACTAAGATATCCTATGCTAAGATAGTAAGTTAGCATAGGATATCCAGTAGATGGAGAGAATGGCCTCTGTACTGGCCTCAGCCAATGGACCCCACGAGTGTGGGATATCTCTGGGATACAGGATGAATTTCTCCCTCAGCAGTCCCTGTAGCAAAGTGAGTTGTGTTCCTCCTGCACGGGAGCTGGCGAGCAGCTACAGGACATCCAGCTGCGTTCAACTAGTTCACTTAGTTTGAAGACAGAGCTTCCTGGCTCTATGGCTCCCACCACAGCTCTTCACACATGGGAACCCCCACCCGTGTTGTCAGGCTCCGGTGATAATCCACCGGCGAGTGCACATCACAAAGCTTTCTCTGCGTACAAGCCACAGAGGCTGCTGATAGACTAGAGCAGGAGGACTTTTTTTGACCTGGAGGGCTCCGAGTCCATCCTCAGAGCACCGGCCGAGATGGCGCTCATCAGCATTACACCACTGGCATGGATCCCAGCTGACCACACTTCCTCGCCTGGCTGGGATGGGCTGCTCTTTGCTTACCGGGGGCAGGAAGATGATGCTGTGCGGCGGCACAAAGAGACTCGCTCCGAAGACGGTGAGATGTTCGGTCAGACACACAATCTCTTTCTGGCTGGTAGCAGCTGTTGGAGTCACGCCTTCTGTGCTCCACTGCATGCTGGGGAAGTGGAAGTACTGGCAGAGGCTGGCAAAGACAGTGATGGCAGCAGTAACAGGTGCCCGGGAGAAGAGATTGGTGATGTTGACATGGTAGTCCCAGAGGGTCCTGTTGAAGCTGTGGCTGGAAAGTGGAGGTGATAGCAATGAGGCAATGAGCTCACAGCTCCGCAGCCCCCATCAGCCCAAAGAACCTCAGTGGTCCTTACATACTGGAGATCCAGGGTCACTTCAGCCACCCCTGAAGTGCCTCTGGGGTGGGATGCAGAAGCTGTTTGACAACATACAGGTACACTGCATGACACATTTGGATGGGAAGCAAAGGGGAGCGACTCACAGCGGGGGGCGGCGGGGGTCGCTTGAATGCTCAGGGCAGGTTCCACATGGTCCCACACTGCCTGGGGGCTATTACCACCCTTTGTCTGCCTCTTATGAACTCACCCCAAACTCCTGCTCCCCGCCCAGCCTAGCACTCCCATTTCCTCCCTGATGCCCCCCGACTCAGTGTCAAACACTGTGGACCAAATGCACTGCACCACTTGTGACACAGCCCCTTAGATCCTTGTCCATTCCTACTCTTACACTGGACAACACCAAGACAGCCGGGGTCTGGGATACACCGTGCAGCACAGGTAGAGAGAGACTTTGCAGCTGTGTGGGCCTAGGTTGTGGTGTCCAGGCCCATGCCACCCAGTTGACCCTGGAAAGCAATGTCTCACACAACATGTTGGGTTGTCAAAACACAGACCTGGGCATTTCCTTTGGTGCCACTGATTGTTCCTGCTTTCACCACTCTCCATGTGCTGACTTCTTTTGAGAACACCCTTGGTGCCATGCTGGGGCATGCACCACTGGGATCACAGATGTTTCTCATGGACACACATTATTTCCTTCCCATTATGCATAGCCTCAAACTCCAGGGAGTGACATTGCTGGAAGAAACCTGCAAATCCCAGTGTAGCAGATGGATGGACACTTACGGAGATGAAAGCAGGATGGTGACTTCCCTGCTGCTGTCCCCTTCCAAGCCACCAGGAAAGATCATTTCTTCCTTCCAGGCATAGTGCCACTCACTGGGGAAAGGCATGTGGTGTCCATACAGATGGACTGAGGGCTCTCTCTCTTGGCTGGGATCAAAACCTGGGAAGACATGGCTAGGCACTCACAATGGCATTGCAATATTTAGTGCAACCTGCAGTTGTACTACATCTGGGAGAAGGGGGACTGCATGCTCTGGAAGGGCACAGAAGTTAAGAGTCCCAAGGGCCATTTTCTTTGCATGCATTGGACTCCTGGGCTTATGATGCAGACAAGCATTGATGCTGGGCTTATGATGCAGACAAGCCGAGGGACTCTCCAAACCCAGGTCACTCATGGAACCCATCTACGCCTACCACTGCCCTGTGCTGGATGGAAACAGCTTTGCCTCAGGGCTGTCGTGGCCACATCCGTAAAGGGACCGGACAAATTATGGGAGGAAAGGGGTATCGGTAGCTACCAAACACAGGAGTCAGGGGCATGGCCTCTGAATCAGAACTTCCTAGACTTTAAATGCTGGAGGCTGCAAGTGAGAGGAGCAGTGGGGAAAAACCCTGGTCAGACCCCAGCTCACTCTCCCTTTCAGCATCCTCTCTCTGCCACTATGTGACACAAGCCTATTTGCTGTGCCATGGGGTCAAGTTTAAGTCCATCATGAAAAAAAAATCTATAAGCTTCTCTTTAAAGGGAGGCCTCTAAGGACACGTCAACTGATCTGGCAACTGAAAAGAAAACAGGAATGGGAGTGAGGTCAAAGGTTAATAACAAGGGGTCCAGAAGGAGACCCTGCACAGAGCGCACAGGTCAGCACCCACTGTCCCCTGAATGAGTCGAGGGACTGTGTGATGCAGGACACTGGGCAAGATGGACCTATGGTCTGACCCAGTAAATGGCAGTTCTTGTGTTCTTACAACAGACTCCGCAAACCCTGATGGACACCCAGTGGTGTGTGGACACCCAATGGACACCCAACCTCTGACTCAGGTCCCAGAGGCCTGTATTTTTAAAACTCCAGGGCCGAGCACATTATGTTGCATAGGAGGGCTTAGCTGAGGGCCATTGTGTCTCTGTGCTATTGAGACAGTTATGATCCCAGAGGCAGGGAACTCCTGCTCCCACCTAGCTGCATGAAGGAGGCCAGCTTGACCCACTTCAGACCAGAAGAAGTCTGGCCTGCTCATTCCCTGCCAGTGACTCACCTTCCTGCACCGTGACAGTCATGTGGAGGTGCACCCCTGCAGCACTTCTTCCTGCCGCGGCCTTCACCGTGAGATTGACCGATTCCCCAGGAGGGATGAGGATCAGTGTTGGAGGGGAGCTCTGCAGCTCCTGCTGCTCCATTGGTAGCCTCAGCCCAATGGCTGCCTCCCCAGACAAGTTGTAGACTGGGATGGGTGCCCCTTCTGGGGTGGTGAACTCTAGGAGCGCCAGATGGGTGGAGATGGAGGAGTTGGCATAATAGTTGAATGGGAAGGGGTTGATGGAGATGTCCATGAGGACCTGTACCACCTCCTGGCTTCCTGCCAGCTGCCCAGCCACCGCACCAGGCAGGGAGAAGAGGCAGTGCTCTGCGGGGGCAACGCACAGCAGGTTGGGAGAGTTGGCCCTCTTGCCCTGCATGTGGATCTCTGAGACAGACAGCAAAAGGGTCTCCTCATTCAGGACCCGGGACCTCATCAGGGACTTCATCAGGGCGCAGGTGAGATTGAAGGCAGACAAGGCCACGCTGAGGCCAGAAACCCCAGAGAGATGTGGGTGAGGGGCTCCATCCAACGCAGATAATAAGCTCCCTGGAAAAGAGATTGCACAGGTCAGAGGCTTCCCCCCCATCACCCGTTTCTTCCTCAACCCTACATCTCCATTTCTTAGGGTGAAGAGCATAGAGCTCCTTCACCTCCAACCCGAGAAAGCTCTCAAGAAAGACAGTTTTATCTCATCTGGGGGCAGAATATTGTTAGATTGACCAGGGACTTGTCTGCAGCATCCATAGCTGTGAAGCCAATGTCTCACTTCAGACAGAGCTGGCCTGCTACTGGCTACCAGGATTTGAATTACACCTTGACTCTTGGGGGCGTTTAACACTAAGTTAAACCGGTTCATTGATTAACAAGTCCACCTAAGTGACCCCCACCCCCACGTTATGATTTTCAAATCTCACAGGGGGGCTCTCATTTCTTATGGGGGGGGGGGGATCAGTCCCCCGAGCTCCCCTGTAATTCAGACCCTGCTGGCTACCAAGTCAGAGTTATTGTAGCGAGAGTCATGGATCCCAGATCCCAGGGGTAGGGCCCTCTTCCTCCCATCTTCCCATCCTCCAGTGTGGCATGGAGAGTGTGTGGCTTACCCAGGATCCCCAGGATGCAGCGACCTGCAGAGGTGGGCGTCTCATGACCCTCCTCTGTCTCCGCACTGATAACATTGATCATTCTGTGGGCTGCTGCCAATGTCATGGCCCAGCTCTCGGGACTGAGCTCTTCTGGGACTGCCTGAGGATGGGAGAAGAGACCCCAGGGTCATAGTCCGGCAGATCTGCCTGCCTGACCCTCAGGAAGAAAGCAAGAACCCAGCATGGCCACATCCCCTTGGATCTTGCTCTTCTATGGCTCCCTTTCAGACCTGTCCCCCCTGCTCCCTTCTAGCTAATCCAGCAGTGGTGCTTAGACAAAACCCATTGCTGCAGTTTCTCCCTGGCCATACCAGCCCCTTCTTTCTCCCTGCACAAGGGAGTCCGTCCTGTCTGCTCACTTCTTCATCTCCCTCCCTTACCCCAGCATATCCCTCCTGCTCCCCACTGACCCTGCCAGAAGGTGTCCACCCTATGTATTGCCATCTTTGTCCTCTCCCTGCTTGCCCTCCCTTGCTGCTGGGAGGAGTCTGGGAGGGACTGGGCTCATAGACTTCCCCTTTCGCCCATTCCAGGATTTCCTGAGGAAACCATCTCTGAGCAAACCAATGGCCAGACCCACCGACCAGCACTTAGAGATCCTTCAGGGCCATTTTCAGCCCAGCACAGTAGGAAAGCAGACACAGATAATGAGAAAGGTGGCAGGTCCTCTAGGAAGAAAGCACATTGCTCTGGGTGAAGAACCTGTTTCCAAGACGGTGGTCAGGATCATGCACCCCGGCCAGAGACAGAAGGCAAAAGTAGGTCCTACCACACACTGCTGCAGTGCAGCACTCAGCTGGGCCACGTCCTTCACACTGGAGATATTCAGGGATGCCACCGCCATGGTGACATTGCTGCGGATAGAGATCCGGTCCCTCAGCTCCTCCTCGTCCCCCTGGCTCCCCGAGTTCTGGAGCACAGACAAGAGCAGACCAGGCCCCTCAGCTGGGCAGTGCAGTGTATGCATGCATGTACATGGGTGTTTGTACAAATGGGTGAATGTTGAGTACCTGCAGGTGTATATGTCAGGGTGGAAAAGGTCTGTACAGCCCTTACCTGATTCAGCACAGTGATGAGGGCCAGGGAGTATGGGATCACCTCCTGGGGGTTTCCCTGCTGGACCATGCCCCACAGTTCTGACTGGCTCTTGTTCTTCAGCCAGGTGGTGATGGTGAGGGATCCTGACGGGAGCTGCGGCATCCTCAGAGTCAGGGTTCTGCAAGGAAGGACGAGGGAAACAGTTATCCCAGGGACACCAAGCACCTGCCCCCCTCCCTGTAGCTGCCATGGGGAACAGCGGGCCATGATGGATGGAACCAGGCCACGTTCCAGTCCAAAGCACCGTCCCAAGACATTACTACTGATTGCCTCTCTGATCTTTCCGTTGGTCCTAGCTCTGGGCCCAGATTTCTCCCCAAACACAGTCAGGCCTTGAACCTTCCCTGGACATGCCACACACTCACCGATTCAAGGCCAAAGTCTTTGCTCCTTGCGAGTCCTCCAGCTCAACCAAGACGTTGACCACGGACCGACTGCCATTGGCACTGGCAGGCAGGAAGGCACTGAAAGAGGACTTGACCCCTCGGTAGAGACAAAACTGCCAGCAGCGCCTCCCATCAGAAGGGCATGTTTCAGCAATGAGGGTGTAAATCAGCTGCACCGGGCTGCTGTCTTCATCCACCCAGCCTGAGAGTGCAGGGGAGGGGAGGCAGGGATAGAGAGAGTAGAAATGGGAGTCCTGGGGGACCTCACAGTCTGATCCCCAATTCCTGCTTCTTGGGTTCCCTTCATGCCATGACCTACAAGATCCCCCTGTCCTGCAGCCCAACGGGTTCCTCCTACCCCATTTGGCAGGCCTTCCCACACTTCCAGTTCTGTACTCTCCACCTATCGCATGCAATCCCTACTTGCTTTGCAACATGAAACACCATCTCCACATCACAGTCTTATCTAAGCAAGAGATGGAGACCTGTAAGCCACTGTCAGGCCTCCCAAATCTCCATGAGCACGTCATCGGCTTTGTAAACCAGATCGCTTATCCTTTCTGTATGCAGAGCTCAGATCCACATCTGTCCTACAGTCAGGCCTTCATATGCAATGCCATCCTGTCAGGGTGGGTCCACAAAGTCTTTCCCACTCTCCCATTAACATTAGCTAACAGGCAAATTTCCCACTTCTCAGTTCTTTGGTATCTGCAGGTTGTTTCTTCCCCTGTCCACAGCTGCCCAAGGGACACCCTGACGGATCAACTTTGGCTTAGTAGAAATGGGCCTGGAACGACCCTGACCTGTGCAGTGGTAAGAGACAGGAGTCTCCAGGAGATAGAGGTCGTGCTCCGGTCTCAGCATGCAGAGCCCACCTCGGGGAGGGTGATTGGGGGTTAGAGTGATGCTGGATCTCCCCTGCAGCTGCCCGCCAGGCTGGAAGACTGACACTGTGAACGTGTAATTCACCCCATCCCGCAAGACCCCTTGTCTGATCACCAGGTCCCGGTTCGAGTCCCCCGTGGAAGTGGTCACGTTGTCCAAGGTCAAGCGTTGCCCATCTGAACTCTGAGATGTCCACTTGTACTGTGAGGGTCAGAGAGAGGCTAACAGTAAGATAGTAGCCCTAACAATAGGGCATTGGCATGGCCTGACCTCGCTGGCCTGGCTTGGGGAGGGAAACAGAGGATTATTAATATCCCATACCCACGCTTCATCCCTGTCATCCAAGCCTCTCAGAAGCCTTACAGACTGAGCTTCACAGCCTCCTGGAGGCATGATGAAGTAACACCATGCCTAGAAGGAGGCATATTTAGTTTGCTGAGAAGGAGCTTTAAGACTGCGGAGCATGACAACCGTTTTCAAGGATTTAAAAGGCTACCATAAAGAAACTGGCCTGTTGGATTTAAACTGCAACAAAGCAGATTTAGATTAGATCTCAAAAAACCCCTCCCTGACTGGCAGGACAGAGACAGAATGGTAGGACAATGAGACAGCACACCATGACCAAGCCAGGTGTGGAACCTCCTTCACTGGAGGTTTTCAAGATGAGCTTGGGGTCACATAGAAATAGCACATCATACATTTATGCCAGGCTTTGGATTAGATGACCCTCCAGATCCCTTTCAACTCTGATTCTATATTACATATTGGAAACTGAGGTTAAATGAATTGTTCGGGGGTCACATGGAGTCAAGTATAGAACCCATGCGTCCTGATTCCCAGCATCCTTATCTAAGAGTTTTGCTCTCTAAATCATCTCCCTGACCTGCTTCCTCAACAACACTCCTTTTCCCCAGCGGCTGTGGCAACTCCTGCAGTGGAAAGGGAGCAGAATCAATCCCGGCCCAATGTGGCCCCCAGGGATCATCTGAGATCAAGCACCCGGGTGGCCCTGGCAAGTGTAAGCCCAGACTGACTACATGAGCTCTGGAGCCTGTAGGCTAGGGGCAGGCGATTATTTCGGGCAGAGGGTCACTTACTGAGTTTTGGCAAGCCATCGAGGGCTGCATGACAGGCAGCGAGGGGCAGAGAAATATTAATTTTCTAAATTTTTTAGGGGCCCTGAGGGCTGGGGAGAATGGCCGGCCAGCCGCATCCGGCCTGCGGGCTGCATTTTGCCCACCCTTGCTGTAGGCGTTTGGAGTCTGACATCGTAGTGGGGGGAGGAGCTTTGAAGGGGGAAGGGTATTAAAAAAAATCAAAACTAGAGCTGTACAAATAATACATTTTTGGACTAGGGGGGTAGACTGAAGAAAAACAGGGGAGGGAGGCCAGGATTTAGTTTGGATCAAACAAAAACAGATTTTTGTTGGCAAAATTAAAAAATAATTTTCTTGGCATCTACTCCAAATATTTCCTTTCCCTGAAATAAGGGCTTTGTTTGGTTTTCTTCCCTTGCGTTTACCCTCCCTTTTCATCTGGGTCCATTTGTGAATGAAAAATGCTAGGAAGTTGGGCCGATTCATTTTGAACATGGTGAAATAAAATGTTCTGGCATTTCGAAAAGGCAGCTTTTCCCCTTGGGAAATTTAGAAACAAAACATCTTGGAAACAGTTATTTAAAATATTTTTAAATATTGATGTTTTGGTCTCTTTTCATCCAAAACCACGCAAATTTGATGTTTTGGTCCCTGCACAACATTAATTTCCCCATAAAATTACTGCTTATCAGGTCTACACCCACACCAAATGCAGGGAGCCTCCAATCAGCAGGAGATGGGTGTGTAGGAGAACCTCAAAGGGGTCTGTGATAAGTTGGTCTCACCATGGTCCTGTTGTCACAGCTCTCGCACTGTCCAAACAGTGTGACATGGATGCTCCTGCTGACTTCGTAGCTTGCCAGGGCACTGCAGGAACGGCAGTCTATGCTCACGGGTAGGATGTGGCCAGGTTCAATCCAGACCTGCAGGCACAAATTGGATGCAACCCACCACAGAAAACAAGGCCCATTGAAGAGCAACCCATAGGAAACAGAGCAGACTCAATGCAGTAGAAAGGACAAGCCCCTGGTGCACAGAGAGTGAGACCTCAGCACAAAGGAGGGGAGACATGAGCTCCTGGGACGTGACAAGATGAAACTCAAGGAAGGGACCTGGTACATTGGCTGGAGTCAGGAGCCTTTCACAGGGCATCTCCAGACACTGGATAGACATGTCCAGTCCTAAAAGGATGGGGATCAACAGTCACTGCAATCCATGAGCTTGAGCACCAAATCCTGTGTGGCCCCAAAGACAAGTTAGGGATTTAAAGGGGGACCTCTGGGATCTCAGCCCACAGCCTCATCCTGAGAAGAAGGCAAATGCCTCCGTGTCACAGCAAACCCTTTCCCCAGTGGACTTGCTGCACTGTCTGCACCTCACCCTCCTTCCCCAAAGAGCTCCATAGCCTGAGCAGGGCTCGCCTGGAAACTCCCCACTTGAAGCTCACCATCTGTGCCACAGAGGCTGGCTCCTTCCCAGGCTTCCAGATGGTGAGAGTGAAGAAATAAGTGGTGGCTTTACATAGCATGGCACGGGGAACCGTGATGTTGGCACCAGCCTGCAGTGGAGGAGAGGCACATGGTGCTGAGGATGCATTCTGAGAGAGAGAGAGAAAGAGACCTGGTTAACTCAAGCCCGGGCCCCTGTTCTTGACCTCCTGCTGAGGAAAAGGAAGGATGAGGAGGATAGATTAGGTCATCTAACCCCCAGTGTGAACTGTGGATGCGGGTATGGTGGAAAGAGGAGGTGGGGGGCTTGAAAGGGTGACCCATTGGTGGGGTTGGACTTACCCTGCCTCCTACTCCATTGGAGTCCAGCTGAATCCCTCCAACCTAATGAGCATCTCACCCACAGCATTCGGAGCCCCAGTCCCATGTGGACAGCGCTGAGAGAAGCCCCTTGTCCCACCCCGCTCTAGAAAGGCGTGTTGCAGCCTGGCACGCTTTCTGATTTCTTTTGCCTACCTGAAGTTCACAGGTCCAGTGATACTGCAGAGAGGTGTCTCCATCCATCCCCATGTCAGGATCATACGAGCTGCTGCCATCCAGAACCAGATCCAGCTGGGCTGACCAGCTCCTCCATGACCCACCTCGGATGACTGGAACTAGCTTGCTGGGGATCACGGTGATGTCTAGAGAAAGCGCCTGGGCCAGAGGGGTGTGCTGCAAGGAGGCGGTGAAGCGCAGGCAGTGAGGGCCGATGTCCAAGGAGAGCTTGGGGAGGATGAGGGATGGGGTGAGAACATCCACGTGACGCAATGGGACCAGGCTGGCCTCATCCAGGCGCTGACAGCCGGGGCTGCGGAACACCTCCCACCGATACCGAGCCCTGTAGGCCGTGCACCCTTTCAGGTCCACGCTGGCTTCAAAGTAACTGGGGCGGGATTTGGGGATGGTGGCAGGTGGCTCCATAAGCCTCAGCACAGGGCTATCGCACTCTAGCTCCTGCACGGTAATTGTCACTTGTGCCAGCACAGAGCTGACGTCATTGTAGACCTTCACCTCCACCGAGAAGTCACCAGGCTGGCTGAACTGGTGAAATGCCCTCCAGTCCCTCCCTCCATCAAGGGTCTCCTGCAAGTCCCCGAAATCCCACTTCAAGCGGAGATCACTGCCACCCACAGCCAGTACGCTGAACATCACCGTTTGATTGACGAAAGCCTGGGTGCCATTGGTAGTCAAGGTGGCTGCCTCTATGGGCATTTGCAGGGGCACAGTCACCCTCAGAGAGGCTGCACAGAATGGGTTGCTGGCCTCTACTCGGATGGTGAGGTTGCCCTCTCTGGGTGGCATGTACCCCACCTGCTGACCTGCTGCTTTATAGTCCGGGTATCCAGGCAAACAGAAGGTCCAGAAGAAGGTGACGTTCTCCCCAGCTCGCACCACAGCGGTGAGCACCAGCTTCTTGTTGGCCTCCAGGACAGCTGGGCAGCAATCCAGGAGATGAAGCCCCCTCACCTTCTCCACTGCATGTACCACAATGGATGCTGTCTGCAGGCTGACGTTGTTGAAGGCAGATGCCAGCACTGGATGATAACCGGCCACTGGGAAAGAAGAGCGATGGACCCCTCCAGGGACATCCAGGCTGAACCCCAGAGTGGGGAAGTCAAGGGCAAAGGTCACATTTGTGCCTTTCAGGGTGTGCAGCCTAAAGAATACCCTGTCATCAGTGCACACACCCTCCCTGTCCACTTCCATGGTCAGCCCAGCCACAGGGTCTTGGACGGACACAGGATATGAGGCTGCTTCCTCGTTGATGTCATTCCAGGCTCGAAGGGCTACTTGGTAGACCCTAGCTACCTTGAACCTGCAGGAGATATTCTGTCCATGGAAGACCTGCTTCTCCTCCTTGCTGTGCAGCTGCCACTCCCACGTGATATCGGAGCCTGTGGCCGCTGAGCCCCAGAGCTGTGTAGATGTGTCTGATTTCAAGAAAAACGGGAGAGTGGTTCCCTCCACAGTGAAAGTCACCCCGGAAACAGGCTCCTGGACTCTCAGCTCTGTGGAGCCATTGCTAGATCCTAAGACATTGGAGACTGTGACGAGCACCAGCTTGGAGCCCAGAGTGGAGAAGGTGTAGGATAGAGATGAGAAGTTGGTAAGCAGAGGCTGTACACGATCCTGTACATGCCAGGAGTAAAGCAAGCCAGTCCCAGAGGTCACCAAGACGGTGAGGTTCACTGGCTTCCCCACAGCCACGCTGTCAGTGGCCGTGTGGACCCTCACACCATAGATCCTCTCCACCACCTCGAGGGGAAGGCTGCCGGACACTTCTCCCAGCGCATTCGCAGCTCTCAGCTCCACCAGAAGTTCCCCGCTTTTGTTGTAACAGAACATGAGCGACTGTCCTCTTGCAGCCAACATTTGGTGCAGCCCTTGAGAAATGGTCCACCAGAAGGAGATGTTGGAGCCCCGGGTAACCTCAGCCGTTACCATAAAGGGCTCAGCAGCCGCGACGTACCTTCCCTGCACCACGTTCTTGCTGTGGATCTGAACACCTTGGACTCTCTCCTGAATCTCAATAGTGACATTTAACTTTTCTGTGCTCACTGAGTTCTCAGCAGTGACAAAAACCAGGAAGATGCCGGTGGATGGGAAGATGTGTGAGAAAGTGGCAGCCCCCTCCTCAAAGTCACATGGTTCACCTACAGCCCAGAAGTAGTGAACATGGTCCCCTGCAGCCAGAGAAACTTCAAAGGTGACCTCTTGTCCAGCTTCACCAACTGGTTGTTGAGGATTCATGGCCAGGAGCCTCACTGGGGTCAACACTGCCAGGGCAAGCGATGCGTTCCTCCGGCTGACCTGGTTCTCCCCATTCAAGGTGACGGTGATGTCTCCAGCTGTGAGATATGTATGGGAGGTGCTCCGACCCACCTGTGGGGGAGAACGGTCCCCAAAGTCCCACACGAAGGTGGCAACAATGTCCACAGGGACCTCCGCTGTGAAGAGGTAGGAGGTGGCCAATGCCAGAAAGTTTCCCGTTTCACCACTGTGGTGAATAGTGATGGTGCCAACCACCCTCTGAGCCGTGATATCCACCGAGGCATTCTGCCGGCTCACCTTGTTCCACACAGTGACCGTCACCTGGTATGAGCCGCTCTCCAAGTAGGTGAATGTGATTTCTGGAGACCTCGAGGGCACTGGCTCTTCACCAATGCCAAAATCCCAGTGGTACTGATACTGGTGCTGGAGGTCTGGTGCTGGAATCACTTCAGCCTGGAAGGATAGGGGCTCCCCTAAAGCTACGGCCAGTGTCAGCGCTGTCAGCGTCACCGAGTGGATTCGATCTTCTACGCAGATGGACATCTGGCGAGAGGCAGTGCTTACCGTGCCCAATACGGTCAGGTTCAGTTGGTAGGTCCCAGGTGCTGGGTAGCTGTGAAGGACTGTGGGGTCACCATGTCGGACCAAAGGGGTGCTGCTATCTTGGAAATCCCAGCAAAATTGAACCCCTTTCCCTGGCCCTGTCACCACTGCCTGGAATTGGGTTATCTCCCCACTGGGAAGGCAGATGGGTGCCAGGATGTTCGTTATCTGGAGCCTGTAAATCTCAGCCACAGTGGAGACATGGGCAGAAGAGGCTACATTGTGAGCTGTCACCATCACCGTGTAGTTGCCTTCCATGGGAAAGGTGTGAGAGATGATGCCTAGCGACAGGTTGCTGTAGATGGACCCATCCCCCATATTAAAAGACCACCAGACATCTGTGCCAGAGTCCAATGTGACATTAATAACTGTGGCTAAACCAAGCTCAGTTGGTCCACTGGAGGCCAAGTGGAGACCCATGACACGATCGCTGACCGTAACTGCCACGCCAGACTGTACCTCACTCAAGCTGTTGTTGGCTCGGAGGATTACATTATACACACCGCTCTTCCCAAAGCTGTGGCTCACCAATGAATTCACTCCTTCCTGTGTTGGTGATCCATCACTGAAATCCCAGGAGTATATGATGCCATAGGGGGTAGGGTAAGGTTGTGCCTCAAAGCAGATAACCTCATTCACTAGTGGGTAAGTGGGAGTCACCAAAATTGCCACTGTGGTTATGGGGATGACTGCCCGGACTTTAGCCACCTGCTGAACTCGATCAAATTTGTTGACAGCCTCTGTGGTCACCAGGTAGTCACCTGTGGAAGCAGAAAAGACATAGCAGGGTGGAGTGGTTTTGTGTGGGAGCTGGATCTTCTGCAATTATTATACCCAGAGGAGGAAGTCATCATTTTCATGGGGCTCAGTCTGTTTTTAGTCACTTGCACATTCATGATGCCATCCTCTCTCTCACCTCGTGTTCTGTCTGCCCTTCTCTTGGTTCCCTCCTTTGTCCCCTTTCTGCCTTTTTTCTCCTCTGCCTTTGGGAGCCATGATCCAAGACTAGGGGCCCTGTTGAATTCCCCACGACCTGCCAAGCCCTTTTCTTACCTGGCTGAGTGTAAGTGTGGGCAACTCTGTCCAGCACTTGCACCCGTTCTACCTGCGGATCTGGGCGAGGCAGCTGAGCACTGTATGGGGGAGACAGCAGGTTCTCCACTGCTGGGCTGCCATCCCCAAAGCCCCACCTGAAAGCAGAAAGGAAATGAGTCTGGGCAGTTCTGTGGCAGTGAGTCAAGCCAGGGCGAGAGGAGTTAATGCACATTTTGGAATGGATGTAAAACCTCATGCTGCAGGGCTAAAGCAAATCTCTAACTAGAAGGGGTCAGGATGAGACTAACCATGGGGGAAGATGAGGAAAATGCAATTTTTGCATCTTCTGCTGAAGCATCTGGTGATGGCCACCATCAGAGATTGGGTATGGGACAGATGGGCCACAGATGTGAGCAATATGATAGTGCCTACACTGCGGAGGCACCGTATCTCTTACAGCTTAGTCTGATGTACAAAGAGCAAAGGATCCTCTAATCAGCATGTTACAGAAGATGTCATTTCTGCCTATCAGTGTAGTCAATCAAGGCCCAATTGTTCTATATCATCTTCAACTATTTGTCACTGGAGCCTGATTCGGACACAGCTGGGGAACTTAATCCCTTTGGGAGGTTGGCCTCAAATTCAGCAATATTTTACCACTCATTTTTCCACTGGGGGGGGAACATCTCCACCCTCCTCCCAGCTTGATTCCCTTTTTGTCCTTCCTGATGTGAGGCCATGCTCCAACTGGACACCACACAATGACATGAGTAATGGGCAATAAAGCACACCCACCACAATGTCCTCTGAGGGGTCATTCCCTCCTGGAAGCTCCCTGGTGATCCTCTCTAAAATCACACCAGATTAAATTGACCCTGTTGGCTTGACCTCTATGGTTGAAAATCCCCCCCTTGAAGACTGGGGACAGAGAGCTGTCCCTTCCTGGACCCCACGGGGCTGTCACCTCACAGTGACTTCCACAGCAGTGTCCACTTCCACCCTGAATATCAAAGTTTGGAGAACATTGACTGGCACCACCGTAGGGATCCCCAGAAACTCAGGGTTGGCCAGTGGATTCATGGGCTCAGCTCTCAGTGCTATTTCCAGAGTCTCAGAACTCACAGGATTCTCTGCCTGGAGCTGCATGGAAAGAACAGAACTGCATCAAACATGGGTAGGAAAGAAAACCCTGGGCATTCCCATCCACCCAACCCACTGCCTCACGACCAGTGACCTTCCTCAGCCACACTGCCTCATGACCCTCGATTCTCCTCACGCCGCTCAACCTTGGACTGTCTTACCAACAGCTCCCTTGATGCACGTCATACATCTCCCAGATTCCCAGATGAGTGCCCTTTGCCATCCAAGTGGTTGGCAGAGGTCAGGGGATGATGGCAGTACTGAGCAGGTCTCCAAGCCTGCTCAGGATGAATTCAGAGCAAGGAACAGAAGGAAGCAGCCTAACATCTATGAACCTACGAATAGTCGGGGAAAAGCCACCCAGAGAACCATGATTGCTACCCTCAGCAGTGACCTTTTGTATTTGAGCTGCAGAGGAACGTGCAGTGACTCCCAATTGGAGGTCAGCCTCACAGAGGGACAAGCAACTGGGGCAGATGGGTCTGAGAAGCAGGGTCTTCAGGCAAGCTGCCTGCAGTGATTTCTGACTCCTCCATGTAGTCTGGCTTAGAGCATGTTGAACTTGGAAGAGCAGGCTTCTACATTTACATTTTAATAATTAAATGTAAATGTAAAATTTACTGTTTAATAATAATTGGCAAACCTGTCTGTATATCTGTCTCTCTAAAAGTATGTGCTTAGGGGGGGTGGCTCATGGCACCTTAGAAACAACACTTAAAACACCATGACATTTCTGGGAGGGGATTAAGACTTCCTGTCCCCATTTCAGTGGTGGAGAAATGGAAGTGCAAAGTGGTAGGTGACTTGTTTAAGAAAAGCACCAGGAGCCCCAGTTCCCCAACCCCTTGCTCTGATGACCTGATGCCCTTTCCTTGCTTTGTTTGCCTCAGATGAAGCAGATTGTGGTGGCCTGTAACATTGCCTCACCTTCAGCCGGTAGGTGGCCGGCTTTTTGAACCTGACACTGTAGGTCTGTCCATTGTAGGCAAACATGCTCATGTTGTCAATGACCCAGGTGTAGGAGATGGAGGAGCCCTGGCTGAGCTCTGCAGAGAATACCTGCCAAGCAAAGCAATCAGATGTTGACCCAAGCCCTAGGGATGGGCTGGTCCAGCTGCATGCTGGATGGGGCTAATAGAAAGGAGGGGGGAAGCTCCAACGGGCTTGAAACAAAGTGAGACATGAACTCCTGGGCATAGCATTCACTTGCTTCCCAGAAGCCATCCAGTGGACTTAATGCAACAGGTCAAGCTCACTTATACTGGAGCAAGAAGGTGCGAGAGACAATACTCCAAGCCAGACTGGTCCCCAGGGTCTCAGGCATCCTGGGACCCCTGTGGGCTGCCCTTGGAGATTTCTGCTAAATGAGAACAGCATTATCTTGCAGCTCAGGGAACACCCAGTGGTCACTGAGTGAGGCCCGTACCCACAATAGGTTTGGTATTAGAGCACCATCAGCATTCAGCAAAGCCACAACATATCAGAGGGGCAGTAGCATAACCTACCTGGGACACATCCACTAACATCCTAAGAGGACCAGGAGGCATCACCCGGAGTCCTTTGATGGTGTCATAAGACTGAATCTTTACTGATAGCTTCTGGGAGCTGACCTTGTTGGACACCAGCACATTGAGGGTCTCCATTCTTGTCTCCTCCATGAGAAGCACAGCAGAGGAGAACCAGGTGTCTGCATTGTCTTTGTGGCAGGCGGGCACATGAGGCACAATGCTGGCAGGGCAAGTGGGCTCAAAAGGCACCCCAGCCTTATTCACAGGTGCCATCCAGTGGGCCACGGCATTGCAGCCGGAGAGGATCTTGACGACCATCAGGGTTCCACGTTTTGTGGCCACATGGAGCTTCCCGTTGACTAGTGTTGGGTGGATAATCTGAAGCCCGCTGACCCTGGTCTGCACCTTCACTGTGCAGTCCACCTGCCTGCTACTGACCACGTTCTGCACCGTTGCCATGTAGGTGTATGTGCCGGGCTCTGAATGTCCACCAAGTAGAGGGCTGGTGGCAAGGCTTCGTGTCGTATATGCAAAGGTGACTCGGATGTCACAGAGCACGCTGTCTACCCATGTAGGGTTGGTAAAGCCACTGATGTCTTCTTCCCACCAGCCATCCTTCACAAGGCTGATGTAGCTCTGGCGCCAGGGGGAGCTGGAGTGGTGCAGACACTGGAGGAACAAGCCTGCCTCTGCACTGTGCTGTATCCCAATAATGTCATTGGGGTTGACATGAGTCTCCTCTCTAGGCAGGAGGACCTGAAATGCACAGGAAGAACCATCTCCCTTTGGAACTGTAGCATCTACTGTCACCAGATTGGCCTCAGAGCTTACCCTACCTCAGCTCCTGCCTATGATGTGTGAGGGACAGGAAGGAGGACAATAGGAGGAAGAAACCAGGAAGAGAAGAACGGGAGAGGGAAGGGGAGGAGGATGAAGGAGAGAGGAAGCTGGGAAGGGCTGTTACCCACCACCGCTTAATTTAATTTAAATTCCTGCATTTTGCCAGGGTCATCGCAAAGCTCACAGTGCACAGGGGTTCGAGTGTCAGGTCTTCACGCTGTGATGTGGCATGTACACAGACTGACCCTGCCTCCCAACAGGATGATGCCACCCCACTCCACAAAGCTGAAACACTCAGGTTCACACCCAAGGATGCCACAAAATTGCTGCCCCCACACACAACAAACACCAGCAAGTGACAATGCAAGGAGAAAAGGGCAGGAAATAACCAGACAGGAGAAATGTGGGAGAAAGAGAAGATCTAACAGGATGAGGTCCTGGAATCACTTACATGGAGGTGGCTGCTTTTGCTGCTGGGAGGGAGGACCATGGAGAGGTCAGCCACTGGCAAGTAGGATGGAGGGCTCGCCATGTAACGTGGAGGGCTCGGGAAGGGCAGGATATTGGAGGTCATGTTCTCAAAGGCATAAGAACTACAAGGGCTGGAGATGTTCAGACAGCCTTCTCTCAACGGGCACCACTGCTGTCCACCCGGGCACCCACCTGTGGTGTTGCAGAGTGGCCTGGGGTGACAGCAGGTGAATGGACTGTGAAGCAGCTGACAGCCTGAGAAGAAATATATGCTGCATGTTACGGCAACCCTTATTGCTCAAAGGCAAAGCAAGCTGCATTATTATGGTTTCCCACGCTGGGCGTTCTCCTAAACACGTATTCCAGACTCTGTGTATTCTCCTGAGCGCCCAGTACAGCACACCATTCAGATCTGCAATGATGTTCCCCATCTTGGTGGAAGAACCAAACAATCAAGGAGAAAAAGGGCCAACAGGCAGGTTTTGAAAACAGATCTGGATTTCTGACAGCCCAGAATTTGAACTGGACAAGGAAGATGAAGGAAGACAGTCTCCTGCTTGGAAGGATCAGTCTGGAGGATGGGGGCACTGGGCTAGGATCCAGGTCTATTCCTGGCTCTGCTGTTGACTGACTACACAGCCTTTTGATAGTCACTTAACCTCTCCTCTCTGCTCTTCTTGGGGATAATCATTGTAGCCCACTGCTGGTTGCACCTGGAAACTAATGGAAGAGGAGCACCTGTGTGTGTATCTACTTGTATTTGGACCAGGGAAAAAAAAATGGACTGGTTTTCAGTTAGCTCTATCCACACTGCTTCTTGCAGAAGAAAGCGATAGCAGCCAATGACATCCTAATTAGAAGGAAGACATCCTGCTTAGAACATCCTCTTTGGAGGAGCGTAACTTAAGAAAGGATTAGCCCTCTTCTGTGTTTCACTTATAGGATTGCTGGGAATCTTGCCCTGCTTAATTTTGAATGCATGCAAATATCAAGTTAGTTTCCAACGTGAACATTAGCCTGGGGGGGTGTCTTTTCTTCAATGGCATTTCTACACTGGCAAAAGCTCCAGTTAGATGCAGTTATACCAGGGTCAGTGTAGCTTATTTTGCTCATTGTAATGATATAGGGTATTGTGGCAAAAGCCCGTGTTTGCTGCTACAAGTAAGAGAGAATTATGGAAGCTGAGCTCTTACCAGGAGGGACCAAGTGCTGGTTGGGGTTGCAATATGGGCGGAAGATCTGGAACCGGATGAGAACAGGCTTCTTTGTTGATTGTACCCCCAAATCCACGGAGACGAGGGCGCCTGCCTGGCTGAACCAGAGGCCAGGGAAGAGCATCAGCTGTAAGACAGGGCCAAGAAAGGATGCATGGGACGTGTGAAGGAGAAAGGTCCACAAAGGCCTCGTGGAGGGATCTGAGAGGAGGGGAGAGGGGTGGGGTGGGCATGGGTCCATTTGTGCTGTCGTGACGTGATGCTCTTGGGATGTCTGGGGCTCATGTTACTGCCCAAAGATCTGTGCTGTAGTCAAAGCACAGCCCTGTTTATCCAGCCTGGGAGCAGGAAATACAATTTTCTCATAATTTCTGGGCCTTAAGCATTAGGAGAACAGCCCTTGGTTGACATTTTGCTGCTTCTGGGCAGGTCTGTGTCTCACTCCCAAAGGATATGCAGTGAGTGGCCCTAAGTCGGGGGGGGAAGAGCTAAGACAGCTCATATGGACCCATCTATAATACTGACATGCATCTGCCTCAGGGGTCTTGGCCTGGACATTACCTCAATGCGGTTGGTTCCTGTAAGAGGAGGCAGCTGCTCAATGCTGATGTTCTTGACCTCATAGGCTCTGCTGAACGCCGGCACTCCTGTCAGGAACAGGTCTGGGTTGGGCAGGATGGCTGCAGACACAACACACGTGGTCACTTCTCAGTTTGCAGAGCAGTCAGGCCCTGCCGCCAGCTTGCCTCACCGACCCAGCTAGGATTGCAGGGCTCAAAGAGACCAGCTGAGCTACAGCAGGATCTCAAGGCAGCAACGGTGTAGGCATGGGTGCAAGCCTGGCCAACAGACAAGGGTGATGAAAAGAGGGACTGGCAGGCAGGGACGGAGCTATAAGACCCTACCCCTAGAAGCAGGCAGGGTGTGCCATACCTCCAGTCCTCATCTCACAGAGGAACAAGGACGTTGCAGAGCACCGGCTGCTCCTCCAAAGCCCTTTGGAGCCGAAGAGGTGCATCTGGATACAGTTCTCCTTTCCCTCAGGCCTGCCTGAGGGTCCCCAGTTCTGGAAAGAGTTCACAGGGCTCCCATCGACCCAGCGCAAGGACCCCAATGAGCCGAGGTCACCCAACCCGATCCAAGCTGCACCAGCACTGCCGAAGAGAAAGACAGAAAGGACATCTGCTTACTGCACAACAGCTTTGGCAATTCAACATGGAGCCCCGAAGTCAGCTGGGGAAGGGAGGGGGTGTTGGGGTAGGCAGGAGGCAGCTGCTCAGTGTTGATGTTTGGTCCCACTGAGTACCCTGAAGACAACCCTACAGCATTTAAAAGGGTCCGAATAATTGGTACTCTTCTGCCAACACGAAGGATATCCCCCAAGCACATGGAGCCTGATCCCCTCAGGGCTTCTGCGCCCTAGGAATCGCTCCCATCCCATCTTGCACTGGTGGAAATAAAAAGTGCAAGTTGAGCACCCAGCCCAGTCACATCCACATGCAAGGCTTCCTGCAGGTGCTTCCACAGTCCATGGGTTGTGACACCCATCCCTTAACTCCCAGCATAACCACCTAGGGCTTCTCTGAAGGGGCATAGAAGTTGGCTTCTAGAGGTGCCTGGCCTTGGCAACCTCTGCTAAATTTAAAGAAAGCTGGAGGGTCTCACTGCTTCTGATCCTCCATCCCACAATGACTAGGGTTTGGAACGTACAAAAGCTCTTGCTGAAGCGCCTGCTTGAAACAGTTCCTTCCTAGGGGTGGTTCAACAGCCATATGTTAGGGGGTTTAAACTGCATGTATTCTGCTGTGGCATCACACAGCTGCCTGGGGACACCTGGAGAAGCACGATGCCTGCTACACCCACTGTCTGACTGCCTTGGGGAATGAGCAACACCACCTTGGCACTAGGGGAGGGAAGGTGCTTGACTGTCTGATGTCCGAATGGCACCCACCCTCATAGCAATACTAGTATTAGCACAGCAATAGGGCTGCAGCAGGGCATGCACCTGGGGAAAGTCTCCTGCAGGAAGCTCTGCACCTCTTGAGAGCTTACAATGGCCAGGTCCCCTCCTGGCATCGCTTGGCAGAGCTGTCGGGCATCCTGCCAGGTCTCCTTGGCTTGGCTGAGCCAGTAGCAATTCAGGCTTGGCAGATGGATCCAGCCACCTCGGGGGCAAGAGGATTCATCTGGAGAGGAAGAAGGGGAAATGAGGAGCCTGGAAAAGCCTGCCGCATCCAGGCACATGGCTGAGTTTCAGGGGAGTTTGCGTTCCCAGTCTTTTCCAACCAGACGCTGAGAAACCATCTCTGGAGAAGGCTGTCTTCCTTGAGAGGGACATCTCGTGGAGCCTTTCAGTGGTGGTACCAAGCCAGTTACTTCCCCGAGGGCCCAGACACAGACAGACGAGACAGCCCAGGGCACAGATCGAGTAAGGAAAACCGAAGGCTACCAGCTACTATGGCAGCACATTCCTGATGGTCTTTGTTCCTTGGGAACATTTGGTTGGCAAACACCATCAGTCCACAGTAACGAATCCACCACCACCCACATCTTGACCCTCCCCCACCAGTGACCTAGTGTTGCACTCGATTTTTCACCAGTCTTGGAGGGAAAATTTCAAGGTGCTGAACGTCTCCCGGCATAGACCCGATACTTTAAAAAGGAATGACAGTGAATTTATTAACGTCAATCCCTGGCAAAATAACAGAATGATTAACTTGTGGTGCTGGCTCCTACCTTGGGGGTCTTTAAGAGGAGGCTTGACAGTTACCTAGCTGGGGTTATATGCCAGCTTTTCTTTTTGCCCCTCCAGGAGTAGCATTTTTGAATTTCTAAAATGCTAGCAGGAAAAACTGGTGCCAGAGGTAAGCGGTGTTCATGTAAACTAATAGTAGAGTTAAACACAATATATTTAATGGTTTTAAATACGTTGGTTTCTATTGTAAATACATTAGCATTGATCTTTGTAAATAGCTGGTGCAATGACTCCCTCTAGCACTTTCAAGGAAGGCAAGGCTGAGTTGGTACTCTGTATGCAGCGCGTTATTAACTGCAAAAAAGATTGAAGCCCAGTACTCACTCCTGCCCAGGGCAGGGGGTCAGACTTGATGGTCTACTCAGGTCCCTTCCAACCCTACAGCTACGAATCTATGAATCTCAGAAGGCGACTTGCAGAGAATGAGAGGAAGCAAGTATCACTGACCACCAGGCATTGTTTGGGGGAAGCAGGTTGTTTGGCAGCATGAGAGGTCCAGTTAACAGAGGCCACTGTGTCGACGCAGTTTTCCAAAGCAGGTGAATTAGGACTTTGTGATGATTCCATGAAAAATAAGTGCATTACATGGAATTAACAAGGCACATATTAAAAACACAGCTCCCAGTGTCACTGTTAATATGGAGACGGCCACCAGCCAGGCAATACTTAGCAGAGTTGCCAAGGAACTGGTTCTTGCTATTCAATACGTTTATCTGCAGTTCAGAGGGTAACATATAATCTTTGTTGGTTCACTTTGCTGAGGATGGGAAGGAAATGGGGGGTTGGAAACAAAGACTATGACAGGTTACTGTGGCAGGCTGATCTGTATCTCTTGGTGAAATGGTCACAGTCCAACCAACTGCAAACCTCTGGTGCTAAGGTGGAAGGATAAGGAAGGGAGGTACTCTACCAGTATTGCTAATGTGCTCGGTGTCTCACTGCCTGAGCCCACCAGGATAGACCTAGGTGATGCCCCTCAGGTGGCAAGGCTGGAGGAAGCAAGGGAACCCCAGACTGGAGCTGCAGGGGAGCAGGTCAGCGTGGATCAGGAGCAGAAGCCCAGAGCTTCACTTTACAGCGCTACAAGGTGGTGATGAGGAGACAAGGAGAGGAGCAGGGGATAGCAGGATCTTACTCCTCTTCTCAAAGCAGGAGCTGACACTATTGGTGCCATAAAATATCTTGGGGTTAGGAAAGAGGAACAACAAACAATACCAAGCGCTACGGATACAAGAATCAATTCACCCACCGCCGAAATGCAGCCAACTCTGCAGTGAAACAGGGCAGCTGCTTAAGAGCCGAGGCAGAAACGCGTGAATGCAATACCCGACGGTGCAGGGAAATAGTCACCGCCTGGGCAAAAGTCTAGGCCAGAACAAGGGGACTAGCCCCACTGTTCTTGCCAGAAACAATGCCACGGACTTTTTAATGGACAACCCTGGTTAGGTCCTCAATGTTTTGTCTGAACCCCCAGGAACCCTTGCATGTGGGGCGAGGGGATGAAAGGCGAGCTGGTGACTACAGAAGGAAGTCCCATGCTAAGGGTCTAGATGGAGCCAGTCCTTCTCTCTCGTTCTAGTTCCCCCAGATTTCACCGCCCCCCGCCTGTGCCGCACTTGTTCCTTTCTGGTCCCGGGCTCTCAACTTTAGCTATTTTCTGCTGTTGAATCCCTGTGTGCTGATGCCCCCTCCCAACTCCAAGTCTCCACGGCCAGAAAACTCCCTCAAATGAGCTGGGGCAAGGAGGCCAAAGGAAGTCATGGGACTGGGACCTGAAAGAGGCTCAGCGACTGCATCCTCAGGGGAAAGGACCTTGGGGGCCAGGGGCATCTCAGCTGATGGGATGCGGGATGCATCCCATCCCGGCAGCAGCAGTTCCTGCCTCCCGAGCCCCCTGAGCAGAGCGCTCACACCATAACGAGGAAAATCCAATCAATGCGGCCATCGCCACCTCCAGCTCGGTTGCCGGGGAGCCGGCGAGCACCCGGCTTGGCATCCCTGCGTCCCCCAGCAACAGCCGAAACACAGAAAGCCAGAAAACCCATCGCCATGGCAACTCCAAACAAAGTTTGATCTGTTCCAGACACTAAAACAACCCGGGAGACTCCCCTGCTCCCACGGCGTGGACCACTGACCAGCTGCTGCCAGCACCTCGCCGAGGCTTTCCAGATGGACCGAGTGCTCTCGGAGAGTCTCAGATTTTCATGCGGGCTGGAAGGGACCTCGCAAGGTCATCGGGTCCGGGCCCCTGCCCCAGGGGCAGGAAGTCAGCTGGGGTCAGATCACCCCAGCAAGATAAGCACCCAAGCGTTTTTTGGAGTTTGTTACTGCCCGGGGTGCCCCAGGCTTTGAATAGCCCACACCAGATCCCGCTCCATCTCCAGCTGCTCCCTGACACAAGGCGCAGGGACAACGGGTGATTTGGAAAGGGCTCCTTGCCTGGGTGGTGACAGCAATATGATCCCAGGGTCAGGCCTCATTTGGTCATATGGGATGAGCCTCAATTGGCTCCATCCTTGCCTTTAAGCCCCCTGCCTGCTTTCACTCCCGTCTGCTGCTTGCTCATGGGAACACGGTCCTCAAGTCGAGTCCTCCTTCCCTCCTCACTCCCTCTCTCACTGTCCGGGGTACATCAGGGCTTGGCATCCTGCCGTGGGGAGACCCCCCCCCCATCGTTGGCATCGCTGCGGCCACCTGCAGATGGTCCCTGCTCGGCCGGCCCTTGCCGCCAACACCTGCGTCGCTGCCCGTGGGCAGTCGCTGTGCCCCACCAGCCTCAGGAGGCACGCGTTGCCTGTGACCAAACGAGTCAGCTGTCAGGAGAAAAGGGGTCCGGACAGGTGTTGGCAGCAAGGGGTTCAGAGGCCAACAGGGCCGGAGAAAAAGGGTCTGGGTTGGAGTCTATAAAGGGGAGTCAGCAGGCAGGAACCAGGACCGGGGACACTGGGAATCAGCAGGCTGGAACAAAAAGTAAGAACAAGGACTCCAAAGCCCAAGACTAGACTGAATGGCCTCTGTCCTGTCACAGTGCATCCTGGGCGCTGAAAGAGCTGCTGGTGGTAAAGCAACTGGGGCCAGGTGGAAGTAGTTAGGTTGCTAGCAGCTAGGCCCCCCAGGGAACCAGGCCAGCTGCCCTCGACCCAGGGTTTCGCACTGCCCCGTTGCTGCAGCACACGGGTGCCAGACCTCCATTCAGGAATTTATCCACACATCACAGGACCCAAGCCACAGAGTGACTGGGGGCATCTCCAAGGCTCTGCAGGACATCTAGGGCAGAGTCAGGGATTCAACCTCAGTCTGCAGCACAATGTTCTTGTAAACTGGAAGCATGCTGGCCCAGGATATAAATTCCCTATGCAGTGAGACCCTGTGGCTTTGGCAGCATGGCTAGACAAGAATCAGCTGCTGCTCCGGAGGGCACTAGGCACAAGAGTGTAGACCACTCCGAAGAGATTAGATCGGAGCAAGAAGCCAACATCAGTTGTGCTACCTGGCACGCGGATCTCACCGGCTATCAGCCCCGTTTCAGGCCACGAGCTAAGCACCGGATGAAGGCAGAAAGAATGGTATCTGAAGACATACTACTGATACCATCCTTTCAGTAGCATGGCACGATCGAGTACCAGTGAAGGGTATCGGTGCCCAGGGTGGACCCCAAAATATTGAGTTAGCTGGACTCTTGGCCTGGTTTTTTTTAATTGTCTTAGGCCAAATTAGTCTATCGACAGAGCAGAGGTCAATCATTCAAGTCTGTGTGGTGCTACCACCACCAACTATCCTACCTCCTGGACTTCAGTCTGGGGCTTCAGATACTCTGAGATCCACGGGAAGATCCTATGTGCAAGCCCCAAACGGGGAGTCCTTGGGGTTCAGCTGCCCTCTAGTTTTGCTTGCCCTTAGCCAAAAGGCTGTAGCAGCAAGCTAGAGGGAAAGCCCAGGAGCAATCCCCTATTGCCATGACTTGTGTAGCTGAGATCCTCCCATTGGCAGGCCTTAGCAGACTCCCGCAGTGTGATGCATAGGTCTCTGCCTTCAGCTACACCAAGTCATTCAAGGTCGAGAAGGAGGGGAGCTCCCTTGCCAGGTATGTAAAACCACCTGGGCCAAAACCGTCATCATGGTATCTCCCTAGAAGACCTTAGATAAGCCACTGTAAGACCAGCACCTCCTGCCTTCCCAGAGAAGCCACCCAAGCCTTGTCCTGTCACTTCCTCGCATTGAGTGACTCCTACAGGCTGCATGTGTGAGACTGTCTGGGTCACTAGCCCAACCTAGCACAACACAGACATTTTACTCCTTGCTATCCCTTTCCATTCACTTCAATATGAGCCAGCTGCATCCAGGTGCCTCCAGCCAAAAGCCCTTCTCAAGCTGCTGGGCGTAGCAGAGACACCTCCCCAGCGTATGTGACCCCAGCAGGATGCCAGCAGGGCCAGCACAGCATGGGCTCTGCCCCTGCAAGGAAGAGCGTGCGAGCATGCACATGCCATCCTCCCGCCTTCCTTCCCCCTCGCCGCATGCACGGCTCTCCCACCCCTTGCCCCCGCCACATTCAAAGCAGCACTCATTCTCCGCAGTCTGCGCCCCACGTACCAGCAGTCCCCTTGCCCAGGAGGGGGAGCAGCAGCCACTGCAGCTGCAAGCCACGGCACAGAGCTGCCAGCCTCGCCATGCTGCTCAGCGGAGAGATGCCGTCTTGAGAGAGATCGGTGTAACGGGCCCCAAAGAGCCTCATGTCGTGCCCCTCACCATGGTGTCTGGGCTAACGCGATGCAGAGCCCCGTTCTCTCTCCCGCACCCCCGCGGGAGGGAATTACCCTAGCCCCCTCTGTCTCCATGCCCTCACACCCCCCTAGCGCTGGAGGCTCTCTCCCCGCACGGACTTTGCTGCTTTCTGGGATACACACGAAGATTTTGCAGGGCTTTGCTTGGCAACTCGTTCTCTAAACCCTTTCTTTGTGGCTGCCCCGAGTCTCCCTGGAGACGCAGATGCAGCCCTCCCTCCTTGAAAGGTCTCTGTGGAGGCAGCTCGCCTCATGCGGTCAGGCAGCTGGTTGTCACAGATCCTCCTCCCTGCCTCCTTAACGCCTGCTGCCACCTTCCTTTGGTGCTGGGGGCCCAGCATCGCCTCCAGAGCTGGGTCTTTCCTCTCTACACCTCTCGCTGGAGCACCCTTTCTGGTTCCCCCACCCAACCCCACGCCGTCCACCTCGACATCTGCCCCGTGTGCCATGCAGGCTCCTCCCGCTCCCACGCCATCCTTTTTTCTCCAGGACAATCTCGAGGGAGACACGAAGGGGTAGAAAGGGCAGAGGTGCAACACCTGCTGCTCTCCCTCCAGTACGCCAGTGCGGCCGCCGCTCGTGGAAGCGCCCCATCTCACAGGAGAACCAGGACCCTGCTGAAATAACCCCCCGGCAGCATCTCACCCAGGATCTCTCGTCCACTTGGCATCATCACTCTCCAGAAGACGGAGAGGTCGGTGCCCCGCGGGACGTGGATCCAGGTGTCAGCTCTCTCTCCGGCCCCCACAGCGGTGGGGCACTCCAGGCCCACCGAGGCCACGGGCAGGATCACGCTGACACCCGCCCGGCGCAGCAGGCTCCTCTGCCCAGTCTGCGCCTTGACTGTCACCACATACGTGCCAGGGAGCGCATACAGATGCTGAGCTCTGGTGCGGCTGGTGGTGTACTGCTCCCCTCTGTCTCCGAAGTCCCAGGTGTACACGGTCCCAGGCAGTGGGACCTCAGCGGTAAATTCAACCATCTCATGGAGGCTGTAGTACGGGCGAGCGGAGAAGGACAGGCGCACCTGGGGGGAGGAGAGCAGTGGAAGCCCAGACCCAAAAACACGGGCTGGGAGCTTGGGTCCCTTTCCCCAGCTTCCAGCGTGCTGTTGGAAGAGGTCCTTTCTGTGCCTCTCACCCCCAGAGCCCCTCAGCTCCCCACCAGCCGTTAAAGAGCTCTTCTTCTCCACCCCCTCACCTCGTCTTCCAGGCTGGTAGGAAACCCCCTGCATCCCTCCCACACGACCAAAGCTCCCTCCATCCACTCTTCCTTTAGTATTCCCAGACTACGTTGAACGGTCACAAACTGCTGGAAGACCATTTTAAACTGGACAGAAGGAAAAACTTTACCGTCCGAATCTCCAGAGCCTGGAATAAACTCCCCCCAGAAGTGGTGCAAGCATCTACTCTGGAGACGTTGAAGAAATGCCTGGATGCTCACTTTGCTGGGCCGATCGGACCCCAGCTGACTTCCTGCTCTTTGGGCAGGGGGCCGGACCCAATGATCTCACAAGGTCCCTTCCAGCCCTAAAATCTATAAACTCATATCCAGGGGGAACAGGGGCCAGCTGAGATCCTTTCCCAACCCTGAGACCAGCCCTGACTAGCTATGGAAGAGCAGTGGTCCACCTCCCCTTCTCCACAAGCTGCGATGACCCCTGGTGCAGTTACCTGGACAGGATACACAGGGTGGATGATGGTTTTATTGCAGACCTGGCTTTGGATTTCATTGGAACACACTTTCCTGCAGCCTGTGGCCACTTCCCCACTCAGCGACCCGCACAGGCAGCGGTCTGCTCCGTCCAGGCTGTAATGCGTGTGCTCCTCTTGGTAACAGAGCACGTGGCAGGAGGCGCGGGTGTGGTGACCGAGGTGAAGGGAGGAGTATTGCAGGACTGTGCCTTTCGTTCTTTCAGCGTCCTGCACACATGAGATGAAATCAGCCGCTGAAAGGGAAGTGGAAGGAGATGAGTTTTCGGCTGGGCTATCCATGTGAACTGTGTGGGAACTGCAATGCAGCAATGGGCTTTTTAGACCATGCCAAGATGTTACAGACCCAAAGCAAACGTGGCATGGGGGCACGGCCCAGAACAGGAAGCAGAGCGAATGGCACCGGCCTGGCTGGGTGTCTGGACCGGACTCTCCATGGGCTGGCACCTTGTGTCACCTACACAAAGCCCAGGGGTGCTGCGCACTCGGGGAATTCACAGGAGGTGGCACGTTCTGCCCTCCTCCATGCAAGGCTGCAAGATTGGCAAGGGGTGCCGGGAGGGGTGAGCTAGGCCTGCTACCTATGGGATGTCTTCCTTTGGAAACCCCAGATGGGCCCTTTCCAAATCTCCACCCTTGCAGAGCTGACCTCCAGATCAAGGCTTGAACCCGGCAGCCCAAGGCCATCTCTGCTCCAAACCCACATTCTCACTCCTTTTCAGCTTCCCCTAGTTTTTATTGGGGTTAAAATGCCTCGTGCTTTGTTTCAGTCCAAAGGTGGTCACTGAAAAATAAAAAGTTCAGCAAAATCTGGCACGTAGACCTGTGGTTTATATCAAACTAGCTGTGGACAGAGTGTGCAGGGAAGAGCAGGGCTTTTGCATGGTCCAGGAGGTTAATTCAGCTCTTTGAAGTGCTCTCTGACTGCACAGGACTTTGGCATTGTGGATGTCCTCATTCCCTCTGTGTCTCAGCACACTTTTTTCTTTAATCATATTGAAGACATTTGCCTGCCCAGAGTACCAGAGGAGAAACGCTGCCTCCACTGAACTCCAGGGTAAAGATCCTCCTGATTTCAGAGAAGACAGTATTTTTCCTTTCCCGACTAATACCACCTCTCGCAAGCCACGCTCTGCAGCCTGAATTTGCTTCCAGACATCTAAAGCTCTCCTTGCTGACTGAAGCCCCTGAATACCTAGGAGACCTGGAGTAACAGGCTTCAGGGCCACCTGATTTGCTTTCAGTCATGAAACCCTTTTCCTCACGTGACTTTACTCTAGTCACTTAGTTTCTCTGCTCAATCCAGAGCAGGGCAGGCTGAGTCTATCCAACCTCCCCTCTTTAATTTTTGCCACTCATTCAGCTCTGCCGGCCTCATTCAGCTCCCTTGTTCACCGGGTGATACCCAAGTGAGCATCTCTTGCCTGCATCACTCCACCAGGAAGGCCATTCCCTACAGTGTTTTGCAGTGAGATTTTGCTTTGAGCCGGAGTCTGCACATCCAGGCTTGGATCTGGTGGAAGTGTAATCCTTGGGGAGGACTTGGTCCAAACAAGGGGGCAGGGGAAGGAATCAGCAATCCCTAGAGGTGGACAGAGGAAGACCAGAGAGGCTGTACTCAAAATGTCTCGGGTCAAGCAAGGCTGTCCCGGGATACAAAGGCGGTTGGAGGCTGGCAGCTCCCCTCGCAGCCCTGAGCACGGAAAGGGAGAATCAAAACACGCGGTGCTTGGAAGACGAGTTCCTCCACCTCCCCCACATGCCCGGGATGCTCCAGCACGCGGACCGGGGCGCCCAGGTCAGTCGCCCCAGGGAGGAGTCACATGCCTGGAATTCCTTCACCCCTCCAAGACCTTCCCCAGCTCTGACTCTGCCCCGGTCCAGAGAGAGGGCTGCTCACCGCAGGCCAGAGCCGAGAGGTCGGCACTCAGGAGCCGGCTGGTGGAAAAAGTCGCTGGCTGGAAGCACTGGAGCAGCTCCGCATCACCCACCAGCTCCCTCCTCTCTCGCACCCAGCCCGCGAGCCAGCGCAGGGAGCAGTTGCACGCAAAGCTGTTGGACCCGAGTTTGCTGTGGAGGGGGAGAGAAGGGCAGTCGGGTACCTCCAGACCTGGCGCTGGTGCAGACAGGTCTGCCCCCCCAAGCAGAGTGGGGGAAAGAGAAACTTGTGATACCAAACCGTGGGAGAGGGGCAAAGGGGCTCAGAGAGAGATGAGGACTAAAGGGGCGGAGGGACAAATCCAACCACGGCAGGGAGGCAGGCGGAGGATATAACGCAAGGGGTTGTCACCGTACAGGGTCTGCAGTCTGCCCAGCAGGCGAAAGGCTCCTTCCTCTATGGTGCGGATGCGGTTGGCGCTCAGATCCCTGGAAGGCAGAGACCCGTGAGAGGGGCAGAGGACGCAGCTCGGCCACAGGCTCACCCCAAGTGACAAGGCAGGCATGGCAATGCAGAAGCCCTGTGAAGCTGGACCTAGGCCCCCAGATTTATTAGGGCTTCTTTATTGCCAGCCATGGAGGCCAGCAGTACTGGCTCACCGGGCTAGCGAGCCTGGGGGCCAGCAGCACGGACAGAGCGAAGGGGAGTCAACCCTGCTGCCTTTTTTCCTTGCCATCGAGACCCGGCTGTGAAAGGGGCGATGTTCGCTGGGTGGGGAGGGCCGTGGGACCCGGCTAGGGGGTGTTACTTACAGCAGCCGCAGGTTGGGGTAGGCAGCTAGCTCCTCGGCATGGATCCTGCTCAGGTAGTTGCGAGACAGGTCCCTGCATTGAGAGCAAAGAGGTTATTTCCAACGAGCAGAGAAGAGCCCTACAGTCAACCAGCCCCTGCTTGGAGCTGAGCGACATCCCAAGCCATGGACACCGTACCCAAGAGGCAGCGTAGCCTCATAGATTCAGCACCAAATAGGGAGCTGAGGGATGGGGATGGCTAGGTACGAGCCTGGCCAATTGTAAAGAGATGCTGTTTGCAAAGTTTGGTTTCAGCTGGTAAAGCCCAGGGCTTTGAGAGACTTTGGGTCTAGAAAGCTCTGATTGCAGGTGGTACAAAGGGAGTTTTAATGGGACACGCACCATAAGGGGGGAGGGAGACTGACTGGGGCAAAAATCAACCCAGCTGAGTGGAGAGCAGCCCTCTGAAGGGACAGCCTGCCTGCAGGGCTAAAGTAACCAAGGACGCTCCAAAGAGCAGGCTGCAAATTGACTGCAGGCAGGAGGGGGCAGAACCGCCTGATCCATTGTCCTGGGATACTGGCCTGGCTGCAGCAGTGACTAATGGGAATGAGGAGAGAAACACTGTCTTATGGGCTTCATCCCAGGGAGGTAAAGAGTCCTGGGAAGCCAACACCTCGGGGGTGCAGGGGTCTCAGGCCAGAGTGGTGCCACGGGGCTGTCTCCCATGACAGGGCCTCCTACGGTCTCATCCCTTCTCTAGGGCTGCCCCCCTGCCAGGTCCCGTGACCCAACAAACACTTTGTCCTTCTGTCTCACCTTTGCACTAGGACACTTGAATAAATGTGCACGTGTTCTGCTTGGAGCCAGGGAAATACTCAACGTGCAAGGAAACTGAGGCACAGGTATGTCTAGTGATTCGCCTAAGGCGAGGCAGGATTGGGTCAGGAAGAGAACCGAGGTCTTGCCGTTCTCTACTCTAAGAAGCACCATCTCCCTGATCTTACACAGTGTTTGCCTGTCATTAAATCACCTGCCACACACCAGAAAAGGGGAACTGTGTGAGCAGCTCCAAGACACAGGCCTCTTATTAACTGGGTCTCTGCTGTAAAGCTAAAAGGCCTGGGAAAACAATCGCACTGGCAACCACACTACAGAAACCACTACCCTTCTCTAGACCCTGGAGCAGCTCACCTTTTTCAAGGAGGCAGAGACCAGCGTTCAACCAGGTCCTCCTGCCCCTGCCAGCTGGTTTCCAAAGCACACTACAAAGGTGCATTAAGCCTTATATTGCTGTTTTACTGCAAGGGAAACTGAGGCACCAAAGGGTTGCAACTTTTCGTGCTCCCGTGGAGAGCCCGCAGGCCTTTCCCCTGCGTTCGGAGGCTGCAGCCTGCGCTTGGAGGAGGACGCATTCCTTGGCGAGCTCCCAGGACGTGCTGGACCCACCCGCGGGTTTCAGTAACATTCCAGCAAGCCGAGAGCCGGGCACTGCCCCCGCCTCATGCGGCCGGCACCGCAGAGCCCCTGGAAGCAGCCCTCTGCCTGGGCCGGCGAGCCTTCCCCAGCCAGACGCGCGATCGCGCAATGCGCAATGCCGCGCCTCCCCTGCGGGCCGGGCCGGGATGGGCTGGGACGGTACTCACAGGGCTGTAACTTTCCGGGACCAGGGCTGTCCTGAGGGTACCTGCACCAGCCCCGCTCGGGAGCAGTTCACCGCCGTGGAAGTGCAAGCGCAGTTCGCTGGGCACGGCGTGGCGTCTTCCCATGCTGGGGTATCTCGACTCCCTTGGTGGTGCCTGGCTTTGGTGGATGCAGACGTCCTCTCCCCATTTCCAAGACCCTCCACCCCTTTCTCTTCTGAGACCCGTGTTGCTAAACCTTCAGGGCCATCAGCTGAACCCCTGCCCTGCACGGAGCTGGAGTCTGCCCACAGCCCTCCCGCACCCCATTGCTTTGGTGGCACTGTCTTTGACCCCACTGTTTCTAGTTTTGCTGGTACGGCTACCCCCAATTTACGTGCCGAGCCTGTGCCAGGCCTGCAAAACAGCAGCACCCCGAAGAGGAGAGCAGGGGGACTGCAGACAGCCCCCAGGGCAGACAGATGCGTCTGTCTGGCCCAGGTAAGACAGAGAGCTCCCTTTCTCCATAGCCAGCCCTGAGGAGCAGTTAAAGCAAAGGTACTGGCTCTCCTTTTCCAAACAGGCCTGTTGTTGTCACAGCGCTGGCACCTGATAAACACGTCGCCCACCCACCCTCCTGCTTGCATTTACAACTCAAAAACTGCAGTGCCACGCTCAGAAGGAAAACTGGCAAAAAACAGAAGGGAACAGATTAATTGACTTGCATTTGAGGGGGGAACGAAAGAACAAGAACGAAGTCTCACAATTGCCTGAGGCGTTAGATGTGACAGAGAAGAGGAAAGCAGGACTGCTCAACCCATATGCAGCTTGAAGCCCACGAAGTTCAACTCCTTCGTTAGATATCTCAGTGACACTAGAGAGCAGCAAAGTTCATTAAAGGCCACCGAGGCATTATTTCTATTTGGAGAAAGCCCCAGTCCCCAGGCAGCGCTTAAGGCCCTCCCGTGCTAGATACTATACACAGGAGGTCCCTGTCACGGCAAGCTTAGGAGGCTCGAATAAGGCGAGCGGCTTGGGGAGGGCCAAGGGCCCCGCGAGAGGGGGTGATGACCATGAAAAGCTGCCGGTGCTACATGCTTTGTCCCTTGCCATCGTCAGCCCATGTGTAAATCTCGCTTCCCCCCTCTGCAAAGCACACGAGAATCGCCCACCAGCTCACCTCGCTTCCCCGCTGCAGGGACCGAGCAGAGCCAGCCTTGCAGGAGCTCTCCTCTTCCCCAGCCGCCTGCAGCAGGTGAGTGGGCGAAGCAGGAGGAGGAGCCCAGGCAAGGACCCAGAAGTGAGCTGCACCTCTCCAAACCACCTGGCTGGTGGCCGTCACACCGATTTACTTACTTTCCCCTCTACAAAGACCATAAAACCCCCAGGGATTTCCCAGTCACTCCTGTAAACCAGGGAGATTTTGCTTTGCTTCCTGAGTCCAGCTCCCCACATGCTCATAGTGAAAACCTCTCTTGCTTTCCAATGAGCCTTCGCCAGCCTGAGAAACCCTGGAGCCACCTCAGGTCCCTTCACTCTTCTCACTTTCCCTGCTTGTCCCAAGTCGTGGCAAGGCGCCGTAGGTCCAGCTCTCACTGGGCATTTGCTCTCTCCCCTCAACTGGAAAGAAATCCTCAAAGAGTTAAAAGCCCAACCTGGAGCCTTCTCATCACCTAGGGTCAGCAGCGCCGGCTGGTGGCTCCGGGGCCTGGACCTGGGAACAACTTGTGATTTCCCAAGGAGCTGTTGCTATTGTATCTTTTGTTTCCAGACTGGAGCTCAGCAGTGATTCAGTTCAGGGTCTGAGGCCAAGAGATTTCTAAACACAACTGCTGGCTGTTTCTCTCCTCCCCCTGCCGCCTCTCACGCACAGAGCGGGGGCCCCGGGACACTTGCACACGTTCCTTCCTTCTATCCACCAGCGCGGTTCCAGGAGAGATCTTCCCTCGTCCGGTTCATCTCTAGCAATCAAATAGTTCCCAAACGATGCATGGAGCAGAACAGGGCAGAGACTGGAAGGTTTGGCCCAAGGAAAGGAGGCTCGCCCTGTGTTTGGAAAGGCAGTCTGGTGGATCTAAAGTCTTGAGCAACATCAGCCTGTACTCGCTGGAATCTAAGTCACGTAACACGGGGTAGGGCTTGTATCATTTTACAAGGGGAGGTTACTGTTCTACATACTAGGTTTAAACTAGCTTCCTTGTAAGCTTCTCCCCACCCTGCTCCTGGGACTTCTGATTCAGGGACTCTCCTTCGCTGGAGAGGCTAGAGACGCTTGTGTCTGGGATCATACAGAAATAGCATAGCCCACACTTGAGTAGGGGCCTGGACTAGATGACCCATCAGGTTTCTTCCAACCCTATGATTCAGTGGATAGCCCCAGGGCTCCTGCACCGTTTCCCCTACCAGATCATTCCTTAGCAAGAACATCAGCTCATCTCAAAGGATGTTCATCGTTCATGGCAGCAGGAGCACCCACTTGAGAGCCTTTGAGGACCCAGGAGTCAGTGTCAGGGGACAAATCCAGCCCCAAAAGACCCAGCCCCAAAGGCAAGCAGGGGTTTCATAGATTTCATAGACATTTGGGCTGGAAGGGGCCTTGGAAGATCATCCAGTCCAGCCCCCCACCCAAAGGTAGGAAGTCAGCTGGGGTCATAGTTTCATAGTTTCTAGGGTCAGAAGGGACCTGAGCAGATCATCTAGTCCGACCCCCTGCCATGGCAGGGAAAAGTACCAGGGTCAAATGACCCCAGCAAGATGTACATCTAACCTCCTCTTAAAGCCCCCCAGGGTAGGAGCCTGCACCACTTCTCTTGGAAGCTGGTTCCAGACCCTAGCCGCCCTGACCGTGAAGTCGCGCCTCCTGATATCTAACCTAAACCTACCCTCTGCCAGCTTGTGACCGTTATTCCTGGTCACTCCTGGCAGTGCTCGGGGGAACAGGGACTCCCCCAGTGCCTGCTGGTCCCCTCTGACTAGTTTGTAACAGGCCACTAGATCCCCCCTCAGCCTTCTCTTCTGGAGGCTGAACAGGTTCAGGTCCCGCAGCCTGTCCTCATAGGGCCTGCCCTGTTGTCCCCTGATCATACGAGTGGCCTCCTCCGGACCCTCTCCATGCCGCCGACATCCCTCTTGAAGTGCGGCGCCCAGACCTGGACGCAGTACTCCCGCTGCGGCCTGACCAGTGCCGCATAGAGGGGGAGGATCACCTCCCTGGACCTGCTTGAGATGCATCTGTGGATGCATGCCAAGGTGCGGTTGGCCTTCCTGACTGCCTCCCCACACTGCCGGCCCATGTTCATCTTGGAGTCAATGATGACTCCAAGATCCTTTTCTGCCTCTGCCCTGACGAGAAGGGAGTTCCCCAGCCTGTAGGTACGGTGCCGGTTCTTCCTCCCTAGGTGCAGCACCTTGCACTTGTCAGTGTTGAATCCCATCCTATTCCATCCACCCCTGTAACCTGTCTAGGTCTGATTGTAGCCTATTCCTTCCTTCTAGCCCCTGTCCCGTAATGGGCAGGGGTGTCCCATGAGACTTGAGAAAGCCCGATGCAAAGTACCCATTTAGCAAGTTGGCTTTTTCCTGGGCTTCAGTTGTCAGTTCTCCCTTTTGGTTTAGCAGGGGTCCAAATGTTGCCCTTGCTTTTCATTCAGCTCCCCACATATCTAAAAAAGGACTTTTTATTGTCCTTGATATTTGTAGCTAGTTGGAGTTCCATCGCAGCCTTGGTTTTCCTGGTTTGCTCCCTGCAGGTCCGGACCAGTGCAGAGTATTCCTCCTTGGAGGTGGATCCCATCCTCCATCCTTTGTAGGTCTGTCTTTTTAGACATTGGAGGACTGCTAGTTCCCTGGAAAGCCAGGGGGGCTGCTGTGCCCTCTTGCTGCCTTTCCTCCAAGATGAAATAGCCTTAGCTTGTGCATCTAGGTTCGCTCCCTTGAGGAGCGACCACTTGTCCTGGACTCCCCTCCTCTTTGGATTGTGGTCCCTTAGGGCCTCACTGACGAGTCTCCTGAGAGTGTCGAAGTCAGCCCTCCTGAAGTCAAGGACCTCTGTACTGATGACTGACTTGCCAGCTTTTCGGCGGATGGTGAAGGCAATCAGCTCGTGGTCGCTGTCATCCAGCTTCCCTTCAATTGTTAGGTCGCTGATTAGGTTGTCCCTGGTTGCCAGTACCAGGTCAAGCAGCGCTTTGCCTCTTGTTGGCCTGTAGACTTCTTGAGGTAGATAGAGGTCATCCATGCACACAAGGAAGCTTTGCAACTGCAGAGCGCTCTTCCCACGAGATGTTCTGGCAGCTGAAGTCCCCCATGACAACCACGGTCCTGGAGCATGCGGCCTCAGCCAATTCCCTGGCGAACTCCTGGTCAATCTCTTGACCCTGGGTGTGGGGTCTGTAGTAGACCCCCACCATTGCATCTCCTGTGCCATGTTCCCCACGGATTTTAACCCAGAGGGTCTCTAGTCATCCACCCTGGGTGCCGATGTTGGCTTGTAGGGATGCATAGCTTTTCTTGACATGGAGAGCTACACTCCCACCCCTTTTGTCCACTCAGTCCCTCCTGTACAGGGTATAGCCATCTATACCCATGGTCCAGTCATGGGTGGAGTCCTACCAGGTCTCCATTATCCCTTTGATATAATTATTTGTGCTGAGCAGGAGGACAAGTTCCTCCTGTTTATTCCCCAAGCTCCTGGCAAGTGTCCCCTTGGGGGCTCTTGCCTTGCCCACAGATTGTGCCAGGGCTGGGGCAGGGGTGGGCTCCCTTAAGTGCTTTGGCCTGCTGGCTTTGCAAGGGTTGCTCAGCAGGCCAGCAGTGGCAGTAGTCCCCCCATTCCCTGGTGGACTAAGTTTAAACCCCAGTGGAGCAGGTCAGCCAGTCTGGCTGAGAAGAGCCTCCTCCCCAGGGGAGAGAGGTGGAGGCCGTCCCTTCCCAGCAGCTCGCCGCCTCTCTCACCAAAGAGCGGGCTGTGGTCACGGAAGCCAAAGCCTTCCCAATGACACCAGCACCGCAGTCTTTGGTTCACTACATGGATCCTCCTCTCCCTCCTCAGCCCACAGCCCGAAACTGGGAGGATCAAGGACAACACTACCTGGGCCCCCAGACCCTTCATCCCTGCTCCCAAATCCCTGTAGCGCCTCACGACCTGGCTGGGAGCGCTCCGAGCCGTGTCATTGGCGCCCACATGAATAAGGAGCATGGGATAGCGGTCTGTGGGCTGGAGGAGCTTAGGGATCTTCTCCACAACTTCTCGGATGCGGGCCCCCAGGAAGCAGCAAACTTCCTGGGCCGAGGGGTTGAGGCAGCAGATAGCCCCCTCCAACCCCCTCAGGATGGAGACTCCCATGACAAACTTTGCTTTTTGTCTTGGGGAGAGCGGGGGCGGTAGCTGCAGTTAAGTCTGTGTTGCCTGCGGGAGCTGGCAACTCCGCAGGCTCTGCTGGGGTGCAAGAGGTTCGTACCTGATGCAAAGCTCCAGCGGGCCAGGGGCCTTGGTGCAGCGGGCCTTGGGGCCCTTGACCACCCTGGTCCAACCCCTGGGCTGGACAGAATGGGAGGTCCCCGAGTCCTCCCTTGTCCTGGAGGGAGACTGTGGTCTACCCTCCGTCTCCTGGGGGAGAAGGGCCTGGCAGTAGGAGTCGATGTCCTGCTCGCAGTCCCTGATGGCGCGCAGTCTCTGGACTGTGGCCTGGAGCTCCTCCAGCTGGCACACCAGAGACCCCAGTAGGGAGCAGACCCCGCAAGGGGAGATGGCCACGCCACAGAAGAGGATGAGATATGGCATTGTTTCTCCGAGGGGCTGAATGTACCTCTGCTCAGGCCATTACAATTTACTACCAGAATCAGAACTGGCTGAAGATTTGGTCCCAACCCATGTCATTCCAAATCCAGCCCCGTTTCAGATCAGTGAATCAGTCTCATTCCCAACTTCCATATTTCCATTGGTCATCCCAAGTTACCGAACAGTTCAGAGGCACAAATGTTATCTGGCCTATGAATGATTTGCAACCTATTGGATGATGCAAGTTGCTCATCAACTTGGTCAACTCTTGCCATAGTACCTCCCTGTCAGCATTTCAATCACTGGGACCATTTTGTTTCTTTAGGACTCAGCTACACATCAAGTCACAGCTGCCTAAACCAATGGCACAAGAAACTTTTGGGAAGGCCCTGTCCTGGTTTTCATGAGATTTTTAACAAAAAGATTTAAAAAATTTTTAACAGACTTTTCAAACCTCTTTTTACAAGAGCTCAGCAACATGCAGCATCAGGAGGAAGACCTGGGATGTTTTTGCAATGGCTACAACTGGATGCAGGGCCAGCATGGGATGGGGCCAAAGGACCTAGGGTTCTGCTCAGCTCACCTACCTGTTTCAGGTACTTGAATAGATCGTAGTGTATTTTGAATGCATTTGTTGCTGTAAAATCCCATGAGGCAGTCATCTCACCCAGTGTCTTCAGAGGTCATTCCTCAGAGATGCTAGTCATTAGACTACACCTTGACTTGGGATAGGGAACTGATCCATTGGATGCATCCACTGTCATTTAAGTTTTTCTAGCACTCCTATTTTAACTTCCTCACAGTTTGCTTCTTTTACCTTCATTATTTTTTTCCTATCCACCCAGATTTAAGCAGGCACATTTAAAAAACAAGTTCAGATCTTTTTTGGAAGATGAACTATACCTGCAATTCTTAGCCAAAAGTATTAAAGATGTTCATGAAGCATTGTCTTAAGATGGTCCAGCTGGCTCCAACTCTGCAATGGAATTAAAAAATTCCAAAGGAACAAAACAAGAGATTTTTAAAGGCACTTAGAAAAATCCTACTCAGTTACTATGCACATCTTTAGACACCCAAATACCTTTACAAATGTTGTGAAGGTCTCTAACACCTCCAACCCACAGTTGTCTACTTCTCGTCACTTCCTAATTATGCATTATCAGCGTTTAAGGCAGGGGTGGGCAAAATGTGGCTTGCGGGCCAGATGCGGCCCGCCAGGCCATTATATCTGGCTTGTGGGGCCCCTAAAAAATTTAGAAAATAAATAGTTATCTGCCCCAGCTGCCTGTCATGCGGCCCTTGATGGCTTGCCAAAACTCAGTAAGCGGCCCTCCACCCAAAATAATTGTCCGCCCCTGGTTCAAGGTCAAGACTTTATCCCAGCTACAAAGCCTTAAATTAAAAACTGTTATAGTGGAAAATATAAATTTCAAGAAAATCCCATGTAACATACCAACACCACTTCTGACAATGCACCCTTAGACGTACACATGCATTGTAATACGTTTTTCATCACAAGCTCACAAATGGGTATTGTCAGCACTTTTCCCCAGTTCCACGGGCTTCTGATGGCTAAACTTCATCTTGCGAGCATGTGTCTAAGAAAGGGGTCTCAAAAGGATCAGAACGAGAAGGGATAAGAGCTTTCTAGCTAATAAAGACTCTTTCTAAGCCAAAATACAAGGCAATCTGATATACTTGATAGATTGAAGCCTGGCTTGAAAAAAAGAGTCAGGAAATTCTCAGTTAAGTTCTCACCTCTAGCATCGCTATAGTCTTCCTTGTTTATTGGGCATAAATTCTTATTCCTAAATCAAGCATTAAAGGAGGTTTGGGCACATGGGAAATATCACACCAGCTCCATCCTGTGAAATTCCACCGATGCCTTGAAAAAGGTCAGGCTGCGAATCTGGGCAGATGCAGCGGCCCAGTTAAATGGACACCATTAATTGCATGCAGATTCTCCCTCATTGGAAGTTAAAGTGCAGGGTTGAAAACTACTGGTTTGGGGCATTTAGGCAAGGCCAATGCTTCCCTGAACAGGGGTGGGGAGAGGGGTAGACATGGGTGGTGAACTAGGTGACCACCCAAGGTCCTTTCCAGCCCTGTTTTCAATGAGTTTGCGGTTCATTGACCAGAAAGAGATGGGGTTACCCACAACCCATCTATCAGCTGATATCTTGGAGCTCAGCTGAACGAAGTGGATGAGGTCTTGTTCCACAGGTGTCCACATAGGCAGGAGAGAAATCATCACAGAGACTGTCCCCTGAAGAGTTACAGAAATAGCTCTACTGGGGTATCGAACACCGTAGGCTGTGGCTATCCAGGGGTCTGGGTTTCTTCTGCACTGTGCTTAACCAAGCCTTTCAGCTGTGTGCACACTCAAGATAAGGGCTTATCTGTATGACCCACTTAAGCTGCTCGGTTTTGTGAACGCTTATAGTGCCACAAAAGACAACGCTTTGGCCAAAGGCCATGCCACAAGGTGGCAGCCACAGAGCAACTCGGGCTGCAGCCGGGCTCAGCAAACAAGACGACTCGGCTGGGCGCCTTCCCCTGCAAAACCACTTCCTCCCACACAGGCCTCTCGGGGATGTCCTGCTGTTTATGAACTCCGTCACCATCATCACCCAGGAGCTGGTGCATGGAGAACAAGGCCTGATGGAGACATGATGCTAATGCATCTTTAGTAGCAATCATTACCCGGCTGGCAGGGGCCTGCACTTGGATCAAAGCCTCTGCATAATAGCTCAATGACAGGGAGGCACTTTCTGGCCAATTAGAGGGCTCTCTCTGTGGGAGCATTGCGGTGTGTTGCATACTTCAGTGCTTTACCCCAAACTCACACCCTACTACAGTTGCTTGTTTTACCCACCAGCTACAGCTTCACCCAGCTTGACTCTTTCCTCCATGGAGTGATCCTTATTTATGCAGTCAAGCAACCCCTCTCCCCCGTTTCACGTTTCGCCAGGTAACCTCCCACCAGGGCAGAACCCGAGTGTTTTAGGAAAAGCAGAGACGTCAACCATGAGCCCAAGGAAAAGTTTCATTAGCTAGTAGCAGGAGTAAGTTCTGTCCTAAAGGACTTCCGACACTGTCAGGCTCGAGTTTACTCACCCTTCCTGCATCTCGGCATCCCCACTTCGCCATTTCAACTTTCTTCTGACTAAGGGTCGGTGCCACTGATCTACAAGCTCAAGACAGGGCCTCATCTCTCCCCATGAGGAGTGGGAACAAAATGGCCAAATGCTTAGAAATTTGCTTAAGTGCTCACAATATCAGCCTATAAGCATCATCTGCTGCTGAAGCTGGTCCACTCATCACCCCGCTGCCTGCTAGTGTGCACCCTGCCTACCTGGTGCTGCCACGTCTGCCAGCAGAGATTAGATGTGCAGGTTTCCCTTGCCGTTTGGGTCAGCTTCTGGACTCGGGCATCTCTTCTCCATGGCTCCTGACGCCTCACTTACCTGCCTACGCCACTGTAGACCTGATGCTGAGAAAGTCCACGCACCCTAATCATCATGTCCAAGGTCCCTCCAATATCCTTCCCCAACGGCCTCTATGGTGTGGAAGTCAAGGAGAGCACCCTTGAGCCCTCACCCATCTCCACAGCATCTACTTACAAGCGATCACTTGTTTTGCTGCTTTGAGGGGCTCCGATAGCCCAGTCTGTGGTCACTGGCCTGATGCTTAGGGCTTGTGAACAAGCTTGTGAAATCTCACTGCTCCAGGGCAGCTGGCTTATTTTCCCCTCGAGGGCTCAGTAGGTGCTGCCCTCTAATCAGGTTACTTAACGCTGAGATAAGAGTCGTTGGACCTTGCCGTAACTGCTTCCTGAAAATCCTTTACAGCTATGGCCATAGCAGATTACAGTTGATAGACACTGCCTCACCCAACCTCTTCCCATCCCCCTCAGCAGCAGGGATTAGACCATGATAATCTATAAACATGAACCCTAAAGGAGCAAATTTATCCATCTCTCCACCTCCGTGCCCCCCCGCCCCTCCATAGGCTCTAGACATAGGCTAATCGCAGCAGCGTTGCCGTAGCGTGCATCACAGCTTTTGCAAGAATGCCACCCCCCACCCAATTAAAGAAATTTCTTTTGCAAAACTCTTGTTGGTCTAATAAAAGATATCACCTCTACCATGAGCCCAGATTGCTTTTACCCGCCCCCCCCAATAAATTCAACTTTCTGATGCACTGGACACAGGGTGTAGAATTAGCCTTTGACACAGAACCTGCCAAGGGTCAGCTATTCCTCCCCCGAATGTAGTGGCCACCACGTAAGAGCCAATTTATCTCCAAGAGACAAACTGTCAGGAGTAAACAATGGATTTGCCAAAAAACCTGCAGTTCTAGGGGAACAAGCTCTCCTCAAATTCACATTACACTGGATGGTTTGGGCCAAACCCTGGAAGCACATTTCCAAGATGCTCAAACAGTTTTGAAAATGACCTGATAGTTCTCTCAAAGCAGGCCTAACAATTAAATCATCTGAAAATTAAATGGTGCATTTTTGTTTTGGGCCAACTCTTATGGCCCGATTAACCGGAACCTACTTTTTCCACGCGGCCATTGTACAAAGAAGTCACTGAGCGAGCGATGGAGCATTTCTGTTGTTTTCCATCTGCTGCACAGTCAGCGGTCTAGATGTGCAAACACCCTCAAGGCATTTTTGGACAAGCGTTTCCTTCCCTGCCTCAGTGCTGTGCTGCACTGGGCCAAGTTACCTGCAAGTCTGACTTCACCCTTGTGTCAAGAGATGGGGACACCACAGCAGGCAAGGCCACACTGAAGAGCTTTAGCCTGTTGCGAAGAAAGAACAGCCTCCCTCCATAAAACTAGGTGAGGCGGTCCTAGATATCTAAGAATACACTGCATCACTACCTGAGCCAGCACTGGAGATCTGCCCAGATTTCCTTTACAACATGCTAATACCGTGATAAGAGCATGTCAGGACATTGATACGTGGCCATTTCAGGCCCTCCTCCCAGATCCTATTAGACGCATGCAGCCGGTGACAGTTATAGTCACAGGGCTCTATCTATAGTGAAAGAAGAGCCCTATAGAAGAGAGGATTGCTTGGAGCATCCAGGCTCCAGCGTTAGAAGGATTTAGCCTGAAAACAAATGCGAAGTCAGAAGGGTTTATTCCAGTAAACAGAATTTCTCTTGAGTTTGAAAGTACAACACCCGATCGCAAACATGGAAATAAAACTTCTGCAAGAAATAATTTCCTCAAAAATACATTTAAAAAAAAAAAAAATGGTGATTGGAAACATGTCATAAAAGAAACAGTCCATTCAGGAACCTTTAAATTAAGCACTCTAGCAGTTCCTTCCTCAGGAGTAACTGAACATCAGTTGTGACAATTGGTCCAAACGCCACCCACCCTTCCTCCCCAGGCGGAAGTGAACCCTGCGGGTTGTAACATGGGAAGAAAAAGTTCCCCCTTTCCCTCTTGTTCTGAGGTCTCGGCTACCCTGGAGAACAGAAGTTTTGGAGGGGAAGCTGGCTCACGGTTTGCATGGGACAAAAGGTTCCAGGACGGCCGAGTTGTATTCAGGACACGTTGTTTTACTGAGGTCGCTCTTGGCAGACTAAGCCAGTTCAGCTGCAATGCCCTCTTGGGCAGCCCCCCCAAACCAGAGGACTTTGGGGAAGGGCAGGGGGAGGTGGACCACTGTGGATGCAAGTCTCAGGTCAGAGGTCAAAAAGGTCGGTTCTCGGAAAGAATGTGGTTTGTTCTTGGCCACGCTGGAGTCGGAGATGTTAAAACGATGCTAAAAGCCTAGGGCTGAAACATTCAGAACTAAAACTAATGATTTTGGGGGCTCAGCTTGAGATACTGAAGAAAGCCAGGCCTGGTCTTGAAGGAGCTTCTGAGCATCAAATCAGGTTCCCTTGAGGAGTCTCAAGCTGGGGCCCCAAAATCGTGAATCCCTCCCGATTGTTTTAGCCTACGCTTTCTACACAGCTTCCAGCAAAAAGCTTGTGAGATGGAGAGTGAAAGGCAGAGGCCCGTTACAAATGTGCAGGGTTTATTTCAGGCCCACGGAGTAGCTCAGTTCTTACCACGCGGGTGAACGCCGCTCTATTTATAGTATAAAAACAGCTTGCCATTCTCTGAACATTAACACTACACCGCAACACGCAACAGCCACTGAGCCTTTTTTTTTTCCCTTCAGAAAACAGTAAAGTGAAAGAGAATCATGTGTCCCAACTGAGGAAGGGCCGGGAGGACTCTGCTCCCTAGGGAAACGGGAGATCGAGGGGAAAGCAGGATGCTGGTGGAGATTCGGTCAGATCCGGGAGAGTCTGGCATGGCCCCTGTTTCGCCTCCCTTTCCAGGGAAGTCTTCAGAGGTTGCTGAACAGTTCATTTTTCTTGCTCCAGTCCATCTGAGGTGCCCTCTTGCTGGTACGTTTCTGGTGCGCCCGCTCCTTGGCCACCGCCAGGGGTATGTTGAGGTCCAAGGGGAGATCAGATGTGGAGTTTCGCTTCTCCTTCTCCTCAGAGTTAGGCTGGAAAGGTGACAGTGGGGCAACATAAGCTGTCATAGTCCACCCTGACCCTTTCCTCTCACCCCCCTGATCGGGCTGGTGGTCCTCCCCTTGCATATGGCATATTCCATTTAGTTTCCACCCTTCTCCAGTCTATCGCATCCCACCACCTCCAAATCATCTGGCTTGTACTCCACGATTGGTCTCAAAAACCTAGGAAGGAGGAGAGGAGGGGGCGATTTCTTGAGGTGTTGGTCTCATGAACCCCATGACAGGGACCCGACCCTAGCCCCTCATGCACTCCGACTACTTTTATTCCAGAGAAGGCGAGCAGACCGGGGGTGCTCCTTGGACAGTGGGAAGAGCACTCCCTACCAAGTTTGCTTGGGTTAGGGGCTTAAATGTGAACCCTCTCCACCCTCCGTGGGAGAGCTGTCCCGCAGCTCCCAGCCCACATCCCCACCAAACGGGCCCCCTACCTGCTGCACCTCATGGTGGGTTTCATTCAAAGTGGGAGATGCACAAGCTGGCTCAGGGCTAGGCAGACTTTCAGACACGGAGTTTGGCCGCTGCTCTCTGCTGTTCTCCTGAAAGACAGAGAAGCCCAGTGAGACCCTGGTGACCCCTCCACCCAGAGGAGATGACCACGCAGCTGACACTCCTGCGTTTTTCACCACCTCCTCCCACTCTTTCCATGACAGCCTGTCCCTACTTGGACAGTTCAACTGGCTCCTGCATGTTGGAAGAGCACTTGGAAGGGCAGGTGCGAGTTCATGACCATCCTGCATCTTCTGTTCCCCACTTAAAGGTCCAGTCCCTACAAATGCTGCTCTCTTGAGATACCCTGTACATGAAGGCCACGTAGGAGAGACTTGCCTCCTCCAGCAAGGGAAAACACATAACCAACGAGAACGTCGGTGGCTAGTAGACCCAAGTTAACGTGATGCAGAGAGGCAGGATGCAGGCAGATAGGTGTGCTGCCCAGGCCCTCATGGGCAAACTGGTTGGTAACTCTGTGTCCCCTCCTTCAAATGTCATCTGCAAAATCCCCTCAGCCACCCTCTTCCTTTAACACCTTGAGAGATTCACCTGTGTGGAGGGTCACAGCCCTCAGGATTTGGAGGGATGGGATGCCTCTTTTCAGAGCGGGTACCACACACCGCATTCCCCGAGGGACCAGAAGGACCAACAGCTGCTCAGCTCCTCTAGCCGGAGCCAGAAGGGAAGGCCAACTGTTGCATCCTGGAAAGATTAGCTTAAATGCTGGGGCTCTCATTAACAGCCCCTGCCCTCTAAGCATAGACTGGATCTTACCAACAGCTAGACCTCTTCTGCACCCCACCAGGGGGATTTGAGGGCACTTTGTTAGGGAGATGGACAGAATCACCATAAGACCATGGAAAGCAGAGAAAGGTGGATATTGGCTCCAACTCGCCCTTCTCTGTGGAGGGCCTGTAAAACGGGCAGCTGGGAAATCCTCTCTGAGCACATAATCCACTGAGACTGCAGACGAATAAGCATCTTGTGGACAGGCTGCGATGCTATCTAATCCTTTCCAGCCCCGGACGGACACCAGCTGTGCTGCTTCAGTCTGTGGCATTCGGGAGGCAAGAAAATGCCCTTCCTTTCTCCAGCCTTTCAAAGTCACTGGTCACACTACAGCTCCCAGCCTCACCCGGGGGAAGAACAGCATTTGAAATGTCCTGGGCTGGAGGCTTGTCTCTGGGACTGGTCCATACACATTTTCATACCAGACTCAGGGTGATACAGTTAAGGCAGGAATTACCTTGTTACACAGGTGTTTATACAGTGCTTGCTTATTTCTGTAAACGGGCACTAAGTTGGGCCAATATAACCACTTGGGCAGGACACCAAATCTCAGCTAAGTACAAGCACCACATGCAAACCAGGCCTCAGGCCTAAGGATTGGGTGAGATGGAGGGGAGGAGACGCAGGTTTTTTGTTCAAAGGGTGGGGAAGAGAGATGCAATAAGTGCCCTCTATTGCCTCACCTTATCTTTGTGGTTTTGCAGAGAATCCTTATCTCGCCACAAAAGGATCTCTGAGTCTTGTGCGCTCTCCCCCTTTCCAAGTTTCTACCCAGGCATGGAAATTGCTTGTCAAGCACAGAGCTGGGCAAGGACCCAAGCTTTCTGCAGGACCCTTTCAAGACCTGACCATTCCACATATAGGCTCAGCCACTCTCGTAGGGTGCCTGACTGGAAGAGGTGGTGCCCAGAGCAATTTGAGGGGGAGGTGTGCATGCACCTCAGTCTAAGGACAAAGCCCCAGGCTTTCCTCCTTCCCCTGACATGCGTTCAGCTTTCCTTGGAGGCTCTCGCCAGCAGCTGCCTCCCCTTCTGCACCACGTTGCATTGGGTTTTGTTTTTTCAAACCAGACTGGAAGTAACGAGGCCTTTGGAAGAGCTGCCTGGCTGCGGGGCTCCAGCTGCCCTGGGAAAGAATGGGCCATTCTGTTCTGCGGGATGGGGAGGAGCCGTGCAGCGAGCGACACGCCTGGGCCAGGGCTGGGGCTGGAGCCGTCCGCTCTCTTCTGCAAAGGGCAGCTCTGCCCTGGAACAGGAAGGCTCCAAAGCTAGTTAGCTTTGGACGGAAGGAGGAAGGAGGGGAGCGCGCTCATCCTGCACTGACAGCCATCAGCGAACTCAACGTCAGATGCCTGCTATGAAAACTTAAGACCTGGTGTGAGCTTTACCTTCTCTACTTCACCGTTGACAACCGGTTCTGGCAAGGGACCTAGGGATAAGACGGACACAGTTAGATGGTGCTGTGTAACCCTCTAACCAGCTGCCCTTATCCAGCTTTGTGACTGAAGCACCAGGACCCTGGCAGCATGATACAAGGGGAGCTGCCAGCCAGCTCTGTGCATGTAGCCTTCTCCTCCAGGACATTAAGCTGGGGGAAAGTTCGCCCTTCTCCACTTCCCCAGCTACACTTCTGCCTGGAAAAGCCCAAGCTTGGCTGGCACAGATGTGACGGTGCCTTCTAACCTGACCGGGAGGGCCAAGTCGCATGCTGCTACCCGTCCCCCACCACATTTCCCCACTTCTGGAGTGGAGCAAGTGATGCCACCGGAGCCACCGAATGCCAGCTCAGCAGCATGGCACTCTAGGCCTCATTCCCCAGACAGATCCCACAGGCTGTTCTTTATGCAGGGAATACGGCGCAGACCCCACTGTGATCAGGAGTCAGTCCCTGGCAGGGGGCGTGTGGAGGAAACCCAGCTCAGATTTATCACTAGACATTCCCAGCTCTCACATGGAGGGACTCGCCACTTGTGGGGGGTAGACAACCCACCCCATAAAGCGACCTGGGCCCCAATGTGTAGGGAGCTATCACAGAACGGGGGCAGACATATCCCCCTTGAGACAGAACTGCCTCAAATCAGGCCACTCGGCTCTTCCCACCTGGGGTTAACGAGTTGGCTCAAGCCTCCTGCAGTGTCCCCTCTCCCCTTTTCCTCTGGTCAACTGAGAAAGCCCCCAAAAGCCAGAATGCTAGGCAACAGAGGAGCCCACATATTGTTACCTCCACTCCGCCTGGCTGCCCCAGGGGCAGAATGCGCGTCCCCCCCCCCCCGCCAAGCGGCTTTTTCCTCCATCTCCTACCGCCCTGGAGAGCTCCCTTGCTTCAGTTTTGCTGCAGAAAGTGGCCCTCTCAGCAGAGGTAGTGGATTACACCCCCCAGCCTGGACAAGCCTCTGGTTGTTACCCTGGCATAGCTAGAGGAGGTGAAGCGACGGGTGTTAAGAGTTTCCCTTAGCTAGCTGCAGCGTGGTAAAAGCTATGAAGGGCAACCTGCCCTGGGATTTTACAGCAGCTCAGGAAATGCATGTCTATTACCCTGCAGCTGCAACTCACCTTTGCTAGGTATAAGAGAGAGTCACCAGCAGTGATGCTCAAACTAGGGGTTAGTGACTGGTTGCTGGACTGGGGCAGTTATAAGTGGAGCCCAATGTGTTGCCTCAGTCTTCCAAATACCCCAAATTAGCAGGAGGTAGAACTGCTCTGTGGCAACTGTTCCTGTGTCTGCAATGACCCCACGGTCAGTGAAAGCTAAACTGGGACAACTTAACCCTTAGCCAGGTTCAGGGCTAAGATGTGCTGCATAAGCTCTTGCTGTGGGAGAAGAGACAGGGACAGTTACTGCAGGGCCTCTAAGGTATGGGGAAGCCCTGTCCCGGCTGACTGCGGACACGCAAGCAAAAAGAACCACATGTCGGAGTCGCACAAAGTTCGGCCCAGCGTAAGCAAGGGCTGAGACCGAAACAAGTTGGGGAACTTGTGGCTTCAAGCACGTACTGATCTCATTCCTGTGCATGGAGGGTTGAAAGAAAATGGTCTCGAGCTGAAGTGAACATTGGCAAAGCCAAAGGCTCAGAGGTAGGGCACAGAAATTTGAGAAGACGGCTGTGGTAGGAAACCACATCCTTGTAGTCCCAGTGATACAAAGGTTGCACGCTCCATTTCAGAGTTAGTTAGCAAACCTGCGCTCCTGAGGGCAAGCAACCAGCCGCGAGGAGGTGATGGTGGGTGTACGACACACTCAGCCCTTTCACCTGTACCCTAATCGCTGTCCAGTCACGCATCCCCCTTTGTTAGACCCACTTCACAGGTGGGTGAACAGAGGTGAAGTGATTTGACCAAGGTCACAGAACAAGATGGTGTCAGAGCCTGCAAGAGGCGAGCAGCCCCAAGCCCTGCTCTGGTTCCTGGACATCAGGACCAATCAGAAACATGAAGAAGAGCAACAGGGAAGCTCACGAGAGCAAAACCAGTTAGAACATCTGTCTCGCGGTTACTTGGGGGAAGATCGAGAGGGCAGAGGCAGGGACTTTCCTGGCTCGTCCCTTTAAAGAGATCTCTATGGAATAGAAAGCACTGCTCCTACACCCTTCTTTACACTAGCCTGGCTGAGAAACACAAAGCTCCTTGAGCAAAGGCCGGGCTGAGGGTCTGAGCCAGGCGGCGTGATTCAGGTAAGCGTGTTCTCGGTGACTCCTGTGTTAGTACAGAACTGCACTCAGGAGCGGCCCAGTCTCCTGGGCAAGGAGGAGGAGGTTGCCAGGATTCATTAAGACTCTGGAGCTCCCTCTGCTCCTCCATAGGAGTCACATCAGCGTTACACAGAAGATGCCCAATTCTGCCCTTCCTCCCGCAGAAGGCAGACCTGCAGCAAGACACCTGCGCGGTGCAGGTTGGTTGCAGACCTACGTAGATCTGACCCCCGGCCACCTAGATTTCCACCTGGCTTGTTAGGCCTCTGCCAATCTCTACTTAGCAAACTGATCATTACCCTCTCCCAGAGCCACCCTACATTCGAGGCTCCCCTAAATTTCCACAGCTCAGCAGAGTAAAGCTGTTCCCTGCTTCTGTTATGGAGAGGACATGCACCATGGTTTAGTTTCTCATTGGACAAAAAAACCCTTCTTTGTTTAGGGCTCAGGGTTTTTCTCAAACCCAGATTGGAACCACAGCTGTTAGAGAAGGCCTAAACATTCAGCAGACCCTGCCACAACAAAGCCACATCCTGTGTCAGGGGTGGGGAAGGAGCTCAGATCATGAGCTCAGAGCAATCACTCAGGTGCTCAGCTAGAATTGCCTGCATTTGTCCGCACAATGCCTCTCTCCTCTGCAGGGGAAGCCCTGTCTTTAGGGCAATGAAGGGGCCTGGAATTGTCTACTGAGACCTCCTCCAGCCGCTGGACCACCAGCACTGCATTAATCCTTCCTACGTGATGTAGCCCCACTGGGCTTACACCCTGGCTGGGCCGTGTGGGTTTCTGAGCAGCTACAGGAAGTTGAGCTACCTTGATGCTTAAGCCACAGAGAAACAGCCTGGCTCAGAATACGACTCACGCAAGCACTATTTTGTCCGAGGGGGATCAGAAACCTTGCTAGATGCTGCAGCCCTGCTTTCATACAGGCTTCCTAGCTGTCATGTAACACTGGAACCAAGACCCGTGCATCATAGATGAACCAGGGAAGGGGAATGTAGGGAAAAAAAGCTCTGACCTTCAGCCTTCCCACCAGCAGGCCAAACCCTATCAAAGAAAGACAAGGGAAGAGCCAAGTCTGCCATAAACCTAGGGAGGGGAAAGCACGCCATGCAAAGCTCTTATATAACAAAGGGCAAGCCAGTGGAGCCATCTCTCCAGCCTGCACTTTGATCAGGAAGAGGGGGGCCCTCTGGAGTCATAAAACCTGTCAAACTTTAACCATTTCAGCCATAAAACTCCTACGATCTAGGACAGACGCCCACACGCATGCACGCTGAGGGCCCAGGGATCACCGAGCGTGGGGTAACCATGCCAACAGTCTTTCACAAGTGCCAGAAAGTTCCCCGCTGTTGTGCAAGATTACGCCAGCTGAGGTGGGCAGGCCTTTGGCATGCCAGCCAGCTTCCAGACTCGGATGGAGAAAGACTCTGCTTTGGCTCCGTGACTAGCAGCAAGCTAAATCTCCTCCCCACGAGGCTGAAGTCCTGGTGACTTCTCTTTCCAGTGCCAGCTTCCCACGGAGCCTGTAAGAGGAGCCGGCGTGTGAAAGCACCGCTTGGAAACTGGCTGCATGCTGTGGACCAGGAAAAGGGGGCATGGGGTGAGACAGAGACCCCCACCACAGCCGGTGCAGAGGAGACAGAGGTCACTTCTCAGTGGGACAGTTCTCTGCCCTCTTTCATTTTGGACAGGAAATTAAGTCACTTCCTCGCTAGGAAGCCTTCTGTTCCCAGCCGCCATCTCCTCACATTAAAGACCCACCAGCCGCTTCAGCAAGACTGAGATCTCGGTATCGCCGTTTCTGGCTTGTGTGGGAGGACATCCCACTTAAAATGCACCCCGTCTTAGTCCCCGCAGGCACGGCACCACAGCTGCTCCCCTCTTACCTGTCAGGTGCGCCTCCGAGGGAATGACTTTGCACTTCCTGAAGAACTCGTCTGTTAAGACATCCACCACCAAGAGCTTGGTCTCTTCTCCACCCGCTTTGATTGCCGACACCACGTCAGCGTGCTGCTTCCCTTCCATGCACACCCCATTCACCTGGTGGGACAAAGTTAGAGCAGAGCCCGTGAGAAGGAGAAATGCTGCAACAAGGCTGGCTGTGGGTTAACACAGATGCCAGCACCAGTCACATGGCAACGATTATCCTCGTCAGCTGTTACCCAGCCAGGGCAGGAGCCTGCAGGCTACCACAGGATCCCAAGAACATTATGTATGTTGTGAGAAACTCCCTCCAGTATTAGGCACTTTCACTTTTGCCTCCGTAAGAGTCTTGATTGTCCAGAAGTCCCGGACAGCCAGGCCCCTAGGCATTCATGTCACCCGTCCAGTCTGACAGGAGGACAGGATATCTCATCGTCTCTGAAAAGTCCCTCTTCACTCCCAAAGACCTGTTTCACCCAAATCCTTAGCCTGAGGAAGAGGAAATGCAGCCCTCAGAGCATGACCAATTATTGGCTTATAGGATCATAGGAAAGTTGGGCTGGAAAGGGGTCCATAAGATCATCTAGTCCAGCCCTCTGCTCAAGGAAGGATCAACCTGACTAAACCGTCCCAATCAAGTGTCTGTCTAACCTGCTCTTGAAAATTTCTTGGGCTGGGAATCCCACGCCTTCTCTACGTAGCCTGTTCCAAGTGCTTGATCAACCTCAAAGTCAGAAAGTTCTTCCTAATTTCCAACCTAAATTTCCTGTGCTGCTGTCTGAGGCCATTGCTCCCAGTCCCCCACAGCCACAGGGAATATCAGACAGCTAACCTTCAGGTGCGCATTACCCATGGATAAGTTGTCCCAAAAACATTCTGGACTTACAAAATGTGTTCCAGGGATACCCTGTACAACAACTCCTCAAGGAAGAGGAGCAGGTCGGGAAGAGCTGACCAAGCCATGCGATTCCAATTTGGGTTTTGGACACAGTTTGGGGCACCTCAGAGCCAGGTCTCTCCAACATCCTGGCAGATGGGGCTTGTCCTGAATGTGGAGCAAGCTCTCTTACACAATGTTATTCTTCACGTGTTCTCCGAATGCCCTAACGGAGAGCTACAGCGGTGTTGCAAGCATGCTATCAATGCAAGCCCTTGCCTGCTGCAAAGTCACTTCCACGTACATGCATCACTTCATTCACAGCTCAGTGCATCCCTTTTCTCACAAACATTTCCTGCTTTGCACAAGGATCTCACAAAAGCATCGAGTCAAAAGCTGGACCATCACCATCACTCGAGCTCAGAGCTGCACTCTCATTTCTGAATAGGAGACTGAACTCCTGCACTCAGCTGGCCCCAGCCCCATCCTGCCCAGCTGTGTTATGGCTGCAGCTGACCAGATATGCAGCTGAGGCTTGATTTAAGCCAGGAACACGTGCCTGAGATCTGAGCACAGAGACTTTACACAGATCCCATTCCTGCATCCTTCCAGCCTCCAGGCACTGAGGACCCCTGCGGCCAGACAAGCAACCAAGGTCAGATCTCCCTTAGGAAATGGTTTGCTAATTCAACGCTTGGTGACTAGTGCAACTGTATCAGCAAATCCCTCCCACTGATGAAGGTTACCTGTGGCAGGGAAACATTTATATCTGTATAGTTAATTTAATTTGCTAAAACAGGTAAAGAAAAAAATCAAATTTTATATCTATGCAACTTAAAGCTGCATTAGGGATTTTGCTGGCCTAGACGTAACACAACAATAAGTCACACCTCTAACTGATATTTCTACACTAGTAAGAGTTTCTACCATACATCTGCCCAAGCCAGTGCTTAGACTAAGCCTAGGAATCTCAGAGGAAGGGGTCCCCTGTGACCCCATGAGCCTCCCCTCCTACCAGCCTTGGCAATTTCCATCCAGTGGCTCAGCCCACGATCCTGCAGACTGGAAAGTTCACACTTGACTCCTTCCATCCACTGTTCCTCTGAAGCAGCGCAGAGTAGCAGTGGGGAGTACAGCTAACCTTTAACTCCCAGCTGCAGCCTTTCCACGTGCGGGGAACACTGGGTACTTAGCTGCTACGGCTTGGCAAAGGAGGGAAACAGGATTTGACAAGGTAGAAGCATGTGGCCTTTTAAAGGAACAAATGGTGTGACACGGCCTCGCAGGGCAGCAAGTCCAACAATGAGTGGTTAACCTGCGTTCCAGCTGAGCAGGCTCGGTCGCAATGAAGGGGTCAGCAAGGCTGGCGCGATTCAGGTGTCACCTGCTCCATTAGTGCCACCGTGGGATTCAGGCCCTCTGGGGAAGAACAGCGCTGAGGAATGCATGTCCAGGTGACGTGGCGTGGAAGTCAGCAGCGGGAAGGCTTTGCAGAACTTTCCAAGTTCAGGAGCAGGAATTAGGAGGTGGGGTAAGCCCCAGGAATGAATCAGGGTGGGTACATGGGGTGGGGGGGGACATCCTGGCACAGAACTGCAGATGCCCCCCGGAGTTCTCCAGAGCCGCAGCCTTTTGGAGATTAGGAAAGCAGGCAGCAAAAGCTCATTAAAATCAGATTTTCTTCAAGTGACTAGCACAGGATTGCACAGGCAATGCTGGCAGGACTGGAGGGCACGGCTCAGGGCACTGTGTGCAAACAGCTTGGGAGGCAGCTGCCACAAGGAAGCAGAATAGGAACGGAGGGGGGCAGGAGGACTCCTCCAGCCCCTTCTGGCACATGTCAGGGCCAGGCCTGCTTAAAGCCATGTTTTCAGAGTCAAACATAGCATGCCAGGCTGCCGCACCCTCTAACACAGTAACCAGCTCTGCACAGACTGTCCAGGACAGCTGCTCCTGTGTGGGATTGCAGGCAGGGTAATGGGCACAGGGAAGGCTAATTCACTTTGGACAGGCTCGTTAGCACTGCAGTGACAAAGCGCCTTGCCAGCACTGCTACTGGTTCAGAACGCAGCCCCCGCAGAGCGCCACAGCAGTTCAGGGCACTGCTGTCAGGCTGGTACATCGGCATCCCATCCTTGCCCTAGAAAACAGACTGAATGGGTCTCCCTGCAGATTCATCCTCTTGCAGGCAGGGCTGAAGGGCTCCAGGTTTATTACCTGACCCCGGGCACTGACACAGGAGAGAGTCAGTCCCTCAAAGACTTTGGCTATGGCAGTAGGACACATAAACCAGGGTCAGGACACAGGCCAGAGACCAGCCTAGTCTTTACATCCCACAGCAGTCTTTGAAGCCTTCTCCCCACAAACCCAGGAGTGCGGCAATGCAGTTCCTCTGGGGTCCCCTCCATTGCTGTTCAAGAGCTGAGCTTTCAGCACTGGCATGGGGCATCCTCACCACAGCCCAGCTACTGCATTTCCAGGCCTGGTGCATGTGGAGAGGGACAAGGGGACAGGGTGCATGGGAGACCAGTGCTCCAGAGCTTTCTGCCCAACCCATGGAGGCTGTTCCTAGACACCAAACTCTCATCTTGATGAAATACAATCTCTCTTCAGCTCACACTAAAGAGGATGAATTTCCCAGGTACATGAAGCATCTCCATTACAGATCTCCAGCCTCACGTTGTCTTTCAGAGACCACCCCCATCCCATCCTGTGACCCCCTTTCACATGTTCAACCATTCATCCTCTCTCCTAGTTGCCCCCCTCATCCAGAGCATACCTCAACAATGCGGTCTTGGGGGCAAAGTCCTGAGGCTTCAGCTGGGGAGTCCGGGTCCACAGCACGGATGTACTGGCCAGGCTTGTTTTTGTCGCTGTGGAGGTTGAACCCGTAGCCGTTGGAGCCCTTCTTCATCTGGCACAGACGAGGCCGCAGCTCTTTCTGCAGTGAAGGAGACAGAGTGTGAATGTTGTTGCTTGGCATCACTTAATTCGGCACCTCCTTGCACACCCCAAAGACCAGAGCCACCACCCTAAACACGGCCAGAGTCTGAGACCAACTCGACTCCAGATGAGGCAACAGAACAGCATGCCCCCTTCCCAGCTGGGACACCAATTAGGTATATAGCACTGGGGCAAGGCAGCTTGTCCATAAAACAGATCCAGCTAGTTAGAGATCAGTCTCACCCCCCACCCTAATGATTAAGCATTTAAAGGGACAAAGTGCAGGATACAGTGACACCTCCATGCTGCCCTTCTCCATCCCAGAGGGCTGATGATGCCTGTTTTGATATCCGAGTACTTTTCCCAAATTGCTTTGGAAGTAATTGCCACATGAGGGTGGAGAAGCCGGCACACCCGCCTGGCCTTGAAACCACAGGCAATTGCAGCTGCTGAAGCCAAACAGATTATAGGGCACCAGGGATTTCTTTGGAGGAACTTCCGGTAAATGCAGCACTCTCAGCTGTCAGGCCTGGCACCTCCCTGTCATGAGCAGGCATCACTTCAGCACTGCCCTTCACATGGTCAGAGTGAGCAGAAGGCTGGGTCACACAGAGGACTTCACTGTATCCAGGAGCTCCTGCACACACCACACTTGGAGGAGATCTCAGCCTCCCTATTTTGCACCTTCCCTTCGATACAGGCACCACCTCCTTGGGCCAATTCTTACCAGCAGTCAGTTGCTGAGTCTCAAAAGCAGCCTTAAAGGAGCACTGGCTGTGTTGCATGAAACCAAGGGACACAAATGTTCCAGTCTGCATTTAACAGTCACCTCTCCATGGACCTCTCCCACAGAAATGTGCTCTATTGAGTCAAGGAACATCTCCCCCGCCTTTTTTCCCCGCCCCCATCCTTCCTGTCCCACCAAGCTCCCATCATCCTGCATCCTCCTCCCACAAATCAACCAGGAGGAGGGGGCCATGTCAGAAGGGCACCTAGCAGTTCAAGCTCTTCACTTCACAGCCTTCCTCAAGCACTGCTGAGCAGCCGCGGGGAGCGTTCTCCAGGACACGGGGGCAGAAATGTCACAGGAGTTGGGGCCGAGGCCTTACTACCGCTTCCAGAACTAGATGCAAAGCATTTCCCCAATGTGGCTTCCCTTCAGCAAGCGATTGACACACACAGCCCAGTAGCCGGTTGCCCAATAAAGCTTGCTCAAGGAGGGTGGGAAGTGTGAGTTTAATGTTGTTTCTCTTGAGTATCTGGGAAGTGCCAAGATACTCCAGAGATGGGGCAGTGAAAACTGCACTGGTTTTCACCTGGCATCTCCTCTGACCAGCACAAATTGAATGGGCCCATAACATCCCATGGCATGGCACAGGTCCACCTGCCAGTCATCTCCAAAGCCCCAAAGCAAGACCTCAGACTTGGCTATCCCACGGGCACTAGAACGTCTGCTGAAGATGACACTTGATTTTCTAGTGTCCTTCCCCACACCCAGTGCCCTCCAGTTCCTTTCTATTGCAAACCAATAATCAGGTTGCAGGCTATAACAAGACTGAGGTGCCCGGTCTGACGGGTGTGTGGTTTGAAGCCAAGCCAGTGTTTATTGAAAGCAGTACTATATTTACAGTCAGCTCAGAGCAGGACATGGGTGGGGAAAGATGGAGTCATTCATACCCCACCAAACTGGGCCAGCCAATTACTCGTCCTGAAACCATCCACCAGTATTTCGGCAAGAAGCGAATAAATCACTTACATAACCAGATGTCATCAAATCTCCTCACATATTAGTTATGCTTAGCACCACCCCAGGGGAGATACCATGCTACAGATGGTAAAACATGTCCCAAGCCACCTTCTACCTTGCGCAGGGCAAGAGCCTAGACATGAACCAAGTGCTCCAGGTCGATGTCCTTGCCCTTTCTATCAGCTGAAAACCCTCACCCATTGCAACACTGGAAACCAGGCTGAACTATACTGCAATCAGCCTGAGTGTTAGGACATTCTCACAACACCGCAGGTTATTCTCTTGCATGCAGAAGTTCACCCCGCACACATCGATTGGGTGTTCAGAGATCACTCAAAGCCAAAGAGGCCGACAGAGCTTTGGTGCAGTCACTGAGTTAACTGATGGGCTCTGCCTAATACCAGACTGTGCAGCACAACTAACTCTTCCAACATCCTCCTAAAGGAGCAGCTCGCACCTCTGGGCCATTCTTGATTGCTATCATCAGGAAGTCACAATGATGTCTGAAGCAGAGTCTGACAGAGACGCACACTCAAGACCTCTTAAATCAGGGGTGGACAAAATACAGCCAGCGGGCCACATGGGGCCCACCAGGCAATTTCATCGGACCTGCAGGCAGGCACTCGCCAATTAATTGTCTCCGGTCCCTCCTGCGGCTGCCCCTGCTGAGCTCCACATGGGCCTGAGCCCTGCCCACTCCTGCCTGGGGCAAAGTGTTATGCTCCCATCCTTGTGCGCTGGAGGGCCCTGGCCAGCATGCAAAGCGGGGCTGCTGCTGCCTGGGGAATCTGGCCACCCTTGTTTTAAATACTTCCCCCCAAGATTATCAACGGTAACTCCTCATGGCCACTGACAACAAGAGAGTCACCAGTTATAATAGTTTGTGAGTGCGGTATATCACTGAATTATTGTAGCATCTCCCGGTAGCATGAAATGAGTTCACGCAATCACCAGGAACAGGCCTCGGGTGAAAGAGTGAGGGGGAACTAGACGTACCCTTCTCAACACACGCCTAAGAGACAATGCAAGTATTATGGGCCTTGATGCTCTGGTTCAACTCCCTTCAGCAAGTCCACGAATTTGAGAACAAAGTACCTAGGATTCAAGATTAGGGGATGGAGAGCGGTGGTGAAGGCAGACTCTGAAAATCAGCAGGTTGGTGGGGTAAGATGGGCTAGACTGATGATGCAAACACTGATGTAGATTTCTGTTGTCTTTAAAATCCTGCTCCTGTTGTGCAGCGCACTGTCCTTACGGTTCCAACAAATGCCTTTGTCTTAGGGATGCTGACTCAAGTGCTACCTTTGCCAGCGACTGCAAGCTCCCAAAGGGAAGATGTATAGGTGCTGAACCCAGGTGGATCTGCTGAGTAAGTCAAGTTGGTGCTCTAGCCCAGGACTCAGATGAAAGGAGTGACGACTGGCAGGGTCCCAGCTCTGAAGAAATACAGGCACAGGCACACGCCTGAGACCAGAGGGCGTGCCTTAGAGGTACGGAAGGAGTCGGCGTCATCCTCAGGTGGCATCCGCGTGCCCTTAGCGTCTGCGGAAACACCTTGGGCAAAGCCCTATTTAGATAGCGAAGTGATAACACAGCCTGCTCCCACTTGCACAGGCCGATACAATCAGAGGCTGCGGGCTGGTTCCCAGGTTTGCTCAGTGACTTCAGCATCATTCCCCGTCCCAAGCTGCTGTCACCTTCTGGACCAGAGTGTGACTAATTGCCTTGACCTAAATACCCATCATACTTTTGCATCTACTTAAGCAGCGATAGCAGTAATTGGCTTGCCTTGAGTTCCTTAGTACAGGCTTGGTCCTTTATCCCTTTAGTTCAGCTGCTCATTTATCCGAATAGGGATTCAGCAGTTTCAATCTTATTGAGGGACGTGTTCCCTACATCAACCATCACCTGGATGAGTGGTGTCACAATCCCAAAATACATCCTAGTACTCGCCAGGGCACTGGGGGCCGATTTCTTTTTATTCTCGAGACCCAGAAAAAAAATCAAGTAACCCTCAGACAGCTCCCAGCAGAAAGGACTGCCCCTGACAGCCGATCTGGGGATCCTGGGTGAAGGCTGGAAAGACGCCCATCTCCTTCAGCTCCCCTGCGGGAGGTGGAAACCGAGCTCTCCAGGGCAGCTGGCTGACACACTTGGGACAGCGACAGAAGAGCTGCAAAGCACCGACTCGGTCTACTAGGTGCAAGCAAAACCCACAGCCGCCTCAAGAGCGAACCAGAGCTGAGCAAGAGGTTGCATGCAGCAGCTCTCCTGCCCCAGCTTGTTGCCACAGTTTGCTCCACTCCGCGCAGGCTCCCGTCTCTCTCCTCCCCCTTCCCTCCACTTCTGCTGGCAAGTTACTGCACAGGAATAACTTCAAACAAAGCTTGGAGGCCGGGCTATTCCTTTCAACGGGAGAGCCCTGGAGCCAGAGCTCCGGCTTAGGGCTGGGAGGTGCGGGGGAGAGAGAGGACTTCACACAGGAACAGGCTCGACTACGTTCATTAAGCCTCATCCCCTGAAAGGCAGGCTTCCTCATTAACTCAGGCCTCACAAGAGGCCAGCCCAGCAGGGGACAGGGCTCAACGGTCCCTCTGAAGGGGACAAATTTACAAAGCGAGAAGCATTTGAGAATCTGTTACCAGCTGCAAAGTTCATTCCAGCTCCCTTCCGGCCAGGAAATTCATTCATCCCCCAGCCCAACCCGGCCTGGTCCCTGGACCATGGGACCCATTCATGGGTGCCAAGCTCGCCCCAGTCCCTCCCCAGCATCTTGCTCCCTTTGAGGAAGAACTTGTCCAATGCTCCTCTCAACCCCTGTCATTCAGCTTCAGAATAAAGAGAATTGGGGATTTCAGAGGCGAGACAGTGGGACACCCCCCGCTTCTTCCCTCCCTCTCTCCCACGCACAGGCACTAAACCAACCTCCGCCCTTACTTAAAGGCCAAAACACCACCTGGACCGCTCGGCCTCTGCAAGCTGACCGCTCTGAGAAAACCCAGCTTTCTCTCCCCTGGTCTGCAGGTGCTGGAGACATAAGGACAGCCTGCCACCATGTCCTTCTTGCCGGGGGAGTCCCCTGCACAGCCTTGGAGGTGGCACATTGGGGTAAGCTAGGAACCCATGATGCTAGGCAGGTGGGGGGGACCACAAACGAGCCCTAAATCTAAGCAGCCCTGGGGCAGGGTGACCATTAGACAATGCTGAGGTCCACCTGGAGACCAGCTTTCTGGGCATGCTGCCTCCAGATTCACGTGGAGCATACCCGAGTGCTGCTGCAGGCCGGCAAGCCCCAGCTGACAGAGCCGTGGAAACACCCAAACCCAGATGAGGCAGCTCTAGGTGAGAAGTTAGGCTGGAGTTTTTAGCTTTCCACACTCCTTGGTCTTGGGCCTTTTCATTCGAAGCAGCTGCCCTGTGCTATGCTCAGACATAGGGGTTTCTGGCTCTTCTCCTTCAAAATGAAAGGTGCTTGGCTCCTGGTACAGGCCAGACAGAGCTCCACGCTCAGCTCACAGTAGCCGACACTGTAACGAACACCCAAGCGGTGCTCTTTATGACTCATATTGCATACTGTGTTAAGAGCCTCAGCCCTGGATCAGGACCAATGATTTGCCTGGTGCTGTATAAACAGGAGGACTAACACCGTACCGCAGCTGTCTCAAAGGGTGACAAGGACCTCCTCCAAGAGATCGATCAGGCTTCAGCCTGACCCACTGACTTCCAATGGATGCAGGCGACAGGAAATCTAAAAAGGCTTTTAAATTGATACCAACCCATAACAGGCTCAGGTTTATATCCCGATATATGGCAAGAAGAGGTCTTAAACTGCACAGCAAATGGGCACCCTACTGTAGCCGGGATCCAAAATTGCCATATTCTAGTCTGTCCCCCATATATCCTGCCCGAGCTGCACAGCGTCACGACTCCGGGCACCCACAACTCCCCCCTGGGACTCACTGCTGTAGAAGCTGAGCAGGGTTTGACAGACCGGATGATTGACAATATTCCCATTTACACAAGTTAAATCATGTTACAGCGCTCCCAATGCAGGGCACAAACCATAGGCAGCTTGTTCCACACCTCTCCACGACAAGGGTCAGCACCTTCCTTTGAGGAGAAAGATGGGCCAGTCATTATACACATGCTCTGGGGTGGAGGGCGCTGTAATCAGAGTGGCTTGCAGAGCTGCTCTAATTAAAGTGTCTGCAACGTCATGTGTATTCAATGTCCCACACTTCAAAATGGGGGCAGGGCGCTTTAAAGCTCATTCAATTAGCTTTAGTTAGTTAAAGCACCGCTGACGCTATTTTGAAACACAGGGATGCTGAATACACGTAACATGGAGGGTGCTGGAGTGTGTTAATTAGCACGCTCCAGCAGACTTAACTGAGTCAGCTCTGCCGCATACTATTAGTGTGCTAATTAGCATACATCAGAGCAGAGGTCTGTCACATGTATGGGTGCCCTATGACTTTAGAATGGGTTCAAGTCCATGATCTGGCAGATTTCCTGCCTGATCCTGAGCAAGTCGCTTATTCTCTGCACTTCGGGTCCCCATCAGCAAATGAATGCACTTCCCAGCCTCACAGTACACCAAAATGCACAGTACCAAGGAATAAGCGAGTCATGTGGAATAGCCATCCTTTGCAGTACTTGGTACAGGCTCCTGTCAAGTAGCCCATTGGTCTCATCTGGACCAATTCCTGACATCCTAGATGAGGTTTCCATCAAAGAGAGGTCTACGTTTCTTTGCAGTACCTTCAGCTGCTACCAAGACCAATTTCCTTTTCCTTTAATTACTGATACCTCTTGACTTTCCATTAACAGGCTTGATAAAGAAGTTGCCCCTGCTGTGCATAGAAACTGTTCATTAACTAAAGCTCTGTTTTAAACAGGGCTTTCAATCCACCTTTGTGATCCCAAGAATTGTCACTCGGGATGCTCAAAAGCAAACAGTCCCTAGACCCCTAATTTAATTCAATTAAAGCAACAAATGTAGAATAAGCCTCGACGCACACGAATCCCTTCCTCATTCCAGTCAAGTTGTGTGCATTTTCTAGTAACTTTTGCATTGCAAAAATGCATCCCACTGGCCTTCGATTACCCTGTCCCAGGGTACAGAAGGTGCAAGGTGCTGTTAGAAATGCCGGGTTGCACTTGATAAATGCGGAGTGCCATAATGCAGATGTCTGGGGAGCCAAGGCTGCCTCTGCTTTGGACAGTTCCTTACTCAAGGTCTCAAGCTGCCATTTACAGTGAAGTCTAGAGGTCTCTGTAAGATCAGTGCCCCTGGTCACGCTAGACCAGTGATTCTCAACCAGGGGATGAAAATCTTACCTTAAGCAGGGAAGCTAAACAGATAAAAGCAGGCTCAGACCTGTCCTCCCCCTGACTTCCCAGCCCCTCTGCACTGCAATACACACATTCATTTTTGCAAGTGGGTGCCACTCAATTGCCCAAAGTAACAAAGGGGCCTCCAGTCCAATGACAGGGTGCCTCCAGTCCAAAAAGGCTGAGACGCTGTACCGGGCGCTGTACAGTCTTCAATACTAGGCCCTCCCTACAACGAGGTTAAGAGTTAAAAGGTGGATTTCCCCACCTCCGCCCCATTTTTCTGAATTACTGCTCTATTCTGTGCACGGGTCCACCCTTCCTCTGTGCGTGCCCTCCCCTGCATACCGGGAAACACCTTCTGACCCCCCATCCGGTCCCCCAACTCAGCCCACAATACCCTTCGCCTTGCCCTGGCTTTTACACTAATCCTCTTACAATGCCAGGCTCTTGGGGACACAGTCCTTGACAAGAAATAAACAAGCTGAACAAGTTCCTTCAAAAATACAATAAAGGTCTGCACTGCCAAGCAGGCGTTTGGCTCTTCCTGCCCACCTCGGGCCGCTCCTTCTCATTTGGGACTTGGGAGCTCATGGTGCCTAGCGAAAAAGCCCAGCGCAATGCAGTGGGCAGCAAGAAGGCTGATAGGGGGTGTGTTGCTCATGTCCTGGGCCTGCAGCAGTTTGATAAGGAGAGAAGAGAAAGCTTCAAAACTGCCTTCTCATTGATAGCAGCCATTGCTGCTTGCAGCACAGCAAAAGGGAAAGCAACTCGTCTTCCCTGCCCTCACCCCACCCCACTTCCTTCCAGCTATCAGCAAGAAATACAACCGACTGCATGCAAGGCAGGCTCTGCCTCCATTCTCAGGGCAGAAGGACGTCTAGCCTGAAGGATCCACGATGCTGGTACAGACCACACATACCGATGATTTATAGTGAACAAACCTATCCTTCTACGAGCCACGCGTCAAGCCCCAGCATGCACAGACATGCAATCCCATCGTAAACAATTCCCAAACGCTGAATGCCAGAAAAATCGGCAGCTGTACAATCAAGCCTGTTCAGAATCCAAGCCGTGCAGTTGCTAGAGGTAGGATACGGCATAGGTTTTGCTAATATCTTAAAGGCTTTTCTCTGCTGGGCCACCCTTAGGCCTCTGACAGATGTTTTGTCCCCCAGTGCAGCCAGGACACCAGAGTGCAGGTAGGTCTCCGATTCCCCTGGCTGGCTGGCTTTGACTCCTACCAGATCAAAGGGTCTCTGTATACATGATTTGAGAAGTCAAACTGATGGGAGATGCATTTCTACTCTTCCCCATCTCCCACCACATGGGCTGCGAGTCTGGAACAAGTTTAATAAAGGCCCAGGTAGAGATTTCACCAACTTTCCCAGCTCCCAACTTCCAAAGCAGCAGTTCACCTTCAGCCCAACCCCTCAAATTATGGCCTTGCAGGAAACTCACTGCTACTTTACCCTGTAGGATCATTTACGGCTGGGGAAGATGAGTGGTGTGGTGCCAATGGGGCTGGAAATTTAGCAGCCGCTCCTCCTCGCACCAGATTTCTGACCCACAGGCCAGATGATAGCTCCACCGGGCATATCTGGCTTGCAGGGCACATCTCCGACACCCCTGATTTACAGTACAAAGGAGTTAAATTTAAGAGCCTTGGAAACCGAACTGGTCGAATCAAGGCTGCTGTTGAAATCTTTGCTGCCGCTGAAGCCTGCCCACTCTCTGCTCACAAGTTGGGGCGAAGTCGGGCTGCATCAGGATGCAGAGGCCTTGGCAGCTGGCGGCTGCTCAGAAAGCAGCATGCGGTTTTTCAAGAAACATACTTGAGCCGCCCACGTGCTGCCGCCGTCGCAGGAAGCGCGACACCGGGAACAGAAACTCGAGTGCTGCCTGCCACTGCGAGTCAGTTAGCTGCTTCGAAGGCTTCAGCAGAGGCAGTCTCAGGGAGGGGATGTGCCCCTGTCCCCCCCGCGACATCGGAGCAAGACCAGCATGCTCCAGTTCGTCACCCAAAGAGACCCACCCTGGTGTCAAAGCTCGTCTGCTTTGCTGACTCAGCAGCAGGCCCGCCGAACAACGTTATCGTTATATGAAGAATCGTCCGGTCCCTGGAGAACCAAGGCAACAAAAGCAGAAGAGCTGGGCCCTTGTCCCCGCTCTGGGGACCCGGAGCCGTTTAACAAGCGGCTTCTGCCAGTCCGTTAGATTCTCAAGGGCTCGAGTTTCAGTTTCAGTGCTTCGCACCTGCTGCTGCCAGCGACTTAGAGAGGTGTTGGGAGTGAAAACAGAAAGGCAGGCCCCTGAGACTTGCTGAAAGGAGGACTGCAGGAGTTCAGAGCTCACAACCGTATTTTTGCTAAGTCAATCATTGTGAGTTTGCATTGCTGCACCTTGCCCATGAACACGTGGCTGGTGGGGAGGTGAACTTTTTATAAAGTCACTGGAGTTGCAGGATCAGATGTTCAAGTTCAGGGCACTGCATGTGCATAATAGAAGAGCCACTTCATAGGATACTGTAAAATCCCCAAAGGGGACTGACATCTTTGGACCTGCTGAGCAGGGGACAGGAATTTATAAGCCAGCTGGCACTGAGGGGACAACAGAGATACCAGGCTGAGCTGAATCCTCTTGGGGGGTGATCACACACTGATGGGATCTGGTAGATCATCTGCAGCCCTCTCCCCAGGGTACGCTGGCACAGGGAGCCAAAATGCTTGGGAGTCTTGCAGCTCATCTTAAAGCATACTCCTGTTTGGAGCAGATTTCAGTGCCAGCAGTGGCTTAAATCACTTAGACACTCAGGAGGACTTGAGTTCCTAAGTCACTTCAAGTGAGACTCGGGGTCCTCGGTTACTTTAGACTTCTCTACACCACCTTGTTGCTGAGTCCAGGGATGCGAGCAAGAAGCATGCTCAATCCCATGGCTGAGGCTGGATGGCACCATGCATCAGCCCCAATAAGCACTCCCGAGACCACCACTGGAACTTGCGCACAGCACTGCCCAGGGCACTGGCAGCACCTCATTTGTGGGAACTAGCATACATGGTACAAGAGCAAGCAGGTAGGATGTGCTTCTCAGCCCTGGGCTCAAACGAGCTGTTCCAGGCATCTTGCATGTCCTACCTTGTTCCTTTACCCCTCCCGGACTCCCTTTCTAGCTCCCACAGGTTAGCTGGGAATGAATTCTGCGTTAGGTTACATGTTCCTGACTGCTAGGAGGTCTTTCAGGACACGTACTTTTCCCAGCGCTCAAGTCCATGCCAGAGTGTCCAGCTCCACTTGGCTCTTCTCTCTAGCATCTCAGTTGGGTGCCATAATCCTCACTTCCTGCTCTACACTCTTATCTAGGCATTGTGGGCTACATAGACAAAAAGCTGTCTTTTGGAGATTGGCTATAAATGTTCAGTTCATTTTGCCTGTCAGGAGATCCATCTCATCCCTCTTCCAGGCTTCTGTCCAGTCTCCCTGTACATGTCCAAGCACCAAAACTTTCTGTCACTTTCCTAAGGAGTAGCCCCCTGTTAGAGGTCCCCTCGATATCCACCCAGGACCATCCAGTCATTCCACTCCCATCTCAGTGTTAACACCCCTGTTTTGGAGAAAGAATTGCATGCCAGCCCTTCAGTCTGCCTGCATCTGTTCTCTCATCTTATACTGGGGTGGGCAAAATACGGCCCGGGGCCGGATCTGGCCCACCAGGCCATTCTATTTGGCCTGTGGGGCCCCTAAAAAATTAAAAGTTATATTTATTTGCTCCTAGCTGCCTGTCAAAGATGACAGGAGCCAGGGGCAGTAGGACCCAGAGGAAGCTAGTGGCAGGACCCAGCAGCACGGTCTGCCCAGCCTGTACCCCGCAACCAGAAGCCCCTGCCTAGCAGAGGCTTCTGGCCTGGGACCATGGGGCTGTTCCTGCTTCCTTGTGTCAGAAAGGGAAATGCGGCCCTCAACAGTTTGCCAAAACTTGGTAAGCAGCCCTTCACCCAAAATAACTGCCTGCCCCTGTCTTAAACTGAGATCACAAGCTCTTTGAGGGAGGCTATCCTGTGCTTGTCCAGTGTTGAGCATAATGAAGTTGAGATCCATGTCTAGGGTTTTCCAGCACTGTAGTGATGATTATGATTAGACAAATGAGTGCCACAGAAGTGGCTATTACTAAATATGTTAAGTTTAATCAAATCCACAACCAGAAGTTTTTTTCAACAACTCTCCCTCCCCCCTCACCCCAGAGGAGAGCTACAAGGACTAGAATTATGTTGCAAGAGTCCCATTCACAAGGCCTGTCCCTGCACCCACCTGGCTTCTGCTACCTTAAGGGCTCCTGAGACCTTCTACTGGGAACAGCCCATGTCCGTCTGAGCCCCAAGTTAATACGAAGAGGAATGTTTACTTCAGTCCAAGCAGTCATGCCATAGCAGGAGACGGTGACAGGAGCGGGACAGCAGCACAAGTGTGTGTTTGCTGAGGGGGCAGTGGGAACACGGAAGCAGAGACCTCCTCTCTGCATTTTGTTTCAGTGGGTTCAAGGCTCTCCGCTTCCCCCACCAAACAAAGCCCACAGAGCACCAACCAGTCTGTCTGACCGCCTGCCCTCCTGGCAGAGTGTGCTTCAAGCTTGTTAAGCAAATAAAGGCAAGTCCAGCCCAATAAAGCAAATAAGACTCTGGCACATGCAAATCTCCCAGCTGGGAAACAATATGTAGAGTCCCATCGACAATCCCAGCAAGAGCCGGAGAATTCCCACCCCGCTTCTCCCTCCTCATCCCTCCCAGAGCCCGAAGTTAATCAGCTGAGGAGTTTTAGCAGAGCGGCTGGATTCTTCTCACCCACTGCCTGGGTCCAGAGTTTCCTCCCTCTCCTCAGACATTTATTTCCAATTTTAATTGCCAAGGGAGGGGTGGGGGCAGATGAGCCATTCTTGAGTCTCCGCCAGCAAGCGGAGATGAGAACAGACAGGCCTGTGTGCCATTATAAAAGGAGCCCCTTTCCACACATGCCACCCAAGGCCACTTGCATTGCAAGCTCTGAATTTTAAGAGCCAGAATTTCAAGAGAGCTCCAGCTCCCAGAGGCATTTGACTGGACGGCTGAGAATTTCTGCAGCTCATGGTTTTTGATGGGGGACTCTGGGCTCCCTCAAAAACACGGCTCTAGATGCCATCTAATGCTGTGATGGAAAGGGAGACCTCTGAACAGAAGGGACTGCTGGGGTGGTTTTGTCTTACCCTACCTTGCTAAGCTAATAATTCAATCGATACTGAACGAACAGTGCAATACATACTCCAGCCTGGCTTTCCCTGTGGCAAAGTTGACTCAAAGCCTGTCTCACTGCCAGACGCCAGGGCAGTGCTAACACTTCACTCCTTCCCAAGCGGCTCTTGAAGGAAGCTTTGCAGGCACACAAGCAGGGTGGAGAACCACCCCAAACAGACCCCAGCAGTCCAGGTGCCAGTCCCAGCTCACATCAGATGGGGGCTCCTGCCACCCACCAACCCTGACCCTCAGTTGCACTGAATGAGTTGTAGCATCTGGCCTGTTTCTCAAGCACCCACATCCTCTTCTGGAGAAGGAACAAGAGTTGTTTTATTGCTCACGCTGAATAGGCCGAGTCTGCGTCGTGGCACTGGATTGTCTGTTAAGGTCTTAAAGGAATCTCGTTGGTCCGTCACCTTGCTGACTATCATTTCCATAAGACAGCTGCTACTATTCACAGCTTGGAGAGGGCAAGGAGAGAAGTCTCATCTTTCTGGCCCCACACCCCGGTTTAAGAAAAGCTCGTGTCTGGGCAAGAATCCTTTGGGTCTCTCTAGGTTAGTTTGCTACCAGCACTGATTGCGGTCACCTCTCAGGTGGCAGGTCTGCCTCTTCCACCCACCTCTGGAACCACATGGACTTTCTGTCCTGATAACCTCCATCTTCCTTGGGCTGTATCCCCTGAGGTTGTATATACACCATCCTCTGACATGTGCTCTCCTTTCAAAGCTGGTTGTGTATCTGCAGTTAGCTGAGCTCTCCACACCAAATCTGGGCCTTCCATTGCACCTACCTTGTGGCTAACACCTGATCTCTATGAAGCTTTTCACTTGAGAGCTTCAAAGTGCTTTGCTGGCAATTCAGCCTTTAAGGTATACTGAGTCATGGGCAGGAAGTTCAGGACACAGTTATCAGGCCTCTTTTCAGTTCAAGTGAAAAGACCCCCGAGGAGCGAAGTGGATGCCCCCATCCTGAAACCAGGACCAGGAGGTGTCGGTAGCCTGGTTTGCCCCTGGTGGAAGGATCAGCCCCTTCCAGATGTGGGGTCCGAGGCACCACAATCAGCAGGGAGGATTTTGAAGCATGTGGACAAAAATGTAATGGGATTCCTTAGTCAGGAAAGCTGCACCCCTTAGATTTAATCAATACGAGGGAACTGAGGAATAAGAGAAAGAGGTACTTTCCAAAGAAGATCATAAGAAACCAGATGCAGCAGTCAAGAGATGCCTGAAGACCCAGAACGAGAGAACTTCCACACTCTTCTCTACCTGCAGACAGAACACGTAGCCAACTACAACAGAGCACTATTTATCAGGACGTGGGACTGTGCCTGCCCCTCCCTACCTGGCTGGTTCCAGGGTGTGGTAGAGAACAAGGGCAAGGCACCCCATGTCAGGAAGAGTGTCCCTGCCTCCCGCTGAAGAAATTCCTGGTGCAATCTCTCTGCATGACCTGGAAGAGAACTGGTCTTTGAAGCAAGAGAGAAAAATCTGTCAGACGACCCTCAGAGAAAAGCATGGACGGTGGCATCAGTTTGGCAGTTAACTACTGGCAGAGACGAGCAGTCCAGCTACTTTTTCTTCCCATCATAATTCAATGCAACTCGTGGCTTTTACTACCTCGGCTTTCAAGCCTGTGCTATGCCTACCTTGAAGAGTGTACACTGTGTTTGTCCCAAAGCAAACAGGACTCTGGGTTCCCGAATGCTCTGGGCACCCTGCCCTGGTGCAGTGAGCATGGTGTCAGGACAGGAGAACGCCGTGGCCGTGACATGCAACAGACTGGTGACAAGCACTGACGGATTTCCACTCCCTGCGCAGAAGCAAGGCAATCCAGGTTCTTTGGCTTTTTCCTCTTGCCCTTCGATGAACGCAAGACAAAAGTGGCATCATTTTAATAAGGTAAAAGGAACAGGGCAGCGGGAACAAAAACGTTTGTCCTCAGCCCAGTGGGAAAAAGGAATCCCATCACAGGCAAAAATCCACCTGAGCCCCTAAAGAATCCACAGTCTGGTGCATAAACTGTATATTCTGGTTGTGAGATGGTCTCAACAAGACGGGTCTGTTCCCAAGGCAGGAATATTTATATCACAACTTGTCCTAAGTGCTTGCTGCACAACTTAGTGGGTCAGCCTGTCTGAAGAGGAACACACATTGTGGCTCCAGGCTAAAGTCCAATAAAGTGAACTAGGACCAGAACTAACGCTCAGCAGCAGAAAAAAAAAAAAACAGAGCAAGAATGTCAGCTCAGCACAGACACCAAAGTCCATCCACCCCCTCCTACCACTGTCATGATCTCCTTGAGATCCTTCTCCTCCCATGCAAGCCAACACCCTGCTGTATAGCAGGACTAGGCTAGCCCCAAGTACACTCAGCTCTTCCTGGGTCTCTCCCTTCCACAGGTCATCCTCTGGTATTAGCAAGTGGAAAACTTTCAATAGAGGTGGGGCCCTATAGACCACTCCTTAGGGCCTCGGGTCCAGAACTCCCTAACTGAGCGTGAGGGATGATTTGTAGGGTGCCGAGAGCTTTCCAGAAGTGTGCACCAACAGAATAGCTCCTTCGAGACCCCTCTGGCCAGCACAGTTGCATGAGAATAGTTAAACTTGTTCATGTTTAGGAGCCAGATTATCTGAAGTACAACCTCTATTAATCATTTGAGAATTAAGTGCTCACAGCTCTTTTCTTCAGCCCATAAAAATACAATAAAGACCTCCCTGATTTCAGCGATTGAGGCAAACTCCTCAAACCCATAAAAGCCCAGTGTTCATCTACAGCTGCACAAGGTACTTTGCCTTTTACAGCAGCAAGAAACACACCACTTGAGACCCCTGTGTCCTTCCTCCAACCCATCCCCAAGGAAGAGAACCCAATTAGCTGCATTGCATTGAGGCACTGCCTCTATTTCACCACTATACAGCTACTTCTTTACCACGGCAATGGACAGAGTCTTCCCTTGTGCAAAGATCAATTCATTCCATCACGGAGGGAAAAGCATCCAATGCTTTGTGCAAAGGCCAGGTATTGCTCCGTTCCAGTCTCATCCCTTCCACATCCCTGTAACACGTCTGTTTGTATTTCCACTAACAGGATATTACTGAACACTCCTGAAGTGACAAGTCTTCATACTGTAAGGTAAGACTTGCAACAACATGGATCTAAACTCCTCTCCCCAAAAAGCATCTCAATTTTCTGATGGAGGGGTGGGGGGGCAGCTACAAGACAAAAGATCCTTTGTTTTAGGCATTGCACAGACAGAGAACCCCAGCCTTGTTAAGCTTACAATCTCGATCCGACACATTTTGCAAATGGGGAAAAAAAAATATATGTGATAATAGCAGTTAGCATTATAATCTGTGGTTACAACACATCAGCTGCCTGACTATGATCAAAGGTTTGGGGGGTTGCGTTTAAGCTCTGACAGACATCACTGGGATGTGAAAGGATATAAAGGAGGACACCTCTCAATTGCGATGCTCCCCTGCCCGGCAGCGCTGTCCTGAAAGACACCACATACACCTCCTCGCAGGCTAGAAGCAGAGTAGCTTTGTCCATGCTACACTGCCAGAGGGCTACTTAGCACTGCTCAGACTCGGTTTTCCCACACCACTTCCAAAATTGGTCCAAGCCACTTGTTCTTTCAAATGGCTACAGGTGACAGGCACCGTGTCCAGAGGTTACAGCTAAGTAGCTCCTCAGTAATGTATTTAGGGAATCTTACGCCCTTGCCCATAAACCCCATCTCAATCTGAAAAAGGCTCCAAGTTTTAGTTGCCCCGGACCCTCTGCCAAAAAAAAGCCTTTGTCATATGAATAAGGGACACAGAAACTAAGCTTGTCTTTATACACCAGAGAGAGCAAGAGGTTAGCCCCACCAGACAGAAAAGATATCACCCTGCCCTAGGGGTAAGAGATAACCCCCATCCATGCCCTCTATACACTCACTTGGAAAACTTGATAAGAAACCGGCTCCTTTGAGATGTATCATTATTTCAGCAATGCTGCAAGAGCAAGGCTGCCACATTCTTGACAGTGAGCAGAGGGGAAAGCAAGTCCAGAGCTACAATTAACCCTGAAGATTATTAATAGAGGCTAGGGAAGGGGTGTCTGTTTTCCTTCACACACCTGACAGTGCTTTGTACAGCTCCTAGCACCACGCAGTTCCGGTTCTACACCGAGTTCCCAGGTACAAAAGCAACACTAATAGCTCTGAATCATCATCAGGCTTTCTTCTGTGCTCACTCTGTGGCTCTTCACGTGCCACCTAGGCCCCTGCTATATATTACATATACTACGCAACTAACTGGTTAAACATGGAATAAATTTAGACTGGTAACACGTGCAAAGTAAGACCAGGGTACAAGTGTGAAGGGATCATCACCCAATTTTCTGGTTAATGGTGCAATGAAGCTAGACCAGCCACATGTGCAGAGTAATGATCACAAGATAAAAACATCCATCCAACTACAAAAAGAGCCAGCCAGCTATAAAGTTAGTGCTTAAAAATATGCAACAACTCTAGAGGTGGTTTCTAACTTGCTGTTATTTGAACAAGTAGCCTAGAAATCGACTTCTAGGCTCAGAGGTATCCAAGACACCAAAGGGAGACCACAGAAAATGAGGGTTGGAGGGGACCACATCTAGTCCAATCCCTGCTGGACCAGCCCCAACTACATCATCCCAGCCAGGGCTCTGCCTGCTCGGGTTTTGAAAACCTCCAAGGATGGAGCTTCCAGCACCGCTCCAGGTAACCCGTTCCAGGGCTTCACCACCCTCCCAGTGAGCAAGTTTTCTGTACTATCCAACTTAAACCTCCCTTGTTGCAACTTGAGACCCTTGCTCCTTGCAAGACATCTGTCACCACTGAGAACAGTCCAGCTCCTCCAGTCTAGATGTGCGGCCTGGATTCTTGCACCTCTGCGCCTTCCCCGCTCCTGATCTGCACCTCCCCTCTCCTTTCATCGAGAAGACCTGGCTGTAAGTACCACCCGCACAGAGAGCAAGTAAAGAAGCGATGCAACCCTCTCCTTTCTTCCAGCAGGTCGGGCCGTTTCAAAAAAACCCAGAGCCCCATGCCCTTTCACTTTCAAAGACACCGAACTTCACACAATCACCACGTTGGCAACCGTTTCCTCACACCCTCTCTTCCCCACCCCCCGTGCTGCCCGAACCTGGCAGGCTTTTGTGACCACTTCCTTGGCTTCACAATACCGCTGCGGGCACGGCCCGGCCTGAAGGAACCGAGGATCAGGCACAGGGGAACGGCTCATCCCGGGCAGGGGGTCGGACGCGAAGATCTAACAGGTCCCTCCCAACCCTAAAATCTCTGAACTCAAATCCCCAGGTGCCCAGACAGCAAACGCACGTCTACGCTGAGCGCCGGCGGGCTGCACGCGCGTGGGTCCCACGGGTGCCGGGGGAAGCTCTGCCTTGGAGCCTGCAAGGGGCAGATCGGGTCCCCCGAGGGCAGCAGGGAAGGAGGGAGCAAGCGACCCAGACCCGCACGCACCCGCTGCTCCGGCTCCGGCTCGTCCGCCTTCTCCTTCTCGTCCTCCTCCTCCTCCTCCTCCTCCTCCCCCGCCGGCGGCGCCTCCGGGGCAGGGGCTCGCGGCTCGGCCGCGCCGGGGTCCACGACCAGCAGGCGCACGGCGCTGGCGGCGGCGCGGATGCGGCCGACCACCTGCTGGTGGCTGTCCTGCTCCACGTTGTAGCCGTTCACCTCCAGCAGGCGGTCGCCGGCCCGCAGCCCCGCGCGCTCGGCGGGCGAGTCCGGCTCCACCAGGCGGATGAACTGGCCCGGCTTGCCCTTCTCGCCGTGCAGGTGGAAGCCGTAGCCGCTCGGGCCCTTCTCCAGGCAGCACAGGCGCGGCGCCGCCCGCTCGCCGCCCGCCCCGTCACTCATGCTGACCGCGGGCTCGGCTCCGCTCCGCTCCCCCGCGCCACGCGCACCCCGCCCCGCCGCCGCCGCCGACTGCGGGCGCGCCGCCTCAGGCACCGCCTTTTATAGCGAGGGCGGGGCCCGCCGCGGGGAGCCAATCGCAGCCGGGAGCCCGAGAGGCTCTGGAACCCGCAGCTAACCCGAGACCCCTCCCCCTCTGGGCGGGGTTATGCAAATTAATAGCGATGAGGCCCCGCCCCCACGATTGGGGAACCAGCCCCCTTGGCCTCCTGGCTCCTGGGGGGCGACCCCTTCTTGCTCCCCGGGTTTCCCTGCTGCCGGACGCCCCCTGGAGCCTCTTCTCTGCCTCCTCCAGGGGCGGCCACACTTTAGGTGTCCCCAATTTTTATTCTTTTTTTTTGGGGGGGGGAGGTGTATTTTTCACAAGTTTTCGCATTTTAACCTGGCTAAATCCTTCAGCCTTTTATAGGCGAAGTTCCTGCTCTTCTGGTTCAGTCCCCACCGAGGTGCAGCAGCTTGAAGCCCCATTTTTGGAAAGGGGGGGGTCTCCCCCCTTGCTTGCTCCGAGGGCCTGATGGCTGAGGACGAGCAAAACTCGGGGGCATCCGAACTCCCTGGGCCTCCAGGCTCGGGCCTGCACACAGGATGCCTGCCAAAGGCTTTGGAAACATCTGGAGCCCCAGGTGTGGGTGGAGGATGTTTGTCGGTAGTAGGGCCGCTTATGGTTCTGGACTCTTGGATTTGGGACTGGTTTTGGCTAATCTGGCCTCGGATACAAATTAAAAAAAAACCACCCCAAAGAATAGTAAAAAGGTCCATGATAATATTGACCTCTAAGGGGCCCCGAATGACTCTTGCTCAGGGCCCTATTAACCCTAAGGCTGACACTGCTCCAGGATCTGCTGCTGAGGCTTTGGCTGCACGACACGCTGCCGCCCCCCCACCTCCTTTGCAACTTTTTTCTTTACACATCCCTGTTCATAGCTTCACCAAGTCCTCTTGGTCAACCTCCTCCGGGTCCTGGACAAGCTGGCCACAGAATCGGAGACATGAGGGTTGGGAGAGACCTCAGGAGGTCACATCTAGTGATTCGAGTCCACCCCTGTGCTCAAAGCAGGACCAGCCCCAACTACAATCGTCCCAGCCAGGGCGTTGTGTAGCCGGGCCTTAAAAACCTCCAAAAGCTTTTACGGTTTTAAAAACCTCGCTGTCTATTGGACCTGGAAGGAGGCTTTAGCTGGGGGGACTCCCAGGGACTGCACAGCCCCCTTCCGGTTCCTGCTCTGTTCACATCTCCAAGCACAGTTTTGCTGGGCAGTGTCCACTGGCTCCTTGCACGCGTTCGAGGGCTGCTGGGCACTGGCGGGCACACTCTGCTTGCTGTCTCCCTTCAGTGAACTCATTTCAGACCTTTGACCTTCACCCGTCCCTGTTTTGCAGGCCCTCTGAGGAGGGCTGTGGGTGGGGGGACAGGTATAGAGATGGGTGTGCAGAGATGTGGTGCAAACTGTGTAATGGGCTTTTAATAGTTTAAACTGTCCAAGAAGGCTGTGATCTGCCAGGTGATACACAGGGGACGGTTGGCAGAGTGCTGGAGGTAGAGTTATAGATATATTTATATATATAGAAATAAATCTTTTTGTAAAAAAAAAAAGAAAAAAGGGCACCTGTTTTGTTTCTTTGTTTGTCCCAAGAAATCACTGATATGTCCTTAGTAGCCCCCCCTTATTAAAGAGGGGGCTAATAGCTCTACGTGGTGGACATTGGCCCATGTTTTAGTATGGCACATCAAAAGGCCTCAACCTGTTAATAGGCTCTGCACAATCTGCTAGAGCATCCCACTAGAACAAGCTTGTTATTTCACTCATGCATGGGCAGATCTCAAACTTCGAAATGAGGGTGCTGACGGCAAGGTGCATCATCACACATAGAAACAACACATCTTTTTCTCCTCTTAAAAATAAACTAGAAACTTTACTAATAGGCTAGGGGCCTAAGGGCTGAATGATTCAGTTTAAGATTGAAGCCAAAACAAATATAACTTCACTGGACCATCTGCAGGGCTGTGGCATAGGAGCTTCATTACCAGGAGCAGCTAGAGAGCTGGCTTGATTGGTGGAACATCAAGACGATGAACAAAAGCGAGGGTCGTTAATACCAGAGAAATGAAGAGTTTAGAAGGGACCAGGTAGATTACAATGAGCCATGAATTCACTCCTTTACTGCTGCCTGGCTAGAAATGCTGGTTTTAGACTGTGGGTAGAGCAGGAATCAAAGAGAGGTCCTGTCCAACCTTGCCTTCATGTCTATCCTACACTGAGGTTAGTTTGGGTTGACATCCACTAGAAAGGGGCAAAGGCCCTGAAATACTTAACTTGCTACTTTGTACTAGACCTTTCTGAACTCAGGCCTTCAGAGGTAGTGAAGTGGGAGGGGAACTCAAATCCCATAACTTGAACCAGTGCCAGAGGCTTGTTTCCCCAGTGCACTTAGGTGAGGCTGATGGGAAAAGGAGATGAAACCACAGGATGGACTTTGAGTCACGAGTGTCACCAGAGCAGAAAATGCTGTCCTTTTTCCACGTGCAGCCTCAGATCGGTAGAGGTACCACAGTGGATCATCTTGCCTTTGTAGGAGCGATGGGTAGTTTGTGTTTCTGGGTTGATCCAGCAGAGAATTAAGACATGAACTGTGAACTGTTTTCTTCTTGAGGGCACTTCCCTTCCTTTCTCTTTCCCCAAATTCCTCAGGTCTCTGCACTACTCTCTCAATGAGGCTTTTATAGGCGTTTAGGCGGCTAACTCCCACTGACCGCAAAGGGAAATAGGAAATAAAACACTTGTAAAGACCTGGTCCTTTGTCCATTCATACATTGCTTGACTATACAAGAAAATAATTTCCTGGGGCATCTGAGGTCAGTAGTGCTATGTATAAAACCCACTGCATGAAGAACAAGGAGAGAGCCCTCCAGCTATTAGGAAATCAACACGATCTTTTCTACAGACAAAAAACGGACACAGAGAATCGCCGAGAGTCGGGGAGTTACATGAATAAGCGACCTAGCTGCTTCACAAGGGAAGATGGAGTAGCAACTCTCTCTGGCTCAAGAGATCACGTTACTCACTATATACACTGGAAGAGCGAACACTGGGTGTCCTTTGCTGATGCCTCTTGTTCCACTTCATTTTCCTTTTTCTACTGAAGCAAGCAATTAATAGTAGCAGTCTGGAAACATGAGACCGCAGAATTTCTCAGCATTTTCCCTTTTGCTCTCTGCTTCTGCTGATTATTTTATATTTATTATTCTCCATGCAATGCTTTTGACTTGAAAAATCGCATTTACAAGAGACAGTGCTGCAGTTATTATTAGTACCTGTAACTCTTAAGTTGGAATTGTTTTTAAATATCTTTCCCCCCTCCCAAAATTACTTCTTTTCTGCATTCAAACCACATAGTATGTAGTCCGTGATCCAATTCTGGTGTTTACCATCTCCCTTTCTGCAGGACCTGCCAAGGAATAGTTGCATGTACAACAACGGAGCTGAAACTGAAAGTGAACAGGTAGCAAATAGCAGATGGATGTACAGGCAGACAGAGAGGACGAAGAAGCAATAGTCTGAACATGTTTGGTGCTTTTTTTTCCCCCTTCCTCTATTGGTTTAGTCTCAAATTGCCTCTGGATAGAAACAAGGAAGTTGAAAAACCCTCAAGAGTTTATGAAAAGAATCGTTAAGGTCGGTCATCAGGTTTCAAGTCAATAAACGCTAATGACCTGTGTCTCGAGCTCCCATTTTGTTTGGTTCACTTCTGTCCACCTGTCGGACAGATGGAAACATTGCAGCTGCTTCCTGCCAAGCAGATGCATATTAGAAATGCAAGGCCTGAAATACCTGCCCCGTAGAAGGGAGTTCTTTTTAAGCCACGGCTGTTTGTTTGGAGCCTGATCTTTATTTCATGAGCCCCATAGAATGGCACGTGCTAGCTGGACCATCAGTGACATGAGCTTCATCGGAGCAGTGCCCTGCCACTGTGAGTTAATATTCAAGCAGGGGTCACCTTTACATTCATCCGCAAGGCAGGTGAAGTTCTATGGCAAGTCCTTCGTGAAAGGTTTAGTGCTGAGTAAGCTGCAGTGGGGAAATCATGGCCTTACAATGAGGGCTGGGAAGTACGATTTTAACATCCCCCATTCCAGGTCACCCTCACGGCCTGACCCTTTCAGCGTGGTATAACAGACCACTGATGCCTGAGCTAGGGGAGGTATTCAATTAACTGGCAGCAATAGTAGGCTATTATTTATGTGGATCAGAATGAGAGGGGAACATTGGCATGCTATACCAGCACACAGCAGCTCTCTCCCTTGAAAGGACTGCAGTCTCGGGGGCACTCTTAAAGTGAAAAACGTGCTCTGGAGGAATATTTGTTTATGTGCAGAGGGGAAATAAGTCAGGTCAGGCAAGGAGGGTGTCAGCAGGGAACAGATAAGAATACAATTCATCAGAGAGGAAGAGCCGAGCCTGCACAACTTCAGTATGAGAGCAGCAGGATGGTTTGGTACCTTAGTAATCTCCCCTCCCCAGTCTGTCACCCCACCAGGGGTCTTTTAGCAGCTGCTTGTTCAATTAAGGATGCAAACTACAAGAGAATTTAAAAAGCCGCCAACATTCGGGTGTTTTTATTTTATTTTATTTTTGCAAGCATCAGCCTGGCAGCAGCAGCAAGTCCATTGGTGGGAAGAAAAGGTATTTGGGGAATGCTAGACTCTGCACCATGACAGCAGGAGGGGGAGGAGGTTGGTTTTAATTTAACAGGCCTGTTTGCTCGCTCCCCCACCACCTTTGGACTTCTTGAAATGCCCAGTGGATGTCCTGGGCAGAAGGGAGGCCTGAACCAGTGACGCCCACTGGACATTGCAATGCAGATGCCACTTAGGAACAGCCCCACGCTCCCTCAGAAGAGCTGAACCCACACAAACCCCTTTGCACAAAGAATAAAGCAAACCCAGCTGCTGCCCAAAATAGTGGCCTTTAATTCTGGAAGCGACCACCCCATGGACAAGACTGGAAGCAAACTCATCTCTGTGATAAGAGAGAAAATTCTCAGCACCTCCAGCCAAGGATCCTGACAGTAGGGTTGGCAAGCTGGTCAATGGACTGGTCAAGTATTGTCAATTAACTGGTCAATTGACTGCATAGTTTAGATTATAGCAATTAAAAAAAACCCTACATGTTTGTAGTTTTCTTGACATAAATATGATTTTTTATTATTTTTTGACACACTTCTTAATGGAAAGTGTGTGCTTTTCCTGTATATTATCTGGACCTATTGGTGCTTTTTTTTTTTTTACAATTTTTGACTGACCTTTGACTGGTCAACTGACCAAACTTTATTTGACTGGTCAGATACCCAACCCTACCCGAGAGTGCTACAAGGCTTCCCACAAGCCTTATGTGAAACAGAGAAGACAAAACTGTTCCACAGCATCCGCTCTGGGACTGTCTAGGCAAAAATATTGTAACTAGTTAAGCAGGCAGGTCATTAGCAAAAGCATTTGGGATTTGCTTTCCCGGGCACTGCTCTAATGCCTGAGTGAACGGGAAAATGCAGGATGTTCTCATGGCTTCAACTAATCATCCCCACTGAATTTGAGGGGAGTTTTGCTTCAGGCGCTTGTGGGAACAGGCACTGGTTTAAATACACAAAGCGTAAAGATGCAGTAACTTGGTTTTTTAAAAAAAAAAGACACCCGTGCATGGCTGGACTGCTCCGGCTCCCCTTCTGCTCCAGGGCAAAACTCCCCACCAATTTCTTCGCAAGCAGGATCAAGCCCACAGAATTCCCAGGCTGACACAAGATAATGCTCTGCTGATCGAGGTGTCCCAGGCGGCAATTCTTGGGAGAGTGGGTTTAATCTGATACTTGCCAGCAGCAGGGAGAAAGATTTGCATTATACACACAGACACAAAGGAAACACAAACAACATTCAAAGCCGGGAGCTGATAAATCTCCTGCATTATAGCCTGAGCTCTGATTCAAAGTCCAGATCCTGATCAGGCATTAAATCTCCCTGACTGACGGGACAAGGGGTCTGTGCAACATCCATGCGCCCCGAGCTCTGCGCCCTGCTTGCTTGCAGAGCTGGGGAGTAAACTCGGTATGCGAGTCTGTGACCAAGGGTGAACTGAGGGTGCTGAATGAAATGTAAATTTCTGAACTTTTCAAAGGGAAGCATTTTCCTAAGAGAAATACTGAGTTTTAGCAGGAAGCATTTTACCATCTGAATTGCTAACACCAGGTTCCTGCCATTGTTTGTGAGAATTTGCATGTCACAGAGCACAGGAACACAGATACCGCCCCACAAAAGAGACTCCTGCCCAGAAGAGCTTTCCATCTTTCCAATCTTCTGTGAAATACGAAATGCCATAGCCTGCAGGAAATATGCCTCTACATCCAGCTTGCCACCAGACAACTTTAAGGTAAAAAAAAACTTTCAACTTTTCTCGGTGCCTAACTTGGACGAAACAAACTATTCCAGATAGGAGACTTTACCACACCTTCAGCTCTCCTGTGAAATACGAATTTTCATTTCTACCTAGGAGAACTTTTACAATCTCTGCTCTCACCTATGCCTTGACGAAGGCTGAGTGTGCCCGAAAGTCGGCAGATAAATACAATAATCTGTTTGCAAATATCTAGTTGGTTTAATAAAAGTGATCACCTCTTCCATGAGTTTTGATTTTTTTTACCCTGTGAAGAAAGCACTCCTGAAACTTCAAAGAAACAAGGCCGAGCATGGGGACTCCCAGCAGGGCCCTCTGTCCCCAAAGAGCGCCTTGAGTTTTGTGTGGCCCTGACTGTCATGGGTGGATGAGATGCCGTAAACTCAACCGCAGAAATAAAAAATAATACAGGAACGGACATCAAGCAAGTGACATGATGTTAAGATGCCTCCCTGCCCCCTTCTCCCCAACTGTCCCAAAGTCAATTGATGGACCCATTTTGGCAAGATCTGTGTTGGGGCACTGAATAATTATGACATCAAAGGAAGTCAGTGCCAAGTCTGCCTTTCCTCTAGTGTCCCTGAGCACTGTGAGGGCACTTCTGGGAGGAAGCTCCCATAGCTGCAGCCTCAGCTGGCGCTGTGGACGAGGCACTGCCAGGCTGAGGCTGCTGGAGTAGATTTTATAGTATATTAACAGTCGGCAGCCATCTGACAGAGCAGAACGCTGTCTTGAGCCTGCTCTTGCTAGCCTGAGCCATGCCAGGTGGCTCAAACATGAAGAAACCAAGCCATGTTTTGCTCTCTGAGGATGAAAAGAAAAATGACTCTCTAAAAGTCCCTCCTTCAAGTGGCAGGGGGGATGGAGAGAACAGATTCCCAAGCTAACAAGCCAAGCAAAAATATTCACGCAGTAACTCTGATGGATCTTCCTGACGTGCCCTTACATGCAGACTGCACAAGGCAGGGACTGCAAAAATGAGACAAAAATAAGGGAGACTGAACAAAGCGAAGGGACTTAAGAGAAAGGTGTGCTTGATGCTTTGCTGACTTGGGGTCCAGGAAATCACTGGGGCATTATAGCAGTCACCAGAGAAAGGAGAACTAAAGAGCAGCTGCATGTTTGATAATGCTAAAAGGGCACAAAGAGGCAAAATCGGGCAATCTAAATCAGTGTAACATCCAACACAGCGGTGGCTTGAGAGCTTGGAAGAAGGGGCTCCAGCCATCTAGAGAAGAGGTTTAATATGGGCAGGGGCAACAAACCTTCTCCACTCACTGGCTCCGTGGCCTGCAGGGAATAAAGGTGGCCTTGGCTCTCTGTGTACTCAGAGGCTGGCCACTTGGCTGAGCACCCCAGCAAGAGAGTCACCCACTGCCAAATGCAAGGGTAAGATCTGTGCCGCGGCCCCCTGAATCTATGAACCTGGCCAGAGGCTCAGTTCACACAGGCCTGTCATGTCAGCAGAGCTAAGAGATGCTGGTAACCATCAGTCATGATTGCCTGGAGACTGGATCTGACTCTCTTTGAAATCTTTCCCATTTGACTGCTGGCCTTGAGGTCAAAAAAAGGCTCTAAGCCTGTTATCAGTTCCCTGAGCCATCCAGGCTCCTAAGACAATCCAACCCCAGGGCAGATCACCTGGTTGCCGCATGGTTTCCCATCGAACTGCAGGGCCTGGGGCATGCTATGTAAATTGAAAGTACCACATGGGTTGCAACAGCCAGGCGCAGGCTGGAGGTTCAACCTCTAGTTCTGTAGCTCCTGGTCACTGTGCTGCAGCCTCAGTGTTAGTTAACACAACTGAAAAGAGGTAGCCAGGGGTTGTATTTGCTATTAGAAAACACCCGGTCAGCAACTGGGGCCTGATTCAAAGCCCATGGGGGTTAGTGGAATGCCTCCTGAAGAAACCGGTGGACTTGGGTTCAGGTCTTTATTTCAACGGCCACAACAGGAAAAAGACAGAAAGAGGCAGTGGTGACAGTGTCGCTGGTAAAGAAGGGACCAGGGGAAGTGCAAGGGATGGAGACCTTCAGGAAAAAATCACTGTTGGGTCCAGCTGGTGCTTGGAGGTCAAGTTGCCAGCACGGTGCCCTGGCCCTTCTCCAAGCAAATGAACTGGAAATGCTGGCTCTGTGCTTTCCCCTGCCTACTCAGGAGGGTGCACATGCTTTTTAACAGAGAAAAGCAGCAGGTCAGCTTGTGCCAGTGGTAGGCTGGACCTTTTCTTCCAATATATGAGGCACGATGACAATACTCAGCTGCCCCAAGCCCCTTCTCCTTGTTTGGTGACAGAAGGAGATCAGAATGGGGAGATCATGGAATCAGAGAAAATGAGGGTTGGAAGGACCTCAGGAGGTCACATCTAGTCCAACCTCCTGCTCAAAGCAGGACCATCCCTGACTAGATCATCCCAGCCAAAGTTTTGTCTAGCTTGGTCTTAAAAACTTCCAAGGACGGTGAGTCCACAACCTCTCTGGGTAACCTGTCCTAGTGTTTAACTACCCCCCTATAAGAAAATTCTTCCTAATATCTAACCTCATTTTCCCTTGCTGCTGCTTGAGCTCATTGCTCCATGTTCTGTCATCTGCCACCACTGAGAGCAGTCCAGCTCCATCCTCTTTCAAACCTCCCTTCAGGTAGTTAAAGGCATCTATTAAATCCCCTCTCAGTCTTCTCTTTTCTAGACCAAATAAGCCCAGTTCTGTCAGCCTGTCCTCGTAAGTCATGTCCCTCAGCCCCCAAAACCATTTTTGTTGCCCTCGGCTGGACTCTCTCCAATTTGTCCACATTCTTTCTGTAGTGGGGGGCCCAAAACTGAACACAGGACTCCAGATGTGGTCTCACCAGTGCTGAATAGACGGGAATAATCACTTCCCTTAACCTGTTGGCAAGACACTTACCAATGTAGCCCGGAATATGCCATTAGTCTTCTTTGCAAGAAGGGCACACTGCTGGCTCATATTCAACTTATTGTCCACTGTAACCCCCAGGTCCTTTTCTGCAGAGCTGCTGCCCAGCCAATCGGCCCCCACCCTGTACTGATGCATGGGATTGGTCCGTCCCAAGGGCAGGACTTTGCACTTGTCCTTGTTGAACCTCATGAGATTTCTTTTGGCCCAATCCTCAAATTTGTCTAGGTCACTCTGAATTCTAGCTCTAGTATTTACTACTCCTCCCAGCTTGGTGTCATCTGAAGATTTGCTGAGGGTGCACTCTATCTCATCTTCCAGGTCGCTGATGAAGATATTGAACAAAACTACCCCCAGGACTTACCCCAGGGGCACTCCACTTGATACCACCTGCCAACTAGACATTGAGCCATTGATTACTACCCTCTGAACCTGATGCTCCAGCCAGTTTTCAATCCACTGTACAGTCCATTCATCCAGCTCATACTTCCTTAGCTTGCGCCTGTGAGACTGTTGGGGAGACTGTATCAAAAGCCTTGCTAAAATCAAGGTATAGCACATTCACTGGCCTCCCCATGTCCAAAGAGCCAGTCATTTCATCACAGAAGGCAATCCAGTTGGTCAGGCATGACTTGCCCTTGGTGAATCCATGCTGACTGCTCCTAATCACCTTCTCCTCCAAGTGCTTAGAAATGGATTCCTTGAGCACCTGCTCCAGGATTTTTCCAGGGACTGAGGTGAGGCTGACTGGTCTGTAGGTCCCTGGATCTTCCTTTTCCCCTTTCTTAAATATAGGCACTATGTTTGTCCTTTTCCAATCATCTGGGACCTCTCCTGATCACCATGAGTTTTCAAATATGATAGCTAGTGGCTATGCAATCACATCAGCCAACTCCCTTAGCACCCTGGGTGCATCCCATCCAACCCCATGGACTTGTATATGTACAACGTTTCTAAATAGCCCCTAACCTGTTCTTTCACCACTGTTGGATGCTCACCTCCTCCCCAAATTGTGCTGCCTGGTGGAGTAGTTTGGGAGCTGACCTGGCCTGCAAAGACTAAAAAGGTATTGACCACTTCAGTCTTTTTTGCATCCTCTGTCACAAGGTTGCCTCCCTGATTCAGCAAGGGACTAGAGCTGTGCAAAGTTTCGGGTGGTGATTTGATTCGGAGGAGATTTGGCCTGATTCGGTGGCTGAATCTCTGAATCGAAGCAGGGGACCAATTTAAAGGTCCGAATCCATTTGAAGATCTCTGAATCTTCAGAAAAGATTAAGCTTAGGGTCCTTACTCTGCTGCTCTCCATCCTTCCTTTCCCCAGGATCTTGAGCTGCAGAGGTGCAGGGGAGGGGAAGGAACCTGACATGACATGAAAAAGTCTCCTGTTCGTCTTCCTTTAGCAGGGAAACTTCACATCCTAATGCAAGGAAGAGAGAAGGCTTTTCTTGCCTCCTTGACTGCTATGGCCCGCTCTCTTGTTGGACTCTAGGGGAACCAGTGAGAAGCTTGATTCCAGGCAGGAGAGATGCTACCACTGACCTAGTCCAATCTAGACAGGTAGTCGTCGAAGCAAGTTCTGCCTAGTCTTGAGAGCTGTGGGACACCAGCCAGGCTGCCATGTTGACCTGGCCCAGTTCAAGAGAGAGGCTGGGCCTTACTTAGTCTGAGACTGAAGAAGCCCAGCCATGATTCCTGGAGGCCTGGGTAAGCAGCCAAGGCTCCCGTGAGCCACTCCAGAGCAGCAGGGCTGAGACGCACCCAACCCAGTGTGGACGCTTCAGTAAGATTCACCATAGCTGGTGGAACCACAACTGGTATTTATTTGGCCTTATAATAACTTCCCCTCTCGCGCACACACACAGATGCACGCAAACTCACACGCACACTCATGCTCCCCTCTTTTGGTAGGTTTGCCTGCCTCTTATTTGGAAACTATTACCAGGATTTGGTTAGAGGTTGTTCTGGAGGGCAGGGCTCCAGCCACTGTCTTGTGCAGTTCTTACTGTCCCAGGTGCCTGGGTCACCCTTCTGCACCTGTGTTCTGCCCCGGCAGTCTCCTCTCTCTCATATGAAGGCACAGCAGCTGGACTTCTTCTTTTGTGACTCTATGTAGTCATGAATCTGAAACCTGGGCTCATCCGGCTGCTGCACTGCTCTTTCCTTGAGCTCTCTGAAAGAAACACACCTGCCATTAGCAAAGCTGCTGCATCCCCCTGTCTTCGAAGGAAGGAAGGGGTAGGGATTGCTTTCTATCATCTCTGTGTAACCTCCATCTCCCATGTAACATGAGGCAGTGCCAAGGCAATTCACAGGCCTAAGGCTGGACTGTCACAAATTAACTCTAGGCTGGAACGTGTCATCATGGCCTGGGAGCAGAGCAAAGGCGGCCAGGAACCAGCTGGAGTCAGCAGAACGATGCTGATTCCCACCCGAGCTAAGAGCTCTCGGGGATCTTGCTGCCTTCTCATCTCACTCTATAGGGACAAATCTTAGTGTGAGACTTTGTCCACAGGAACCACAGTACTGGAGCAAAGCAGTTGCCTACGCAAACCTCCTGACCTCACGTAATGGCAAATGCTTCAAAGGAAAGTGTAGAACCTAGTTATGGGCCTGCCTTAACGAATCACCCTATTTGCCTATGCCCTCAAATAAGACACGCACCTTGTTCTGGGAAGGCAGAAGAAAAAGAGATTTTTTTTCAGAGTCTTCCCTGCCCTAGCACTGGTCCACCCAGGGCTGCATGAAGTGCAGGCAGAGTCCTGTCATCAGCATCGCTCCATCTCCCTGCTGCTTGGTCAATTTGGCAGCAGCTGTGGGAGGGTTAAACCCATAGCTGACAAAACAGCAGGGACTTTGCCTCTGCTTCTAGCGACTGGGCAAAATACCATGAAACAACTTCATTTAAGCACAGCTCCCTGCCACTGTTTCAGCTTCCCCCTGCCTTCATTCCAACATGCAAATCCATTTTTGTGTCAGACACGCACCCCAATTCTGGATGGCTGATTTTGGGGGGGCAAATCTGCATGTATGTGGTATGTCAATAAATACTGTAACTTTAAACCACTTCTCTGAAACTGGGAAATACTGCAAACACAGGCCGTTAAGCATCTTGGCTGTGATGACACAGCAAGTTTATAAGACAGGGTCTCTGAACCACCAAGTTCCCTCTTCTAACCACTGACTGACACTTCCTCTTTCAAGATGTGGCCTTTCTAATCCCCTAGGAGCATGGGTTGCCATCTCAGTGCTTACACGTTAAAGTGCTGCCCTTAGTGCAAGAAGGCAGTCGTGAGATTGGAAGCCGCTCTCTGAGAACTGCAGCTACTCACTTGGCAATGGCCAGAAAGGCCAGCTCCACGTTCATCCCAGTCTTGGCACTGGTCTCCATGAAAGGCACTCCATACTCCTGCAAAGAGGATGTGGCATCATGAGCAGCTGGACTGGACTGCCCGATACTGCCACCACCAACACTCCTACAGCTCCCTTTCTCCTCTGAAACACCCTTTGCCAAACAGGCCAGAAAGAACCTGGCAACCTCCAAGGATAGTAGAGCAGTTTCCTTAGACATGGACCTTAAAGGAGGGCCTGCCCAGCCCCCTGTGATGGAGCAGTGAAAGAGAGGTATAAGCAAGAAGGGGCAGCACTATGCACAGCTGGCTTGGAAGAGCCAGCATTGGAGAAGGTGGGGAGCAGGAAAGAGACCCCTTAGAGGTATGGGAGGAGACAGGTGTCTGGGATGAGGATGGAAGGTCCCATCTTGAGATCTTCAGAGCAGGCGGCTCACACCTTGGTGGCACCTTTTTTAATCTTAGCCCAGATACTCTCTGACTACTCTCTTGCTTTTTCTGACCTCAGCAGGCCCAGAGCTGAGCCTCCTGCCACTCCACAAGTGCAGTTCTCATTCTTCAGTATGCTCCAACCTTATTCCCCCACCTCCCAGCCCTCTCTCCACCCATTTACATTCTCCTTAGTCCCCAAAATCCAACTGCAGGCCCCACCTCATGGCCCACATCCTCCCTGCTCTGCCTTCCACCCTCTACCTTCACATCTGATGTTTCTCTCCCCTTCAGTCCAGACAACTCATACAGGCTGGTTAAGGCTGCAAACAAGGTACTTGTAGCTGGGCTGACTGATGTGATCAGTGTCTCATTGAAGCAGTCCTGTGAGCCCAGGCTGTGCCATTTTTAAATCCCTTAGTTGAGGTCTATTCAGTACAGGACAGGAGCTTGCAGCCAATATGGAACTGAGGATATCGAAGGCAGACAGCAGATACCTTCTGCAAGGAAAGAGCCCGCAACCCCCACAGTGAGGCTCACCCTGGCTAGTGTCTCTCCATCCTCTGTCCTGACAACTCTTTCGCTGCTCACATCTGCCTGCAAACAAAGGGATATAGTTACTGCAGCTGGAGACTTCCCAGCCAGCCTTGCCCCAGAAAAATTACTTTAGGATCTATACAAGGAACCCAAGGACTCAGGTTGCCATCTGCCGGCTGCAGCTGGCACTGAGACATCCAACAGGAACTTCAGCGCTTTTTAACAGCTTGTCACGTTCCCCTAGGAACTTCCAGTCCCAGGCAAACACCCGCGTGTCTTCAAGGGACGGGTATGGGCAAGCGCTCTGAGCACAGCAGTGGGAGCTAGAGGCTCAGGAATTATGTTGCCAGCTCATCTGCTGACTCTTTCTGCAGCATTAGACATATCCCATGTTCTCCAACATGGGGATAATGACACTGCCTTGCACAGAGCTAGGGGATAGTTAGCTTGGGAAGATGAAGAGCATTATACAAGCGTGCTAACTGATCCAGTTTGAGTATTGACAGAATTGTAAATGGCCCAAGGATCTGGGTTTGGGGCAAGAAGGCACATCCAGTGCCAGCTCTTGAAACAGTGGATCCCAAAGTCTGGCCCCAGTGACATTGCGTCCTATCTCCACATTGCGGAATGGCTGAGTTGCACCTAATACCAGGATTTCAGGGGAAAACTATGAGGACCCTTCAAAGGGGAAGTTGGTGATGCTGGAAAGCACAGAAGCTTGGACAATATCCTGCACGGTTGGAGCCAATTATACATCATCAGCAGGTGAAGGCCTTGTTCTTCCCAGTAGAAAAGAGGACAGGCAAACCCTCCATTAGAAAGTGCCAGTGGACAAAAGACACACTGGGAAGTCCATCCACATGTCCAATCCAAACACTTACAATTTGGGACATTGTTAACCTGCATGAAGAAGAAACGGTGCAAAAAAAGGGGCAAAGAAGCTGTCCTCTGAGCAAGCTCTCAGTAACCCGACAGGAAGCAACACGTACCTTATTGCCTAACAACATAATGACCACATCCTTTTGGGCATATTCATATATCTCTGAGAGCCAGGCCTGCAAGAGAGGAAGAGGTCACATGGTGTCCAAGATGAGCAGCACAGACAAGAAGGTTTTTGTGCAACAGCAAGTGCATGGGAGAGGAGGTGGAGGAGGACAAATCTGCCAAGAAATCATTACTGTCTGGCAAAAAACCCGCATCTGGTCAAAATTTCCCAACCCCACCCTAGCCACCAGGCACCTTTGTAATGGGTTGTCCCTGAATGAACACCCTGTGGAGTCTGCTGCTCTGTACTTTTAGGTTTCCAAGTTTGCCATGCAGCATGGGACAGAGGCAGCTACACCTTTGTGACCTGGTTTCAGCATGGTGCCAGCTACCAGTATGGATGTGGTCCATTTCTTCCAGACCCTTGTGACTCAACAGCACATTTCACCTCCATTCAGTGCAGTTGCATTACCATTGTAATGGGTGGTGACTAGATAATAACCTACTGCTGTTACTAGCCAGCAGAATTCGTCTATCAGCTCAGGTGGAAGAGATTCAGTGTTGAAGAGCTTAAGGTTGGTCCTGACTGTCAACTCCTGAGAAGAACACCTCAGTGATTTCAATAGGAGTTTTAATGAGCTTGGCTTTCTGTACGATTGGTTCCAGTATTTTAAGATCTGGACTCAAAGCACACCTATTTTCTCAGGCCCCTTTGACTAAGGCAAAGCTCATGCATTGTACCTTAATGCAGAAGCAACTGGCCAGGCAGGGAAGTGATGACTTGGTGTAGCCAAGTGCCAAGCACTAGGGTAGCTCCCAGTTCTCACAGATGGCCAAGGATAGTGGAGACTCATGCTGGACACTGTCTCAGCCCTAGGATTCAGGTTAAAGGATCACCCCATCACAAAAGACAGGCAGTGAGAAGGAAGGGCAGTACAAAAGCAGACAGTCATCTCAGGGCCCATGACACTGTGTCAAAATAGACCTTTCCAGTTCTCCATCTAAACCAGGAAAAACTGATTCCAGTTGAATAAAAATGGCCATTTTTCAGGGCAGTGTTTACATTTTTTTGGTGAAAAAAAAAGTTTTCATTTTGAGCTGGCTCAAACTAAGACAATTAAGTTAGTTTTCAGATGACTGAATCTTTCATCCCCTTCCCTTTATGACATTTAGGGTAATTTCAAAATGAAAAATCACTACATTGACTTCTTTTTAACACCCACCTCTCCTCTCCAGCTGCAGATAAAACCACTCACCAAATTTCACCCCAGTTCTGGTACCCGTAAAGCTAATTTTTTAAAAATTAATTTAGTGTTTGCCAACAATGTTGCCCAGCCCTACCCTAGCATGGCTGTTCTGGGGAAGGAGTTGCTTGGTTTGATGGCTGTCAAAGGAGTTGACATGTTGAGGTGTCACATGTTTAGAACCAACAGGTTCTCTCTTTGGGTCTTGGAGTCTGTCCATCCAGTACCCAGAAAGTGGCCTGGATGAGGGGGACAACCAGGGAGTGAAGGTCTATTATGAACCCTCTTTGGGAGTTTCCGGGCAGAGCAGTTATACCCCTGAGGCTGCTGGTCAATGGATACTCACTCGTATATTGTCAAAGGACATTTTGCTGGTGATGTCATACAGGAGGAGCAAGGCTGGAAGGAAAACGAGAGAAACAAAGTGGGGGGTTTAATAACTATTTTGCTCCTAGGCATTACTTGCAAAGCAGCTCCACTAAATCTGTGGATTCCCGTTCCCATCTGACCCCAAATGGGCAACACGAATCCACCCAAAGACCTACCCTGAGCATCTCTGTAGTAGGCGTGGGTCACGCTACGGAATCGCTCCTGCCCTGCGGTGTCCCAGATCTGCAAAGAAATAGCCCCTGTGAAAAACTAGGGGAGAAGCCTCACTGCAGCCCATTTCATCTCCAGCTTCCAAATCCCAGCAGCGTGCCAGCATTAGAGAACAAGAGAAGGCAAGAAACTTGAGTCAGTGCAAGGGGGCCACTGTTGGTCCCTTCTGCCCTCAGTGTGCTAGGGTGTTTCCAAGCTATAATCAATGGCATTTGGAGGTCTGGACTGAAAGGAATTGAGGCCACAGCAAGATGATGGCTGTGAGTTCCTGGGGGCATGTGAGGCAAACGCTGGAAGCACTATGCTAAGAAGGGCTGTAGTGAAGCACAATACACTGCACTATTCTCTGCATACACTACACTCTGAGGGGATAGAGCATCTTGTGGTACGGGGCACTGATACACTGTCACAAGGGAGTTTCTCAGCATGCCCAATGCTCCAGCCTCCTGGGGTATGGCCCACGTAGCGCGGGTGTGCTATGCTCTATTGCAGTGCTCCCTAGGACAGTCCTTTCATTCTGCAGACCCCCACATAGTCTTCCCCAGGGATGTTCCCTTCCTTCCTACCAGGACCTTAGCAAAGAGAGATGCATGGAAAAAAAAGATAAAGGCCACTTACTGGCCTCCTGGTTGTCTAGACACTCAGTGCCAGGGGTTGAACTCTGCAGCATGACCATCAATTCCTCACCAACTCCCTGACTCACCTGCAATTTCACCTTCACGTCATCTACTGTCACCACTTTGTTCTGTAAGAGAAAAGAAAGTCATGCTGAGTAAGGGATAAGCTGGCTGTGCTCCCTTGTGGGTTGTAGCATCCCCATGGATCACCTTGACTCCTACTACTCCAGTCCGCTGGTTCTGGAGGGTGTGAATGCTGGAATCAAAGCCTACAGACCAAGGGGAGAAGACATAAGCAGACCTTGCCTGAGTCTGTCTCTGAAGCAGCAGCAGGAAAAGTCAAGGCCTTCTACTCAAGGGCTCCTATCCCTTACAAGATTCCAGGGAAACTCATTCGCATGGTGGTCAGGCAGATGGCACTTGGCTTGGCCTTCCCTCCAGGAGGCATGTCACCTGAACTGGAATTTTCCAGGTAGGGAAACATCCAGCTGGAGAGATTAGGAGCTTCTGCTGGTGCTGATATTCAGATATTACAATCACGAGCACCTGGCAGATCCTATAGGTTAGGCACATTGGTCACAGAAGCAGAGACTGACATGCAGAAAAAAAGCCTTAACCCCCCTGCACTCCCCCATAACATGTATTGTTACATGTCTTCTTAACCCCCATTCAGAGCTCCAGGACCAAGATTAAAAAAGCAGTAATGGGTGTTTATTAGCAGTATCCCCACAGCTTGCCCTCGCCCTGTGGAAACAATCCCCCAAGCTGCGATGTGCTTCTTTCTTGAGGGATCTGATGCTCAGCCTGTCACAGAAACACCCAGTTCCACAACACAGGTGGTTTCATGGCCCAGACACATTTATGGGCTGCTGTGACAGCTAAAGCTGAGCAGCATATAAGGCCAAGACTGGGAACTGACTCTGCCTCTCCATCTGCATACGCTGGACACATCATTGCAAGTGCAATAGGGGTCCTTCTCCAATTTAGCAGGGAGATGAAACAGGGATGGGCAATGCAAAGACAGGACAAAGTCACTGACAACAAGAAAGTACCTTTACTCCACACAGATACAGACCACAGCACCAGAAGGACATCCCCCACAGTACACTACTAAACCCAGAGCTCCAGAACGCACAACCCTGCATGAGAAGTAGTTACACCCCCACATCTGCATTGCAGCTGGGGCAGGGTGAAGCAACTTGGACAAATTAAACAAATGGACCATTGCCCAAAGCTTGAGCTGAAACTCATTTGAGAGAGTACAGGCCGTCGGACATTTCTGGTTCATTTCTGTGTCTTTCAAACCCCCAGCGTATCTCACAAGTACAGGCTGCTACTGACCCAAATGGACCATCATTTTGTTCCATCTCTGGACAGCAGGGTGCAAAGAGGCTCTGGCAATACAAATATAGCCATCTTCTTAGAAGCAATTCTTGGTTAAAGTCCAGCTCAATCCTGTTGGCTCAAAAAGTTCAGATAATGAGAGAATAAAGCCCCAAGCTTTGGATTTCTTTGGTTCACACCTCTATAGTTCCTCAGGCTCTCTCCTCATTCCTGTATGCCTACCCAAGCCTCATACAATGTATTTCTGAGGGACATATTTTCCCATGTAAGAACAGATTGTGAACCCAGTGGACCTCAATTCAAAGGACTAGGTCCCAGCTTACACCAGTGTAACAGGATCAGGCCCCAAATACAAGAAGGCTGTAAATATATGATGGGGAGAAGGGAACCCACTCATCCCAGGACAGCAAGAACTGAGCCCAATTTGGTTCCATCTTGCCCTTAGTCTAATGCATTTTCAGCATCTATATTCCCTAGGCAGAGTGCCCTGTGAATACTCTAGGTAAGACAGACAGGTGCTTTCCACAGCTGCAGCAGGGCCACTGGTTCAAGGACCTCCTGCATTTGGGTCACAGCTGCGATCCCCAAATTACATCTGCTAACCCAAACACTGGGGGAATAGGGAAGGGAATTAAGAGACCCCCCCCCCACACACACACACACCCATCCCCACTGTTCCCCCACTGGACCTCTTTTCGGTAGCAAATAGCAATTCCAATAATAAAAGAAGGAAGAAGTTTGATTAGACTATATTGGGTGTGTGTGGGTGGGGGTTGGAAATCTCAATATTGACACAAATGTAGTTTCACTAATAAAATCATCATTTACTCTTCTATCAGCAGATCATTACAGTGTTGCCTGCATCTTTCAGTGACTTTAAGAGATATTGGCAATTACTTTCCTAGCTGCAGTATAAAACACCTATTTAATTACTTGAGATGCTCAGGCTAATTAAAGAATTCTAAGGGGTCTTTGCTTTCTGTCACCCATGGATGAGTTTGAAATGTCAGAAGACGTAACACCACTGGCCACAAATCACCCAAATGCCTTCACACAGACCTGAAAAGGCAGGCTCTATCCCTTCTTGGATATTCTTTGTTATTTTCTTTTAGGTGGTGTTTTCAAGTGTATAGTTCATCTGCTTATTAAAATCTGTGCTTTGAATCACATGCTTAATAGAAGTCTTCAATCGCACATTTTAAATGGTGACTTGTAAAGTTAGGAACCAATTAGCCAACAGTCAACCACTAGAAAAAGTATCAATTGGAAGAATAAGATCCTCTGTATAAGGCTAGGAACATACATTACATTTGTTCCTGGACAAGTTGTGCCCGGGTTTGTTCCAGAACAGAAATGCCCCGAGATTGGCATGCACACACATCTAATCAGGATTTAGTGAGTGTGCTGAATGCACTGTGCTTTTTCCCATTGATTCAATGATGCAACCCTGGGATAACCATTGCACTTTACAATGTCCTGGGATAAACTGTTAGTACTTCTTATCTTGTCCAGGATTTAACAATGGGCATGGGTATTTGAACTACTGCACTTTGTCCTGGGGGAAAATGTTTTCTCTCAGGACAAATGCAACATCTGTTTATAGCCTAAGATACCAGTTTGGTCTAGTCATGATCTTTATTCCTTAGAACAAGCTTGCCAGATATTTATGTTTCAAAAGATTTTGGAAGAGCAAAGGGATGTGTTTTTCAGAGCCACAGACTGTGACATAAAACGAGCCTCTTACATTTGCTTCATGAGAAAATATCTCTAATTTAAACCTGCTCAAAAGGTGCTAAAGATTGTCTTACTGAAAGTGTTTTATCTCACAAACATTGGCAAGCCAGCAGACCTTGATGGATGCAAAATGGTCTGCAGAAAATGTCAGCCATGTAAACCTTTTATTGCTTCTTCTGTGCCTGAGATAACAAGTCTCGCTTGAGATACATGCTTGCAAGTACTGTATCTCTTTGTACCTCCCATCACATAACAGCTTTCTGATCCCTTGTTACATAAGACAGTTTGTGGAAAATACAGGAAGGACATTTGATACAATTGGATCCAAAAACAAGCACCCATTCAAGTGTAAAAATATTGATATTAATTGGGGAAGTAAGTATTTGACAATGCTTAAGCAACTTTCTTATCAACCTCAGGAAAAGAAGAGACATCTCTCCGCAGCTTGTTAAGAAGAGGAAACAACTTCTTTTTCTGTTTATTCAAGATTAAAAACTCCCTTTAAGAATTACAGTAAAGAAAAGACCATTTTGAGAGTTGGAAGATTTTTACAGCAACAGTGTTTGGACTTCAGTTATTTGAAACAGAATTTCAGCTCTTATTATGTCCTCAGGAAACCAAAAGGATCTCTCTGAGGATGGACTCGGTAAAAGAAAAAAGTTAAAATTATACTCAGAGAATTTCCCACCACAACACAAAAGATCACTTGATTTATGCCTCATATACATTAACCAGACTGCACAGCAATATCTTTAGCAATATCTTGGATAAGAGCTGCCTGTGAAGGTGAGAGCCAGTCAGCTAATTCCAAACCCAGTAAAGCAGGAAAGAGCTGAGTTTTCCTCCTTCCACAAAGTTATGGGAAGACAGAACTATAAAAACCTCTCCAAGCTGAACAAGCAAGTCTGTATCTCTGCTCCCCGCTCAGCTTTCCAGCACTCATCATGGTTCATTACTTGTGCAAGCAAGAAGCAACCAGACAGCCAAGAACAACACAGTGTCAAGAGGAAGCAACCTTTTTGGGTTCAGGTAACAGCACCACCAGATTTCAACAGGTGATGGCGACACATGTGTACAGCATGGCCAAGGCTTTTACATTGAAAGCCTTCTTCTAAAGATTTTAATGGAGTACCGCAGTTGTAATGTAGGGCACTGAGAGCTTCTCCAATTAAATGCTGGGCATTTTGGCCACCTATTCTGAGAAGGAAACATGAGCTAACCCTTAGTAAACAAAACATGGTAGTGGGATTAGAGATACTCACCACTTCACTGATTTGCCAGTCTCAAAACAACTCCTTAAATGGTATCTCACCATTAATTAACTTAAATGCATTCTTTGGTTTCACAAGACTGGGCTGAAATGACTCATCTTTGCCCACTGAGAAACTATTTAAGATGTGCAAGGGACCCATCAGCAGGACTCTCCAATCCTTAAAGCAACATCTCTGCCCACCTAATCTGCTTTAGTTATCCAACAGGATGGGGATGGGCTTTTCTCTGTGGCTGCAAGGGACAGGATGAGGAGCAATGGCCTCAAACTGCAGCAGAGGAAATTTAGGTTGGAGAGTAGGAAACACGTTCTGACTCTGAGGGTGGTCGAGCACTGGAAGAGGCACCTGGAGATGTTGTTGAATCTCCATCCTTGGACATTTTCAAGAGCAGGTTGGCCAGACATTTGACTGGGCTGGTTAGTCAGGGATGATCCGGCCTTGGGCTGGGGGCTAGACTAAATGACCTCATCAGGTCCTTTCCCACCATCATTTCTTATGATCCTAGGACACACTACTAATTTAAGGAATAAGGTCCTTTGGGTCCTCTCTATAGATGAAATCTATTCTTGTAGCATTATCATCTCTATTAAGGCTCTGCATAGAGTCACACAGGAGGAATTGGAAGCAATGCAACCATTATCAAGTGTTTTGTTTTTAATTCTTTGCTCCCCTTCTTTATTAATAAATCAAGCACAATGAATGTGGTAATTAGTTTCCTTGTCTTTCACTGTGATGACCATGCAGCAGAGCAAAAACCCCGACCAGTCTAAAGCAGCTGTGGTCCCTAAATTGGCTTTGAGAGAGAGAGACATATGTCGAGTGTCCACTCTTACCATATCTTATTAGTCTAGACTATCAATTTTGGTAATTTTTACAGTAAAATTCAACTGCTCAAGACCACCTCTTCACACCTCTGCTCCATTCACTGATGATCGGGGTAGAGGATGAGGTGGGGTGGGGACTATTTCACTCTCCTGCCCTGAGCTGGTGTGAGGGGCTCTCCCACAGTGCAGAAAGCTGCAGCAGTCTCACCCGGAAGTCTATGCCGACAGTAGCTATGAATGTCCCAGAGAGGAAGGCCCCGTCCTTGAACTGCACCAGGAAGCAGGTTTTCCCCACGCCTGAATCTCCAAGCAGCATCACCTACAACACGGGGGGCAAATACTCATTAATAGGGCCAGGGGAAGGGCAGGAGTAGGGGGACAAGCCATGACCTGAGCTGACCTGAAATCATGGTGGGGGTAGGCCTGTGAGGAGGGCACTGATCTGGGTGGTTGGTGGCATTGTCAAGCACAGCGCGTGGTCCCAAGGTTTTGTGCAAGCTATTAACTTCCTTTTCTCTTCGAGCTCCCTCCACTTCTCCATCTGGGTCAGTCCCACACCTAAGAACGCTGCCCTGCAGCTTAAGCCTCACATTTCACTTCTCTTAAATTGGCCTCTTAACCACGGGGTGGCATTTCTCTGTAGGACAGCATCAAGGTAGGCTGAAGAAGGCACAGGGGTCAAAGGAGGATGAGAGAGATGAGGGATGGACAGGACAGCTGCAAGACACTGCAGACCCCACCCAGCTCAGCCTTCCTCCCCAGCTTAGTTTGGGCTTGTTCCCCAGGCAGGGCAACGTTTCTGGGGCAGCAAGCAGCTCTCTGAAACTCTCCCCTCCATGATCCATTGCAAATCTCTAATGCCAGTGACCACTACAGTCAAAGTGGTCACCAGCCTGAGGCTCTTGTTGTTGCTCCCCATGGCACTCAGCCACAAAACCATGTAGCCCAGCCTCACAGAGCTTCCAGCTGGCATCCAGACCCGGCAACCTCTGACTCTGGGGGGGAGCAGGGACAGAGAAGCCAAGTTGGGTGGAACAAGGTAATAAGAAGGAAAGGAAACAAGTCAGGAACAGGAGAGGAGGGAGTGCAAATGGGCGGAAGCTGCCAGCGGAGATTCACCAGAAAGAAGTTGCTGCAAGGGGGTCTCCCATCTGACCACAATGCTGTTATCTAGCAGGAAATGTGGCATTTCTCCTTTAAAGCAGCTACCACTGAATCCCTGCTACCACCAACAGTTTGGGAGAAGGCTAGGGGCACCGTGCTGCCACAAAGTGGTTTCTGTTTCAAGGCTTTCTTCATCTTCCAGGAAAGTCTTCTTAAGGTCCCAGTATGAATACATCTGTAGAAATACCCAAGGATAGACCTCTTTCCTCCACCTAGACCCCAGGCTTCTTAGTGGGATTGCAAGCCAGACTATTGCCAAGCCAGTCCTATCTCAAAGCATGGCTCATTCTTCCTTTCCCCTTTATCCAGGTCCCCATAGGACAAAGAACACGAAGCACACAGCACAGTCAGAAAACAACCGTGCCCATTACATCCTAAGCAAACTCTACCAGGCTCAGGCTTTCTACCCACTTCTACCTCCACCCATTGCTGACACCAAAGCAAACACCCAGCAAACTGCCCACTCCCCCTAAGCAAACAGACCTCAGAGCTCAGGTCTGGGGATTGAACTGGCACCTCTGAATCCACTTGGACACTGGACAGAGCAAAGCAAAGACCAGTATTTTTACTGCCAGCAAATTACAGTTCTCTCCAGCTGCTTTGAAATAATTGCAATTTCTTAGCTGCCACTGGGTAATAATTCATTGGACATATCAACAGCCTCATCCCATGTATAACAAAAAAACCCCAAAAAGCAAAGGAGCTGCAACAAGATGAACAAGGATCCTGGCAAAGGAGCCGTAACAAGTGAAACACCCTATGAGCTTACTTTCAGAGGTGCTTAGTCGGGGTTGCAGCTGCTCAGAGCTTCAGGAAAAAAAACCCTTGAACTATTGTGCTAGACTAGACCAGTGGTACTCAACCTTTTTAGGCTCAAGACACCCTTTCAAACATGCCAGCTCTTAGCTTCCACTCCTTTCTTGACTATGGAAAAAATAATAGAGCATTTTCCCTGTTGAAAAGACAGTCAGGTCAGAAGTAGGTCAGAATGTTTGTGAAGTAAAAGATTCCTGTTTGCAATCTCTGGGTTTATCTTGTGACTCATGTGCAGGTGCTTGCACACTTAACAATGTTAATATATCTTGATATTAGCAAGGCTTTTGATACGGGCTCCCACAGCATTCTTGCAAGCCAGCTAAGGAACTGTGGGTTGGATGAATGACCTGTAAGGTAGGTAGAAAGCTGGATGAATCATTGGGCTCAGTGGGTAGTCATCAGTGGCTCAAGGTCTAGTCGGCAGCTGGTATCAAGTGACGTGCCCCAGGGTTTGGTTCTGGGGCCAGTTTTGTTCAATATCTTCATTAATGATCTGGAAAATGAGATGGATTGCACCTTCAGCAAGCTCACGGGTGACATCAAGCTGGGGGATGTAGTAGGTATGCTGGAGGATAGGGCTTGGATTCAGAGTGACCTGGACAAACTGGGGGATTGGGCCAAAACAAATCTCATGAGGTTCAACAAGGACAAGTACAAAATCCTGCACTTAGAATGGAAGGATCCCATGCACCGCTACAGGCTTGGGACCAACTGGCCAAGCAGCAGCTCTGCAGAAAGGACCTGGGGGTTGCAGTGGACAGTAAGCTGAATATGAGCCAGCAGTGTGCCTTTGTTGCCAAGAAGGCTAATGGCATCCTGGGCTGCATTGGTAGGAGTGTTGCCAGCAGATCGAGGGAAGTGATTATTCCCCTCTATTCTGCACTGGTGAGGCCACATCTGAAGCATTGTGTCCAGTTTTGGGTGCCTCACTACCGAAAGGATATGGAAAAGTTGGAGAGAGTCCAGCAGGCAGCAACAAAAATGGTTAGGGAGTTGGGCGGCATAACTTAGGAGGACAGGCCGAGGGAACTGGGCTTATTTCGTCTGCAGAAGAGACTGAGAAGGAATCTGATAGCCACCTTTAACTCCCTGAGGGGGGCGTTACAAAGAGGCTGGAGCTGGTCCGTTCTCAGTGGTGACAGATGATGGAACAAGGAGCAATGGGCTCAGGTTGCAGCAGGGGAGGTTTAAATTGGATATTAGGAAAAACTCATTCACTCGGAGGGTGGTGAAACACTGGAGCAAGTCACCCAGAGCAGTGGTGGCATCTCCATCCTTGGAGGTTTTTAAGACCTGGCTAGACTAAGCCCTGGCTGGTATGATCTAGCTGGGGGTGGTCCTGCTTTGAGCAGGGGGTTGGACTAGATGTGACCTCCTGAGGTCCCCTCCAACCCTCATTTTCTCCGATTCTAATACTGCGTGGCCCCTCACAATATCCTTAATAGGCCCATATCACCCTGGATGCGAATCATTGTTCTAGACAGTCCTCCGCAGAGACATGTAAAAAACAGGTCTGGTGGCAACTGTGAGGAAAAAGAGAAGGAAGGAGCTGAGTTTTTTTGCTGATCTAATGAGAGCTAAGCAGGGTTTTGGGCCACCCAAATAATCCTTCTCCACAAGTGAATTCAGATCAAAGCTCCCTATAACATACACCTGAATGGAGACAGGCTTTGGGATCAGCACTTAGCATTGCCTCTAGAGAAGATTTTGAAACTTAAAAAAGAAAAAATCTCCCCTTTCTGAACCCTCAAAAAAAGAATGAGAAATGCAGGAGCTGGAAAAAGAAGGACTAAAGTAGCTCAGGAAAGAAAGGAGACCAAAGAGGGTGCTCTGAATAACCAAACTACACTGTTTTACCTCTTTCAGTCACCACAGATGAGAAGGAAGGTAGAACAGATCATTAAGTAGTCAGGAATACAGTTGGGCTGTAAAGCATCCACAAGCACTACCCTTCTCTGAGTCCCACCGTGAGCTTGGGCAAGCCATGTAGGCTCAGAACATCGAAGTTTTTAGGTGCCTAAAGAAAGCTTAGGTACCTTGGGTTCATTGAGGACCTTGGCATCAGTCTCCCTGACCCTCGCTTGCACCCATACAATGGGAGTTGCAGCCACTTCCGCCTCAAGGGGCACATCACAGCCTGCACATTGACCATGCTGGGAAGGACTGGGTCGAGTGGGTGCATTTGGGCAAAGCAAGCACAGAGCAGAGACATTTCTCTTCCCCCTTTGCCATGCAGCGGTCCCAGGCTGGCTGCCATGAAAACACAGCAAGGCTCAGAAAGCGAAAGGAAAGCGTGAAGCCCACATCACACCCGCCTGCGCTCAGCTCAGTTCAGGGGTCCTCTGGCCACTTTGGTCATGTATACCCCAGTCAGCAACACGTCGCGGCGATACTCCCTTCCCTTGAGGACCCCTTTTTGGCCAGGAAGAGAGATCCTTGAGAACAGGTCCAGGCGCACCAGAGAGCTGGGGGCCACTGCTGGAGGGGGAGAGAGAGAGGCGTCCTTCCCTCCACGTCCCTTCCTCTGCCCCTTGCACGTGCCCTTGCGGGAAGGGGAGCGGGGGCTGGAGCATCCCGCTCGGCCAGGAGGAGGTCGGGGGCAGGGGCAGCCCGAGGGGGGCCCGGTGCCGGGCGGCGGGCGGGCGCGGGGCTGGGCCGACGGCGGTCCCCTCACCCCAGGCCGGCTCCCACCTTGCAGGCGAGGTCGCAGGGCTGCCGGGGAGCCCGAGCCCCGGCCCCGGCCCCGGCCCGGCTGCTCATGCTGCGGCGCCCGGGCAGGAACTGCGAGCGGAGCGGCCCCGCCCCGCCCCGCCCCGCCCCGCGGCCGTTAGCGCGGCCCCCCGCGCCCGCCCCGCGCCCGCGCCCGCGCCCCCCCGAGCCGGCGCCGCCGCCGGGCCGCAGCCTGGTGCTTTAGTGGCATCCTGCCCCGCGGACTGGCAGACAAGGAGGGGGAGGGCACAGCTCTGCTCCCCCCCGCCCCCGCTAAATCATCCCAGCCAACTCTTTGGTCTTCACACCCCTCAGGGATGGAGATCCGGCGCCCTCTTAGTGACCATCATGGGTCATCCTGATGTCCAGCCGCAGCCCCGTCATCTGCCCCCCCGGGGAAACGCCCGGCTCCGTCCTCTTTCGCCTCAGGGAGTTGACGGCGGCTGGCGCGTCCCCCTCAGGCTTGCCTTCCGCGGAGTGAATAAGCCCAGTCCCCTCAGGCTCTCCTCAGCCCGTGCGCCAGCCCCGAGCCGTTTCCGTTGCCCTCCGCTGGGCTCTTTCCCGCTTTTTCATGGCTTTTCTTAGCGGGGCCCAGTGGTGGCACTTCTAGACACGCACGCTGCTGGCATCCCGCACTGACGGGAGGGATCGCCCTCGCCTTCGTGGGCCGCTGTCTTCCTCCGGCGGCGAGGCCGGTGGGACGCGTAAGCACCAGCTTCTCCGGCGGAGTGCTCTCTCTCTGAGGGAGGAGCGGCATTACCGCACTTTTACACTCAGAGGACTTGGCCGGATGGAGGGCTTGTGCATCAACTGAGGTCTGCGTGGCCCTCCTCCACTTTCCTTAATTGCTCTGTGGTAGTCCGCTGGGATTGATGCTTTAAGGGTGATGGAGTAGATTTACTTCATCTTTCCTGCATTCCTTGGTAAAGGAAGCTTCCTGGAAGCGGTGGGATGAAAAGGCTGAGAGAAGAGATGGTCTCAGGTTGGCTCACCTCTCCTCTCTCACCCCAGGCATCGCTCGGGTAGGTGGAAGAGACACAAAGTTTGGCTTAAATTCCTGGTTAGACCCTTCTCTCCATTCATATAAGCCCTGGCTAATATAGACACTGGAAAAAATTTGCCAAGGTATTCAAGGCAACCTGAGGAACGGCAACTGATGCCCAAAAGCTTGTCCAACAGCTCTTCCAACTATACAGTCAGTTTGATAAAAACTATTGCAACAAGCCTGGCCTTTTGACATTTCTTAGACGGTCCTGGCTACAACAACACACCAACCTGGACACTGCAACATCCAGGGCATTAATTAGGATACTCCGGCAGTCAAGAGGTTATCATCCCTGGCAGATGTATATTATGGAGACACAGGAGACTTCTGGGACTTGGCTGAGTGGCACCGAGTTAGCTGGTTCGCCTGAGAAGATCTCAGGCGACAACAACCGTAGCAAGGTGGGACAGCTGAACCCAAGCTGTAGCACCACCAGCCTCTTTTAATGGACAGCCTCATGCCCCATTACTGTGGTCTCAGGGGAGATCTGCAAGCCCAGACATCAGTCTGAGTAGCCCTGTGCTAATTAAACATGGTTTGTTAGGAGGCTGCTAACCCAACCCACGTTTGAGAGTGTCTCTCCTGATAATACTGTTTGTTGCATTTGGCTGGGGAAAGACGATGTGGGGAAATGTACCTTTAAGAGGCTCTCAAACGAGCTAGCTGGCACTGCTAACGGTGTTGCACAGAGGCTTATGTTACAAAAGGCCAATTAGCTAGAACTCAGACAACAAAATGAAGCAAATCCCTGGCTCGGAGCAATTACTGGCACCAGAGAGATGTCAGGGAAAGGCTTTGCTTTTACAGCCAGTTAACAGCCTCTGAGAAATCCAGCACTTTGATTCACAGAAAGATCTCTGGGAAAAGATGCCAAAAGCGTCTTTGAAACAGATGCTCTGCTCCATCACTCCCAATCCCCTTCCCTGTGGCCTTCATCCCTTGTCTGCTCTCTTTTTAGCCTATGTATTTTGGGGGTACAAGCTGCCTCTTCCTGCACGTTTCTACTGGACTTAATGCCATGGAGATCCCCTCCTGTTGGATGCTACTGCAACACAGACAACTTGAATGTGTTTGGCTGCTGAGGAGATCATCACAGTGGAGTGAAAGACCACACACAATCTCTAGCAGTCTTGGGCAGGGTTCACGCATCTTCACCATTTGCTAATCTCCGGACCAGGCTGCCTACATTGAAGCACTTACTGCTAATCAGTCCAACTGCCCCCTAGTCGGCCAGGAGGAGGTCTTCTCCCTTCTCTCCTCCTTCTGTAAGTGCCCTGGCTACCACAGATTGAGGAACAGAGTAAAAAATCTGCCAAGACATTTAAACTCAAGAGGGTAAATACAATCCTACAATGCCCTGTGGGTCTTATTCATGTTTCACCTAATCTGTGCTAATCCAGAGAATGAGCATAAAAGGCGTGTTGCCCTGAGCAGCAGCCTGTAAGAGCCAGGAGTTCCTCCTATGTTAATGGACAACAGAGGCTTAAGTTATTCGAGCAATCTCCGTTGCTAATCCATTCCAGGTGGGGTTCTTGGTAGGCAATCCTGATAATTATTATAGTTAATGCACAGGCCCATGGCACCTGGGCCTAGGGGCCATTGCTAATCAGGGACCCCGGAGAGCACCAGGGGCAGCATGGCCCAGACAGACATCCTGGCCATGGGCATCTGGGGTCGGCAACTCATGCCTCCTCCCCTCTGGCCAGGGGCTAGGGGCCAGTGAGGGGCTCCCTGTGGGAGGTGACAGCTTCCCAGGGCTGTCTGCTGCCAGGAAGCCCCATAGACAGCCCTTCCTGCTCCCTGCCATGGCCGCTGGCACCAGCACTACTAGGACAGGATGGGACAGCCCCATCCCACCCTGCCTGGGCCAGAGCTCCTGCCCCCTCCCCATCCCCCAAGCTGGCCTAGGCCCTGGCCCTTGCCTGGTGGGGGGCCTCCAATTTCCTGTTTGCCCAGACCACCAATAAATTTTAATCAGTCACTGAGTACAGGCCTACAAGATAATAGCACTGGCATTTTCTCAAATAGGGCCAGATCCTGCAAAGGAATAAACTGTTGTCGCTCTGTATAACGCATTGGGGGATCTAGCCCATAATCTGGAGGACAGATTCCACTCTCAGGGCCATGGGCACACTTATGGAGTAACACTAATCAGGTGTGAATCCATCTGCCGCAGAGTGGTTGACAGAAGCAAGACCAGAATCAGGGCGTGTTTCCAGGCTGCAGTGTTTGGCTTTTGCTGGTCTGCAGACTAATGACACATGCAAACGCAGGAGGTGAGATGGCAGAGATACGCCCCACAAAAGTGTTTCTGGGCTTCCCCTTCTCTCCGAATCCTTCCTGGTCAAACCAAGAGTTTTTTTCTCCCCACTTCAGGATGGGAGCACAGTTTGGGAACCTGTATTTCCAGTTTCCATAAGCATGCCATAAAATAAGCACAGGGAATGCGTGGTCAGGAAACCGCATACAGCTTATATTGCAATCTTCAAAAGGAGACTGAACGCACACCTTGCTGGGGTTACTTGACCCCAGCAGTCTTTCCTGCCCAGAGCAGGGGGGCTGGACCTGATGATCTCACAAGATCCCTTCCAGCCCTAAACTTCTGTGAATTAGTGAATTTGTGAATCTGCGTTCAAAACTCTGAAGTGACTAAAAGCACTCCATGGGTGCTCTACTGAGGGAGATATACTGCTGCCTGGAAAGATCACTGCTTCCACAATCTGACCTGCCTTCCTAGTGAACAGGTTACTCTTCAGTTTTTTGCCCTGAGCCACTGTTGCTGTTTAACACCTGCCATGTTCTACCCCAGAGATGGCCAGGTTTCCAAAGTAAGGGGGGATTATATCTCAGAGATGGCAAATCCTGGCCTTAGGGGCAGGCTCCATACTGAGCATGGGGAAGAGGCCCAATCAGAGCAGTATGGGATCTAGGAGGGGTGAACATGTACATGCAATACAGCGCATGTAAACAGATTAGGGGGGTGGCCATGTCTCCCTGAAATCAACAGGCTAGTCCTCCTTCCCAGAGGTAGGAAGGAATTCTGTCCTGCTCATCTCTAGCAGGAGCATGAAGGCTTCTGGCTTTCCCACAAGTTTTGCCCCTATAACACAGAGCAGGGTTTGTCTCTAGGCTTGTGAAAAAGCAAATTGAGCTCTTCAGAGGAAAGGTGCTGTCAGCATTGCTGTGGGGAAAAGGCAGCCTAGTGCACTCTCCTCAGCAAGGAGGGGAATGGCAGGCACCGTCTGTAGCAGAGCAGACCCACCGTAGGAAAGATGTATAGAAATAGGCCTGAACCCAGAGCCCTGGATCTGACCCCTGGGACCTCAGGAGAAGTATGGGCCTAAGTTCAGATTTAAGCAACAAAGCCCATCTCTGTGATGATTTTATCTGAATCCAGCCATCTCTGGATTTTGGGGCAGCTGGCACCAGGTGGGAAGTTCTTTAGTCTGATGCCCTGCCAATGCTGCTTTGGTAGGTAGCAGAATAGCAGAGCCACAAGGCAGACTTCCCTTCTCACTAGCATCAGGGAAAATAAGCTGGACAGGAATATGACTGAAACCCCAAACTCCTTTCTCGTCTCCCTAGAAAGCAGTCAGCAAACCAGTCACTGATTTTGGGTAGGTCCCTGACAGTGACACAAGAGGGCACTCACACTCCATTTAGCATTCCCTGCACTCAGCTCATCCTTCATCCCAGGGACTCTTCTGACCAGAAGTTTGATCATAGCCAATTAAGATTTATTTATCTGGTTTCTCAGCCCAAGTGGAGAAGGAAATCCCTGTTATTAATTGCTACCCAACACAGAGACACCAGCCTGAGCCTCAGGCTCCCCTCAGGGGGGTAGAAAAGAGAATGAGATGAGATTAGAGTTGGCAGAGGTGATACACTCACTGCGCCTTCAAACGGAACCGAGGCAATTGAGGCTTCCAGGTGCTTGATAGAAATGTCCACAGCCTGTTGGCTCAAGGGATTAAGCATGTGTAGCAGGAAATAGCCTCGTGCTGGTAAGGCCAGTAGAGAAGCAGCTGCCAGATATGTGCAGTCACGCACCTGTCCACAGGGACACAGAACTGGACCCCAGAAAAGTGAACTTCAACCCTTTGCAAAGCTGGTTTCTAATTCAAGGGGAATGAGCTGCCTGTGTGCTTCTGACTCCCAGAGCTCCTGGGTTCCACACTGACATGAGGCTGTCTCCATGCACGAGCTGTCCCAGAGAATGCCATTTCCCTTAGGCCCCTGTGGCATATTACATATATTATGCAATTAACTTGTGAGTCATGCAATAAATTCAGACAGGCCACACATGCAAAGTAATTATCATGCTATAAAAATGTCCTTCCAGGTATAAAAAGGACCAACTGGCTACAGAGTTAGTGCTTGAAAATGTGTAACAACTTTATAGCTGGTTTCTATCTGGCTTTAATTTGAATGTGTGGCAGGGCCCTTAGTGAGGGTGGAAGGGTTTTCTTCTTCCTGTTCAGAGCACGTGAAAGCAAGACGTCCCAAATGCATACAACCAGGCCACAGGTTTGCAAAGTGGAAGCAGCTTCATGGTATGTAAAGGAGACTGTGGAATGTCCCTCCAAAGCCCTCTCAGCTGATGACATTTTTGGGAGTCTCATGGCCTTCTAAATATGGTCCAGGCAGCCTGATCTGGCATCTGTGGGTATGTCTACACATGCCTTAATGCGTTTTAGTTAATGCATGTTAAATCTGGTACCTTTGTTGTGAAGTACAAGGAAAACATGCACTAGCCTGTCTTAATGCACATTAACTAAAAAGTACAGGGCACTTTTACACGTGCTCTGGGGGTGGGGGGGCAGTTTAATTAGAATGGGTCTGAGAGCCACTCTAATTAAAGCATCACAGCATTGTGTGTATCAGCATTCCTGCACTTCAAAATGGTGGCAGGGAGCATTTGAACTGAAGCTTGCTCAACAAGCTTTAGTTCAAGTGCTCCCTGCCACCATTTTGAAGCATGGGGTGCTGATACATGAGACACAGGAGACTGCTGGAGTGCAATAATTACCATACTCCAGCAGACTCGATTAGTCATATGGTAATTATTGCTCTCGGTTAATCGAGTCTGCTCCAACACTCTGTAATTACAGAGCATCAGAACAACCCTACAGCACATCTATAGGCACCCACAGTTTTTAAGTGATGCTTAAGGTGCATTAGCCTATTTTAATGCACATTAGCCAAATAGCACTTTTTTTAGTGACACTTTAATGTACATTAAAATAGGCTAATGTGCATTAAAGTGCATGTGTCAATGCACCCTGTGGTAGCACAAGGCCTGCAGAGCTGGACCAAGGATTCCCAAAGATTTTACATGGCAACAAAGCTCATAAATATGCTCACAAACTTCAGTACAAACCCACAGGGCCAGACCTGCACAAAACTTCTTCATCCAGGGCTGTTGCTGAGAGCACCCAGCATGTATGTTTGCACAGCTGTCCAGGAAAGACACAGGCTGGGTTGCGAGCTGCTTGAGGTTACCAAAGCAGCCCAGAGCAACTGGAATGCACTGTTACCTCTGACTCAGTTTGCTCCTATAGCAGCATCCAACGGGGAGGTAGAAGTCTGGAGAACATACAATGTTTCTGGCATGGAGTCACCCATGGTGGAAGACCAATGGATCTACCAGAGAGCAGAATTAGGCACACTGCATCCCTCTATAAATGCTGATGCATGTACATTAGAGGAGTTCTTGGAAGCAGATTTGACAGTTAAATATGTGGCTAAAAATTCTACAATGGCCTCATATGTGTTCTGCTTTTGTACACTTCCGTTTTTGTCTCCAATTATTTTTGGTCATTGTCAGCTCTGAGGTGATTTTTGCTGACTTGAAACTCACAGCTAGGTTTTGAGCTGCGTGGGAGAGGTGACCTAGTCCAGTTATCGCCAGTTTCAAGTTTATACCTTGTTAACTAAAGAAGGAATGAACTCAGCACATCACATAGAGGCAGTTTGGAGTGGGGAAAACCTGCTGAGAGAGTTTAAGGAAACAGCAAAAGAGGCAGAACAGCAGAAGTGGATTTTAAGAAGCACGTGGCCCTCAGAAAAAGCTCTTGCTTTTTTATCACTCTATTGAGCAACTTCATCACACCAGTTTATTGAATGGTATTGCCACACACACTATACGGTCTGATTGTCCACTACCAGCGTTCCCATCCTCACCACCTATGTATCCCTTCTTTAAACAGATAGACAGGGGAATGGGTTAATATAATACGCATGTCTTTCAGGTTTCACTGGTGGCACTGAGATCCATAAATTCTCCAGAAGGAAACCCTTTTGTCTGCATTTCATGGACTCCAGCTAAGAGTCAGAACGCTAATCTGATCCACCTGCATGCTTTCCTTCTCGCTTTCACTTGACTGCTCAGAGACTCAGGGTTCATCATGTCCCTCTTGGATTTGGCTTCATCTGTCTTCAAAGAGGTCACCCCTGCAAGGGCAAAAAGGATAAGTAGGAAAACCCAAAATCCGGGCTTAATTTGGAGCATGGAATGCCCCTATGACTAATGAGTGATTTAAATACTGTGCAGTACTGACGTCACTCGTGTGAGCTGTGTTTATGACCATCCTTGGACTTGGATGCTACCATTATGACAACATACGGCAAATCCCATATTCTTTTTTTTTTTTTTAAAAGCAGAGCCCCTTCCACAAATAACCCCACTCAGCTACCATGAGTATTTCTGGGCATGCTTACAATGGAGTAACCAAAGAGCCAGCCCTTACCGTGAATCCAATGCCTACGGTGGCAGAAAAAGATCCTGGAATGAACTTGCCCTGATCAAACTGGACCAGCAGTGATGTCTTCCCCACGCCGCTGTCTCCAAGCAAGATAGTCTGCAAGAATCAAAGCATCCTAGGGTGAGGATGTGATCTGGGAAGCTGAACTGACACGGGTTGGCTGGGAACCTCTAGTCCTCTCTGATGCATAGCACCCCTTCAAGCTGCATGGTGAAGATGGCAAGGAGAGGCTCCTAGGATCTGGGCCCTAAGGGTACACCTGCATCCTGCATGGAAAAGCCAGAGGATAAAACCCAGGTCCTGGGATGCCCTCCCCAGCATGGAAATGCATCACTGGGCTAGAGAGCCAGGCGCACTTCTGCGTGCTCTCTATCTGGCTCCATGAGCCTTGTTCTTCCTGGCCCAGCTTCAACAAAATTGTCCTCAGCCCTAGTTTGCATGCTCTCTGGCTGAGAAGGGTTGAGAGCTCAGGTCAGGAGCCCCTGAGGGCACCAGTCATATGCTGATCTTTCTTACAGTTATATGGAGCTTTGTGAAAACCCAACCACATCCTGGCTTTTCAGGAACCAGAGCTATTCCACAGCTCTGACAACCAAGTGGCTGCCCCTGCTCACAGGTCAGGCTGTCAACGGAGAAGTTCAGGTCAGCTTCCTCTTCCCTTCCTCGTCTCAGGGCATGGGCATGACCTTGCTTTTCTCTGGTTTCTTGATTTTTCAGTAAGTTTGGAAAGGACAGAGTTAGCACACTGTGCCGATCCCACCAAGACAGAGCGAGCCATTAGCAACGATAATTGGATGCAAGGCCCCTGCTGAGGAACATCCTACAAAGAAAAAGTGTATTACATGTAGAGACAGCTGCATAGTCCCATGGGCCCCATCCTAGGAGGCGCCTGCAACTCTTACCTCCCGATTGAGAGCAGGAGTCAAGGATGCCTAGGGTCCGGAAAGGCTGGACCCTTCGGCAGAAGCAGTTTGCTCTGAAGTGGGGCAGCATCATTTCAAATGCATTGCTTCTGCTTTGCTCCCAGCCCTGTTGTGTTTGCTTCTCCCATCCTGGTCTGCAGCCCATAAGCCCTCTTTGCCTCTCAGCCGAATGTTAACAGGTGAGGCACAAAATCTACCCTTTAGACCTTACTGCAGTGAGGATAATAAAGCTAATGATAATATCATTGCCCATAAAATACGAATTCTCTCTAACTGGGTGGGCAGGTAGCAGTTTCCGTGGCTGCTACCTGGTCATGTAATACAGATACATGCAGCATCAAATCAGAAGGGGGGTTCTCCACACACTGGATTGAAGACAGACCTATCCCCTGCCTCCTGCCCTGCCCAGGAAGTGAAATATCACAAAAGGACCAAAAGAGGAAGTATCTGCATCAGTGTGGCGGGCACAAAGCTGTCCTGGAGGGAAGCAGACTCCACTTGCTGCAGTATTTTCCACAAGGGATGGGAGATGCAATGAGAAAGGAGGCTATTATGAGGACCATGTGGCTACCCCTTGCTGGTGGCATTTTCCTCCTTCCAGGTGAGAGCTTCATCTAGCTCCTTTTGCAGGGGAGGGACTGCTGAATGGCACACAAGCTGGCATTCAGCCTCTCTCGCTGGCTGGGAGGGGGAAGCTATCAGGGCATACTGCAACCTCCTCTCTCAGAATTTATACCCAGTAACATTCATGTTCAAACTAAGGGGGCTCATGTACGCAGCCCCTGAGGAGCTAAATGAGGTGATGGTCCCGCCTGTCGGAGCACAATGTCTTTCATGGGCTCTGGCACACCCAGTATGAGCTGAGGGCGTGGGGCCCCTTGGGTGCTGATTTCAAGCTACCTCCACCATCCAGTGAAAGGCAGACTGAGTTTGATCTGACTTGTTTTCCAGGCTATTTCTCTGTGCTGGCTGCTCAGCTGACTGGCCCTGGGGAGATGAGAGGGGTCCTGGGCCAGTCTGTGTCTGTGCCATGTCAATACATGGAAGGATACCAGAAATATCGTAAATACTGGTGTGGAGGAGAAAATTGGGGCTCTTGCTCCAAAGTCGTGGAGAGCACGGGGTCTGAAGATGAGGTGCGGCGGGGCAGAGCCTCCCTCCGAGACAACCACCACCTGCACAAGTTCACCGTGACCCTGGAGAACCTCACCCTGGAGGACAAGGGGACCTACTGGTGTGGGATCAACCAACGTGGACAGGATCCTCATGCCCCTGTGAAGGTGACTGTCTTCCCAGGTGAGGCCCTCAGAGCACTGCCCAGCTGCTGGAAAGTGGGGGTGCCTGGTCATGGGGAGACAAGAGAGGAAGTGGGTCTGGAAGACAGGCTGTGGCTGTGTCCCCACGAGGCTGTTTCCTGAGCAGACGCACTTTTCATGGTGCAGCAGTGGGCTGAGCGCATCCTTTGCTATGGACACAGGACGGGGGCCTCAGTTTTGCCCATTCAAGCTGTGGCAGGCAATCAACCGTGAGAGGTCTGTAATATTCCTGCTTAAAACACAGGAGCATCTAAACCAGCCACCAGCCTAAATGAGGTATGTAGGCATCACAGGTAGGGAATGGGGTTTAACTGAAAGTTATGTCCCGGGCCTGAAAGCTCTGGGCAGCACTGCGGTGTCTGCACCCTGCCTGCTTCAGGGGTCCCCTGATCTCTTCCCTTTGCTGCAGTAGAGACAGACTTATCACTGAGTGACAGCCACTGCCAGCTGGGGGCTGTGTGTGTCCTTGTGTGAAATACATTTGCTGAGGGTGGTCTAGTATAGTGGTGCTCTACATTTTGGCCCTGCTGGATCAAGATTGGGCCCTGTGTCAGCCTTGTGCACAGAGATTGGATCTTGGGGCCCTGCGCCGCCCCTGCCTGGTGCCAAGATTGCGCCTCCATGTGTCAAAATCAGTCTCCGTGCCACCCTAAGTGCTGGGATTGGGCCCCTATGCCATGCTGCATGCCTGAGCTAGCACACAGGGATGGATAACACTGGAGAAGTTATCCACAGGAAGCCCCGTGAGCTGGATAACACTGGAGAAGTGACTTCAGTGCACTGTGTTTTCTGACATATGTTTTCAGAGCTCTCCGCCACAAGAATGATGATAACAGCTGGGTTTATCTCCACAGTAAACAGCACTGTGAGCCCCAGGATGACCACGCATGCCAGCCCTGCAAGGTAGGAGCAGCTGGGTCAAGGCAAGAGCTTCAGCATGTTGTAAATCAATCAAGGCTGAATTTCTAATGCCCGGCTTTGCTTGCTTGGCACTGGCAGACACTGGCCCATCCCAGTTTATGAAGGCAGCCTGGGTGGCTGGGCAAGAACCTACTTGAGTTGTGCTGACAAATGTGGACTTTGCATGTGAAATATGGGGAAGTTCCCAGCCTCAGTCAGGCATGAGGGCTGATGCACTGCCCTCGGCGCCTTGTGTTACTCTATACACTGAGGCCCAGAGCAGGGGAAACTCAGCATAAGGTCTGTAGGAAGCTCCACTTTGCAACTGGGGGAGACACTGTGTATGAGAGATATACATGACCTGCCCTGGGAGGTAGAGTGAGCTAGTGACAGCCAAGACCTCAGGAGATCCTGTCATGTGGGCAGGCCATGATGCCACGCTCCTTTAAGGCCTGTGCATCCTTGCCAGACACTTCTTGGTTTCCCCTGTCATGCTCTCCAGGTCAGCACCTGAGAAGTTGCCCTGGGCTTTCTGTTGCATAAGCCTTTCTTTCTTCACATCCTCCTGCTTCCCAGAAGATCCATCCTTTCCCCCAGAGAACACTGTTGTCCTTCCTTTTTCCAGGGCACAGCTCACAACGGTGGCCGAGCCCCCAGTCATTCTCCTGGCAAGATAGTCCCTCTCTCCAGAGAGATTACTCCACTTGCTTCTTTCCTCTTGCCCCTCTGTTTGATTTAACCCTAACCCCATTATTCTACTTCAGTCACACTTCTCCTTGGCCCGCACACTGCCAGCAAATGAGCTGGGTGTGCCCACAGTTCATACAGAACTGCCATATACAGCTTCTCAGTCATCCTCCTCTGCTCCTTATCCCACAGGCTTGGGTGGTCAAGACCTCCCTTCTTTTTCTTACATTTAATCCTCTTGCTTAGGAACTTGAAGGCTGGTCTATACCCAGAGCATAGGTTACATTAATGATGTAATTTCTGTACTGATTTAGTTAAACCTAGTGCAACTGCGCATGTGGATACCCAACAAATAGGTTTAAAGCTGGATTTTACAGTGTTTGGCTTCCGTTGGTGCAAGTTAAGTTCAATGGAATCAGTTTTAAAAGCATCAGCAAGGCTGCTTGCAATGGTTTAACTCCATCTGTTTTGAAACACATTCACATTAAATGCATGCAACACATCCTATTGGGTAGTTCTGTATCATCCCACATGGCAGCCTGCAAGCTCTGCTTTGTATGAGGCTCCTTCTCCAGAAGGAAGGGCCTCTGCTTTTAGGAGCTGAGACTAGATTTGTGACACAATTGCTTTACTCAGATCTGACCTGAGTTTGGAGCTTGGGAAAGACCTGGTCTGGGTAACACAGGGCAGGATTGGGTAGTGCAGACAGCTGGTAGGGACTGGGGTTCCCCACACTTGAGCAGCAGTAGCCAGGAGGAGTTATCAGTGGCAGGGGTTGGGGCTGGGCACGGATATCCTCAGGCTGAGGGAGAGGAAGCAGCTGAGGGCTGGGAGTGAATGCTGCCTCTAGCCCTGATGGCCATGGCTGGTGAAGATGGCTGGCATGGGTGACCTGGTTCAGTAATGGCCACTCCTCTCAGCCTTCAGTCAGGGGCTCAGTTGCGTGGGTGGGCCTGCAGTGAGGGCAATGTCTCATGGACATATTTTGTCCTTTTTCTTCCAGCTCTGTTTTCACCTACCCCAAGTTCCTGTTGCCAGTGGTCATCTTGGTTTTAATCCTACTGATAGGCATCTTGGGTTTTCTTCTGGCAAGGAGGGGGATGCTGAAGAGGCAAGAGGGTAAGAGCTGCAAGGAGGCATCTGCCTCCATCTCAGTCTCATCAGTGATCCACCGCTGTCCCTGCCCTGTCCCCAGACCTCTAGTCAACCAAACTCATGCTAACATCATAGCTGCAGTGAGCCAAGGATCCAAAATGGAGGGTCCTGCCCCCACACCATTAGATTCAGAACAAGGCCATGGAAGTGGCTGCCCATACTGACACAGCAGCCAAATTCACTTCCATCTAAGCCACTGACTAGCAGCCTCTGAGGAGCAGAGAGAAATCCCTTGACTCAACCCTCCCACCTCAAGAGACTGTTTCTCTTGTTACATTTTGATCCAAACCTTCTCACCATGTCTGAACGATGTGCAAAGGATAGTTGGGCACTGGTTGGGGGAGAGGGGAATAGGAAGACTCGGGATTTGTTCCTAGACTTGCCATAGTCCTCAGTCAAGAACAAATTGCCCAGGGTACCCCGCACGCAGGAACACACTTTCTGGCCCATTTGTGTACGGAGTTTGCAGCAGTGAGCACCACTACTTGTTGTATAATGGAGACCTTCGTCTTCTTCTTTACCAAGTCCCCTTTGAACACCCTCACTCATGCCTCATTGATTGGTTCCACAGTAAGACTGACCCTACAAGACAATGGGCAGTTCCCAGTCCAGCTAAGCCTTAATGTTCATGCATGATTTTGATAGATGCATGCACAATGCTTTAGCACAGATTCAAGGCCTGGTGGAAGAGGGAGCCTGGGTGCTCACACTCTGCAGGTGAAGCCCGATGTTCTTCTAAATCTCAGCTCTCTTTTCCATTTGTGATGCATCAGGCTGGAGCCAGGCCATAAGCTGGAGTTTGTTGCAATGTTCGAAGCCAGGAGACCGCAGAGTTACCCGATCCGTTCCCCCTTCCCCAACCTGCCAACTTAGCCATAAAGGGTGCATCCAAATGAGCACGCACTTGTGGTGCCTCAAACCTGCATCCTGGTGCCAAAATTTGATGTCCCAGTGTAAAAAATAAATAAATAAAACCACCACACAAAGCAGTGTGATGCACCTGGCTGCAACATGCAGCACCAGAAATGGAGCCTGGCCATCCAGAGCCACTCTCTGGATGCCAGCCAGGCTCCATGTGCCTGGAATGGTGCTGCTGGTGTCCTGAGAGGCCCCCCAGGATCCCAGGTAAGGCTGCTGGGGCCAGCTCTGTGCTGGTTCCAGCTTCCCCTACCCCACCTGGGACAATTTGACATGCACCAAAGCACAGGTGTAGGGGCATGCCTTGGGGCACAAAGCAGCAGCACAAGTGTGTTCCACTGCTTTTAACGCCCCTGGAAATGTATGCCTCTTCATGTGGAGATGCTCCCAAAGATAGCAGCTTCAAGAAGAGGAACCTGGGTTGCCAGCTAGGCTGGACCGAGATGGAATGCGTGTTAGACAGAGTTGGCAAGCTGTTTCCTCAGTGCCCCAGTCTGTAGGTTAGCAGTCACTGCCAAGGGAAACACATGCAGTGGGCTCTCCTTCCCCGAGGGTAATGCCCAATGACCACTTCTGACACTTGACCTTCCCCTGTGGGCCATTTGAATGAGAAAAAGGCAGCAAGCTGACTGCTCTTTCCAGAGAAGGCCAATAGGGTTGGACCATCAGAATAGAAGAGACCCGACCCAGCTGCTTTGCCCAATCTGTGTCTGTGGGTTATAACTTGCCAGGGCACCATGTCATGGAAGCCTTAGAATCCTCACCCCTTTCTTTTCTCCATCAGCTTCCCCTATGTGAAGTGCTGCTCTCTCATGCCACAGGATCGCAGGAGCATCCGTCACAGACTATATGCAGGATAGGGTCCTGATGTGATACCTGTGTATTATTATCACCTCTGTGAGGGTTGCAACAGAGGCTGTGTTCATTCCAGGTGTCTCAAGTCCCCTGGGAAGGCTTGCATGAGGGCATACATCCACCTATGCATACCACCCACCAACACATGCCTGAGCCCTCTCTGTAGAAAGGGGCCCACTCTGCTAGTCTCCAAGAGCTAAAATACTTCAGAAGTTTGCCCCTAATCCTATAATGTCCAGAGGGGCCTCTCTGCCCCCATTTTCCAGTCTTGTCCTGCTCTTCTATAGCTATTCTCTTCCAGCAGTTAATCTCACACTGTGACATCCTTATGATAAAGTATCTCTTTTCTTTCAGCTGATGCTGTCCTTGAAACAACCCCAGGACCAAGTGAGGTAAGAGAATGTGGTGGCTATTTTGCTCTATCCCAAGAAGCCACATTTTTCCAGCTCCCAAAGGTCTGAACCAGTGAGTCACAAACAGGGTGCCATGAGATCCTTCTAAGGGTGCAGCAGGGTGCCACACAATGTTAGCACTGTCCAGTGTGCAAACTTGATTCACAATATAAACTCAGAAATTTCAAACAGAAACCTATCACTGGCCTTTTCAAGTTCTTTGCAACAGCAAAATTGCTCTATTATTTTTCTGTGGTTAAAAAAATAGAATAAAACTAAAAGCCAGCATGTTCCAAAAGGTACCTTAAGTCTATCAGAGGTTACATGAGTCTGTCTAGGGGTGTTTAAAAAGGTTGAGAACCACTGATGTAGACATACAAGAGGCACATTAACAACTTAATCAAATTCCAACCTGGGTCTCGCAGAGCTCAGTCATTCCAACCTTATAAGATGACAAGGAAAGAAGAATCCAAAATGTGTAGAAAATGTAAGAGGATCCATCAGAAGAGTGCAAGGAGCAGAATCATTGCAAGGGGCTGACCAGAAATGATTTATCTTTGTCACAGGAGAAATGGTCTATTGGAGGAAGTTCTGGCCAGGCAGTCAGGATCTCTAGATGTGCCAGTAGCTAATTAGGTGACCTTAGTTGAATCTTCTTTGCATCTCAGTTGCACAGTCTGTACAACAGGAAGAACCTCCTTTTTGTTAGTACTTCAAGTTTGGTGTTGGACAGTTCTGGGCCAATGCTAGCTATTACTAGGACCCTTGTTGGAAAGAGCGATTAGAAAGGCATCATGTGTTTGAGGTAATCTAGAAAGGAGAACAGCTGAAGGGACCAGATGACTGTGTGGTTAGATCACCTTAGAAATGGTCACTGATAGTGGACTGTGGTAGGTGTCCCATGCACCTCTCATTTAATCTATGAGGTTCAAATCTACCCTATCTTCTGCCTGACTTCAGGCTAAACCCCTCCCTCTGATTACTGGAGGTACTCAGAGCTCTAGGACCCACACAGAGATTCCAAACCAGAATATGTTAATTTTTTTCAGGCTCCAGAGGAAGCAAAAAGTGACATTTTCTACACAAATGTGACTACAAAGCCCAGAAAATCTATAAATCAATCTCTCACACTCAGCTCTGTCCAGCCTGAGTACTGCCCTGAAAGTGTGGAATATGCCTGCATGGTAAGGACTTCTCCTTCACTGGAGGCTGCTTGTGAATGCTTCAGCCTCATAGAAGCACCCTCAAGGTCTACAGGGCCTGTGTACCCTGGGTGGCACAGAGCCCTAACAAAGATCAGACCCTGGGTGGTGGCAGTGGTTATCCTAGGCTTGTGGGTGGGCTCCAGGAAGGGGGCTGGCCAGACAAAAGTGCCCCAGGGGGAAACCTGAAGTGTGGTTTTTGGTCAGGTGCAGTGAGGCGGGCAGTCTAGCTTAGTAGCACCCCACTGCTATCCTGCCACACCCTACCTTCTGCCACTTCACACTAAACCCCTCCCTCTGATCACTGGAGGTACTCAGAGCTCTAGGACCCACACAGAGATTCCAAACCAGAATATGTTAATTTTTTTCAGGCTCCAGTGGAAGAAAACAGTGATGTTTTCTACACAAGTGTGACTACAGAGCCCCCAAAATTGATCAATCGATCTCTCACACTCAACTCTGCCCAGCCTGAGCACTGCCCTGAAAGCATGGAATACTCCTGTGTGGTAAGGACCCCCACATTTATTCTTAAAAGGGAGAGAAGTTGGAACATATTCTTTTGATTCATTATATTGCCTTTAAATCTCACCTCTGAGGTTTCTGTACAGTACTTGCATCCAACTTCCATATCCATTATGGTGCATTGCAGAGGAGGTGGCTTTGAAAATGAAACCCTGTTTTCATGGGAAATACAGTGGCTTTGAGAGGGGTTCTAGAAAAGACTCTATGAAAGTTCCTAGAGGTCTAGAAAAGTTTAATCGCCATCATGTGCATTGTGGCAGGAAGCCACCTTTGGTTCTCCCCAAAATCTCTGTTCTTTGACAATTTGATTAGGATGGGCCCAGCAGAGGAGACACACCTTTACCCTGTCTCTTTAGGTAACCTGAGATGGATACATTCCTGAGGGAGGGAGGAAACCTGCTCCCTCTGCCTACATGACTGGTATCACCTACCTGGGTGGGGGGCATCTACCTGGTGGGCTAGAGTCTGCCCGGCAACTAGTGATGTATTTTGAATTGGTTGGCCAACAGCCAACAGGTGCTGGCCTCCATTGGACCAGGTGAACGAGGTCACAGGGGCTTTATAAGTTGAGACTGCCTAGGAGGAGGGGACAGCAGCCATGTGGGGGGGGCTCAGACTTGGAGAGGAGCTTTACCACTTGAAACTGGCTCTCTCCCCCATAACTTATGAGCTAGGAACAGCCTGCCTCCAGAGGGAATCTCCAACAGCCTCTGGATGATGCTTGTGAGTAAGCTATCCGAGATCTGATTGGATATATAGCTGGCAGTAACTCAGATGTGTGATCAAAAGGCTACCTCAGCCAGACTGTTTTGCTCTATGGGATTTCTATGATATTGTTTTATCTTGTACCCTATTTTCACCCTACCCCCTGTAATCAATAAAGTTCTCCTTTGTGACCGGTATAGGAGACTTATTGAAGGGTGGGTCTAAATTATGCCTAAGAGGCCCCTTAGGTCTGCGGACTAAGAGAGACTTTCCTTTTTGGCCCCTGACTTGGGGAAGTGCCTGAAATGCTTGTATTGGGTTGAGTACCCATAGGACTATTAGGCCTGTGTTTCCCCGAGGACCCAGGGCCGAGACAGTCCCTTCTTGGGGTGGTGGCAGCACGTTACCCCTGGACTCTGTGGTGGGGCTCAAAAGCGGGTCTGCCAGGGCTTAGGAGCCCCTGGAGAGATAGGTGGAGTCTGGAAGATGGACGGGCATAGTAAGGTGGGTGGCTCAGTGCAGGAGCTCCCCCTACTGGCCCACCACATGCATCAGTGTTCATACTTTAATATCCAGCCAGCACCCTGGAGGGTCAATTTTGTTTGCCCTGTGCCCATCTAAAGTTTCTGTACAGCTGGCAAATTTCCTAGGCAGGGTGGAAAGCTGTAGGTCTCCCCATAGTACATGCAAATGCCATACAAATTCTGTGCATATACAACAACTGGTCAACAATGTGCCTAGTTATAGGTGTTCATCTAGTGTGCCAAGCTCCCTGCATTGATGTGTCCTCATTTGAGTGACTGGAGTGGACTGTCAGTTCCGAGAGAGGAATTGGGGTTGAGGGGGAAGCAGGCAATTCTGCACACAGAAGATGGAGAAAGATATGAACACTCAGTATGATGCACTGATTATGCCCTGTATGGATACTCAGGTGACTTGATATACATCTGTATGGCCTCTGTGGGAAGCCCAAGACCATGTCTCACAGGTGCCATTACAGACATGAGGGACACCTCTAGTTCTGCCCTCCACATGCCCAAGACTGAGATCCTCAGTCTCTGACCAAGGCTGCTCAAATTTTTCAGGCTTCAGAAAGGACCATGGTTTCTTACTCCACCGTGAAGTTCCCCATGCTGGAGTTGGAGGCTTTTTCTGCTAACATGGATGGGTCCTCCTGACCAGCCCTTTGGACAAGCCCCTTGGAAAGAACAGAGTACTGCCAGATGAAAAGGTAGTAGGTCCCTATGGACCTCTGTGCTTCTCTGTTGGAGCATATTGGACCTTCCTTCTCTTCCCCTGCAGCTGTGTGGAAGGGCTGGGATTCCATACAGGGCCTGAAGGCTTCAAGCAGCTGAGGTGAGCTGGTAGTGGGAAAGTACCTTCAGATTCAACAAATGCCAGGTGGAACCAGATTGAGCTAAAAGAAGAGTCTGGCACATCTCGGAAGCATGTGGGGCAACAAGGAGCCCTGTGGCAAGGCAGGCAGATCTCAGTCTTTTGATCTTTGGCATATATTTTGGTCATGCCTTGTACTTTCTCATGCCAATTAAAGCTTCATAAAAATATGACCCAGGGATTGTCTCCAAGGTGCATAGACCTGCTCCAGCTTTCTGCACACAGCAGAGGGGTGAGGGGATGGGACCAGGATCCCATCAGAGGTAGGCTAACTGACTTATTTTAAGATGATCTAGTCACTGTGGGTATCAGAGTGACTCAGAAACTATGGCAGCACTTAGGAGAAGGCCCTCAAAGGCAAGGCAATGCTGTCATGGGTTTGGCATTGGAGAGGGGAAGAGGTGACCCTCAGAAGCAGGAATATAGGAAAATGAGGCTACTGATGGACTTCTGAGAAAGAAAGTGCCAGGGAGCTCCCCACGTCAAGCATCATGCCAGACTGGAGAGGAGGATTCAGCAGTCAGGGGGACAAGGTGTTGGTGAAAGAAGGCAGAAGGTGGCAGCCCACAATGAGGAGGACCCAGACATCAAACTGCTGAACATGGGGATGTCCTTAATAGTATGGACCAGGGAAGGCCAAGCATTTACTCAAGGAATGCCTATGCTCAGTAGGCCTGGCTGACAGCGTTAGGTGTTCCCAATCACTGCTGTAACACCACTAAGAGCTGGTAAAGTGCAGTGCTAGAACCTCGGGAGTCACCATACAGCCCCTTTATGTGACTACAGTTCCCACCACCACGTACTATGACATTTGCCATAGAGGAACCAACAGCATTGAATCATCTCTCAGGTTGAACCATCTGGGCATCTCCTGGGTCTGGTCAGCTGTTTTTTTGGAAAATGCCAGTCATTGGAAAAGTTTATGAAAAATGTAACTAGTTAAAGTTAAAAGTTAGTAGCCTTTAAAATTAACTTAAGATAACAGTTAAATATTTCCACTTTCAATTAGTAAAAGGTAAGTTAAAAAGAGAGTAACTAGTTGAAAGTTAAGTTGATTTGTAGGCCTATGCGAGTCGGCAGCGATCCGATCCGGCTTTGGATCTGGCTGCTTCAGATGGGCATGATCTGATCTGGAGCTCTGGATCGGGTTTCTGCCTCAATCCAGCCGAAGCTTCAGAGCCACCTTGGAGATCTGGCCATAGGGTATAATGGGGAATCAATGAAATATCTATAACTTTGTTGTTTTTTGTCCAATTTGGATGCAACTTGCAGGGTTGATAGAGTTTGCTGAGAGAATGAAAGCCAAACTGCTGTCACAGCTGTGTGTTACAACACAAGGGGGTCAAAACTGCAGGGCCAGTAGCTCTTACTGAGGCCACAAAGCCTGCCAAGTTTCAAGGAGATCGGTGCAGGAGTTTGGGGGGAACTGCCCCTCCAAAACTCGTACCATGGGTGACACTGCATGTGTTCAGGCACAGCGGGGTGACAGCTGCAGGGATGGTGGCCCCTGCTGCGATGCCTGCCAGCTGTCGAGGAGATCGGTGCAGGGGGGTTCTGGGGCCCTGCACCCCTAGCTGCTGACAGGCAAAACTCATGCCAAAACTGTCTCTGTCTTGGGGCAGTTGATTGTCTGTATTGATTCTTTCCTCTCCTTACCCTGGTTTTGTAGGTGCTAAATGATGCTCATTAAGTCATTATGTAGTAGCTGGGTCCTGTGTATTGAGCTGGTCCCCTAGTGAATCATGATTGATTGATTGGTAACTGGTAACAGCAGCTTAACGTCTCCCCTCCCCGCCCCAAGATGGTCCCACAAGCACCAGTTTTGCTTGTCCCCAGCTTGAGGAGCAGTTCCCCCCAAGCCCCTACATCAATCTTCTTGAAGCTTGGCAGGCTTTGTGGCCTCAATAAGAGCTACCACCCCTGCAGCTTTGACCCCACTGTGTTGTAACACATAGATGCAACAGGAGTTTTGCTTTCAAGAATTTGGGGTACAGTTGCCCCCAAACCCCTGCACCGATCTTCTTGAAACTTGTCAGGATTCATCCTCTCTACAGAGTCTACCACTTCTGAAAATGTCATCCAAATTGGACAAAAACAACAAAGTTATAGATATTTTATTGTTTCCCCATTATACCCTATGGCCGGATCTCTGAGGCAGCTCCGAAGCGCTTCGGGAAGCCAAACAAGGCAGCGCTTCGACCTGGACGTGCTGCTCCGACCCTGAAGTGTCCAAAAGTCTCCGGATCCGAAGCTCCGTCTGAAGCCTCGCACAGCCCTATTGATTTGTGAGAAATGCAAGTAACACAGTGAATTGCCTCTTAGGATCATTTTTCATTTTCAAATGCAATGAGTGGGTTTCTTTTCCATAAGCCGACAGAAGCACACTAATTTACTCAGAACTCATCCTGCTTTACCTGCAAACAATGTTATACTTGTCATACGGTTTTCAGAATAACAATTTACCAATACCTATGTAATGTTAGATCCTTCTCACCCTCTCCATGTGAAGTACTTTGTAAAAGTCAATGCATCGTGTAAGTATACCAGAAAAATAGAAAGGAGTTATTCATAGCCCGGTGACAAATGAAAGCTGTTTCCACAGAAAATCTCTGTTGTTACAATTTTTTCTTGCTCAAAAGGTAACAAAAGGGTATGAAATACATTTGAATTAGAAATAATGAAAGTGTCTGAAAATCAAAATTAGACTGAAATGAGAAAATCAGTTTAAATGAGAAAAAGACTGCTCAGTTGCATAGCAGAAATGGTTTAAACATGCTTATTGAACTTCAGCAAAAGCTGCTGTAGCCCAGGTAACTTGGGTATATACTCCTCTTCTCCAACTGAAGGGGATTGTAGGCTGGCAGGTGTGCTGTGGGGTGCGAACTGCAGACCACTTGGTTTCCCTCCGTCCCTAAAGAACCAGGCCAGGACAGTCAGGGGACCTAACTATATACACCTTTATGTACATTAACTTATCACAAGGGAAAGGAACAGGGATATAAACAGATGTGTAATGCATAGATATATGTATAAGATAGCTAAACCAGTAACATAAACAACACCCTCTGCGTAAATGACATAAAACCTTATACCAATGCTCCAGAGACAGGTAAGTCACAGGTTAGTATCTGAACTGAAACAGGTAAACCCCAAAGATAAACTCAATCCTGAGGGGAAACCTCAATGCCTTTGGGCTTTTCCCAAGCCCTATAAAGAAGCTGGTAACTTCAGGGGGGCCCTCTCAGTGGGACCTTCCCTTTCAGGAGCCCTTAATTAACTGGAGGGGGGAGGCAGGGACTCTCCTCTCCTGTGTGTTAGAAATGGAATATTGTTAGAAATGGAGTATTGTTAGAAATGCACAGCTTGCATCTTGCACCTGATAAGGAAGAAACACTGCCAAGGACTTTTTTCCTTGCCCAGCCTTGCCACAGCTTTTCTTATACTAAATCGCAGACTCTCCCCCAGCTTCTCCCTAGCCTTTCTCATACAGGTTACAGAAGCTGGAATTCAACTGACTGTGTCCTTGAAGGGGGGGGGGTTTGAACTCTTGGTGACCTATAGTAGTCTCTGAGCATGCTTAATTAGCTGATGCATATTTACCTCTCCGCCCTGCATACTTAAGTAGTTAATTATACTATACATGCGATGCATGTAGTGATGTAACCACATGTATGCTTGTATGAAACGGAAGTGAGCTGTAAGAGTTCCTGTTTCTGCACACGTGCCCAGGAGGAAAAAGATAAATACAGCCTGCAAAATTCCTTGGCGGGTTCAGAGTAATCTGAGTTTTTGACTCTGCTCTGACCCTATTTGCAAATACACCTTTTGTGCCATCTAATGAGCGTGTGTCTGTGATTTTGGTGGCCTCCAGAGAAACGAACCGCTTTAAGCATCATGTGGGAATCATCTTTTCCCTGCAACTCACGGCACCCAGGCCTGGAGAGTGGTCCTTGTCCTCTGCGCTAGGCTGCTCTTTTGCCTGCAGTGGGTTTTGCGGGGGGGAGGTATCACTGTCCCCTGGAACAGGGCTCCGCTATGCAGGGCTTCTGTGGCCTCTGGCTCGGCCCTGCTGGCTGGCTCAGTAACCTGAGCACCATCTGGCTCCCTGGACTCAACCTTTTGCTGTGAGTTGGAGAACTCGGCTCCCTCGTGCAGCACCAGGCTTGGTCCACTCCTGGACCCTCCATGCAGCGCCTCCTGCACTGAGCTCCCGGCCTCGTTCTGGGGGTTGAGGACCTGAGCCGCCCAAGTGCTCCAAGGGTCCTACTCCGTGCACCGTCCTGTGCACTGTGTCTCTGTCATCACCCGCTTCACCCTCACTACTTGCTCCCACTGTTGCTGGGATCAATGTCTCTGCTTGCTTGTGCTTGTTTCCTCTCCTGCAGCCGACTGGCTCCCTGTTGACTTCGGCAAATGCACAGAAAATGCCAATGTGAACTAAGGAATTCTGGGACTTGTAGTTCATAAGAGACCACCTCTCATAGGAAGGCACACTACTCTCTGTCTCTTAAACAAGTCCTAGAGTTTCAATAAAGAAATGTCGTTCCATGTAAGTCCTAGATAGTGGCTGTGTCAGGAAAAACTCTGGAAAAGCTGGATTTCAACTTGTGTTAACTTATACTTTAAAAAAGTTAAAGTTAACCTCTTTTTTTAAACTGAAGTTAAAAGTTGACAGCTGAAAAATGTAACTAGTTAAAGTTAAAAGTTAGCCATTTAATTAACTTTTTAACTAGTTAATCAACTAGTTAATTCCCATGACTGGAAAATGCACTAAATTCTTGGGATCCACAGAGGTGTAGCTGGGTACCATTGGATGGCCTGTCACATGCAGCAAGTCAGAGTAGATGGCGTGCAATTCAAAATCCAGGACTCTCACTCGGAGGATGTGGACCCAGGGCCTGCTCCTAAACCCATGGAAATGATTTCCACTGACATCAGCAGGATTTAAATCCAGTATCAATGTGGCTCAGTCCCAGTGTCTGTGTTCATCAGGTGGTCTTCTGGAACCCAAGCACTTTATTTGAACCCTTTGAATGCTGATGTGGCCTGGACCTTCTCCATCAGATATAACTGCATGAAAGGGTTTGTCGGGGTGGGGGCGAGCTGAGGCAGGAACCTTTCCAGGTGTGATAGTCTCAGGACCGCACTATGCCAAATTCTGTGTCCCCTCATCCTGGCTTGGGGCCAGATTCTATCCCACCCCTTGAGAATATAAAATGGGCTTAGATTTTATTCCACTCTGTTCAAGTCCTGAAAAGCCATTAATGCATCTAGTTTTGTAACTTGCTATCATCTGACCCTTAAGACAGAGTCACAAAAAGCAGTGAGGAGAAGGGCCCACCCACCTTTCACATTGACAGCATTTCAGGGACTTGGCAGGCTGGAAGAGACTCACGCTTAGATGCCTAAATGCAATTGCAGGCCTAATAGATGGAAGAAAGTCTGACCCTGGGTGTTTTGCCTGGGTAAAGCCTCCAGGATTAGTCTCCTCAGCCAATGGGCATTAAAATCAATAGAAATCTTTGCATATAAATCATTGGATTTTGGATGAGGCCCCAAATGATTAATATACACTAGCCCTCTCTGCTGTAGGCTGATGTGCACACACGTGGTGCCTCAGGCATAACACTGCTATAAATTATTCACTTGACCAACTTTTCCAGTACAAGATGCTCTCTTCACAATACATTCATTCAGCGTATTCACAGCTCCTTTACCCTTCGGGTTCTATATTTGCAATACCATGACATAAGAGTCATGCAGCTCTGTTTTCTGGCCTGCAGAATACTTAGTAAATACTGTTTAACTCTCACAGTGCACCTGCAAGGCAGGGAGTAAAGCTATAGTATCCGAGAGAGAGACAGTAAGTGATGTGCCCAAAGCCAGTGAAGGAGTCAATGTTAGACATGGGTTTAGCATGAAGGGGCTCCCAATTCTTAGCCTTTCTGCTTAGGCAACAGTTTTCTCACCACAGGCGTGGGCAAGCCTTTGCCAGTCGAATCCAAATCCAAAATGCCCTTTTGCCAAGTCTGTAGACTAACACAGATCCGTGGACGTGCTTGCTGGATATGGAAATCCACTTCCCTCAATGGAAACTTTCTAGCACTAATGATCAATCTCTCCTTTCCAGTCCTCTTTATATTATGTATGATTTCATTTTTAAAGCCCTGTGGGCACTGGTGCACAAGGCACAAATTGACTCCTATAGCTGTGCAGTTTTCAAATGTTTGTAGAAGGAAAAGAAATATAAAAAAAACCATGTGCAGCAGGCCAGATATTGGTCCCACTGAAATGAATAGGACTTTTCAACTAGTACCAGGGTTCAGTCTTTTTTGAACTGGATTCGATTGGCACCTAAACACTTTTCAATTAAACAAGGGTGGCTATTTATTACTGGTTCCACTTAAAGGAATCAGTGCAACTTTGTGAGCTGGCATGCTCAAATCAGCTCAACCAGTCTGCTGGTTGAGAAGTCCCCTATGGAAATTTTTCCATTAGAAAGGCCAGTTCCATGAAATTGAATTGTTTAGTGGGAAGAGACTAATTTTAGCAGAAAAAGAAAAACCTCACACACATTTCATTGCAACAAAGCCAGCCTGCTTCATTTTAACATTAATTTCTAATTAATACAAATGTTGGAACAAAGTGCTTGAAGTTCTCAAAACAAAAGTGTTTCTGCTATCTCCTAGGCAATGTCTTTTTTTGTCCCAATAGGGAAGAAAGGAACATTCAAAATGCCCAAGCATCAAACAGATCTCATGTCATGCTAAGTCACATTGCTTTACCTGCCGTTGCTAAGTTTACAGACACATTGCTAAATTGATACTGCAATTAGAACCGATTCAGGAGCATCCACACAGATTTGCATTGATTTAACTAAATCACATTTTCCACCTGTGTTAAGATGAACTAAGGCCACTTTTGAGTCATCCCCATTCCTTTGTCTTCTCAAAACTAAGGGGACACAACACATTCAATCTATTGGAAAACACCCACAGACTAATACTTGGCTCTCACCGAGAGCGCTTTTCAACTGCAGATCTCAGTGGGTTTCTGCCCAAGGTGGGTATCATAGTTTCATAGTTTCTAGGGTCAGCAGGGACCTGAGTAGATCATCTAGTCTGATGCCCTGCCATGGCAGGAAAGAGTACTGGGGTCAAATGACCCCAGCAAGGTGTTCATCTAACCTCCTCTTAAACACCCCCAGGGTAGGAGCCAGCACCACTTCTCTTGGAAGTTGGTTCCAGACCCTAGCCGCCCTGACCGTGAAGTAGCACCTCCTGATATCTAGCCTAAAATTATCCTGCTATTACAGCTAGAGAGGATTGCACGGTAGCCCTAGTCAGGCAGGTTGGGGGCAGAACCAAGAAAGAACGTAGCTTGACTCTGATTCTGCCCAATGCCTGGTCTAGGCTTTCAGTCTCCTTTCTTTATTTTATAATCAACCACAAGTTGACGGAGTCCAATGCCCAAGTACTCATCTCCCATGGCCTGGTACCCTATGAAGTCCAATGTCAAGCAGAGTCCTCGAGTCAATATTCTAGTGCTTCACTGCAGCCCTTTGCATTGCTGGAACCTCACCTCCTGTCTGCTTGTGTTTTAAGTCATTCCTTGACATCTGATGTGTGTTGGCATCATCTCACTGCCCCCCCCCCCCCCCCCCCAGTGCCAATGTAAACAGGCTTGGTGTGCTAACCAGGAGCTGGCAGGGAGCAAGTCTCTAGGGCTGGAACCACCAGATGCTATTTCTGTCAGGGCACGTCCTGAATGAGTTTCCACTGTGTGTTTCTATGGTGCTGAGCAGCGAGGGAGCCTCTCTGCAGTTCCACTGGTAGTGAAGAGCTCATGTATTACTCTGAAAGCTTCCATGCAGACATCAGGGAGCTCTGTTGCATCATTGCCATCACTTGTTCCTTGTTCCCAAAAGGCCAGTTCCTGCAGCCCTTGAGATGGAGTAATTCACCCCGTGCTAAGAGAATCTCTCATCAGCTCTACTTGAGTCCAGCTCAGAAGAGCCCTTAGAATCACGCTCCTCATCCAAGGACAAGAAGAGCCTCACTTAAATCTGGCAATTCTTGGGCTGGATCCTGTTCCCACTGAAGGTAAAGATGAAAATTCCCATTGATTCCATGAGGCAGCATCAGGCCAAAGGGGTTTAGAAGCATGTAGTCTACCACTTTGCTGGATTCAGCCGTAGTGCTCAGTACTGGAGCTGGGAAGTCGAGCTCCATTTAGGCAGGGAATTCCAACGTGCATGGAAAAGCTCTCCCATGCATTTCAGAAGGCAAAGGTAGGAGCTTTAAAGCATAAGGGCAAAATCCACAAAGGTGAGTTGGAAAAATACTTGCAGCATTTTTGTTCTGAGTATCCCCAAATGCTATTCAGCTTGGGAGGTCCAGCTCCAAAGCTCCTCTCAAGTTGTGACTTCTCCAGCAGCCCCTCAGCCTTCTGGAGCAAAGGGAAGCCAGGAGCCTACAAGCTCACAGGGCCAGGGCTAAGCCAGGAGGGTTGGAGCCTGTGCTTCAGGGGCCCTAGGAGCCCCTGCAACCCCACCTCAAGCTGAGGGTTTCCAGGCATGCAGGCTCCCAGCTCTGGGCAAGGAGCCTGGAAGCCATGAGGTCCTGACTCCAAAGCCATCTGCATGGGAGGCCTGCTCAGAGCAGGGATCCATGGAAACTTGGGCTCCTGAGCACCAACAATAGAGACCTGCCTGGCAGGCCACACTCCATCAGAAAGTGTTGGAAAAGCCACGGGCAGGCACATCAAAGCCATTGCATTCCAGGGAATTAGTTTGGTTTAACCAATCAGCACCTTCCCTGCTCAGCGCCTGCAGGATAGAGCCCTAAATCCCAGTCTTGCCTCCCCGCCCCCCCCAGAGCTCATGGGCAGCAGCCTGTAGCTGAATCTGCACTCATGAATGTTTCTATTGTACCTGGGGGGTGTTGGTTGTAGCCAGGTTGGTCTGCCTACATCCACTGTATGCAAATACAGGTAAAATTTTTCCAGGCTGCTTGTCCGTTAGGAACAGCCTTTGGGTCTGGGCATAATTAAGCGCGGGGCAGGAGTGCATTCATAAATGGGAGCCCAGGACTCCACCCTGATGGTGCCACTGCACTGCTGCTGTAGGAGCTCTGCCTGCCTACAGCAGCTGAGGGTCTGGTTCCCAGTCCTGGTGAGGGCTTTGGAAAAGACTAGTGAGGTAACCCCTCAGCTATCCACCTCTGGTTTTGTACTGGGTCCAGTTCATGCTGGGCCAGGAGCAGCTGGGGTCGTGGACATGTCCACATTGATCCAGGCAGAGTTCAGGATCTGGTTCAAAGTGGGCACATTCAATAAGGTGACTAGAGCTTTATTACAAGGAACTGACAGCTGCTAAGAGACACCCTGGCTTAGGATGGAGTCTGCACCTGGAAAAGCCACACAATGCAGTCATATCCAAACAGCATTATAATAACCCCTGTTTTTGCTCCAGGACTGTCCTCCTCAGGAAAAAGTTAATAAAGAGCACATGAATTATGTAGGAAGGAAAGCTAGCAAGAGGGAACACAGAAAGCCTCACATGCACAGGGTTGACAGAGATAGCCTTTTATCAAAAGCTGACTCACTTGTCAATAATTTACATGGAATTTGTAAAATATAAGCGGGCTGTGAATTGCTTCATCACTTATTACAATGGGAGCTCACAATAATCACCCAAGCACTTAAAAATATACATAAGAAAGCAAACCAGCCAATATCACTTTTCTGCCTCTGATCCTGGCTTGCAAATTTGTATGTCACCTGCCTGGAAATTTCAGCAGGAAATAAGACATTTAAAGTTGTGAGGTTACTAGGAAGATTGCAGCAGAGCATATGGACAGTAGTTCCATACTTTTGGGGGACTTATTTTATCAGGGGGTTGGTATCACAATGCAGCTCCATAGTTGACTGTTGCAGAAGCATACACACACAGAGCGAGCAGGGTAAATGGGACTTAATATTAAGCATGCATCAGATCTCTATAGTAAAATAATTGGTGAAATTTGCCTCTTGGATATTATCTTTCTGAGTGTATTGTATCCCTCTCATACTGAGTGCTTTCTATAAGATCAGAGCCCTAGCCGTCCCACCAAACCCAGTGTTGGGAAAGAAACTACTGTTTCCAATAGTTAAAAATTAAATGTTTAGAAAACAGGAGGAGTTGCAAGTCCAATTTATTCCAAGTCCAATTTTATTTTTCATTGGATCACCTGAGTGAGAAAAGGTATAATGAAAGCACACACCTGGAATCTCCTAACCAAGCTGGAAAAAGCATTGGGAAGTAACACAAAGGAAGTGAAACTCAGGTCTGTGTTTACATTTTAAAAAGATAGAGAAGCAAAGACTACAACTGAGACTAAAATTACTGTTATCTTACCAAGAGAAAGAATCTGTGTGCATGGCTCACAGGACAGCGTGCTAACGAGATCTGTTCGAATCTCGGCAGGGGGAGAGAAGAGAGAACAGAATAAAACAGGCAGGAAGAGAGAGACAGCAAACACCCCAGTGAGAGTCACTAGTTCTGCTCCAATTCACAGCTTTGCTGGGAGCCGCAGCAAATCAAGGAAACTCCAGACGAATGGAAATGGATGCAAGGCTAGAGGGGGATTATCACCTTCTTGATTTAATTTCATAGGAGAGTCTAAAGAGCATTGCTCATGTCTGCATCTCAGTCCTTTGCTGGACCCAGTAGACAATAGGAAGGTCCAGTGTCTCCCAGCAGAGCCAAACACATGAGAATGTGGACACTGGAAAAAGTTCCCCACAAAGGGCTTATGCCAGATGCAAGCTAGTTTCAACTCAAGGAGAATGGCATATGCACAGAAGATAGAGAGAGAGAGAAAAAAGAAAGCAATTGAATACAAATGACATGGTGTTTAGCCAGCAGTGTCTAGAGGTGAGACAGAGCAACTAGAAAGTAACATTCATTTTGAAGGGCCCAGTCCTGAATGGGGGTGTGCAAGGAATGGGTCTCTTAGCTGCCAAAGGAGAAAACAGGTGGCACCAATGCAAATGCAAAATATACTCAGTGAATCAAAAAAAATGCATTTTAGATTGAGGAAAACTTTTCATTTGGAGTTTTTATTTGGGGGCATTTCTTACTAAAAGAGTGGGTGTCATTTATAGAACAGCGCCCTCTCTACCCCAGCGGTTTAAGCATTTCCTAGGATGCAGAAGCCCCAGGACCAAATCCCTCCTCTCTGCCTGATTCAGAAGGATTGTCATCAAAATATCCCCTCTCCCAGGGGAGTGTCTTGTCCTCACCATGGTGCGATAGAGCTGTTCATGTTCTCTTCCACCCAGCAGAGAATTCACTGTGCAAGCGTCTGCTGGTTGAACCCAGAGCGCTTGGCTGTGAAAGGGGGTATAGCTGTGCCACTGCCCCCTGTCCTGCCCCCAATTTGCCCCTGCTCTTCCATGCTGAATGCGAGTACTTTACACAAAACACAGCTCCAACCAGAGACTGAGGCTGTCCTAAAATGCTGTGTGGCTTAGCAATTAGTGTCCAAACCACTGCTGTGGGTAGGGTGGAAAGAGGTTTTGAACCTAGATTCCCCATCTTGTAAATGAGAGCAAAGCCTCTAAATGCTTCTAAGGGTCTGTTTCTTGCCCCGGTAAGCATGACCACCTGAAGAACAAGTCCCTCAGTCCATCTTCCAGGTAAGGATGGCAGGCTGAGCCGGTTGGACAGGGCCTTGAACCTGAGGTTCAAATGCGCTACGGTGTTCAAACCACCCCATGCCTACAGAAGCTGTGGGTTACACACATTATATGGCATGGGGTAACCTCACTGTGTTCACACCCTGCCAGTGTAGATAACTCATATGCGCCAAGATGGTTGAGGGGGCAGATCTTGCCCAAACAATACCCAGCCAGCTTGCCCAAGATCCCATCAAGCTGACAAAGGAAAAGTCCCATGTGGAGTCCCTCTACTCATTCTAATCTGTACAAACAGTGTTGGAAAAAACAAGGCTGTCGACTCAAAGTGGGCAGCTGATGAAAGCTGATGGGATGGGGCTTGTGGGGAGGAGGGAGCAAAGAGCCAGCAAGGCTCTGAGCAGTTCCATCTCCTGTAGCTGGGCTGGCAAGTGGCTGACAGACATTACTAAGCCATTTACATCAGGATATACTGGGCTAATGTGGCAGAGGAGTAAGGCTTCACTAGGCTGTAAAGACAACCTAGAGAGAGGATTTGTTTCCCCAAGAGCCAGGCATATGCTGGGAGAGCTGGAACAGCAGCTCAAATCCAGGTCTCTGTGGCCATGAAGGAAACACCAGACCTGAAGTCCATCATCGCCTGGACCCTATTTCTGCCAGTGGCCAGCACCGGCTGCAGAGAGAGCTTTGCTTTTCCATTCTAAGCCAAGGGCCCTACAATCTGCCTTCCACCTGACTAAGGGCAGTGGTACAATCCTGTCAGGGGAGCAGTGGTGCAGTTCTGGACCACTAAAAATCTTGTGCTGGTTCCAGAGCTCCCAGGGAGAAATCTCCCAAAGACTTTGAAGTCCTTTTAGACTAGAGGAGCTCTCCTGAGAAACAGAGCTGCTTAAGCCAGCATCAGATGGCTCTCCCTTGTGACACATGGAGCCCAAGGCTTCATGTTGAGTGGCTAAGTTCCCAACATCATACCAGTCCCAAATAGAACATATCCTGTGGCACCATGAGCCATGCTCTTGTGCTACGAGGCAGGGAGACTCGGTTTCACGATCTTTTCTGACCCGTTCATTACATACACTTCTAGCCAACACTCAGCTACAAGCCTTTGTGCTCGTCTTCATTCATAGAAGCCCTTCTCTCAATCTCTCATGCCACATCCCCAAAAGGGCACAAGACTTCAATGTAGGAGTTAGAAATGGATCATATTAAACAGACTAATGCTAGCTTGATGCATGTCCCGTAGAGGAAAATGCACTGGGATGCGGATGACACATAACATATCGAACAGCAAAGCAGGGATGATGGAAGCCATTATTTTAATCCCAGGACACAGACTAGCTCATAAAATATACATGAGCATTGAACAGAGGGGAAGAGTCAGGAGAAGTCGCAGGGGAGAGGAGCAATCTTGTCAGGAACATCTTCAGAGCTGACATGTTGTTGTTGGAACGGTGGTATCCTCTGGGAGCCCTAACCTGAACCCAGGACCTGTCTGTACTAGATGCTACATAGACACAGCCTGAAGTCTGACTGCATGTGCACACGCACATGTGCGCGCGCGCACACACACACACACACACACTTAAAATAACCACAAGAACTTTTCCAAGCCAGTAAGAGCATCATTTCCTTCTAACACCATAACAATAGCTCTCTCTGTGAAGGTATCTGGAACATCCCTTTCTCACACATGGCAGAAGGGTTTATTTTTTCAGCTGATACATTTTTTTAAAAAACATTCTGCAGCCATATCTCAGCAGTTTCCTTCTGGATTCGGATTACAGCTTCTTTCTGAGATTTATTCAGGGCAGCCTGAACACTGACAAAAGTTGCTGCCCAAGCACTTTCTACTTTGGAAGGAAAGTACTTAGCTGCCCATCACCACCTCCAATATGCACTACTGTTTTCACAGCTGTACAAAGAACCCCAACGAAGCTCACTTAACCCCTGTCCAAGAGAAATACGTGCTTCAGTGCTGAGCATTTGAGTGATTCCATCGACTTCTACGGAACAGCTTGTACTCAGAGCCATACTTAAGTGCTTTGGCTCCCAGCCAGCAACACACGAACACTGGCATTAGTGAGTCAGATCAGTGGCTGGGGACTTGTATACTGCTAGAACCTGGAGAGCGCAGCAGAAGCGCAGTGTATTCATGGAAGTGCACCGCATCTTAACAAAACCTTACCACTGCAAAGTTGTGCTGATCTGCAGGCAAGCACAACCACTGGCTCTTTCTCCTTCAGACCCCTCCTTATGACTCATATATAAAATGCTAATTATAGGAGACAAGCAACTCATAACACTTAGGCCTTGTCTACATACAACTTTGCCTGCTTCAGTCAGCCCAGCATAGTCGAAGTGGAAAGAGGCAGCTAGTGCAGACGCAGACATAAGTGTCAGGATATTTGCTGGAACTGTGTATCCTGCTTGGGAGAAGCACACTCAGTGTATGCAACATGAGCACCGCTACACTAACAAACCACATATGCCATAAGGTTTGGATTATTTTATCTAGACTGGCTACAGGGTCCAGTGCATGCCAGTCCTTAAGCAAGGGGCAATATAGCACAATGATGTTTCTAGACAGAAACCTTTACTATGATTGTCTCATCCTCTGCTCTCACTCCTTGTGTTGGCTTCATTCACTTGTTGTGCCTTGACTTCAGTTGAGATTAAAGTCTCTGAGGTAAGAACTGCAGTCTTAGGTAGGATTGAAACTATTGGCCAATTCAAAGCAAAATCTTGGACAGTAGTTTGGATCAATAACATGCAGCTAATAACATTTTGAAAAATATTGCATAATGTGTTATTTGGACAGAAAATGTTCTGCTTTGATTTTTCTTTAAAAATTAGCTAAACACTTAAAAAGGCAAATAAAGAATTAAGTCAGTGTTAAACCCTTTAAATATTTCACTTTGGGTCCTACGAAACATTTTGGGTTGACTGAAAATGCATTTTCCCCCATGGTTTCTCTTTTTGTTTTCCCAAAGAAGCCAAGACAGACACAGAGGCAGACGCTCCCTTTTCAGTTGAACCCCAACATATTTTTTTCTTTATTCTTCTGACTTGGCTACTGAATCAAAAAGTATATTATTCACCCATCTCCCCCCTGGCTCTTGTTTGGGACTGCTAGACAGTCCCAAAATAGGGAAAACATATCAAAATCAGTTCCAGATAAGATGCATTGAAACAGTGCTGAATTTGCATGTTTATCGCAGAAGTAAACTGGTTTCTGCTGGAAAAACAAACATGACAGGAAGAGCAGCAAATTGTCATGTAAGCTAGAAGCTAGCTCTAAGAGTCTGGAGTTGGAGGGACTATTAGCCTGGGTATATATTCTGCTGTGAAGTCAAATTCTGCTGACAAATTCATTTCTGCTGACACGGACTGTTAACTGAAAAACATTCATAGGGAAGGGAGAGTTAAGATGAAGAACAAAACAAAACCCCAGTTTGGAGCTGAAAAAGCTTTAGCTTTTTTGCCCCAGAAGGGCCCTCCTGCATATCAATGTATGCTGGGTGAAAGGAGGAAGCAGTTGTTAGCTATTAACAAGATAATCTGGGCCAAACCATCTAGCTCTCACCCCTGGGAGAAATCCAATTGAGATGAATAGGACTATTTCCTGGAGCAGGAAGTCTAAACTAATAAGATGCATAATGGCTCATCTATAAACAGAGACACCAGCAATCATCCTTAATACTTTCCACTTTGCCTGCTACCAGTCCACACCAGCAGAGGAGATGCCTCTCAGAGCTGCTTGGATAACCTGGCTACTAACTCATTGCTTTGGGACCACCATCCCAGGATAACAGCCACCTCCTGCCTGCCATCTAGGTCATTTTCCTTTGACTTCTTATTAAAGGTTGGGCTGGTTTCACAAAGTTCCTCTATTGAGGAAAGTCCAGAATGAATGGGCAGTAGCAATGCAGGCATCCTTGCCACCCAACCCTGCTGCTGTAGCTGAGTTTGGAGAGGACAGAGTGAGTGCAGTCTCCCTAACTAGTCACTTCCTGGCCTGTCTGCAAAGACTGCTAACTAGCAAGGAGGTTAAGGATGACTGCGGCAGCTACTCCCATCATGCTGACCTGCTTGGGAAGGAAGGCTATAGTGGTACCCCAAAGCTCATCTCTGCCCACCCCAACTCAACAGTTTGTTCAGTACAAGATTTCACCCACAAAAGTCCTTGCTCCTTGCATTTTTCTGGGATCAGCATGGCTACATCATCACCCCAAGGCTATTTGAGATACAGGCTCTCTCAGAAAAGCCAGATCCACCCATTCCAATGCACTCACAGGCAGATGAGGGCTTTTTAAGAAAAGTCCGGGGCTCGGGTGGCCTCCTGGCTCCCCAGCAGCCAACAGCACAATGCTGCCTGGAGTCCAGTAGCACAGAACTGGTCTCCCCAGTGTGCAGACGGCTTCTGGGGCAGGACAGCATGGGACAGCCCATTTCAACCCCCGCCCCCTCATCTGCAGAGCAGTGCTGGGGCTCTGAGAGGAGTTTGCAGCATGAAGCTGGCTGCAGCAGCGTGGCAGGGATCCAGCACCGCTCCACGAGCCTGTGCTGCTGGTGCACACGGGGTTTGTGGAAGCTGCCTGGCCATCTCCCTCCTTTCCCAACACACCTTAGTGCTTAATGCAAACCCACAAGCAGGCTGCTGCTTGTACTGCGCATTACACTGGGCCAATTCTTCACCTGCTGGATGGACTAACAAGGTTGGTCCCGATTTGCCAACTCAAGGGCTGGTTTTGTTTCCCACCCCCTCTGAAATAGCTGTGCCCTGCTTGCAATAAAGCCGGGGGTGGGAGGTGTGTGGCTGAGGTGGGGGATGATGACAGCGGAGCTATTAGGTCACCATGCAAAGTTGCTGTCCTCCAGGGCTGGGGGTGCCAGCTCTCTCCCTTTGCAAAGACTTGCGATCCAGCCCAGAGCCACTGCTCTCACCCCGTAGCTCCCCACGCCAACTTCTGCTCTTCCCCGGGACCCCTCTTGCAGCAGCCCACTTCCCCTCCACCCCCCTACCTTGTGCAGAAGATCCTCGTTGTAGCTGTCCCAGGAGCCAGCTGTCCTGGCGTCCATGGCCGGGGAGGCATGAGCGCTGCCAGCCCCGCTCTGGCACTCCCCGCCTGGCCGCATCCCCTGCGTCAGTGCCGAGCGCGGCCCCGGTGCAGCTGCATCACCGGGGGAGGAGCGGCCCGACCGCCCGTCCCGGGATAGCGGGAGCCGGCGCCGGCGCAGCCCGCGTCAGCACCGCGGACAGCGCCGGCCGGGCCCCTCGCGGCTCTCGGCCCCGGGCCGCCAGTGTCCGGGACGGAGCTCCGGGAGCCGAGTCGGGCTCCCGGGACTTCATCAGTCCTTCCTCTCCTGCCAGTCCCGCCTGCAAAGGCAGCGGTTTCCAGCGCACGGCAGCGCAGAAAGGCAGAGCCGGCCCCTGGCAGGCGCCTCCAGTCCTGGCTCTTCCACCCTAGAGCCCAGAGGGGAACTGAGGGCAGGGAAGCAGGGCCCTTTCCGAAGCACTCAAAGGGGGCTCAGGTTCCTCCCTTCCCCTCCCGGTGCATTATTAAAGGAAGGGAGAGCCGAGAGTTGCTTAGGGTGGTGTCTTTTATTGGATCAACTATGTAGCAGGGATAGAGTTGGACGAGTTCTTGAATGCAAGATGCTCTTTGTCCGGTCTCTCAGCCCAGCTGCACAGTTGGTTCAATAAAAGGTAGCACCATAAGCAATCCTCATCTCTAGCATCATTTCTGGACCATGACCACTACCATGTCACTCTTGCACTACAGCAGGGATTCTTAACCTGGGGTCCACAGACCCCCAAGGGGTCTGTGGATAGATTTCAGGGGGTCCGTGAACTTGGATGGGAAAAAAATTACATCTTTATTTTCACTAACCTCTAACTGAAACTTAGCATTTCCTTCAATTATGAATGTAGGCAACAAACCACAGTAGTATTAGCAGTACCTGTGACTTTGTCACCAGTAGAAATCACAGATATTTTCATAGCACATTACAGTTGTTGCAGATATCTCAAAATATCATTTAAGCTCATCACTACTTTGAAATTACGGTAGTTATTAGACCCACCACTAGATCACATGTGCTCGCAGTCTTCCTGTCTACAGACGCTCATTATTCTGAGAAGGGTCCATAGGCTTCACCAGACTGCCAAAGGGGTCCATGGCACAAAAAAGGTTAAGAACTACAGGAAAGGAGACAGAAAAGTTTGAAGTTAAAATACTCCAAGTCTTAAATTCTGAGGAAAAGCTGCAGTTTGGCATGGAGTCTTCAGGGCATTTTTTCCTCCCCACTAAGGTCATGGTCTTGTAAGATCTCCCCCATGTCCTCATACACAATACCCCTTTCAAAGGTTTCTGGACTCCAACTCAGCTGCAAGAAGCACTGATTTTCTCTGGGAAAAAATTCGCAGCCCAAGAGCCACATCAGCTGGATCAGAAGGAAACTGGGTGGTAATAGACTCAACTTCTTTCTTTAGAAGGAGTTCATGTTTTGTTAAGAAGCTTTAGGGATCAAAGTCCCAGGTCCACTTTTTGCTTTAAGCTTCTCTCCCCTTTTCTATACAATGAGAGCCTGAAGAGGTCAGTGCTCTGAACCCAGCAGCATAACCACAGGCTGCTCTCCCATGGGTATGGGCCTTTCATGATCTTTTTTGTTTTCACGAGAGCTGGGGATAAGACCCCTTGGTCTCAAGGGGGATTTTTTTAGCAGACATAGTCCCAACTGTTTGGATGAATACTCCTTGCTAAGAAGTCACACAGCAGCTAGGAAAGATCCCCAGCCACTGGAAATAAAAGCACTGCCTGATTGTTTTTCTACTTCTTGCCAGGGCTCAAAAAACAGTTAGGATCTGAGCTGATTCACACAAGTTGAGCGCCTGCCCCAACAATCAGTGAAGAGCAGGAGCACAGCTAGTCCCATGCTTTGTCCCATGCCTCATCTGATTTAGAGACAGGTTGTCTTAGTTCCTAGATTTCTCTGCCTTACATCAAATTTCCCAGGCTAGATCACAATCCCTGCCTAGTGGAGCCATCCTTCAGACTAATTCTTTGGTCATGTATTCCAGCAGGATTATCTCAATATCTTGAATGATCTTATCCCTCTCTACACTGTCAAAACATCTTTCTGACACTGTACATACCTTTATTCTTACATGGGAAAGCCATCTCATCCTTGACTTCCTTCTCTTTCCCTCAACTAGTTATTCTTAATTTCAGGAGGGTTCTACATTCCTTCTTCAGTCCAGTCTAAAGGTATCCTTTACATCAGCTCCCAAAGCTTATGTCTTTCCTTTTCTACTGTATCTTCAGTTTGCCACTCAGTTATTTTCTTGGTAGAAAAAAAAGAAGAAGCTCATGGGGGGGAAACAAAACTGATCTCCCCCTATGCATCACAAATCTGGAGACTGTTTTTAAACTGAGACCCAGAAAGCAGAGTATGAATGAGGTACAGAAAATGAATGACTTGGAGAAGGTAGTTCAAACTTCCCAATGTAACCTTCTTTAAACCCCAGTTCCAGTTTTATCAGAGCAGAAAACTGCCATTTAAAACCTGTTGAGAGCTGTTTCCATGACACACATATACCCTGTGGCAGTGAGTCCCTCTGGTTAATGTAGGAGTTCTGAGTCATTCATAAAAAGGCAGTAGACGTGTACAGGGATAATGAGAACAACCAGTTTGTTGGGACCCAGAGGCCTTCAGGCCTGGGTTTGACCTTTGTGCTTTCAAGCTGCATGCTTAGCTTAAATCGTGGTTGAAAAAGGAGCAGATGGAAAAATAATGTTCTTGACTTAAAATGAATCAGGAAGTTGGCTAACTAAATTGAATAAGTATAACCCAGGCAAAAGAGTCAGAGCAAAACCTACCCCCACCTAAGAACGAAAAGATTACCGCAGAATATAAAATCTCAGGTAAAGGTAACCATATTTGGCAAACAGAAGCAAGATTATTAATATGCATTAGGAGGAAGGCTTAAGTTAATTTTATGTATTAAGACATGCAAGTTATATGGTATATAAAGAGAGGAGACAGTGTACCCTTCGGGGCACTCCTGAAGAAAGACTGAAAAGATCCCGTCACCAATCCAAGATGGTGTCTCAACATCAGATGTGAGAACCAGGAGCCCCAGACAAGACACCATGGCCTGATCAACCAGTGAAGTTGTATTCACAACATTATGGGATGGTGAGCATCTGCTTTGACTAACTACAAACCTAATTTTTAACTGTTAATGCCGCTTCAATCTTAATTAGAATTGTATCTGCTAGGGTTCAATAAATTTCCTTTTAGTGTAAGACAACCGTGTCTTAGTCTCCTTGCCTGATATAAGACCCATTATACTGTCATAGGGATGCAATAAGTTACATTTGAGTCTAAGAAAATTAACAGGGTTCAACTTCCATGCTTCACAGCCTATGCCAGCCACTCTTCAATAGGGGTTCAGAAGAAAATTTCCTGGTAAATTATTCTATAACTCATCACCATGGAGGTTCCTGGCCTCTTCCCCTGAACATCTGGTTCTGGCCAAAGGCAGGAACTAAATTAGAAAGTTCACAAATCTGATCCAGCCTGGGAAGTAAGATCCAAGTGCAGTTACAGAAGTGCACATAGCACAGAATTAATATAAGAAAGATTATGTATACTGAATTATCACCTGAAGGCCGTAGTCTGGGCTGGGATCCAATTGTGCAGAGAGCTGCTCAGAAAGGGTCCTTTATCCCTGGACTAACAAGCACAGCAAAAGCCACCCATGACTGGATTCTCACTTCCCCAGGCTCACAGATGCACATTTGCTACCTGCAACCTGTTCAGAAGGTAGCACTCCTGTTTGTACTCATGGCAATTACCATCCCATTGCAACTGCTCTATGCAATTTTAGCTGCTTATATAGAGCACTACTTGGATCCTATGGCAGTTACTGTCCTTATCTCCTCCATGCCCTTTTATGCCTGAAAACCTTTGGAATGATCCATCTCTTTAAGCTAAATTGAAACAAATGGATCTCTGATAAGAAGTTTATTTAAAAGCAAGACAGCTTCTGTTTACAGGGCACCCTTCAGACAGGTCAACAGAAGTCCCTCAAGCTAGAAGACTTGAACTGATTCCAAGAGCCATCTGCACCAAGACCTTCTGCTGTTTCACTGCCTGCTCACGACAATGCTAATTATATCTCCCCATTAGTTACTCTGACAGCATAAATATTCCTGCCGGGTCAGACTATTGCTATAGTTGCAGCTAAAACCAAAAAATAGGGGGGAAATAAAAATGAACAAGAGGCAGGAAGAAGAATTAAAGTCTTCCCCAGACTAAGCAGCTGCAAGAAGGACTGAGTTTTACTCCACAGCAGAAGATACATATTGCACTGACATGCAGCATTCATCAGAAACCTGAGTGCTGTTAAAGTAGTGCTAACAGCACCTAAGGCCTTGCATCATGGCATCATCTAACATTTAGAAAACGGGTGCTTCAGTTTTTTTCTTGGTTCCTACCAACCTGAGCTATTTCAAACACGATCAGCAAGAAGGAGTACAACACCAAGCAGAGGAATGCTCTCCAAGGCAGGCTTGGTACCTGCCTAGTCAGTGGTACCAAGGGCATATTTAGATACACTTTTTTTCCCTCCCCTCTTTAATATACTAAAGCTGACCCAAAACCCACTGAAGTCAACTGGAATCCGTTTATTGATGTCACTAGGCTTGCATATGTCTTTAAGAGGCAGAAATACCACCCAGTTTGAGATGCACGGCCCAACTTCAAGTTTTTCTTGTGCCAAGGATATTTAGAGTTATTTATAGAAGCCCTCTAGGTTAAAACAAGTCATGCTGGCCAAATTTTGCTCTGTTTTATCAATGTGACCCTCTGAAGTGAATAGCATCACTCTGCATTTGCTCCAATGCAACCGAGAGCACAATCTGGCTCGTAATCAAGAAGCTGTTTACCTCTGATTAAATTCTGTCTTCTAATATGTATATCTTACTCCTCATTGAACTCAAAGTGAGAATATATCCAAGAGCATGTAAGGTGAAATTTCCCCTTCTTTGGAAGGCTAACCAGCACTATATACCACTTATGATCCATTTACAGTCTATATTATGAGCTCAAATGGTGCAGCAGCCTTGTGTTAGCACAAGGATAGATTTCACCCCAGAGAATTCCAAATAAGGTTATTTTTTTTCCTGAAGTAATAAAGAGTAGATACAGCTACTGAGCTTTGGTACATTATGATTTCTCAGGGAGTAACTCATGTGCTAAGGCAGTCTATGTCCCTGAGTGTGCATTTTTCTGCTTCTGCTGTGGTCAAGCCTTTGTTTGGCATGAAAGTTTTGTCTGGCAATGCTGGTCTGCAAATATATATTTGTTTTCCTCTTTTAATCTTAAGATGCAGAAAGGACTTTTACTAGGACTTGAGTAGATGGAATAAGAAAGGGTCAAACAGGGAGACCAGAGCTACCCACTGAATTCAATGAAGTAACATCAGGGCTGAATACAGCACTATGTTTAACAGCTCTGAGTAGGAGGATTCACATAATTGCTATGAGATGCCAAATGCATTCAAATCTCAGGATAAAGGGTACTGTTATCAAAAGACAGATGGACACTAGCGGAGAGGAATAAATATAAGTATAGCAAAAACTGCCCTAGACCAACACACATGCAGTTATAGTTGATTGAAATAAGATGAAGATCTGGCTTATAGTAGGGACATGGCATCAGAAGCCTGATTTCACCAAAGCCAGGCAGCCTGAAGTCTGCCTTGCATGTCAAATCTGTATTCCCCCTGAAATGGAGTAATGAAGTCCCTGCCAGCCCCTGAAATGCCATACTCCCCCAGCCTCCAAAGACCTCAGCAGAGGACCTGCATAGTAGGGCTGTGCAAAGCTTCGGGTGCAGATTCAATTTGGAGGAGATTCAGCCAGATTCAATGGCCTCCAAATCCAGATTGAATCTGAGGACCAATAAAGAGGTCTGAATCAATTCAAAGCTCTCCAAATCTTCAAAAAAGATTCAGAGAGCTTTGATGATTCGGACAGTCCCCGGTGGCTGCAGCAGGGAGCTGAAGCCAAACTCAGAGCTGGTAAGTAGGGGGTGAGGGAGAGGGGCTGGAGGAGTGGGGAGGGAACCATGGGGGGACCCCTGCCAGGCCCCATCCCCTGCTTGCTCCCCCAACCCCCCTATGGCTGCTCTGGCCCTTTAAGGAAAAAAAAAACCCGAAAAAAGCCCCAGGACTCACCAGCTCCTGCAGTGGCCGCAGGGCTTTTGGAAGGTCATGGAAGAGCCCCCCATGTGGCACGGGCTGGTGGGAGACAGCGGGGATCGCCCCCTCCCAGGCAAGAACCAGTGAATCTGAGGTTTGGGGGGTTTTTTCCTTAAAGAGCCAGAGCTGGGGGGGGCGGGGCAGCCATGAGGGGTCTGGGATGGGGGGGTGTCAGAGGGCTCGTGCAGAGCCTCCCATGCAGTATAGGGCAGTGGGGGGCAGCAGGAATTGCCCCCCAGCCCAGCAGCACCCGGTGAGTTGTCTTTTTTTTCCAAAGTGCTGGGAACTGGGGCAGGCGGGGCAGCCAATTCTGGGCTGGGAGCGTGGGCAGGGGATGGGCCTGGGTTGATTCAAATCACCAAATTGAATCACTGTCCCCTGAATCAGCCCAATCCAAATCTGAAGCAAATACTAGCCGCTTTGTACAGGCCTACTGCATAGCTTGTACTCCTAACTAAATGTGTGATAGCTGAAATCAATGAAGAGACTTCATAGATTTCATAGCCATCAGGGCTGGAAGGGACCTCAGAAGATCATTGAGTCCAGCCCCCCACCTGAAGGGCAGGAAGTCAGCTGGGGTCATAGGATCCCAGCAAGATAAGCATCCAATTTACTCTTGAAGGTGTTCAATGTTGGTGCTTGAACCACCTCCAATGGCAGGCTGTTCCAGACTTTGGGGGCTTGGACAGTAAAGAAATTTTTCCTTATGCCCAGCCTGAAACGGTCTTGCAGGAGTTTGTGACCGTTCGACCTCGTCATCCCTTGGGGCGCTCTGGTGAACAAACGTTCCCCCAGATCCTGGTGGTCACCCCAATAAACTTATAGGTGGCCATCAGATCACCCCTGAGCCTGCGTTTTTCCAGGCTGAAGAGTCCCATGGCTCTCAGCCTTTCATCATAAGGTCTGTTTTCCTGACCTCTGATCATGCGCATGGCTCTTCTCTGCACTCTCTCAAGCTTGTCCACATCCTTTTTGAATTGTGGGGCCCAAAACTTGACGCAGTACTCCAGCTGCGGCCTCACCAAGGCCGAGTACAAGGGGAGAATGACGTCTCAGGATCTGCTTGAGAAGCATCTATGGATGCAAGCCAGCGTTTTGGTCGCTTTAGTGGCCACAGCATTGCACTGAAGACTCATGTTCATCTTGTGGTCAAGTGATGACCCCCAAGTCTCTTTCTTCCATGGTGCTAGCCAGCATAGCACTGCCGAGTCTATAAGGATGCTGCAGGTTTTTCCCCTCAAGGTGGAGAACCTTGCATTTTTCAGTGTTAAACACCATCGGGTTCTTGTCCGCCCATTTGATGAGCCTGTCCAGGTCAGCCTAGATAACCCACCTGCCTTCAGGTGTGGATGCTTTGCCCCAAAGTTTGGTGTCATCAGTGAACTTGGCCAGTCCACTCTGACTCCAATGTCCACATTGTTAATGAAGATGTTGAACAATATGGGTCCCACTGGTCACAGGGCACCATGATGAGTGACTTCCATCAACCACCACCTTCTGGGTATGGTCACAGAGCCAATTTCCCAGCCAGAGGATCATGGTGGACCCAGGGCCACAACTGGCCAGTTTTGCCAAGAGGTGATCATGGGATACCAGATCAAAGGCTTTTTTGAAGTCAAGATATATGGCATCAATCTCTTCTCCCTTGTCCAGGTGATAGGTCACCTGGTTGTAGAAGGAAACGAGATTGGTCAAGCAAAACCTACCCACAACAAACCCATGCTGGCTATCCCTCAGGACGTTGGCATCAGCCAGTCCATTAAGGATGGCCTCTTTAATAAACTTTTCTAAGATCTTCCCTAGGATAGAAGTCAGGCTGATGGGCCTATTGTTAGTTGGATCCACTTTCCTCCCTTTCTTGAAGATAGGCACCACATTGGCCTTCTTCCAGTCTTTGGGCACTCCACCAGAGTGCCAGGAGCTCTCGAAGATCCGTGCCGGGGCTGGGCTATGATGCTTGCTGCTTGAGTACCCTGGGGTGCAGATTGTCAGGGCCGGCTGACTTGAAGGTGTCCAGCCTCTCAAGCTGTTCCTTCACAAGGTCAGCAATGATGGAGGGCAGGGGAATCTCCCTCACCCAGACCTCCCTGGCCCATACTGGGCATGGGCGTCCTATTGCTTGAAGCTTGCTGAAGTTCAGTTGCAGCCTTGGCTTTCCCTGTTTGCTCCCTGCAGGATCGGACCAGTGCAGAATATTTCTCCTTGGAGGTGAATCCCATCTTCCATCCTTTGTAGGCCTTTCTTTTTAACCTCAGGAGGTCTGCTAGATCCCTGGAGAGCCAGGGGGGCTGCTGTGCCCTCTTGCTGCCTTTCCTCCGAGATGGAAAAGAATTAGCTTGTGCATTGAGGATCGTTCCCTTGAGAAGCAACCACTCTTCCTGAGCTCCCCTCTCCCTGGGGTCATCGTCCCTTAGGGCCTTACTGACCGTCCTCCTGAGCTTGTCAAAGTCGGCTTTCCTGAAGTCAAGGACTTCCATGTTGCTGACTGACTTGCCAGCTTTTCAGTGGGTGGTGAAGGTGATCAGCTTGTGGCAAAAAGCCACCTTGGTTTCTCCCCAAAATCTCTGCTCTGTGACAATGTGATTAGATGGGCCAGCACAGAGGATTCACACCTCAGCCTGTCTCTTTAGGTAACCTGAGCTGGCTGCATTCCTGAGGGAGGGGGGAAACCTGCTCCCTTTGCCTATGTGACTAGTACCTGGGTGAGGGGCATCTACCTGGTGAGCTGGAATCTGCCTGGTAACAGGTGATGTATTTCAAATTGGTTGCCTGACAGCCAACTGGGGCTGACTTCTACTGGACCAGGTGAATGAGGTCACAGGGGCTATATAGGAGGGTGGGGGAAAGAGGCGCTCTCTCTTCGGCCATGAGGTGAAGCAGCAGCAAAGCAGGGGAGACAGAGAAGCCTTACCATCTGGACCTAGCTCTCTCTCTCACCCCAAGACTCCAGAGGGGAAACTCAACCAGCCTCCAGAAGATGCTTGTGAGTAAGCTACTCAGTCTGATTAGATATTTAGCGGGAAGTAACACAGATGCGTGATCAAAAGGCTACCTCAGCCACACTGTTTGCTCTTTAGGATTTCTAAGATATTGCTCAATCCTGTACCCTAGTTTACCCTACCCCTTGTAATCAATTTTTGACTGCTGTGAGAGACTTATTGAGGGGTGGGTCTAAATTATGCCTAAGAGACCCCTTAGGTCTGTGGACTAAGGGAGACTTTACTTCTTGCCCCCGGACTTGGGGAAGTGCCTCAAGTGCCTGTACCGGGTCGAGTACCTGTCGGACTATTAGGCCTGTGTTTCCCTGAGGACACAGGGCTGAGACAGTCCCTTCTCAGGGTGGTGGCGGTGACGTTACCCCCAGACTAGCGAGTGTGCTCCGGGAGAGGGGTCAGCCGAGCATAAGGCGCCCCTAGGGAGGCATTCAGAGCCTGGAAGGTGGTTGGGCGCAGGGAGGTGGGCGGCTCAACGCAGGAGCACCCCCTACTGGCCTGCCACACAGCTCGTGGTCACTGTCACCCAGCTTCCCATTGATCACTAGGTCGCCGATTAGGTCATCCTCTGTAGCCAGTACCAGGTTGAGCAACGCTTTGCCTCTCGTTGGCCCATAGACTTCTTGAGTCAGGTAGAGGTCATCCACACACAAGAGGAAGCTTTGTGACTGCTCGGATTTTGCTGAGTGATCCTCCCAGGAGATGTCCAGGTAATTGAAGTCACCCATGACAACCATGGTCCTGGAGCATGCAGCCTCAGCCAGGTCCCGGGCGAGCTCCTGGTTAAGCTCTTGACTTTGGGTGGGAGATCTGTAGTAGACTCCCACCATTGAGTCCCCTGTGCTGTGTTCCCCACAGATTTTTAACTCAGAGGGTCTCCAGTCATCCACCCTGGTCACCAACATCAGCTTGCAGGGACGCATAGCTTTCCTTAACATGGAGAGCTACAACCTTGCCCTTTTTATCTACTCGATTCCTCCTGTACAGGGTATAGCCATCTATACCCACGGTCCAGCCATGGGTGGAGTCCCGTTATCTCTATGATGTTGTAATTATTTGTGTTAAGCAGGAGGATGAGTTCCTCCTGCTTATTCCCCAGGATCCTGGCATTTATGTACAGGCAGGCAAGTGTCCCCTTGGGGGCTCTTGCCTTGCCCACAGATGCATCCTTGCCTCTGTTCCATCACCAACCAAGATGTGTGAGCACAATTCACCTGTTGGCCATTCTGCCTTGCACTGGGTTCATTTGCTTTACATAGGTTTAGTTATGGGGCTACCCACTACAAGCAAAGAAAACCATGTTCTACTCTTCCCCCTTCCCGCTCTGCTTGCTCTGCACAGAGCACTGCCCACAGGATGGCAGTACTGCTCTCTCGCCAGATTAAAGAGCTCTCATACCGTGCCTCCTACTTTGTTGGAGAACACTCCAGACCCCGTGAAAAAAACAAAATCAACAGCAATGCTCTTAGTGAGTTCAATAGGGTCCAGATCTCGTCCTCTGAATCTATTTTGTTTTATACTCTTCGTAACACTGTGAGAACCTCTAACCTTCAATCTTGTGCTGGTTTCAGAGTTCAGGTGACAGACCCTCTAAACCAAGCCAGTAGTCGGTCTAAAACCTGCCCAGTTCTGGAAGTTTTGTGACTTCAACAAGGTTAAGACCTTGCAAGATCTGGATGTGAGTCTAGTTTATCCTGCTAATGAGAAGCGGCAGTGAAAAGAAACAATTTTTCTTTATCTGACCAGCACTGGAGAAGCTAAATTAGAAATTGCTACTCAAAGCATTCCAATAAAAGAGCCCTCTCATCAAAACTGAAAGGCAACCTGTTAAAAGACCTCAATTATACTGACAGTGTTGCCAAAAGTCACCTCGTTAATCCATGGAACTCCCCGCCACAAGATGTGCCTAGAGCTCAAGAGCACACCCAAAGGGATCACCTAATCCTATGGTGAGTCATCAGGCTATGGCTTTCCACAGCCATGACAAGAGTGGTGCCTTGTTCTCTCTGGTTCTCTACCTGTGGCACACTGAAGGTGGGGTCTTTATAGGGTGCTCTGAGGTTGGGGGTGCAACAGGGGGGTGGGCAAGGAGGTCAGAGTACATGCTCTTGAGGACACGTTTAGTTACCTGGGAATTTAATTACACCTTCAAGAGCAAATTGGATGCTTATCTTGCTGAGATCCTATGCCCCAGGTGACTTCCTGCCCCTGGGACAGGGGGCTGGACTCGATGATCTTCCAAGGTCCCTTCCAGCCCTAATGTCTATGAAATCTATGAATGTAAAGAACTGGACTCAATAGCCCAGAAGGCCCCTCTAGTCTTCTGTTCTCATCCTGGAAGGGATTGAGCACACTAGGAATCAAAGTAAACCATAAGCACCAGATTTACAGCAGAAGTTTAAGCAAGAAGCCTAGGAAACTTTAGAAGATTTGTAGAGGTCTGGGAGCACCTGGCACCTATCTGTGAGGGCCTGGGGGGCAAAAACTTCCTTTCATGCACAGGTTATTCAATACAAATGATCTACTCTGGAGTTTTGTGAACCTTCCTGGCAAGCATCTAAGTGCTGGCTACTAGCAAATACTGGCCCAGATGGATCACTGGACTTGCTCATCCTAGTTAAAGACAGAAATACAGGCAGTGATTCCACTCCACTGCTTATTGCTGTCATCGTGACCTGACCAGATAAGAAGTCAATCCATGTTTGCTGGAGCCCTTGACAGCACAGGCTGGAGCTGGTCTTTGTCAATTATAACACACAGCGCTGCTGTTTCAAGCTCCTGTGGGAAAGTAAAGAGGTTGGTCTCTCATGGGTATGAACAGTCAGCACAGACACTTTTGTCAGCACTGGGATTTTCTTCCTCCTCCCCTCTGTTGAGGAGCCCTGGTTACCTCCAGCGATCCCAGTTAACATCTTAATAATGCCATTCCTCTTATGTTTCTACACCTGGGATCAAGTCTTTCTCTCCACCTGCTCTGTGCAAAACCCATGAGCAGAGACTGATTATTATCAGCTTAAAAATAATACTGCTTTGTAAAAGCATAATCCTTTCACCTCTGGAGACAGGAGCCCAAATCCTATTTGAGTGACAAACGATAATGAGTTTTGGTGTCTCCTCAGGCAGTTGTCTTACTGACAAGTCACTAAGCCGTTCCACATACCTGACAGCCTCTACAGAGTTGAGAGCACAACTGAAATAGCAGGGGCTGATGCTGTGTGAGACTCCCAGCCTTTAGGGGACCAGTGGGTTTCATCCTATAGTGTGTTAAGCTCCCTTAGTGCTCATCAATCTCTCTGAGTGCATGACACATTTCAGCTCCCATTGGGGAGGTAAATACAATCTGTTCTTCCCCCTCTCACTTGTCAGCACTCCCTAGTTCACAAAGGAAGCAATAGGGCTTCAATCTTGCCAGTGTTTACATGCATAAAGATTCATAGATACTAGGGTTGGAAGGGACCTCAACAGATCATTGAGTCCAACCCCCTGCCTAGGCAGGAAAGAGCGACCCCAGCCAGATGCCTGTCCAGCCTTCCCTTGAAGACCCCCAAGGTAGGGGAGAGCACCATCTCCCTTGCAAGCCCATTCCAAGATTTGGTCACCCTCACCATGAAGAAGTTTCCCCTGATATCTAGCCTAAATCTGCTCTCTGTCAGTTTGTGACCATTGCTCCTTGTTACCCCAAGAGGCGCCCTGATGAAGAGAGTGTCTCCAATCCCTTGCTGCATCCCTGTAATGAATTTGTAGGTGGCCACAAGATCACCTCTCAGTCTTCTCTTGCAGAGGCTGAAGAGGTCCAGGTCCCTCAGTGTCTCCTCATAGGGCTTGGCCTGTAAACCCTTAAGCATATGAGTGCCCCCCGTCCCCCCGACCCTCTCAAGGTTATCCACATCCTTCTTGAAGTACGGTGCCCAAAACTGAACACTGTACTCCAGCCGCGGTCTGACCAATGCCACATAGAGCGGGAGTATCACCTCCTTGGATCTATTTCTGAGTCATCTGCTGATGCATGATACAGTGCGGTTAGCTTTGCTGGTATCTATTGCCACAGCGATGTAGGCTGTAGCTGTGTTGGTCTAAGAACACAGGCAGACAAGGTTCTTTGGGTGAATCTGATCTCTTTTATTAGACCAACTCAAATAGTTGGAAATTTTTTTCTTAGCAAGCTTTCAGGTTTAAAAACCCCTTGTCAGGCTGAGGAAGCATCTGCAGTTGCCGTGTGCTCTTCCTGGATGCAAAGAAACCGCTATTGCCACTTCATTCAATTGCAGTAAGACTCCTCCTGTGAGCCAAGTTAAGCAAGTTAATCTTCACAGGAAAAGGGACTAAATTAGGATTCAATGCACTTTCCCCTCCCCCATCCTCCCCAAAGCTATTATTGGCCAAAACACATAAACAGCAAGTAAATATTTCATATTTGCATAATTAATAAAGGTGGCTCTCATAGGCTTTAAGCAGAAGAGATTTTGGTCATTTGTTTCAATAAATATCTAGGCAAATGAAAGGACTTGCTGTGTTACTGCACCTGGAGGGCAATAAAAATGTGTTAATTAGTACCCAGAAATACAGGCACATGATAATAACTCTATTATGAATTGTTCTGTGCCTGCCTACTGCTGCAGAGCTGGAAGCAAGCGCTCGTCATACACGTTCTCTGTACCACTGCAGCATTTCTGGGTCTATATTAAGGGTGAGGATGAATCCAGGTCAAGCATTGCATGGTCTTGTGGTTAATTATGAAATATAAAAAGAGAATACAGCTCATTTGCCCTGAGAACTCCAGCCATGTATGCACAACATCTGGTTCAGATATAAACAGACAAGGGGTCACTACCACTTTTCAGTACTAACTATGCACCTGATCCTAAATCATGGGCAGGGAGGGTTGGAGGGGAACTCAGGAGGTCGTCTAGTCCAACCCCCTGCTCAGAGCAAGACCATCCCCACCTATATCATCCCATCCAAGGCTGTGTCTACCTGGGTCTTAAAAACCTCAAAGGACAGATGCTAGCACCTCCCTTGTAACCTCTTCCAGTGCTTTACTATTCATCAAAGTAATTCATTCAAGTCAGTGGGAGTTCATTGTTTTTGATGGACTTTGAACTGAGCCCTATACATTTGAGGAAGTAAATGGTAGCGACTGCAGGGAGAAGTACATCATTCTGCCTCAAAGCCCTAAAATTTCAGTAGTCTCCCTATGGCCCTGATCAACAGCCCACTGAATTCAATGGAAGAGAGTCATTTTTACAGCACTAGGTTTTGGATGAGGCCCTATGGCAGCAGGGAATCCAGTCAATCTGTCACGACCCTCCATCAGAGACTGCAATCCCTATTCATGACCATGGGAAGCATTTCCCCTCACTCCTAGAGCCATCAGCCTCTACATGACAGCATTACCAGCTTAATAGCTACACTTCACCATCCTCCCTTTCTAGAATCTAGGTGGCAATCAGACAAGACCAACAGGAGAGGTTTACACCTGCAGTCACTGAACTCGACCCTCTGCAAGTCCCTGGCAGGAACAATGAGGAGACACAGGTCCAACAGGTAAGGCTGGGTGTTGCAGCTGTTAGGACCAGGCTCCCAATCAGTCTATGACTCACTGTTTGCAAGTCCTCAGTCAGATTCATGGCTCAGATGAGACATTACAGGATTGTCAAGGCAAGGTCCACAATTTCCCTTGGTAGCCTGTTACAATGCTTGACCACCCTCATAGTCGGATGAATTCCTTAGGTCTGAAACATTTCAAACATATTAAAATTCCTCCTCCCTAGAGCATCTGAGGAAGAAGAAACCCCTAGAAGTTGTCTGGGCCCTTGGCTGGTAGAGTCTAAGCTGAGACTAAAAGGAGTCGTGGTCCTTCGAGCAACATTGTCCATTTGGGGAAAGCCACCAAGAGAGCAGCAGTCCCAGAGTTCAGCACCGCAAAACAGCTCCTGCCTCCTCTCACTTCCCAGAGGGGTGAAACCCTGCCCAGACCCCAGCTCCATTATCCTCCCAACTCTGCATCCCTGGGACTGCCCCCACTTTGCCAAGAAGAGTTGGTCAGATGCAGGCTTTAAAAACTGAATTTTGGAGTGAGAGGAAATAGAAGGGAAAAATATCTACCAAAAAAAAAAAAATCAAACTATCTGAAGAGGTGGCTTATTGGGAAACCAGGAGATGTGATGGGGGGGAAATTTTCCTATCACAGACTTTGTAATAGTGTTTTGATGCTGAGAAGTGCTTCAGCCCTCCTGCCCAGCTGGAACAGCCTGGCTCGGACCAGAGGGGGGAAGCTGGGCACTGGGCAGTAGGGCTGTGCAAACAGCACCGTTTCGCTTGGACTTCAGTTTTGACATTTCAGCGGAACAGTGTTTCGTTTCAAGTTTAGCTGCATTTCAAAAGCACTGTTCCACTTTGTTTTGTTGAAACAGTTTCGCTGTTTCCACGCTGCTACAAGTTTCAGCCATAGGCTATAATGGAGAAGCACAAAACTGGAGGAGGAGCAGCCTCCTGTGATCACAGACAGGTTGTGGGGCCTGCACCCCTGAATGAGTCTGCCAGAGACCTCCCGGGAGTGCGGGCGGGAGGCTGCTGCTCCAGCGCTGGGAGCTGAGCCCAGCGGAGGGAGGTGGAGTGCACCCCTGGCACTGCGCTCCACTTCCCCCCACTGGGCTCACTTCCACGGGGGTGGGAGCTGCTGGGCACTGAGCCTGGTGGAGGGAGGTGGAGCACAGCCCTGGCTCTGTGTGCCACCTCTGTCCTCTAGTGGCCAAAGAGCATCAACTGTGTCATGCGTCCTCCAAAATGTCATCTCTGTCTTCTTTGCCAGGCAGTGAAAGGCGCTATATGAGATGCACACACTTACTGACCAGCCCACTCCAAAACTTGCCATCTAAATGATGGTTTGAGACATAAGTGTATAATATATGCAGCAGAATCATGCAGAGGAGTGCATCTACTGAACCCCATGGGTTTTGTCCTGAACAATTAATTGGAGTAACCAATATGCCCACAATCCTGACAAGGTTTCCATTTGAATCAAACTTCTGCTCTGAACTAACGGGAGACACATTTGCCTTAATGGGGCTTAACAAGGGACTAAGATACCTGGATAACCTGTGAATTTGGTTTTTCATGTGCATCAGCCCATCAGGGCAGCACATCTAGGGCAGACAGTGTTGTGATATAGGCCCACCCAGGAGCCCAAGTAGGGTCATGTAGAGAGATAGTTATGGGTGGGAGGGGAAGTAAGTGACCATCTCATCTCTCCCCTGAGCAGCCAGATAACCTACTCTATGCCCATCTGCCCTCTAAGTAACCAAAGCCCCATCCTCCACCCACTCCACACCCCTACCATCCTCTTCACATAGCAGTTAGGAAGGGGTCATGGTGCTGGAAAGACAGGTGAGCCCTATTCCCCTTCCTTTTCTTCCAGCTGATGAAGTCACCTGGACCTTTCAATACCTTTCCTTTTCCATCCGTACCACCCAGTGAAGCTTAGTGTAAGCTGCAAGTACCCTAAATTACTGCACGCATCTAGGTTGATGGATGAACCTCTGGACAGCTGTCTACTGGGAAGGTCAATAGCCAACCCCATGGACACAGGTAGTAATACCATTCAATTCATAGCTGCATGCTGAGAAATGTCTCCTGGGTCTTATTGTAGGCCAGCATGGTAGCACCATAGGCACTTGAGGTTACCTGAAACTTCCCCAGTCCAAGCACTTGTTGTGATAACAAGAATCTCAGCATTCATGAGATAACCAGATTTGCAGGTGAAAGGAGATGAATCCAGCTGCTGAAAGTGGATGTGGCTGAGGTAGCATCACTTCAACACTCACCACAAACCATAGTTCCCTTTTTCAGAGAGGGGGAGAGGAATTTCAGTAAAATATAAAGAAGTTTATTCACAAAGTATGTTACTTCACCTAGGTCTATCTAGCGCATCTCAGCCTGGCATATAGAGACAACAGAACTGCAGTGTCAGGTGCACAAGTCCTGAGTCATTTCTCTGTCCCGGTGAGAGTAAGAAAACCACTGAACCTAGGGGGATCTGAACAGGGATAAAGACTAGGCCTAGGCCTATGTGAAGCGGCTAGTATTTACTTTGGATTCGGCTGATTCGGGGGACAGCAATTTGATTCAGTGATTTGGATCATTGTCCCGATTCGATTCAGTCGAATCTGATTCAGAGATTTGGCTCTGCCAAATCTCCTTATCGGCCAGGCCGGGCCCACCCCCGCCCCTCTCCCAGCCAGGCAATGGCTGCCCCCCACTGACCCAGCTCCTGGCACTTAGGAAAAAAAAGCCCCGACTCAGCGGGTGCTGCTGGGCAGGGGGTGATCCCCTCACTCCCCCAGCCCCACCATGGGTGCCCCTGCTCGGGCCAGCTCCAGCTCTTTAAGAAAAAAACCCCTGAAAAACCCCTGGACTCACCATTCCTGCCAATGTGGGGCGATCCCCACTATGCCCCATTGCCCTGCGCCATGTGGGGGACTCTGCATGAGCCCCTGAAGCCCTGAGGCTACCGCAGGAGCGGTGCGCACTGGGGCTTCTTTTTAAAGTACCGAGCTGGGGGGGAGCGTGGAGTCATGGGGGGGCTGGGAGACTGGGGGGGGGCTAACAGGGGTCCCCCCATGGTCCCCTCCCCCACCCCTAGTACTTACCAGCTCGGAGTCAGTCGCAGCTCCCTGCTGCAGCCACTGGGGACTGCCCGAATCATCAAAGCTCTCCGAATCTTTGCTGAAGATTTGGAGAGCTCAGAGTTGATTCAGACCTTTTTATTGATCCCCTGATTTGATTTGGATCCAGAGATTTGGCCACCGAATCGGGTCCCAATCTCCTCCGAATCAAATCACCATCCGAAGCTTTGCACAGCTGTAATAAAGACTCCAGGCCAGAGGGATCCCTAGTGCAATTCAGCTGATTTGCACAAGGGAAGAATTGGTCATCTGAGGTTTGTATTTCTATCCCCAGTGCAAGCAGGGCTGTGAAGAGGCAGTGCTGCCCGAATGAACAAGGGCTCAGTAGCTGAAAAGACACAATGCTTAGAAAGCATATGGACTTTCTGGCTCCTGGTGTAGTGCATGGATTGGACTCCAAAATCGACTGAGGACAGCTCAAAACACAATGCTGTTCTTCTGCTGCCTGCTCCAGTTCCTTGGAGCGTCTATGCTTATATCTAGCCAGGACTTGATTCATGGTCCAAACCATACAGCCATGGAAGAGATGGATGCTTTTGGACTCCCCTGGGGTCATAAGTCACGGCAGAATTCACCTTGCGCTTTCTAGACAGTAAGGCCAAGTCTTGCTTGCTTCCACCGAGCGGCACACTTGGCTGCACACACCCAGCCCAAATACAAGGCGGTGGAGCTGCCTGTGGGGACCACTTCCCACTACTCTCAAGCAGGCTGGAGGTACAGAGCTCAGGAACAGCAGCGGGGTGAGCCCCAGGGCAGCTTCAGGGCAGAGTAGGGGTACATGGATAAAGTCTTCAGTCTGGGCAGCTGTCTCAGGAGTCAGGACCAGCCCCTCAGGCAGCAGCAGAGGTAGGTGCAGCTCTGTTGCCTTCAGTGGGAAGCCAGTTCATGCCAGCTGAGAAGCCAACCCTGACCCTTCCTTTAACTGACAGAGCAGCTGCTGGCCAACTCCTTCCTGAGCAACACATCACAACAGAGAAGTGAAAGTCTTAGCACAGACTGTGAGCCCTGCCATCAGCCAGGGGGTGGGGAGTTTCCACTACCACTTGGTCCTGGTATAGAAACCCTTCCCCTTTCCTCTGCTGCTTTGTTTTCTCCTGGGTCTCTGCATGCCCTCGTGCAGTGGAGCCAGCCATTGGACTCCCATGTTGCAGCTTCTAGGCTCACAGACTCTAGACCTCTCACTGCTTCTCCTTCAAGTAATGGTTACCAAGCCCTTGGGTGCAGAGAGAGGCCTGCTGTCCCTGTTGCCAGCTCGGCACACGCTAGAAGCATCCAGTGCTACTAGATCCCATGCCAGAGGTACAAGCGACTCTGGGGCCTTTCGCAGAATGAAGTGTGCAGCCCCTTGCTAAGGAGGTGTTCAGTTCTGCAGTTCAGAGAAAGAAGGGCTCCAGTGCCCTGCATAGTGGGCTTGCACTTTAAAACCAAGGTTACCGCTAAACGGAAAAAACACAGTCACTGCCGGCGTTGCCTTTCACTGCACCTCCCCTCTGGCAGAAAGAGAGATTCAGAAATATCCAACTCTTCTTAGCATGTTTAAGACCTTTCCCTAATGTAACACCCTTCACATTACTCCGAAGTCCTGCTCTTGCTGTTCTTCCGAGCTAGATCTCTACTGGAAAGCATTATCAAGGGGGGGGAGAGCTTTCCCTGATGGAAGGGAAGGGCTGCAGGCAAAGTATTAACCCCACACCTGGCATGAGCTCTAAGAGAACACCTGAGTATTCATGTGGGGTTGAAAGTTTTCAAGTGCACTGTGCAGAAATGCAATATTTTCCCTCTAAGAAGTTTAGTGACTCTTTATAGGCAACTTCCCTGTCTTACCCTTAAAGGGAATCACCTTAGCCCACCGGAGAATTAGTGAGTGCACACAAATACATAGGGACTTGCCCCACCTATTTAGGTTTCACGGTTACTGGAACCTGTTTTTGTGGTTTTCTCACCTTAGTAGCATTGTGCATGAAAAAGATAGATAGTACGGCAGGACAGTTATTTTGGATAATGTGATTTATACAGTGTCATTTCACTAATGCAGTTCCTGTGCTGTGGGTACAGAGGCGGAGGAGATGGACTCAGGCAGTGTTATTTACATACGCGCGCACACGTTTCACGCACAAGCACCTGTGAATAAAATTCTGCAGCTTTAACACAGGAGAGAACTAATGCTGGAAGAAATAGCTCAGCCATTTCTTCCTCGGAGGAACTGGTAAAAATGGAATTTCCTTTCAAACTGTTCTCTCCTCCCCCATAAACTAAAGACAAAGCAACTTCTAGGTTTCAGTGGTTAAAAATGTGAGAGCAGAGTTTGCTTGGTCAGGAGCCCAGAATTCAAAACCGTTTTTGATTCTGTGTCGATAACACCTCCAGTAACTGGGGACACATGTCTGATTTTAACCAAAAGGATTTCCAGCGAAGAACCACTTCACAGCAAACAAAGGGTTTGAAGACAGACTCCTGGCCTGCTCTGCATCACCTGCCACGCTTATGTAAACAGATGAACAAGATTCCTGGCTTACCATTCCCATTTCATCCATTACACTTCCTCCTCTAACGTCACTTCTCAATTTATTGCCAAGACCACAAGTATTTTTTATTTAGACTTCCACTTTACATTTAGTTCACATTAGAATTTAATCTTCAAACACACACTGAACCTCACTGGCCACACAATTAGATCCACGTAGCTATAATTTGCCTTCCTTTTCCTCCCATGACATCTAGTCTGTCGCTCTCTCACTTGTCAGTGGGCGCATCTACACATGCACACTTACTGCACACTAATTTAGGTTTCAGAAACCAACAATTACTGCACAATACAGGCATGCAGCTACATTTGTGTACCCCTACTGTGCAGTAACTATGGTGGCGTATACCGATTTGGGCATACATTTGCTGCCTGCATGATACAGGTTTACACCCAAGTAGTTACTGCACAGTAATGTATGTGTAGAGGCATTACTGTGCAGTAACATTGTGTATGTGGACTGACTTCAGACTACTTTACTCCTAGGTCAGTCCACACACAGTAAATGCGTGTATAAACAGGCCCAGTCTGTCCATTTGTCTGTCATTTTTACATGCGAGTTCATCCCTACTGCATCTGCTGACAAAGTCCTGATCCATGAAAATCATGAGATCCCTACCAGAAAGGACTGTTTCTCTGCCTCCTCTTCCTTCTCAAAATGCTTAAAGGGGAGTTTTTAAGTTTTTATATTACTGATTTCTTCTTTCCTAACAGACTGTAACCTCTTTTGGGAAGACAGTGTTCAGTGGTGTACAACATTGGGCAGCTCTGCAGGGCAGTACAAATAGTAGTTACACATGTGCATGCTTTACATAATATCAAATACTTGGTGAAGACATAGGGCGCGTCCAGATGACCACGCACGTATCTCTTGTCCAGTCTCAAACCCCCTTGAAGTGGGGCAAGAGGGACATGTGGGAATGAAATATGTTCCCCGCACTGCAAGTTTCCAGTTCGTCATGTGCTGCGCTGGGTCCTGCCACTGTGGCATGGCCTGGCTGGGTGGCAGAGAGGCCCCAGGACCCGGCTGGGACCAGCACATGGTGCCTACATACTGCGCCGGGTCCTGCCACCATGACCTGACCCAGACGAGCAGCAGAGAGGCCCCAGGGCTGGCAGGAACCAGCTGGGCCTAGCGCACAGTCCCTGCATGCCACGTCGGATCCTGCAGCCGTGGCTCAGAGTGCTCCACTCCTGCTGCTGCTGCTAAAGGTAAGTTATGGCCCTGGGTGGGGGGCTGTGGCCCTCCAGGATGCCTGGGACCCTGGGCGGGGGTGGGAGTGGGGGTGGGGGAGAGCTGTGGTCCTCCAGGGTGCCTGGGACTCTGGACAGAGGGGCTGGGACCCTGTGGGGGACAAGGGCTGTGGCCTTCCAGGGGGGAGATGCGGCCCTGTGGTGGGGGGGCATGCCATGTGCTGTGTAGGGCGGCTGCACCTTGTGCGGTTCAGGGGACCCACCCCTCCTCTTGCAGCCGCCCACAAGGTCCCACACCCACAGTTCCTCAAGTAATTGCCCCACACCTACTCACACACCAATCCACATGCCTCCACACACACCCACCCACCTTCCCCCACACCCCTTCCCGCAAACACCACATCCCCCATCACACACCCATCATGTGCGAAGAAAACCAAAAGTACACACCAACACATAGATATTTAGAATGTATTTTATCATGATGATAGAGACACTGGCAGCTCTCCACATTGCTTTAACATTATAAATATACCAGTAAAGCACTGCCCAACTGATTGCTGTCTCTCTCTAGGGGTGTGCGTCTGTGCGTGTATAGAGTGGTCTTTTGTTTTAATTGTGGAAAAACATGGATTTGGGGGTATTTTTAAAAATGGATTTGGGATGCTGCAGCAGTCCAGTTGGCACAAGGGGTAGTGTCCCCAGGTACCAAGTGGCCAGGCCCCAGAACCTGTTGAGAGCAAACAGCCCTGAGCTTCTTGCCAGGGCAGCTTTTTGTACAGATGAGGCCAGGACAGGGCAGCTTTTTATACTGCTGGGGACAGCACAGGTGCTGGCCCTGGGCTCTGGCTCCTCCTGGCTGGAGGTCCAGGAGGAGCCAGGCAGGGTTACTTTGTCCCAAGTGACACAATTTGCTCCACAACAAAGTGTGCGTCCAAGCACGTGCGCCAAAGCAAAAAGCCCTGGCTCAAATTTGTACCGCTTTTATTTGAGCTGCTGCAAGCACACGTGTTTGCATGTGTGGGCGTGCCCATACACTGTAATGAGAGCGAATAAACCAGCATGTAAAGGGAATGAAAGTTGCAGTACAAGATGAAGGAAGACCAAGTCTTTTATATCATGCTATCCATTGTTTTGTTTCTCAAAAATACGCCTGATCCTGTTGTCCACAGCAAGCAAAAATCCTTATTATCTCACGGGCTTTGAGTGAAGCCAGTAGATCATCCAGACAAAGTAGGGAAGAAGAACCCAGTTCTTTAACTACTACATTTCACCTTTCAACCACTAGGCAAAATCCACCAGTCACAAGGGAGCAAGTAGAATTCACCCCACCAAGAAGCTACAGCAAAAGGACAGAGCATAAATAGGTGTGGGGTTGACCTTTTAGAGCATCTACCTTTCCCAGTACAGAGCACAATGCTAGAAGGATCTGAGCATCTTAAGCAAATGCCTTCAAATCCTATTGACTAGTGGGAACTGAAAGTGGTGCAGCTCAGCATGCTAAAAGAGCAAATATCCAAGATGGATATTTCCAGGGGGGTCATTAAGTGAAACCCATCCCCCCATACTCTGCATCCGCTTTCAGGCATAGGACAACCGTGATCCTTTGTGTGACACCTCAAGATGCTCCATTCAGGGAGCAACGTGGGGGCACAGGGTTAAGAATCTGGTTGTGCAAAAGTTTACACACAACGCATTTGCTGAAGCAACCTATTGAGAGCAACCACCGAACGAGAGTCACACTGATAATTTTACTTTCCACACCCTCAGAAAGAAACAGGCGTCAGACCACAGAAAACTGAAACTAAATAAGTCTCAATTTCAGAGTTTCCTGCCAGCAGTTGGAAGGTGGACAGGGTCCCCTGCATGTCCCTGGGTTCCCAGAGCTGGAAACACAGCTGCAGAGCTGGAAACACAGCTCTAGCCTGCAGCTCAAGAAACAAAGCAGAATGGTGAGGATTTTCCTCATGTGGGTGTGGATTCTTTTCCCAGGTGAGAATATTTTACTCGTATTATTAATGGAACTAGACCAAGGGCTTGTGTTAGGGAATAGGAGCTGCAGTGACAAAGTGCTTCTGATTTCAGCTTCCCTATCGAGTGCTAGGCTTAGGTTTGACACTGGGAGAAAGTGTCCAGGTTTAAATCCTTCCAGCAGAAGTCCCTATTGGCCTGGAGAGAGTTCTGCCTTCAGGCTGAGACACTGGAATACTGCAGCAGGTTGCGACAGTTGGGAAGATTTATCAGAGTCTGTGGGATGTGAAAGTAGTTTCCCCACTAACCCTTGAACAATTTCAGCCTGCACAGCTCGGAGTCCTTGTCCTGTGCCTGCTTCTCATGGGGCTGGAAGAATTTTTTCCATTAACATATTTAATCTTCCAGGCCTTATTGTAGGCTGGGTCTCTCCTCTCTCAAACTTCATTCTGGGAATTGGTTTTTCAAGAGTCCCATGACCGCATCATGCTTTTCTACTACATGCTAGCTGGGAAGTGTCCAGCAGGAGGTAGATGATGCTTCTGTCTTCAGTGCATCCAGTCAATAGTGCCATTTACTGGGCAGACCATAGGTCCATCCTGCCCAGTCTCCTGCGTTACATAATGGTCTGTTCGTTACGTAACAAGGGATTTTAACAGCAGCTTTAAAAAGGTAGGATTTCAAAAAGACAGGATTCTGTCTCCACCCTTCCTAATACAATGCCCGTGTTGGCTTTCCATCGTCTCTTTACATACACTTCACTCGCTTCCTTCCTCAGACCTAATGAAGAATGCATGGCACTTGAATGCGTGTCTAACTTTATTCCAGCCTTGCAGTTAGTCCAATAAAAGGCAGCACCCCCAAAAATCCTTGCTGTCACATAATTCCTAAACCATGTTGGCTATAACAGAACTGAAACATTATTATCTATGACAGGTGTATATTTCCATTGTAATAGCTTGCCTCACATGCCATGTATTTTTCCTTGTGAACACCCCTGCAAGATAAGTAGGGTTTGTTATATCACAGGGAACTGAGTTCCACAAAATGGACGCTGATGCTCCAAGAGTGACTTTGGCACCTCAGCTCCATCTAAACTCAGGATTTTGTCCTCAGTCCACCCCAACTCTATCAGTGCATAAGCTTTCACCCCTGAAGTTTTACTTCTGCATTCCCAGATGTGCCTCAGGGTCCACCTGAAACAGAGCAGCAGTCACATTCATTCAACAGCACAGTAGTCACAATGCCCTCAAAACCAAATTGTCCACCTGCCAGGAGGATGCCATACCCAGCAGATTATAGGGCTAGGGACAGGCATTCAAAAACCCTGAGCCTGAATTGATTCAATCTTTGCAGGTCAGTCTAACCTGCAACATTTGAGCAGATTTGGAGGTGGATAGCTGTTCCCTTTTCATTCCAGAAGTGCAGCCACATGCCTGCAATGGCTCAGGATAGAAGCCTGGAGGTGCTACAGCCCTCTCTTCCCATCCACAATGCTGATCTGGGTGCGGGGGGCATGACCAGGCCCCAGCAGGACACTTTGATTAGAGAGAGGTTTAAACCCCCACCCTGCCTGCACTGTCTCAAGCTCCCTCCCTCCTCCACCCACTGCTCGTGGGGCAGGAGTATTGCCATACCCCAGCCCCAGCCCCGGGCTAGCACTCTGAGGCAAATTGGGTGGAGGGGAGTGGTGGGAAGGGGTGCAGCACTTGCATCTGTTGATGATTCAGTAAAAAGCTCTGTTATCTGACATGAGTGGGGTATGGGGGGTGCTGGTTATTCAGGTAATAAGTGTACCACCAGTGGCCAGATGTGGAGCTGGGGGGAAGGGAGCAGGGTGACACGCAGAGCGGGGGTAGAGGGGAGTGATGGCAGCCACAGTATGCATAGTGGTGGCAGCAGCGATGGCCACTGCATGTGAACCCCACCCTCCTTTGCATCTGGCTGGCTGGCCGGCCAGAAATTCCAGTTAATAGAGTATTCTGGTTAATAAAATGCTGGATAACAGAGTTTTTACTGTACTGAGCTTTTCAATCTCCCTCTTCCCATCTGCAAAGCTGACAGGACTGCAAGCTAGCAAGGGAGGCTGATAAAACCACAGTGTTTATCAGCCCATCAGCAAAACAAAAGCCTCTCTCATAGTTCAAGCTCTTAAACAGCTTTTTACAAGGAGGCACATTGCCAGCTGACCTGTTGATTATCTCCAAAAAGACCTAAGCAGACACTGGTTTGTTTGCCTTTGTCCTGTCCCAGTGAAATTAGAGATACACACATCCAGACACCTCTCAACATTAGCTAGCATACTACATGCCTAGGGTCCATGGGACTGGGGTCTGTGCTGTGGGAGATGGGAGGGAGGGAGGGAGGGAGAGATGGGGGAAATCTCTGCTTGAGCAGCGAGGGAAGCCAGGCAGACCCTGTTGTGTCTGCAGTCTCCCCCAGTGCTCCGGCTAGGGAGGAGGGGGCAGGGCCAGCCTGTTCTCTGGAGCAGACAGCCTAGCCTAGCCCAGCCCAGAGCTGCAAAGCATCTGGGATGCTGGGGGACTCTGATTTAACTTAAACCAGGAAGGGGTCTTGGACAGACATTGCATAAACTGGTTTGACCCAAATCAGTTACGTCTGATGCTATATTCAGCCAGGTTCACCTAAAACCAGTTTCAGTCATTTTGAAACTGGTTTATGTGCACTGAACTTATGTTCTGTTATAGGTTAAAACTAGTTTCTGATTACTTAAACTGGTTTATGTGATACATCTGTCCCTAGCCTAGGTGATTCTGGGACAAGCACCCTCTCAGCTTCTCCTGCTGAAGCTGTTCCACTTTGCAGAAAATAATTTAGAACCAGATCAGAGCCAGTAAGCATCAACGTGGCTCAATAGCCCTGTGATGAGGGCCCCTTGCATCAAGGGTTGTTTACTCACAGGTCTCCTTACACACAGGGCTATCTACAGAAGAATTAGGATTATGGACTAGCTCTGAACTGTGCATCTCCAGTTCCCATTTTCCTTTATCATGAAAGTGACTCTCTTCTTTGCAGGCTGTTGGGCTCTGACTGGACCTCAGGAAGTGAACGGGACCGTGGGTGGATCAGTTCTTGTGCCTTGTCAGTACAACGAAGATTATCAAAGTTACAGGAAGTACTGGTGCAGGGGAGACAACTGGAGACAATGCTCTATGGACATTCAGACTACAGGGTCCGAGGAGGAAGTAGGACAGAAGAAACTCTCCATCACAGACAATCATACTCTGTGCATATTCACAGTGACTATGAAGGACCTTCAAGAGGAGGATGACAACACTTACTGGTGTGGGATAGAGAGATCTGGATTTGATCTCATGATCCCTGTTCGAGTGTTCATTCTTTCAGGTAAATTCTTAGTGGTTCTTGCTTCAGTTGGACTAAGGCCCAGATGGAGAGGACTTAGCCAAACATGATTCCTCAACAAGTGCTCTATGGATCTCCTCCCACAGCCCTGAGGAACTCCAGCCAATTTCTTAGGTGCACCATGTAAAAGCAGGGCGTTGAATGCTAGGTACAACATCACCTTAGTCCACATCTCAGCTTCCCAATTGCCTGCCCTTTCTAAAGCAAAATCCCTGCTTGAAATCAAGAATATTTTACCTGAGGCCCAAGAGAATGAGCTAATTGAATAATTTTAAAATGCACTCATTTGCAAAAGTAATTAAAAAAACCCTTGCAAGAAGTCTCATGTAACTAGGAATCTGGGCAGTCTTTTGGGTGCCCATGAAAAGAGTTAGTCTTAGGAGTTTCATAACTTCAGTTTCAGTGCTTGTGGCAAAGAGGGAACCCCTGACTAGCCACAGAGCTAGTTTCTCACCTGCCTCTGGGCATGCCACCCACCTGACTTTCCTGCCATGCCTTGTTGTAATTAATTATGTTGTTAATTAAGGTGGGAGGCTGCCCATTTTACACCCCGATATTGGGGGGGGCGCTATCCGCAGCTCCATTCTACCCCTACACCACAGCTCAAGCCTTGCAGATGGCATTTGGCTAAACTGTCCCCTTCGCCCATTAGCTGTAGCCCCACTCATGGGACCTTTGGCTCCATAAGCCCTGGCCCTGTCTCAGGCCAGTCAGGACCCCAAGCTTCTTTGCTCATCATGGGCTCATCATGGGCATCCCTCACGGTGTGTCCCTGGCCCTTTTGACCCTTTCTGTCCTGGCCCCAGCACTGACCAGTCAATTGACCTTAGTTAGGTTTATGCCTCCTGCCTGCACTTAGGGATAGGGTTCCCCCATTCCTGGCTCAGCTGCTTCCTGAAAATTACCTGGCCTACCCTGCTCTGATGGTAAATGACCCACCTTAAGGTGAGGGCTGGGGTTAAGGCGCACCTACTTGCCTTTCACCAGGGTGGTAACTGGCCTGGCATTTCCTGGGGGCTCCTCCATCACTGAGAGCCCCACCAGGCCACCCACTCCTGGCAGGGTGCAGTTTTAGGTCATGCCCAGGACCAGGAGCCTCCAAACCCTCCCGTACAGGTCCTGCCCCTACCTCCAGGATGTTGTATTCAGCCTAGCAGCCAGGAAACGTTACTGCCTAGCCTGCCAGCAGTGAACTGCCCTGTTTTATATAGGCAGCCAGGAATTTAAAATGTCCGCTGCAATCAATCACCTGCTGGCTGCTTGGCTCAGCCCTTAAAGTGGCAGGCACCAACAGCGCCCTGCCACAGTGCTCCATTTTCCAAACATTCAATGCCTCAATGCATCATTTCTTTTTAACATTATTCACACATTTGCAATTGCTTCAGTCATCCAGTGAGAAGGGAGAGGCACAAAACGGATGACATATCACCAAGGTCTGTGCTAGGTATTTAATTTAAAGCGATAGAGAACACAAATCCCCAGACTGATCAGTGTCCATCTTTTCCAGTGGCTTTGCTTCTGTTTTTCCATTTCTGCAGGAGCCTGCTTCTCCCATAAATCCATTTCCATTGTACTAAGACCTCTCTGGTTTCCCATTTCAGGCTCAATCCTTTGAGCAGTGACTGCACAATGGATCATAACAATAAATATTCCAGACACCAGCAGAAAAGAGAAAGGAGTTAAAAGTACTACCATATATTCACAAGATAGGAGATAGATAATTTTAAAAGGCAATGAATAGTTAAAAGGCTGATTAACCCATTAGATACGCTACCACAATATACTAAGTCAAGGGCTTCTTGGAATTCATCCCTCTTATGAATAATTAAACCAACTAGGCACAGTAGGATAAAAATAATGTCCAAGGGCTTTAGAGCAAAGAGTCAGTCACTAACTGATAATAGTTAGAAAGCAGCACCCCATGGGGCTAGGAACGTCTATAGTTGTCTCTTATGGGAAGTAGATTCATAGATGTTAGGGTCAGAAGGGACCTCACTAGATCATCGAGTCCGACCCCCTGCATAGACAGGAAAGAGTGCTGGGTTCAGATGACCCCAGCCAGATGCCTGTCCAACCTCCTCTTAAAGACTTGAAGTACTACAGTTTTGTCTCGCATGTCTGTTGCTGGACCCTTCAGAAAAGGTATCTTGCTAAGTACACCCCTTACCTGGCTTGTTGCATGGATATACAGGGCAAGGATATGACAGGTGTGACAGGTTAGTGTCAGGAGTCCTGCTTCCTTATGGAGTAGGGTGCCCCAAGGAGTTCAGGCAGATGCCACCTTGTAGAATAGGAAATCAGTGAACTTTGCCACCTAAACAGCAAGTTGTTAACACAGCTCAGCCTGCTTCTGTTTGCAGCTGTCCCCACTTCCCCAACCCCACACCTCCCTACCTCAACAACATCAGGAAAGGAAGAGACAACAAATGTTGCTGTTTCCACCATTCCAGACTTCACATGGACCATGGGAGAGACCACTAATGCAAGGTGAGAGCACCCAGTCTCATACTAGATGGTGCAGTGGGGGTTGCATCTCACCAACCTCTCTGGTAGGATCAGGCTTTGGACTGCACTGGGAGGCCAAACACACATCACACAGTTGCCATCCTCAAGGCTGGAGGCCTCGCATCAAGCCCCAGCAGCACACAGGATTCGTGAGCCAAAGAATTGATTTTGCTGAAACACTTGATCTTAAAACGAGAGGCGCTTCAACTCACAGGGCCCTGTGTAAAGAAGGCTTCAGAGAATGAACTGTACGAGTGGATTTTTGCTGGATTTGTAAACTGAAATTTGCTGGGATTTAGTGGGGTTTGTAAGCTGAAATATAGACATATGTTGACTTAAGGCAGGGCCAGGCAGTTCTTCTGCCAGTACTTGCTTACTCTAAAGCGCTCTTCCAATAGTAGTAACTGCACTAGTAAGCAAAAAGACCAGCCCAGCACTGTAGTTCTGATGTGCAGCATGGTGGGTCTCCTTGTCTTGTCATTTCTGCTTTTCTGATTGTATTTAGGGGACGTGCCAGGCAGAATCACCTCTGGCTTTTCAGACAAAGGTCAATTTGGCACTGTTCTCTTCATATTTCAGAGGACGTGGTTTGCAGGTCCTGACCAGGAAGGGGCTAAGCGCTGCAAGATGACTACTTTAGTCAGAAATGCCACTACTTGAGAGCAAGAGATACAGTGCAAGGCTTTAACAGGCAGAGACTTTTATCTTTGCTCAGCTCAAGAGCCTGGCTTGTTAATCTGAGCACTTAACCAAGATGTATTTCACCTAGTAAAAGCTTCATGGCAATTATGGTGAAAATGTCAGCTGTGAGGATCAGTATGTCCCATTGCTATTAGACTTGTGAAGGGTTTTGATGGAATGATATAACTGGCAGAGACTATGTTTAGGTCAACAGACTCATCCCACAGACATTTGCCCCTGTGTCTTTATAACTGCAGCTCTCACTCCTGACTCCCCTTTGCAGAACTTAAGTCAATGCCGAACTCCTGTAGCATTTAGGAGACCAAAGCATTCATCCCAGCTGTGTCATGCCCTCCATTTCGGGCAGCACACAGGCTTTGGTGTCTCCTGTTTATAAAATGAAGGGTGTTGGCTAATACTAACCCAACACTGGCAATTTGAAATGAGGAGCAAGATCAATATGCAGCCATGTTGTCATGCTGTTTGGGGCACACGTTATGTTTAAGGGCTTCAAGGTGTAAAATTGGTCACTAACAGATTTAGAGCAAAGATTTTCTTGTGAGCAGCTTATTTTACAGGATGTCCTGTAGGAGGTTTCTTGATTCTTCCTGTGAAATGCCTAGTGTTGGGGCACGCGCACATGCACACCCACACCCACACCCACACCCACACCCACCCAGTGTTAACATTGCAGATAAGAGTAGAAATTAACACTCTGTCCTCCCTCTCCTAGTACCATAGACCCAGTCCTCTTCACCGCGATACCATCCATCCTGCTGGTTCTCTTTTTGATCATCGTCATTGTGGTAGGACTTGTAAGAGTATCACAGAAGAAGAAAAAAGGTAAGCGTTTCCTCACTGGTAAATGAGCCATTATATTCTTCCTTCCTAAATTCCTCATTAACCTAAGTCACCAACACAACTGAAAGAAAGTGGATTGAATATCTACATTGCCAAAGGGTAACAGTAGCACACATAGACACATCTGGCCTAGGCAGCTTAGATACCTGCAATGGGACCACTCAACCCAGACAGGAAAGTCCACCCACGGCACTGGGTGGTTATTTAAGCAGTCAGATTCCCAGAGGGCACCCAGACCCACATCTCAATCACAAGCATGGCACAAGTGCCTATTTTAAGCCATGCTGTAGTAGAGTTTCATAGATTTCATAGACGTTAGGGCTGGAAGTGACCTCAGGAGATCATCGAGTCCAGCCCCACTCCTGAAGGGCAGGAAGTCAGCTGGGGTCATAGGATCCCAGCAAGATAAGCATCCAATTTGCTCTTGAAGGTGTTCAATGTAGGCATTTGAACCACCTCCGATGGCAGACTGTTCCAGACCTTGGGGGCTCGGACAGTAAAGAAATTCTTCCTTATGTCCAGCCTGAAACGGTCTTGCAGGAGTTTGTGACCGTTCGACCTCGTCATCCCTTGGGGCGCTCTGGTGAACAGACGTTCCCCCAGATCCTGGTGGTCACCCTGATAAACTTATAGGTGGCCAGCAGATCACCCCTGAGCCTGCGCTTTTCCAGGCTAAAGAGCCCCATGGCTCTCAGTCTGTCGTTGTAAGGTCTGTTTTCCTGACCTCTGATCATGCGTGTGGCTCTCCTCTGGACTCTCTCAAGCTTCTCCACATTCTTTTTGAATTGTGGAGCCTAAAACTGGACGCAGTACTCCAGCTGTGGCCTCACCAAGGCCGAGTACAAGGGGAGAATGACATCCCTGGATTTGTTTGAGAAGCATCTATGGATGCAAGCCAGCGTTTTGCTTGCTTTGCTAGCCGCAGCATCGAGCTGGAGTGCTGGAGCTGTGGTGGTCCAGGAAAATGTGAGAAACAAGGTTTTCTTTGGTGATATCTTTTATTGGGCCAACTCCGTAGTTTGGGAGAGATGTTAGACAAGCTTTCAGGCCCCAAAAGCATCCTTCCTCAGGTCAGACCTTAAAATTTTGTCTAATATCTTAAGCCAGGCAGATGGCTTGGATGGTTGGGAACTACTGGGGTGGGAGGAGCGGGGAGGAGAAGACAAAGACAGAGTTACTTCAGACCAAGCACAGTGACTAAATAGGATCTGTTGCCCTCCTGCGAAGCATTCCCCACCAATTGCCTGATTCCATCACGTAGTCCTGAAAATTTCTCTCCCTCCCATAGCTTGTGCAGAGTCCCAGATTTTTCCTACGGGGCCCACATCGATCTCAGAAGCTCCATGATGCCTCATACTCTGCTATAAGCCAGGGCTCAGTAACAATGCAGCTGACAAATAAATCCCTTTTCGCCCATCCAAAACAAGCACGATTTTGGGTCGGAGAAGAGAACAAGATTAACTTTGCCGCCTCTCCTGCCAGGAAGTCGCAGCAGTTTCACTTCAAATGAAGTCAAAAAGGAGTTGAAAAGCTTGGATACAGAGGCTGCATAGACCTGTATCTATCATGCTAGCAAGATTGTTGCCGATTGGGCTACCAAATACATATGCTCCTGTTTGTCTGTTCCTTGCCACCCCCGGTCCCTTCTTCTAAAGCTGTCTGGGGCAGCGTTTCTGTTCAGGGATGTGTAGTGCCAATCACGCCAGCATCCTGGCAGGAGTGAGTTTGTAGGTGCTACTGTAAAAACATGCACTATGTTTTATTAAGAGAGGTTGGAACTGATATCAGCTCAATCTCCTCTGACTAAAGCTACTGAGAATAAGTCCCTGTCACACTGAAGCTCAGGCTTTTGCACCAGCTTATTGCTCGGCATGTGGTTTTGACCTGACTGAAAACAGACACCACGTTACCATGCAGACAAAAGCCACAAGATCTCCTTGTGTGGGACAGCAGGCAACTTTCCCTGCTGATTTGCCTGTGAAGTGGCCACCCTGCACCCCACCCCTTGCGTGGGGCTGACGCCGCGCTGTCCTGTTGTTCTAATTCACAGAAGAGAGAGGAGCGGATGCTGACGCAGCAAGCTAGAGCACAGAGAGATGCTATCGGCTTTTCACTTGCCCGATCCTTGAAAACAGAATCACCAAAGCAGAATGAGCTTCCTATTGATGGGAACCCATCCACATGGGTCTGGAGACTCAACCAAGGGTACAAGGGATGTCCCAGCCATAAAAACAGTTCCCTAAGGAACATCTACGTTCCCATAGGGAAGGGAGAAACCAGACCCAAAGCACTCTAGTCACAGTGCCCCTCCATGCCATCACCCGGCTCACAAGTTCCCCTTGGCTTCCAAGAGGGGTTGCACTGGTTCCTTCTTCCAGAGCTGGACATTATGAGCTGCCTCTCTGAAAAGCTAATGCTGGGAATCCTTTAAAGCTTTGTTGCCAGAGAGCTGTGCTAAGGAACCTGCATGCAGCAGATGGTGTCTGGTCCCTGACACAGTCTTTGCCTGGCCAGACGTGCTGGCAGAGCCCTAAGCTCACAGTAAGGGGGAGAAGGGTCTTCCTGAGCTGAAGGGGCTAGAACATCCCACCCCATGGAGCCAACCCGCGGGGCCCAGTGACAATGGTTGGATTTGTGTCACCTACAGGGAAACTCCAGAGCAGTGCATCTGGGTTCATCCTGAAAAGCTGACCAAGTTTAGGTAGATCTACTGGGCAGAGTCTGTGTTGGCAAAGGAGGATCACCCAAGCAGGTTTCACAGGTGGTTCAGTGATGGACATTTTCGAAACCTCCAAGACAGAGATTGCACAGAGGCATTACCATCCTCGGGGGGGCGTTGCTTATTCCAGTATTGCACTGTGAAGCTCAGAGAGTTGCTTGGGGGGAGGGGGGGGGGGGGCTGACAAGACTTCAGGCACAAACAAAAGTACCATTATCTCTGTTTGATATATTGCCTATCTACAATTCTTCCAGATCATAAGAAAACATTGCAACCACAGAACAAGAACTTCTATCTCTGTCAACTGGTAAGAGAAACACTCAGTTCAGTTCTCAGACAGGACAGTGACAAGCTCGGTACAGGAACTGTTAGAAAGGAATGGAAACTTGCCGGTGGCTCCTCGAAAGTGAGCATAGAAAATGTCACCATTGCTGGAACCGTAAAGGGGACCCACCGGTACCATTCACCTGAAATGGGTCCTTGGATGGGTCTAAAAGCCAATGCTGCACACTTGGGACCATGGTAGAGGCATTCATCTCCCTCCAAGAGCTGGCACTTATTAATAGTTAGCTTGTGGTAGTGGTGGTTGCACCCATTTCATAGTTTCATAGTAGGTAGGGTTGGAAGGGACCTCAGCAGATCATCGAGTCCGACGCCCTGCCATGGCAGGAAAAAGTACTGGGGTCAAACAACCCCAGCAAGGTGTTCATCTAACCTCCTCTTAAACACCCCCAGGGTAGGAGCCTGCACCACTTTGCTTGGAAGTTGGTTCCAGACCCTGGCCGCCCTGACCGTGAAGTCGCGCCTCCTGATGTCTAGTTTGAATCTCCCCTCTGCCAGCTTGTGACCGTTATTCCTGGTCACTCCTGGCGGTGCTCGGGGGAACAGGGACTCCCCCAGTGCCTGCTGGTCCCCTCTGACTAGTTTATAACAGGCCACTAGATCCCCCCTCAGCCTTCTCTTGCGGAGGCTGAACAGATTCAGGTCCTGCAGCCTCTCCTTGTAGGGCCTGCCCTGTTGTCCCCTGATCATATGAGTGGCCTCCTCTGGACCCTCTCCATGCTGTCCACATCCCTCCTGAAGTGCGGCGCCCAGAACTGGACGCAGTACTCCAGCTGTGGCCTGACCAGTGCCGCACAGAGGGGGAGGATCACCTCCCTGGACCTGCTCGAGATGCATCTGTGGATGCATGACAGGGTGCGGTTGGCCTTCCTGACTGCCTCCCCACACTGCCGGCCCATGTTCATCTTGGAGTCAATGATGACTCCAAGATCCTTTTCTGCCTCTGCACTAATGAGAAGGGAGTTCCCCAGCCTGTAGGTATGGTGCTGGTTCCTCCCCGGTGCATCACTTTGCACTTGTTAGTGTTGAATCCCATCCTGTTCTTGTCTGCCCACCCCTGTAACCTGTCTAGGTCCAATTGCAGCCTGTTCCTCCCTCCTAGCGTGCCCACATCCCCCCACATCTTAGTGTCATCAGCAAATTTGAACAGGGTGCTTTTTACCCCCTCGACCAAGTCGCCAATGAAGATGTTGAACAGTGCGGGCCCAAGGAGCGAGCCCTGGGGGACCCCACTGCCCACATCCCTCCAGGTCAAAAATGACCCGTCCACTACCACCCTCTGGGTGCGGCCTTCCGGCCAGTTGGCAACACATCTGATTGTGCAGGTGTCGATGCCACAGTCCCCCAGTTTCTTAATGAGAACAAGGTGAGAGACTGTCAAAGGTCTTCCTAAAGTCCAGGAAGACGATGTCCACTGCTACCCCTGCATCTAAGGATTTGGTGACCTGGTCGTAGAAGGCCACCAGGTTGGTCTGACAGGAACTGCTGCTAATGAACCCGTGTTGGTTGCCCCTAAGCACAATCTCCCCTGCTGGCCCCCCGTGGGCATGCGCCAGGATAATTCTCTCAAAAAGCTTACCCAGGATCGAGGTAAGACTAACTGGCCTATAGTTCCCCGGGTCCTCCTTCCTCCCTTTTTTGAAGATGGGAACCACATTGGCCCTTTTCCAGTCCTCTGGCACCACACCAGAGCATCACGAGTGCTCGTACAGCCGTGCCGGGGTCCCACAATGACCTCAGCCAATTCCCTTAGTACTCTTGGGTGGAGATCATCTGGACCAGCTGATTTGAATACGTCCAGTCCCTCCAGAAGTTCCCTGACTAGATCCTCACCGACCATAGGCCTGCGTGCTCTAGTGCGCCTGTTTGCACGCTCTGTTCGTGCGGTGCGGTGCGGCTCCCTACTGGCTCAGCTAAGAGGGATCCGGGGGGCTTCCCCTTCAGATCCAGCTCAGCTGCATCTCGTCCCTCTGCCCACTTACCTTAGGGGGATCAGCTGCTGCTGCCCCCGCTGCTGCTGCATCCGTCTCAGGTCTGGTAAGGGGCACATGTGCATGTGGGACACACGTGCCTGGATCCCTCCTCTCACCGCTGCTCCTGGCTCCCGAGTGCCAGGGGCTATGTCAAACTGTGGCTTTTAAAGGCTGCGGTTTGAATTTCCCGCTGCTGGATGTCTATTCACTTTGAAGGAGTGTAACAGAGGGTCATGCTTTTTTTTGTACCAAAGGCCCCAGTAGTGCCAATTAACTGACCGGGGGGAGGGGGGCGGTAAACATAGAGGTACTTCTCCAGGCTTGTACAGTGGCCATTTTAGCAAAGCTGAGACCTGTAGTAGCTCTAGGAAGAGCTGCTGCCTGCAACATCCGTGCCTCTGGCTCCCCAAAGGGACACTCTGGCTAGGGACAGAAGTTACACATAGACTGGTTTAAACTTGTAACAGAATAGGAGTTCAGTGCTCATAAAAGCAGTTTCAAAATGGCCAAAACCGGTTTAAGATAAACCTGGGTGAATGTAGTATCAGACTTAACTGATTTAGGTCAAACTGGTTTATGGAACTTCGGTCCCAGACCCCTTCCTGGTTCAAATTAAATCACAGTCCCCCAGCAGCCCAGGATGCTTTGCAGCCCTGGGCTGAGCTGGGCTGGGCTCTCTGCTCCAGCAAAGCAGGGCTGGCTCTGCCCCTCTGCTCTCTAGGCCAAGCAGTGAGGGCTGGCCGACAAGGGGATGGGAGTGGGAAACCTGGCTGGCAACACAGCCAGGTGTGCATGGCGGGGTGGAGCAGCCCCTGCCAGATGTTTCCTCCACTGGAGTGGAGGGAGCAGGGATGTCGGCCAGCAGGCTCAGGCAGAGGGGAAGGAAGGGGGTTTAAAGCCCCTATGTGGCCCATGGGACCCAGCCCAGGTCTGAATGTGGGGCGGCTGGGGGGGGGCTGCCACACTTGTGTCCCTTCCCCCACCCCACTCCTCACTTGAGTGGGGGAGGGGGAAGCCCCTGCCAGGACTTTCTCCCTCTCTCCCAGCTGGAGAGGAGAGCAGGGAGCATGGCCACGCTCCGGCTAGAGCCAGTAGGGTGAAGTGGGGAAGCGGGGGTTTAATCCTCCCTCCCTCCCTTCTCTCCCCAGCATGGGACCCCAACTGGAGTCTGCCTGGCAGGGATGCAGCAGCCAGTCAGGCTTTTCCCTCCTACTCGCTGCTCGAGCAGTGGAAAATGGGGGGTATAGCCAAATGCCAGCCCTGAGCCAGCCCCCCCCCTTTGCCTCCCCAGTCATACTTGGCAGTCTGCTAGGGTCTGGCCATGCCCACCCACCACTGAGGTCAGGTCCCTTCCAGTCTTGGGATGGGAGGGCTGCTCTAGCACCCCCGCTTCTGGCCTGACAGGCATGGGGCTACATTTTCGGAATCAGAAGTGGATGTCTATTCACTTGTTTCTCAGTTCAATCTACGCAGGTTAGATTAACCTGCAAAGATCGAATCGATTCGGGCTGAGGATTTTTGAATGTCTGTACTTAGCTTCTGAGACAGGTCCCTTAGAGCTGACCATCTGTTCTGAACACTACACATCCATTTCAGAAGCATGAAGCTGGTCCTGCCCAGTTGGACATGTACATGAACATACAGCCTACATCTAGGCTGTCCCTTTCTGAGAATGACTATGAAAACATTCAAGGGATGAGTCAGGTAAGAAGAGCATCTAGTAGGTACTGCTGGAGGGCACAGGCTACCCTTGTGTGAACCTCTCCCAGGTATGGAGGGAAGAGGAGTTTCTCTACTGCCTGGATGAACTCTTCCCTCTGGAAGAGCCTACCCCCAACCCTTTATACAGTAACGCAAACCTCATAGCGGTATGTAATCACTCCTGCAATCTTCCTTCTACTTATCATAGCTCTTCTGACCCATGGTATCTTCATTTCAGGCTTCACCTTTCACAGCAAAGCATCCGCCCGCCCGTCAACAGGCCATCTATGCCAACATGTGCCCAAGTACAGCCAGGCTGAACCCTCGCCAGCAGCAAGGAAAGTGTGGGAGGAAAAAGTGACTGGCCCATGCTCTTCTCACCAATGGGAGATGTAGCAGCGTATCCAGATTTTCCCACTGCACTTATCCAGATTTTCCCACTTTAAACCTGGCACTGAGTCACGTTATTCATTCCTGTCTGAGGTTTGTGGGCAGGCTATGGCACTGTGACATTAATTAGGTGCTGCTTACAACCGTTATATAGCTGCCATGCTGGGATTGAACTCGAGTATAAGCCACGGCATCTTCCCACCCCGCACAGTTGAGTTACATGGCAAAGTACCGATACAGAAGAATGTCAGACATCCTCCAACAAATCATGTGACAAGGCCTTCAAATGCTGCTGATGGGAGAAATACATATTCCTGCTGTAATACTGCAGTGCACTGGTTAGGAAAAATTAAGTGGCGACTGCTCCAAGCTGCTATGCTTGTTCGTTCTCATCTCCACTCAAAGGGATGTTCCAGCAAACCTTCACCCCCACCTTGGTGGGTGGCTGTCGGGGACTTCCCAGCCTGTGCCAACCTTCAGGTTCCCTTCAGTTAGTGGCCAGGCACCCACTGCAGTTGATGGGGAGTTTCCTGATGCCTGTGAAGGGGGCGAGGCCCAGGCAGACCACTGAGCTTGCATGGCTGCTGGTTCTCCAAAGCGACACTGCTTAGAAGTGAAGCTTTGGGCAAGGTCGCCCCTTCCTACTGCCCCGGCAGGAGAAATGGAACCAGTCAGAGCACAAATAATTAAGTCACAAGTGAAACTGCCTTTTTTTGAGAGACGTGAACAAGAAACTGAACCCTGGGAGTCAGGGTATCATTCTGGTCAGAAAGAGGGACCCCGGGTGTCAGAGAGCCCAGTGAGAGTCACCCCTGGAAGCATCTCACAGCCTGATGAGGGAAGCAGGACAGTGAGGCCCTGCCTTGATCTTATCTGGACCTTTCGCCCGGTGAGGAAGATGTAAGGTTGTACATCTGGACATGTCCGCCTAGTGCCGTGCTGGGCCAATGGTCCTAGCTTCTTACCCAGCTCTGTTGACGTATATCCTAGGCACACAACAGAGAAGACAAATATGAGAGGAAGGCAGCAAAGCCCTAGAATGCAGCTGTGCTGTTACCCCAGGACTAACCTTCCTCTAGGGACTCCTTGAAGCTCAGCCCCAACCCCTTTGAGATCCATAGGGAAGGGATTTAGCTTCAGTTTCTCCACAAAGTCACGCCTGGCTGGATTTCTACTGGTATCATCAATGTGACAATACTGCACCCAGTTCTGTTTGAAGGCAGTTTTGAAAAGTTGGCGAGGGTGCAGCAGAGAACAAGCAAAAAAGTGAATGGAGGGCTGGGAAAGAAAAGGATTTACAGGGACAGACTTTAAGAGCCCAGTTTTCTTAGCTTATCAGAAAGAAGATCAAGAAGTGATTTGATTATGGCATAAGTACCATGATAGGCAGGAATAACAGGGACTAAAAGCTTCTTCAATCTAATGGAGAAAGGCAGAAAAAAAATCCAATGGCTGGAAGTGGAAGCCAAATGAATTCAAATCAGATATGATACAATTAAAAAAAAGAAGTAGAAAGGGTAATATCCCCCTGGAATAAACTAAAGGAAAGGATGTATTCCTTTTTAAAGATGCGCTGTAGTCAGGTCCCAGGTACTGGGCTCAGGAAGGGGTAGCTAGGCAAAGGAAAAAAAAAAATCTACCATCTGTAGGAGGTCCAGCCACACAGGAAGAAATCCTAGCTGCTGATTGAGGATTGGATGATTTTTTTTGTTTGTTTGTTTGTATCCAGGAGATATTCTGCTTTCCATGGAAACTTTACACTCTTTTAGCCTAATCTCCAAATATTTGATGGGCTTACTCCCCAGTATTAAACCTGGAGGAAGTGAGGGAGTCACAGGCTCCCCCTATCACAAGGTGAGTTCATATAACTCAGCTGTCTTCACTCATTGTACATGCAGATCCAGCTGGGGCCCCATTACAAGCTTTTCTTCCCGTAAAGTCCTTCAAGTCCCAAACCAGGATAACAGCACACCTGCACATTAGGGCCTTCCTACCTTCCTCCTATATTTGTCCTAGGTGCACAACTGAGAAGACACACATTTCCACAAACATACAGGACTCTAATGCTGTATGACAGTTGAACACAGCATTATAACCTTAAAAGCGATTACCATTTGCATAGTGTCTAAATAAAAAGTGTCTTGTTGGAAAATTTGGACTTTGGGTGGAGTCACTGGGCCAAGAGACTTGTCTCTCTTAGCCACTGTACCCGCTCTCATAGCCCTATGAGGCTTGGACAAGTTTGATTCTGTCCTAAAACATGTAGGTGTATCTTTTTTAAATATTTCAATACTTAGTGCCCATCGATCGAGCTTCCATTTCTAATCTGTATCTATAGTAGTAGTATTAGTAATAGTACCCATTTCCTTCCTAGAGATCAACATTTGGTGCTTTCACTTAACATAGAACAACACGATCTGCATTTTTCATGACACAGCCTTTGCAGTAGGATGTCAGAGGTGGAGACTATATTACGGATGAAACTATGATTGCAGCTACTTGTGCTTCTTTGACTGAATTCAAACTATTCCCTTGAGGTGGACTGTATTGGCTCCATCGCAGCAGTTCTCATAAGCTGCTGTCCTGGTCTTCTGCTTTCCCAGCTATACTTCCCTCCCACACGCTCCACACAAGAATGAGATCCAATTCTCCACTATGCTTTGCCATGAAGAGGAAAGGCATAATGAGCCCTGGCTTGGTCAGCCACACCAACCTGCATTATAGTCATATTCTACAACGATGTTCAAGGTGCTTTTCATTGGATCCACGTCATGGGAAACCACAAATGGCTTAGGCACGGGTATTGCAAACCTTCAAATAAAGCATACTAAATGCAAAGCACCCCTTTTCAATCTAATAATATGCTCTCCACTGCAGAGAATCTTTTTTTAGGGCGTATTTTATTGCATAACGCTGCACAGCTGACTTCTTAAAAGCTTCCCCAAGCAGCCATTTCCCACATCTGCCAGAAGTCTATGCATATTGTCCTCAGACATAGTCTATGTAGGTTGTTAGTAGGCTAGAGTATAAAGCCTTTCAAAGTAAGGAAAAAATAGAGCGGGAGACATAACCCACTGCAACAGCCTCAGACACATTCATATGATGGACTCTTAATTTAGTGTTTTCCCCAATTCCAATCTTGACACCAGCAATTAAAAGCCACAGGAGGAAGAAGGGAACATGGACATCCCCTTAGATGAAAGTGCATGACACCAAATAGCCATAGATGCTGCCCCATTAACCGTGTCAGTTAATCATTGTAGAAGCAGCTTGTAACAATCACAGCACAGTAATTGAATTACCTTGGGAATTGGATGGGGTTATTTAATATTTTAAATGCTTATTCATATTGGCTAGCAGTCATTGCAGACACCAAGAAACATCCACATACTCTTACCTTCTGGAAATAGGGACATCTCACTGGCTCAGTCTACTGACTAGGCCTGTGCGAATAGGGAACTGTTCGATTCGGGTTCAGATTCAGCCGATTTGATGCCAGCGATTCGGTTCGGAGCGCTGAATCGGTTTTCCGCTTTGATTCAGCGATCCGGCCATAGGGTATAATGGGGAATCGAGGAAACATCTCTAACTTCATTGTTTTTTGTCTGATTTAGATGAAACTTGCAGGAGCAGTAGCCTCTGCTGAGAGCATGAAGCTTGCCAAGTTTCAAGATGATCAGTGGGGGAGTTTGGGGGAACACAGGGTCTTCTGTGTCACAAGTTTTGCCTTTCAGCAGCTTGAGGTGCAGTTCCCCCCAGACTCCGGCACCAATCTCCTTGACACGTGGCAGGCGTTGTGGCCTCAGCAAGAGCTACCAGCCCTGCAGTTTTGACCCCCCTGTGGCTTAACACACGTGACACGAGTTTTGCTTTCAGGACCTTGACGGGCATCTTCCCAGAAACCCTGCACCTATCACCTTGAAACTTGACACGCGTCATGCTCTCAGCAGAGGCTACCAGCCCTGCACGTTTCATCTGAATCAGCCAAGAGACAACAAAGTTATAGATATTTCATTGATTTCCCATTATACCCTGTTATCTGTCAGCTCCATGTTCTTGGGGACCCCTGACACAGGACACAGACTGTCTGACTCACAACGAATCGCCCCCCCCACCCCTTCTCTACACTGATTAAGATGCAGTGAGAGACACACCTAAAACCCTCCAGATAAGGGTGACAAAAGTGAAACAACTGCCCTAGGTCTCATTTGCATCTGAGCTGGGAACAGATGACCATTCATTTACATGGGAGATGGAGAACAGAAAGCCTGAAGCAGAGACTGCAGTGAATTCTGGGATCAGCGAAGCAGGGGAGCACCGCTTGATGGGGAAGCTGTGCTCCAAATGCTCATCAACCCCCACACCCAGCTCTGCATTTATCAGACCAGTTCTAATCTGGATTTACAAAGGACTTTTCCTCCCCCACCCCCAAACACACACACACCTCTAAGCAAAAGTAAGTTTATTAGGCATCTCGGGCCGTACATTCCCTGGCCCCCCTATGGGAGGCCAATGTAAACTTAATTGTCTAAAACTCGGTTGCCGGGTTAGGGAATGCTGAGGCAATAGACTGAGTCAGACGGGGTATGGATAGCATTTGAACAATGGTACAGGGTTCATCACAGTGCCCAGCCCGTTGGAGACCTGTCCACAAGTGTTGTCATACTTTTCCCGAGACGACTGGTGGAAGTCCTCTCCACAACAGGTTATGAACACTCCAATAAGTGCCTTAAGTCTGTTAAAAGACTATAGTACGGTCTGGAAAAGTCATGCTAAGCTGAGGCTTGTGCACAGCAAGTAAGAATCCAAAACCCTGATGCTGGAAGCTATATAGTGTTTCTGAAGACACCAGGAGATATCCCATCAAGTATATGTGCTATCCATAGGAATGTCAAGCTGGCTTCTAAGTATGTGTTTCCTGAGTATCAATCAAGTTCCTAAGATGTTCCAATCAGATAACCCCTTGTCAATAGAGAGGACAATTTGATTTATACTACTGAGAATGCTTGAAAGAAGCTGAACTGAGGGTATAAAAATCTGTAAAAAGCAGCAGTGTGTGTTGACACCACCCACTTTCTTCTGGAGAGGCTGCAGGAGGCAGATCATCTCCCTTCAAGGATCATGCTGAGAACTTTGGCCTGTCAGCTTTGCAACCCGAGTGCCTTGGACTGGTGAGATCCCAGCTCTCTCTCTTTTTTCTCTTCTCTCTCTCTAAGCATAAATTTCTGCACTTGAATGGTATTATAGTTTCATAGTTTCTAGGGTCGAAAGGGACCTGAGTAGATCATCTGGTTTGACCCCCTGCCATGGCAGGAAAGAGTACTGGAGTCAAACGAGCCCAGCAAGGTGTTCATCCAGCCTCCTCTTAAACACCCCCAGGGTAGGAGCCAGCACCACTTCTCTTGGAAGCTGGTCCCAGACCCTAGCCACCCTGACTGTGAAGTCGCGCCTCCTGATGTCTAACCTAAACCTCCCCTTTGCCAGCTTGTGACCGTTATTCCTGGTCACTCCTGGCGGTGCTCGGGGAAATAGTGACTTCCCCAGTGCCTGCTGGTCCCCTCTGACTAGTTTGTAACAGGCCACAAGATCCCCCTCAGCCTTCTCTTGTGGAGGCTGAACAGGTTCAGGTCCTGCAGCCTCTCATCATAGGGCCTGCCCTGTTGTCCCCTGATCATACGAGTGGCCTCCTCTGGACCCTCTCCATGCTGTCCACATCCCTCCTGAAGTGTGGCGCCCAGACCTGGACGCAGGACTCCAGCTGCGGCCTGACCAGTGCCGCATAGAGGGGGAGGATCGCCTCCCTGGACCTGCTCGAGATGCATCTGTGGGTGCATGACAGGGTGCGGTTGGCCTTCCTGACTGCCTCCCCACACTGCCGGCCCGTGTTCATCTTGGAGTCAATGATGACCCCAAGATCCTTTTCTGCCTCCATGCTGACAAGAGGGGAGATCCCCAACCTATAGGTATGGTGCTGGTTCCTCCCGAGGTGCATCACCTTGCACTTGTCTGTGTTGAAACCCATCCTATTCTCCTCCACCCACCCTTGTAACCTGTCTAGGTCAGACTGTAGCCTGTTGCATCCTTCCAGCGTGTCCACGTCCCCGCACATCTTTGTGTCATCAGCAAATTTGAACAGGGTGCTTTTTACCCCCTCCTCCAAATCACTGATGAAGACGTTTCATAGTTTCATAGTTTCATAGTAGCTAGAGTCGGAAGGGACCTAGGTAGATCATCTAGTCCGACCCCCTGCCTTAGCAGGAAAGAGCACCGGGGTCAGATGACCCCGGCAAGGTGCTCATCTAACTTCCTTTTAAAAATCCCCAGGCTAGGAGCCTGCACCACTTCCCCTGGAAGCCGGTTCCAGGCCCTAGCCGCCCTGACTGTGAAGTAGCGCCTCCTAATATCTAATCTAAACTTACCCTCTGCCAGTTTGTGACCGTTATTCCTGGTCACTCCTGGCAGCGCACGGGGGAACAGGGACTCCCCCAATACCTGCTGATCCCCCCTGACCAGTTTGTAGCAGGCCACAAGGTCCCCCCTTAACCTTCTCTTGTGGAGGCTAAACAGGTTCAGGTCCCGTAGCCTCTCCTCATAAGGCCTGCCCTGCTGACCCCTGATCATACGAGTGGCCCTCCTCTGAACTCTTTCCATATTGTCCACGTCCCTTTTGAAGTGCGGCGCCCAGAACTGGACGCAGTACTCCAGCTGCGGCCTGACCAGTGCCGCATAGAGGGGGAGGATCACCTCCCTGGACCTGCTTGGACCTGCTCGAGATGCACAGTGCGGGCCCAAGGACCGAGGACGTTGAACAGTGCGGGCCCGAGGACCGAGCCCTGCGGGACCCCACTGCCCACGTCCTTCCAGGTTGAGAAGGACCCATCCACCACCACCCTCTGGGTGCAGCCCTCCAGCCAGCTGGCGACCCATTTGACTGTGTGGGTGTCTACACCACAGCCCCCCAGTTTCTTAATGAGTTAAGCTTGAGCTAAGTTTCCCCAAATACTTAGTGAAACCAGGGTATACTGTGACTGTCTGTGTTTGTTTTTCCTTTGCATGTCTGTTACTGCTAGTGTCATTATATATTTCATCTACTTAGCAATAAATAACTTTTATAGTCAAACTGGTGGTAATTGGGTATAGTTTTCCTTCTTTACTTCTCTTTCCCCCCACTTGCTCTGCAGCAACGCTTCTTTTACCTAAGCTAAAGATCCCTGTGTAGCCCCAAAATACTGTGGGGTCTGCTCATCAAGAGGCTAAAAGATTGGGACGTGCTGAGTTTGAAACACGTAAGGGGATCAGGTTATACAGGCTGATTGACCCAGTTTGGCTCAGACGTGCCCTAATGAACTGAATGCTGGCCCATGAGGGTGTCATCTGGACACCCAGCCAGATTCAGAGGTATTTTGTTTAACTGTGTGCTTGTGTCTGACTGTAGTTATTGTTGCTCTGATGAACTCATTCTTGGCATATGAGGGTGCCATGGTGATCAACCTGGCCAGGTCAGGCGTGTCACGTTAATCTGTGTGTGTTTGTGTGTATGACTGATTTGGGGACTGGAGGAACCCAGCCCCACTGAACTGAGTCCAGCAAGATAGCTCCATTGGGGGTGAGGGCTTGCAGGGGGAGAGCTACAGCTCCGTATAGAAACACCAGTAACACAAGCAGCACATTAATGGAATTACCAAGACCCTAGCCCTAATAAATGAGCACACCCCAAAGTAGTGGGCAAATCTGGTAACATAGCATGTCCACATCCCCCCACATCTTAGTGTCATCAGGAAATTTGAACAGGGTGCTTTTTACCCCCTTGTCCAAGTCCCCGATGAAGATGTTGAACAGTCTGGGCCCGAGGACCGAGTCCTGGGGGACCCCACTGCTCACATCCCTCCAGGTCGAAAATGACCCATCCACCACCACTCTCTGGGTACAGCCCTCCGGCCAGTTGGCAACCCATCTGACTGTGTGGGTGTCGACACCACAGTCCCCAGTTTCTTAATGAGAACAGGGTGAGAGACAGTGTCAAAGACCTTCTGAAAAGCCGGGAAGATTATGTCCACTGCTACCCCTGCATCTAATGATTTGGTGATCTGATCATAGAAGGCCACCAGGTTGGTCTGACAGGACCTGCCTCTAATGAACTCATATTGGTTGCCCCTAAACATGATCTCCCCTGCTGGCCTCTCGTGGGCATGCACCAGGATAATTTTCTAAAAAAGCTTGCCCAGGATCGAGGTAAGACTAATTGGCCTATAGTTTCCCAGGTCCTCCTTCTTCCCCTTTTTGAAGATGGGAACTACGTTGGCCCTCTTCCATTCCTCTGGCACCACACCAGAGCACCATGAGTGCTCGTAAAGCCGTGCCAGGGGTCCTGCAATGACCTCAGCCAATTCCCTGAGTACTCTGGGGTGAAGATCATCTGGACCAGCTGATTTGAATACATCCAGTCCCTCCAGAAGTTCCCTAACTAGTTCCTCACTAACCCTTGGCCTAGGTGCGCCTCCCCTGGGGCCTGAGGGGGACCCAGTGGGGGGGGGGGGTGGCCGCTTCAGTCCCTGCTTAGGAAAATGGAGGCAAAGAAATCGTTAAATATGTTGGCTTTGTCATCTGGTGTGACAACCAAATTTCCTAATGTGTCCTGCAAGGGCCCCACATTACCTGGAAACTTCTTTTTACCCCCTATGTATTTAAAAAAGGACTTCTTATTGTCCTTAATCTGGGAAGCTAGTCCCAGTTCCATCTCTGGAACTGGGACTAGCCCCACAATTTACTCCACAACAAAGGCATGTGCGCTGAAGCAAAAAGCCCTAGCTAAAATTTGCACCATTTCTATTTGAGCTGCTGCAAGTGCACATGCTTGCATGTGTGGATGTGCCCATAAGGATGAACCATTTCACTGCCCTGATTCTTATGCAAGACATTTTCTGCAGGACACTTGCTGTCCATAACAATCCTTATTCTGAGCACCAGTCGGAGCAGACATGTGCCTGTTGCCTCGCTCACATTCTTGTAGTAAGAGATTTGTCTTTCAGCTGTTTCACTTCCTTCTCAGTGGCTGGTTCCCTGCAGAGGGCATGAAGCAGCTACTATTTTATTCTATATAGGTTTGGCTGTTTGCTAGTTTCGATTCACTGAAATGGGTGGGTTTTTTCTTCAGTAAGAACTAAATATACTACCTGTGATGAGAAGGCACCAGAGGCATGGTAAATCATGAGACTAGTGAGAAAGGATATGCTTAGTTTGGGGGGTTATTTTTGCTTGCTCTTAGGCAGAGAAGTGTTGCCGATAAGTTAAAAAAGGGCTTTCTCTCAAATTTCTTCCTTAACATGGGATAAACCCAGTGTTCCTTTCCTATAAAGTGTGCACTATATAAAGTGTGGCTTCACTATATGCAGGGTAGAAAAGCCACCAATGTGTTTTACTGATTAAAAAGAAACATCTGTTTTGTGATAGCCATAAATTAATCACGACCAAGGAGGAAGTTGGCAGAAATTCCAGTCTTCTAGCCAGTATTATTTACGCTTCATTCTCGTGATACATACTGAGCATACTGACAAACCTGACAAAGACCTTATCTGACATTTCCATCCCAAGATTATGTAGAGAGAGACACACTAAGGCCCTTCTCTGCCACTCCAGCATCCTTAAGGAACCATAAGCACTAGGGCTGTGTGAAATGGCACCGTTCCCTTTCGCTTAGAGCTTCGAGGTTTCAACAAACAGCGTTCCATTTTGAATTTCATTTTGATTCAAAATGGCTGTTCTGTTTTGCTTTGTCGAAACAGTGAGGCTGTTTCAATGCTGTTTCAACCTTTCACTAAATCAGGCTTGGGGCAGGGAGTCAGCTGGTCCCCAGCTTGATCTAGCGCCAGGGATGGGAGGGCTGCCCCCCCATGCCCGGCCGGATCTTGCAGCAGGGATGGGAAATCAGCTTAGCTGGACTGACTTCCCATCCCCAGCACTATGGTCAAAATGTTTTAACTTTTGAAATGTTTTGAATATCCTCATTTTGTTTCGAGGCTGTTTCGAAGCCCTTTGTTTCATTTCAATTTTAGTTTTTTTGACCTTGAAATGAGTCGAAGCAGTGTCGAAATGAAACAGTCTGTGAAATTTCATATAGCCCTAATAAGCACCCTGCAAGTAGCTGGGGAGAAGTCTCTCAGCATAGCTACTGTACTGGGCCAGCCCCATACTATCCTCCTCATAAGCTGAGTTGGGCTATGTTATAGGGTTATGAAGAGTTTTTGGGCCTTATAGGTGCATGCCAACAAACCAGAGGGCAGAATTGACTGCCAATGTGATTTAAAACCACCTCTCCAGTTTTCATCTGAGGGCTGCACCTCTGGGAGAAACAGCACATCATTTTACCTTCCCTTATTAGGACTGTTTTTAGGAGTCACAGCACTCTGGGTGGGGACTGTTGAACAGCATCCAGAAAGGAGCTGGCTCCAGCAGAGGCAGAAAATTTACCTTTGTGCTCCCCTCAGTTCATGCGTGATATTTAAATGAGGAGCTGCATTTGTTTCCTCAGTGCTCTAACTTGAAAGTTTTCTCCATCCTGGTGACCATATTAACTCCTTTTATATCACTGATACAGGTTAGTTCCTCCTGTCTGCATATATAGACAAGGGAAGGTGCTTTGAACAGGGAAGGTCTTTTACATGGCTAAGTACAGACAGGTAAAAAGCCTGAATCGATTCAATCTTTGCAGGTTACTTTAAGCTGCATAGGTTGAACTGATAAGCAAGTGAACAGACATTCACTTTTGATTGAAACGCAGCCACATGCCTGCAGTGGCCCAGGCCAGAAGCCAGGGGATGCTAGAGCATGTCTCCCTGCAGGGCTGGAGCAGACAGCTTGGGCCAAGGCTAGGGTGGCCATCATAGAGGACATTCCAGTTTTCTGATACTCTGTCCTCCTTTATGTCCTCTATTTTCTCTTCAAGATAAAGGCATCTGATTTCATATCAATAGGGGACAGAGGACAACCGGACTGTCCTCTATGATAGCCGCCCGAGCCAAGGCTAGCCCACCCACCCTGCAAGGGGAGGTTTGCAGGGGAGGTGCAAAGCATCCTGGGATGCTGGGAGACTGTGAGTTAACTTGAATCTGGAGGGAATCTGGGACAGAAGTTGAATAATCTGATTTAACCTAAATAGATAAATCTGATACAGCATCCATCCAGGTTTATCTTAAGCTGGTTTCTGCTATTTTGAAAGCGGTTTATGTGCACTGAACTTCTTTTCTGTTACAGATTTGAACCGGTTTCTGATCACTTATTCTGATTCATGTGTAATTTATGTTCCTAGCCCGTACGGCTAATGATGTGATGGGCTGAAACTGGTACCTTGAGTAACCTCTGGAGCTGTCAGAGGATAACCCTGTCATACAGAGCCTGTTGCAACTAGTCATCCCTGCAAACTAGTTATCATTCAGCTGGTGAGTCAGGACTGAGGGGTTTAGATGAGAAGGCAAGTCAGGTTCCCAAGAGCACTCGGCCCCTAGAAGCTCCTTCACTGAGGTGAAAATTTTGGCTGTATAAAGGGCTCCCTGTTCACTTCCTCCAACTTTATCTAGAAACAGCAGCAAGTCACTAAGCTACTAGAGTTAGTCTACCAGCAAGGACCATCTCAAAAGGAGGTGCCAGGCATCCTCAGCTGCTCCTCTGAAAACAGTCTGCAAGCAGTTACTCCTACAAGCTGGTGACTATCATCAGGATTCATCTGCAGAGCTTCTCTTCCAGCTGTCCCAAATTCACATAAACTTCCCAAGGACTAATGGTTGCAGGAGAATCTGTGTATAAAGAGCTACACATGCGGAACATTTATCCAGCCACGCCACTAATAGTTCCTGCGCTTTGGTATCCTCCACTTTGAAGCAGGAGTAAATCCTGCATCTGAACTTGTCTTTGTTTACACCTGTGATGAGCAAGTATAATTAGACCTATTGCAGCAGTGTGTTGAGAACTTAAAGGCAGGTTTTATCTTGCTCTTTAGTCCTATGATGCTAAACACAATGGAGCTCTTAGTTGCTACCAGTTCTACCAGATCAAAATAGAATTAATAAAATTAATGACTTGTCTGTTGGCTTAGTGCACAGGTCTTCCTGGGGGCCCAGTACACCAGTGCAAAAGAAGTCCTAATGCTGCCTAAATCAGCACTGGCACTATGGAGGAAACCTCTGGCTCCACAGGTACAGCCTTTGGCGAACCACTTAGCTGCGTTTCAGATCCAGATCTGAAACACAAGGGAAGATTTCATAAGCACTGTGAAAAGATTAAAGGGGTGCAGAAGAGGTTAGAAATTAGGGAGTGATAAAAGCTAGTTTTCTAGCTATCTCTAAGGGATAGACACTGGTTATTTTTCCTCTTACTAAGACTATCAGTAGTAGGGCTGTGCAAAGCTTCGGATCACTATTCGGATTCAGAGATGATTTGGATGATTCGGAGGCCGAATCTATGAATCCAAAACAAATTTCTGGAAGGTTTAGGTTTTCCGAATTGATTCAGAGCTTCCAGATCGATTCAGAAAAGATTTGATGATTTGGCCATAGGGTTGTTACCAGATTTGCCCACTACTTTGGGGTGTGCTCATTTATTAGGGCTAGGGTCTTGGTAATTCCATTAATGTGCTGCTTGTGTTACTGGTGTTTCTATACGGAGCTGTATCTCTCCCCCTGCAAGCCCTCACCCCCAATGGAGCTGCCTTACAGGACTCAGTTCAGTGGGGCTGGGTTCCTCCAGTCCCCAAATCAGTCATTGTGATTGTGTCCCCAGGTAACTTCTTTCCCCCTTCTGCCCTGCTCAGAGGAAAGGGCCAGGGGTGCTGTGGTCAGGCAGGCTCTTGATGTGAAGTTCCCCAGTAATTCAAGGAGAGATTAAACCCTGCAGACCATCAGACCCAACATCCAAGAAGGGCCTGGCCTGGATGAGCACCTCCTAGGTTCCCATGGGGTAAGAGCTGCATGCTTTGCCCACAGTGCCCTGTGCCCAGTGCTCCCATTACAGAGGCTCCCCAGGACCCTGCCTCTGTCTGTCCCCCACCTCCCTGTCAGACCCAGCAGAGCCCCACAGGACCAGCCCAAAATGGCATCTGGATTCTCCTTCCTCCTCCAAGACCACCCTGGCCTAGACAGCCGCTCTACCATGGCCTGATCCCCCAGAAACACTGCAGAAGGTGAGGGTGGGGGTCGGGGCTGGGGTCACATTGCGTCATGAGGAGGGGTTGGAGAAAGGGAAAAATTAGGGAGCAGCATAAGCTGCACATCCTGGTGTGAGATGTACCCCAACAGCCCTGGCCCTTCTGGAAGACCTGGGCTGAGGCAGAGCCCACCCAGGACCTGGGAGCCTCCACACGTGCACCTAAGGCTAGGTCTTTCTTGGGAGCCAACCCCAACCAGCCCCAGAACCTGGAGGCCCGTCAAGACCTGGAGACCCGAGAGTGTGGCCAGACTCGGGGTGATCCCCTGGAGACAGATGTGGTAGGAATGAATGGCAGGGCTGGCTCCTGATCACAAAACTGGTTGCCAGGCCCTAGGACACAAAGGATTTTTTCTCGCACAGTGTGGTGGTGGCTGAGTTTCATAGTTTCATAGTTTCTAGGGTCAGAAGGGACCTGAGTAGATCATCTAGTCCGACCCCCTGCCATGGCAGGAAAGAGTACTGGGGTCAAACGACCCCAGCAAGATGTTCATCCAACCTCCTCTTAAAAACCTCCAGGGTAGGAGCCAGGACCACCTCTTTTGGAAGCTGGTTCCAGACCCTAGCCCCCCCTGAATGTGAAGTCGTGCCTCCTGATGTTTAACCTAAACCTCCCCTCTGCCAGCTTGTGACCGTTATTCCTGGTCACTCCTGGCAGTGCTCGGGGGAACAGGGACTCCCCCAATGCCTGCTGGTCCCCCCTGACTAGTTTGTAACAGGCCACTAGATCCCCCTCAGCCTTCTCTTTTGGAGGCTGAACAGGTTCAGGTCCCGCAGCCTCTCCTCATAGGGCCTGCCCTGTTGTCCCCTGATCATACGAGTGGCCCTCCTCTGCACCCTCTCCATGCTGTCCACATCCCTCCTGAAGTGCGGCGCCCAGACCTGGATGCAGGACTCCAGCTGCGGCCTGACCAGTGCCGCATAGAGGGGGAGGATCACCTCCCTGGACCTGCTCGAGATGCATCTGTGGATGCATGCCAAGGTGCGGTTGGCCTTCCTGACTGCCTCCCCACACTGCTGGCCCATGTTCATCTTGGAGTCAATGATGACTCCAAGATCCTTTTCCGCCTCCGTGCTGACAAGAGGGGAGTTCCCCAGCCTGTAGGTATGGTGCCGGTTGTTCCTCCCCATGTTGCAAAAGATTGCGGTCCGTTTCTTGGAGGCCACCAAAATCATAGACACACACTCATTAGCAACACAAAAGGTGTATTTGCAAATAGGGTCAGAGCAGAGTCAAAGACTCAGATTACTCCGAACCCCTAAGGAATTTTTGCAGGCTGTATTTATCCTTCTTCCTCCTGGGCACGTGTGCAGAAACAGGAACTCTTACAGCTCATTTCCGTTTCATACAAACATATATTCTTCAAAAAGGGAAAAAAAGAGGACCCGGGAAATTACAGGCCAGTTAGTCTGACCTCAATTCCGGGTAAGCTCTTTGAAAAAATTATCCTGGCACACATCCAGGAGGGCCTTGCAGGGGAATGCATGCTCAGGGGCAACCAACATGGGTTTATCAGTGGCAGGTCTTGTCAGACCAACCTGGTGGCCTTTTACGATCAGGTCACCAAATCATTAGACGCAGGGGTTGCTGTGGATGTAGTCTTTTTGGACTTCCGGAAGGCTTTCGACACTGTCTCTCACCCTGTCCTCATCAAAAAGCTGGGAGACTGTGGTGTCGATGCCCACACGGTCAAATGGGTCGCCAACTGGTTGGAGGGCCGCACCCAGAGGGTGGTAGTGGATGGGTTCTTCTCGACCTGGAAGGATGTGGGCAGTGGGGTTCCGCAGGGCTCGGTCCTCGGGCCCGCACTGTTCAACATCTTCATCAGTGACTTGGATGAGGGGGTAGAAAGCACCCTGTTCAAGTTTGCTGATGACACTAAGATGTGGGGGGATGTGGGTGCACTAGAAGGGTGCAATAGGCTACAAGCTGACCTTGACAGGTTGCAACGGTGGGCGGATGAGAATAGGATGGGGTTTAACACTGATAAGTGCAAGGTGTTGCACATGGGGAGGAAGAACCGGCACCACACTTACAGGTTGGGGAACTCCCCTCTTGCCAGCACGGAGACGGAAAAGGATCTTGGAGTCGTCATTGACTCCACGATGAACATGGGCCGGCAGTGTGGGGAGGCAGTCAAGAAGGCCAATCGTACCCTGTCATGCATCCACAGATGCATCTCGAGCAGGTCCAGGGAGGTGATCCTCCCCCTCTATGCGGCACTGGTCAGGCCGCAGCTGGAGTACTGCGTCCAGTTCTGGGCGCCACACTTCAAGAGGGACGTGGACAATATGGAAAGAGTTCAGAGGAGGGCCACTCGTATGATCAGGGGTCAGCAGGGCAGGCCTTATGAGGATAGGCTACGGGACCTGAACCTGTTTAGCCTCCACAAGAGAAGGTTAAGGGGGGACCTTGTGGCCTGCTACTGGTCAGGGGGGATCAGCAGGTATTGGGGGAGTCCCTGTTCCCCCGTGCGCTGCCAGGAGTGACCAGGAATAACGGTCACAAACTGGCGGAGGGTAAGTTTAGATTAGATATTAGGAGGCGCTACTTCACAGTCAGGGTGGCTAGGGCCTGGAACCAGCTTCCAGGGGAAGTGGTGCAGGCTCCTAGCCTGGGGATTTTTAAAAGGAAGTTAGATGAGCACCTTGCCGGGGTCATCTGACCCCGGTGCTCTTTCCTGCTAAGGCAGGGGGTCGGACTAGATGATCTACCTAGGTCCCTTCCGACTCTAGCTACTATGAAACTATGAAACTATATGTGGTTACATCACTACATTCATCGCATGTACATTATAATTAACTACTTAAGTATGCAGGGTGGAGAAGTAAATATGCATCAGCTAATTGCGCATGCTCAGAAAGTTCTTTAGGTCACCAAGAGTTTAAACCCCCCCCCTTTCAAGGACACAGTCAGTTGAATTCCAGCTTCTGTAATCTGCATGAGAAAGGCTAGGGGGAGGCTGGGGGAGAGTCTGTGATTTAAGAAAAACTGTGGCAAGGCTGGCCAAGGAAAAAAAAAGTCCTTGGCAGTGTTTCTTTTCTTATCAGGTGCGAGATGCAAACTGTGCATTTCTAACAATACTCCATTTCTAACACCCAGGTGCATCACCTTGCACTGGTCTGTGTTGAAACCCATCCTATTCTCATCCTCCCACCCTTGTAGCCTGTCTAGGTCTGATTGAAGCCTGACGCTACCTTCCAGTGTGCCCACGTCCCCCCGCATCTTAGTGTCATCAGCAGATTTGAGCAGGGTGCTTTTTACCCCCTCGACCAAGTCACTGATGAAGACGTGGAACAGTGCGGGCCCGAGGACCGAGCCCTGGGGGACCCCACTGCCCACGTCCTTCCAGGTTGAGAAGGACCCATCCACCACCACCCTCTGGGTGCGGCCCTCCAGCCAGTTGGCGACCCATTTGACTGTGTGGGTGTCTACACCACAGCCCCCCAGTTTCTTAATGAGAACGGGGTGAGAGACAGTGTCAAAAGCCTTCTGGAAGTCCAGGAAAATTATATCCACTGCTACCCCTGCGTCTAACGATCTGGTGATCTGATCGTGAAAGGCCACCAGGTTGGTCTGACAGGACCTGCCACTGATGAGCCCGTGTTGGTTGCCCCTAAGCATGCAGTCCCCTGCTGGCCCCTCCTGGATGTGTGCCAGCATAATTTTCTCAAAGTTTGTGCTAGAGCCAGAAAAATTGCCTATGGCTCCAGTCGTTTTCTAACCTATTAAGGGTTTGGCATTTACATTCACTGGGAGGTATCCGCACAGTTGAGTCCTCTTGGCATTTCATCAAATGAAGGCTTGTGTGTTTTGGAGGATTCCAACCTTTTTCCACCCAGCCAGTTCAGTGGAGGTGCTGGATGGTGAGCTTATACCAGACCTGCACTGGGCTGTGTCACATTAGGACACTGAATTGTGGTGTCACCTAACAGTGCTGGCAGCACATCCCCGCCATCAGGTGCAACATGCACACAAAAAAGCTCTGGTCTCGTTTGCAGTGCTTCCCACCTCAGTGCCATTGACCATGGAGCCCCTGGCTTTTACTGAGTCCACAACACCAGTTTGCACCTGGTGTATTTCTGCAGAGGAAGAAGCCAGTACGTCCCCTGCTGAGCACAGCATGGGCCTAAGGTGAGTGCCCGTACCCTCACCAAAGGCTGTGTAGTCACACAACTTTGTGAAATCCCATCATTGCTGAGAACATCCCACAGGGCTGCTCTGATGAACAACTCCTTGGAGGCAGAGTCTGTGGGTAGGACAGCACTGATTGGAAAGGTGATCTGGGAACCAAGCTGCTGCTGGCTCTGTGACTGCATGAATGAATCCCTGAGTAGGCTCTAGGGGGTCGGTGTCAGGGGCAGGGGATGAAGCCCTGGTGCTTGCTTTCCTTTGTGGTGAAGCATCCTTCCCACCTTCAGCCTGACAGCAGCCGGGGAACAGGTCAATGGAAGACATGTGGTCAAATCTAGAGAGTTCACCTATCCCCACTGTCACCCAACTGCACAGCTGCCAGGACAGACACATCCACCTCCTGCTCCTGGTCGGCCTGAAGGTGCCCGTGTTCCTGTGCATGGTCTGTGCCGTGGTGTGGGTGAGCGTGCGCTACAGGGGCAGCTCCAACGAAGAGATGCCACAGACAAGGTGAGAGCCTCGGGCATCCACCCCATGCACTGGCCTGGTCTGCACTCCCAGGGGCTCAATCATGGCAACACTGGGATCACAGACTGCAGGGCAGCAAGGTGGTGTGCTTCCCCTGGATCCTCCCAGGTGGGAAAGTGGCTGCCCAGGTGACACTGTCCCTGCTCCCTGGGCCCCACAGTGGTCCGGGGGTAACTGTGGAGTGATCCCTACTGGGGCTCTGCCCAGTGGACCATGCACCCAGTGGGGATTGAGCATGGCTATCCTGCCAGGTGCATGGCAGGAGTTGAAGCTGGATCTTCACCTGCTCCCAACCCTGTTCCTGGCCTGTCACTGAGAAATATGGCAGTTTTCTTGAGGCCGCCACCTCTCCTGCAGGGCTTTTTGTGACAGCCTTCACCCTCTACACTTCTGGCCCACATTTCCTAGCCACAGTTTGGGCCAAACTGGTGTGTATTAGAGCTGGGGCCATTCCCTCCAGTTACTCCTGGTCTCTCTCCGGTCTGTTACAGCTCATGACCTGCCTCCCTTGTAGACCTGGGAAGGACTGGGACCACCACAGTGATGACATCTCCCTCCCTCTTCCCTATGTTCAAAATACCTGAATGACTTCAATGAAGTGCTGGAACAAACGTCCCCCAAGAGCTTCCCTCACACAGTCCACAGTAGCTCACCAGTGGTTCCCTGCCCTCTTCTCCTTCATTTTTTTGCCTTCTGGCTTGTCCATGGTTTTGAAAGGGCAGGCTGGAGAACAGAGCCCCAGAAGGGAGCCATCCGGTCAGGCAGGTGACAATGCCTGGAATAGACTGGAAGGCAGACAAGCTGAAGGGTGTGCCAAGCTCACACAGCAGATCCCTGTGCCGGACAAATATCAGGGGCTTTTAAAGAAAAGATGAGGTTTTTCACTAGGAAGAAAAGTAATGCGAGTCCCTTTCTGTTGGAGGCAGAAGCACCGAACTCCTTTGGCAAATGTCTCAAGCTGCATCTTTACCAGCTAGATTTCTTGTTGCTCCTCCATTTCAGAGGCTACTCCAAAACCTCATCCTGCGAGGCACAGAAGCTGCCGTCTATTTTCCAGCCCCTTATTAATGCCCACATGGATGTGTGCCAACTTGAGCTTCCACACCCCTCCTTGACTGAAACCTATTGGCACCCTGGGATCCCAAAAATTTGGACATAGATGTAGGTAGCACCGCTGCCAGGGTTATATTAATGCCCACATGGACATGCAGCTTGAGCTTCCACACCCCTCATGACTCCCTGGGTTTACATTGTGGAGTGTTTTCCAAGAGCAGTCATTTCCACTCTCCGAGCTCATGTTGCTCAGCCCTCCTTCAAGGCGTATCCATTATCCACCTCCCACCCAAGTCAAGACGTGACATTTATAGGAAAGGGCATAGCCACAGCTAATCCTTGCTTCCATATATTGCTCTTATTTTAAGAAAAAACACTTTCTCCGCTCAGGCTTCAGAGTGGGGTCCATGCTGTGCTGGGTGCTGTTATGCAACGAATCAGTTTGGGGGTTTTTTGAGGCTGCTCAAGGGCCTGGCCTTCCAGGACCCAAAGGGGTAGTCCTGCCTTGCACACCATTTGGGGCTGGGGTCACTGGCATTGTCACTCCCTGACACAGAGCTAGGTGCCTTCAAGCCCTCGAAACTCCTACAATAGCCTTGGGAGACTCAGGGAGCGGGGAGTACCTGCTGCTGCTGCTTTTTAGAAAGCGAGTGTTTCCGCCGGACAATGAAGAACCCTTCCCTCCCAGCCAAAGGCTTACCCAGCAACCTGGTGGCCAAGGCACTATTTTGGGTTGTGGGATGCTGTGATTCAAGTCCTTGTTGTGAATCACATCACACAGGGACTAGAACCTGGGTCTCAAACAACCTTTAAGCTGAGCACATGCTATAGAGGCCTGGCTGGGAAGCTTGGTCATGGGAGATTAGTAATGTAAAGTATGCACCTATCCAGTTCCAAGAGTTGGTAACATCAAGATGTCAGTGGAGATATAACCTTTTGTCACAAGCAGAAAAACTTATTAGATTGTAGGACCTGTGATGTGCTGGTGCAGGCTGGGGATTGTGTGGCTTAGCATCAGCTCTGCAGAAAAGGACCTGGGGGTTACAGTGGACAATAAGCTAGATATGAGCCAGTGTTGGAAAGAGCATACATGCTCCATGTCTCTCCAAACAAATTATTTAATTAAAATTTGTTTATTTCACTGAGCAAAACACATGGAACAGGGACAGACCAGTGGGATCCAATCCAGCCTGGAACCATATCTCACAACACCTTTCATAAATGCATCTAACTCCATCGCTGAAGCCATTGCGTCCACTGGGAAGTGCGTCACAACCTTGCCATTTTTATCCTACTTGCACACATACATTTATTACTGGACACATTAGACCCATGTTTCTTGTACCAGTGCTGAAGTGTAACTCAGTAGCTCTTTTCTCTCCCTGCTTTGGAACCCTTATTTTACATACAGCAACTGGATCCCTTTTCAGCCTTTGCTTTGACAGGCAGCTCCCTGCTATCCTCCATCTCCGTGGCCATAGGGGATGGGACTAGTTCAATAGACCAAGCTGCCGGGTGTTTCTCAAGAGCAGTCCCTTCCACTCAGAGAACCCATTTTGCTCAGCTCCTCCTGCTCCAGGCCTATTCCATTACCCGTCTCCAACTTAGGCCAAGATCCTGGACACTTACTGGAGAAGCAATGGACTGTTTGGATTTACCTGTTAGCGGACCAAGTTTATGGTTGGCACAGATGTTAGGGAAGCGTTCATGCACCAGGGCATAAAGGTTCAAGTCCTGGGTATAAAATATATCGTACAAAGATCTGAATCTGACTCTTCAATGAGCTTTCAGCTACAAACATGCTTTTGGGGCTTGACTGAAGGGTTCTGGGCACCAGAGGTCATCCATAGAGAGTTTGTCCAGATCCAGGGTTATCACAAAGCCAGGAGGAAATCAGTGAAATCACAAATCACAGTACTTATGAGAGAGACCATAAAACTGTGGATCCAAGATGTTCCACTGGCCTGTCTGAAAAAACCCTCTCAGGCTGGGCACTGACACACTATTCCTTTTTTTTTTTAAAGACAGCATTGTATAGCACACGAGTAGATGTTGCACCACTTCCTGTGCACTTGCAGAGAAGCATTTTCACAGGGAAGGGCGATAGCTGAGATTGGTGGCAACTGCAAAATAGAGAAGCAGTCTCAGGCTCATTTTCAACTCTCCTGAAAGGCAGCAGGTCCCAGGACAGCTGCAAAGATTGCAGATTCAGCTGCGGAGGGACCAGGACCATGTGGGCGCTCCCTCTTTGGCTCTGGATTCTCTTCCCCGGTGAGTATGACGGGGTTTGGAGATCCCTGGAAATGCACGGACACAGGCTCATTGCATCTCGCAAGCCCCATTTAGACCCCAGCATTGAGTACAACTCATACAGGAGCCGGAGCCTCCAAATGCCTGGAAAATGAGGATCTCAGTGCTGAGGCTGTCACTACAGTGACGTCTGTGCTGAGGAGAAGATCCAGTGATTTCATCTTGGGATTATATCTTGAGCCTCAGGATAATTGCTGGTTTTCTTAAAGATGCAGTTCCTGGAATAATGGGATTATGATGGACTCTTGGCTGTCTTAGAAAAAAGGCTAAGGCTCACTAGCCTTCATGGTTGCAAAGAACAGCTTGAGAAGAGAAGCTGAGGGCAGGGAAAAAGACAGGAAGGGATTTTGGGGGCAGAGCCCAGAAATGAGCAAAATGAAATGGAAATGCAAATGAGGGGCTATTTTAAAAGGTAAAAAGCAGTGGCTTGTTTTGAGATGTCAGGTCATAGAATCACAGAAGTCGGGTCGGAGGGACCTTATAAATCTTCAAGTCCGACCCCCCGTCTGGGCGGGAGAAAAGACTGGACTCAAATGAGTCGAGCCAGGTAGTCATCAAGCCTCTTCTTAAAGATCCCCAGGGTAGGAGCCAGCACCACTTCCCTAGGAAGTTGGTTCCAGCTCCTAGCCGCCCTGACTGTGAAGTCGTTCTTGCGGATGTCTCATCTAAACCTACTCTCTAATAATTTGTGTCCATTGTTCCTTGTCATGCCAGGGGACGCTCGGGGAAACAGTGTCTCCCCTAAACCCTTCTGGTCCCCCCTAGTGAGTTTATAGACAGTCACCAGGTCCCCCCTCAGCCTTCTCTTGTGAAGGCTGAACAGGTTTAGGTCCCGCAGTCTTTCAATGTAGGGTCTGCCCTGTAGTCCCCAGATCATGCGGGTGGCCTCCTCTGGACCCTTTCAATGTTGTCCACATCCCTTCTGAAATGGGGCACACAGTACTGGACGCAGTCCTCCAGCTGTGGCCTGACCAGTGCCGCAATGAGGGGGAGGATCACCTCCCTGGCTCTACCTGAGATGCACCTGTGGATGCACGACAAGGTCCAGTTAGCCCTGCCAACCGTGACCTCGCATTGTCAGCCCATGTTCATCTTGGAGTCAGTAATGACTCCAAGATCCCTTTCTGCCTCCGTGCTCTCAAGAAGGGAGTTTCCCATCTTATAAGTGTGCTGCTGGTTTCTCCTGCCTAAGTGCAGCACCCTGCACTTGTCAGTATTGAACTGCATCCTGTTTATGTCAGCCCACCCCTGTAACCTATCCAGGTCTGGTTGCAGTCTTTCCCTCCCTACTAGCATGCTCACCTCACCCCAAATTTTGGTATCATCAGCGCATTTAAACAGGTTGCATTTCACCCCATCATCCAAATCGCTGATGAAGAAATTGAACAGCGCAGGCCCCAGGACCAAGCCCTGGGGGACTCCGCTGCCCACTTCCCCCCAGGTCGAATGTGACCCATCTGCCACCACCCTCTGAGTATGACCCTTGAGCCTATCTGCAATCCATCTGACTGTGTAGGCATCAATGCCACAGTCGCCTAGTTTTTTAATGAGGATGGGGTGGGAGACGGTGTCAAAGGCCTTGCTGAAGTCTAGAAAGACTACGTCCATGGCAACACCTGCATCCATTGCCTTTGTGACCTGATCATAAAAGGCAATCAGGTTGGTCTGACAAGACCTGCCCCTAATGAAACCGTGCTGGTTGCCCTTGAGCATCATCCCTGAAGCCGGCCCATCACAGATGTGCTCCTTGAGGATCTTCTCAAAGAGTTTTCCAAGGATAGAGGTAAGACTGATGGGCCTATAGTTGCCTGGGTCCTCTCTTTTCCCTTTTTTGAAGATGGGGACCGCGTTAGCTATCTTCCAGTCATCTGGCTCCTGGTCTGAGCACCACGAGCGCTTGTAGAGCCATGCCAAGGGCCCTGCAAAAACCCCAGCTAGCTCCCTCAACACCCTGGGGTGGAGAGCATCTGGACCCGCTGACTTGAACACGTCCAGCCCCTCCAGAAGCTCTCTAGCCCAGTCCTCCCCAACCTGAGGTCTGGAGGCGTTCCCCTTGAGTCCATCTGGCATCCCAGCGGGGAAGTCCCGGTCCCTGCACAAGAAAACAGAGGTGAAGAATTGGTTAAAGAGTTCCGCTTTCTCGTCAAGGTTGAGACAGTGCCTTGCCAGGTGCAGTTCCAGTGTTTCCAATCAGAACAAACTATCACGTTCACATCAGTATTTCTGCAGGAAAATTTATCTCGGGGAAAAGTCACTTATTCAGAAAATGTGCTGCTCTGTGCTGTCCCTTCGCCTCCTCCTTTGCCCCATGGCACGGGCTCCAAGCATCCCTTTGTCTTTCCTGGAGAAATCATTGCAGGGCAAAGGGCTCGGGGTATCTCTCTCTCAGTGCCTCCTGCAGGCTGCAGGAGGAGTATGGGGAGTTCTGGCGTAGAGAAGGATCTCCTCGCCGCTGTTTCAATGGGGAGCGCATCATGGGAACCAGAAGGTCACATGCCGAGGTGCAAAAGGTGCTTCTCCCTCCAATGCAACTGCACCCTGTGCACGTTCATGGTTATCATGAACTACCAGACCACGGCAAATGCTGGCACCTACTACTGTGGGGTGGTGGGGACTGGACTGCCTGAACCCAGTACGCTATGGAGGTGACTATGTCCCCAGGTAACTGCCTTCCCCCTTCTCCCTGCTTAGAGGAGAGTGGGGCAGGGAGTGCTGTGGTCAGGCAGGCTCTCTATGTGAAGGCGCCCAGTCATGCAAGGGGAGATTAAAACCTGCAAACCATCAGACTGGGGCTGTGCAAAGCTTTGGGTGATGAATCAATTTGGAGGAGATTTGGCCCGATTCAGCAGCCGAATCTCCAAATCCGAATCAAATCAAGAGACCAATAAAAAGGTCTGAATCAATTTGAAGCTCTCTGAACCAGTTTGGAAAAGATTCAGAGAGTTTTGGAGAACTGGGCAGTCCTCGCTTGCCGCTGCAGGGAGCTGGACCCGGACTCCGTGCTGGTAGGTAGGGGTGGGGGTGGGGGTGGGGAGCTGAAGGAGGGGGGAGGAGACCATGGGGGGACTCCCGCCACGACCCATCCCCTGCCTGCTCCCCAAGCCCCCCGCAGCCCCCACCTGCTCCCCCAGCACCCCTGTGGGTGCCCTGCCTGCCCCAGCTCCTGGCTCTTAAAAAAAAAATTGATGGGGCTGGGAGAGCGGGTGGGGGATGGGGCCAGTCTGATTTAAAGATTCAGCTGATTTGGCAGCGGCTGAATCTCCGAATCAGGTTTGGCCAAATCGACTGGGGACAGTGATTTGAACCACCAAATCAAATCACTGTCCCCCCAAATTGGCCAATTCTGAATCCAAGTGAATACCAGCCACTTTGCACAGGCCTGCATCAGACCCATCACCCATGATGGGCCCAGCCCGGATGAGCAGCTTTTTGGGTTCCCACACAGTAAGAGCCTCTGTCCCAGTGCTCCCATCACAGAGGCTTCCCAGGCCCCTGCTCTGTCTGTCCCCCACCTCCCTGACAAACCGGCAGAGCCCCACGGGACCAGCCCAGGATGGCAGCTGGATTCTTCTTCCCCCTCCAAGGCACCATGGCCTGGGCAGCCGCTCTACCATGGACTGATCCCCCTGAAACAGGGCAGAGGGTGGTGGTGGGGGTCAGTGCAGGGCTTACATTGCCCCATGAGGAGGGTTTCGAGGAGAGGAAAAAGCAGGGAGCAGCAGAAGCTGCCCACTCAAGTGTGAGCTGTGTCCCACCCCCCAGGGCCCTGCACGCCAACAGCCCTGGTCCTCCTGGAAGAACTGGGCAGAGGCAGAGCCCACCCAGGACCTGGGAGTCCCCACGTGTGATCGTAAGTTTGGGTCATTCCCGGGAGCCAGTCCCAACCGGCCCCAGAACCTGGAGGCCCTTGAAGACCCAGAGGTCCGGGAGCGTGGCCAGACTCAGGGTGACCCTCCGGACACAGATGTGGTAGGAGCAAATGGTGGGGCTGGCTGCTGATCACAGAGCACTGGCTGCCAGGCCCCGGGACCATTCCCTTCTCTCTCACACATTGAGGTGGAGGTTGGGGTTGCATTTCCTGATTCCTAGGGCCAGAAGAGTTGTCTTTGGCTCTGTGTTGTTCTCTAATCTATTAAGGGTTTAGCATATGCATTCGGTGTGAGATATAAATACAGTTGGGTCCTCTCGGCAGCTTTTGAAATGAAGGTTTCCATGTTTTGGAAGATTCAAACCTTTTTTTTCAATCTGCCATTTCAGTGGGGGAGTTGGATGGGGGCGTTATACTAGAGTTGTTCTGGGCTGCATCACGTTAGGACGTTTAATTGTACTGTCACCTAACAGCGATGGCAGCACATCAGGTGCAACATGCGCACAATATACCTCTCTTCTCACCTGCAGTGTTTTTGCCTTTGGTGCCACCAGCCACGGAGCCCCCCGGCTTCTACTGATTCCCCAACACCCATTTTCACCTGGAAAATTTCTACTGGGGGCAAAGCCAGCATCCTGCCTGCTGTGCACAGCGTGCCTCCAATGTGAGTGCCCGTACCTTCACCCCAGGCTGCTCCCTGTCACCCTCTATCTCTGTGGGCATAGGGGATGGGACTGCTAGTAACTGACCCAGTTGAAGGGCTCAAGAGCAGTCACTTCCACTCTGACATCCCATTTTGCTCAGCTCCTCCTGCTCCAAGCCTATTCCATTACCTGTCTCCTTCACTCGCCAAGATGTTGGACACTTGCAGGAAAAGCAAGGGGCTTTTTGGTGATACCTGTTATTGGACCAAGTGTATGGCTGGGACAGATGTTAGAGACATGCTCGGGCACCAGGGCATAAAGGTTCAAGTCCTGGGTATAAAATTATGCCATGCAAAGACCTGAATCTCATTCTTTGATGATGTTTAAGCTGCACACATGCTGTTGCAAGCCTGACTGAGGAGTTTGGGGCACCAGACGTTATTCACAGAGAGTCTGTCCAGATCCAGGGATATCACAAAGCCAAGAAAGAGGAAATCAGTGAAGGCGTAACCTTTGACTCTGTCACAAATTGCAACACTTAACGGAGAGACCCTAAAACTGTGGATCCAAGATGCTACACTGGCCTGTCTGAATGCCTTCTCCTGCCTCCCCCCTCAACTTCAGGATGGACACTGACCTGCTATTAAAAAAAAAAAAAATGTGTCATATAGCATACGCACCATGAGAGTCAATGTTGCACCACTTCCTGTGCACTTGCATAGAAGCATTTTCACAGGAAAGGACAGTAGCTGACATAGGTGGCAACTGCAAATTAGAGAAGCAGTCTCAGGCTCATTTTCAGCTCTCCTGAAAGGCAGCAGGTCCCAGGACAGCTGCAAAGATTGCAGATTCAGCTGCGGAGGGACCAGGACCATGTGGGCACTCCCTCTTTGGCTCTGGATTCTCTTCCCCGGTGAGTATGACGGGGTTTGGGGATCCCTGGAAATGCACGGAGACAGGCTGGAGGCTTTGCTGTCTTCCTCATTGCAGCTCAGAAGCCCCAGCTAGACCCCAGCAGTGAATACAACTCATGCAGGAGCTGGAGCCTCCAAATGGCTGAAAAATAAGGAACTGGGCAGAAGATCCAGTGTTGTTGGATCAGGATGTTATCCTGAGCCTCAGGAAACCGGCTGGTTTTCTTAAAGATGCAGCTCCTGGAGTCATGTAATTATGTTGGACTCTCAGCTGTCTTAGAAAGAAAGACTAAGGCTTATTAGCTGTCATGGTTGCAAAGAACAGCTTGAGAAGAGAAGCTGAGGGCAGGGAAGAAGGCAGGAAGGTATTTTTGGGGAAGAGCCCCAAAATGCGTGATATGAAAGGGAAATGCTAATGAGAGGCCATTTTAACCCAAAATGAAAGAAAAAGTGGCTTGTTTCACGATGCCAGATCCAGACGCTGCCGTACCGGGTTCAGTTCCACTGTTCCCAATCAGAACATCAAACTGTTACGTTCACACTGGAGTTTTTCTGCAGGAAAATGTCTTTTGGGGACAGTTCTCTAATTCAGAAACGCGGTGCCTCTTCACCTCAACCTCCCTCTCCTGGCACAGTCTCTATTCTCCCCTGTCTTTGCTGCAGAAATCATTGCAGGGCAAAGGGCTCAGGGTCTCTCTGTGCTGGTGTTTCCTGCAGGTTGCATGGCACTGATAGGCCCTGATATAGTAACAGGCCCTGAAGGTGGGTCGGTGTCCGTGACATGTGAGTACGACAGGGGTCAGGAGAAGAATGGGAAACTCTGGTGCAGAGCAGGACCTTCCAGCCACTGTTCCAGTTGGGAGCACAATATACACGCCAGTCGGTCGGAGGCCAACGTGCAAAGGGGCCGCTTATCCCTTCAGGACAACCACAAACTGCGCACGTTCACGATTACCATGGAGCACCTGACCAAGGCCGATGCTGGCACCTACCTGTGCGGGGTGCAGATTGCTTTCTCGGGTGATCTCAGGCACACTGTGGAGGTGATCGTGTCCCCAGGTAGCTGCCTTCCCCCTTCCTTCCAGCTCAGAGGAAAGGGGCTGGGGGTGGTGGGCAGATGCTGTGGTCAGGCAGGCTCTCAAAGTGCGGGCCCCCAGGAATTCAAGGAGAGATTAAACCCTGAAGACCATCAGCCCCATCAACCAAGAAGGGCCCAACCTGGATGGGTTCCTCTGGGGTTCCTACATGGTAAGAGCCCCCGGCTCTGCCCACAGTGCCCTGGGCCCAGTGCTCCCATTATAGAGGCTGCCCAGGACCCTGCACCTCTGTCTGTCCCCCACCGCCCTGACAGACCCAGCAGAGCCCCACAGGACCAGCCCAGGGGGGCAGCCAGATTCTCCTTCCCCCTCCAAGACACCCTGGCCTGGCCAGGCGCTCTACCGTGGCCTGATCCCCCTGAAACAGGGCAGAGGGTAGCAGTGGGGGGGGTCACATTTCCCCATAATGAAACAGGGCAGAGGGTAGGGGTCAGTGCAGGGCTTACATTGCCCCATGAGAGGGTTTTGAGGAGAGGAAAAAGCAGGGAGCAGCAGAAGTTGCCCACTCAAGTGTGAGCTGTGTCCCACCCCCCAGGGCCCTGCACGCCAACAGCCCTGGTCCTCCTGGAAGAACTGGGCAGAGGCAGAGCCCACCCAGGACCTGGGAGTCCCCACGTGTGATCGTAAGTTTGGGTCATTCCCGGGAGCCAGTCCCAACCGGCCCCAGAACCTGGAGGCCCTTGAAGACCCAGAGGTCCGAGAGCGTGGCCAGACTTGGGATGACCCGCTGGAGACAGATGTGGTAGGAGCTCTGGTCTCGTCTGTACTGCTTCCGTCCTCAGTGCTGTCATCCATGGAGCCTGCAGTTTCTACTCAGTTGACAGCATCCATTTGCATCTGGAGAATTGCTACAGAGAGCAAAGTCAGCAGTTCCCCTGCTATGCACAACATGTCCCAAAGGTGAGTGCCCATACCCTCATCCCAGGGCTGCGTGGCCACAACACCAGTGTGAGATCCCATCATTGCCGTGAACATCCCATGGGGCTGCTTTGCTAAGCAGCTCCTTGGAGGCAGAGTCTGCGGGTTGGAAAGGGCAGACTGGGAACCAAGCTGCTGCTGGCTCTGTGACTGCATGAATGAATCCCTGGGGAGGTTCTGGGGGGTCGGTGGCAGGGGCAGGGGATGAAGCCCTGGTGCTTGCTTTCCTTCGTGGTGAAGCATCCTTCCCACCTTCAGCCTGACAGCACCGGGGAACAGGTCAATGGAAGACATGTGGTCAAATCTAGAGAGTTCACCTATCCCCACTGTCACCCAACTGCACAGCTCCCAAGACAGACACATCCACCTCCTGCTCCTGGTCGGCCTGAAGGTGCCCGTGTTCCTGTGCATGGTCTGTGCCGTGGTGTGGGTGAGTGTGCGCTACAGGGGCAGCTCCAACGACGAGATGCCACAGACAAGGTGAGAGCCTCGGGCATCCACCCCATGCACTGGCCTGGTCTGCACTCCCAGGGGCTCAATCATGGCAACACTGGGATCACAGACTGCAGGGCAGCAAGGTGGTGTGCTTCCCCTGGATCCTCCCAGGTGGGAAAGTGGCTGCCCAGGTGACACTGTCCCTGCTCCCTGGGCCCCACAGTGGTCCGGGGGTAACTGTGGAGTGATCCCTACTGGGGCTCTGCCCAGCGGACCATGCACCCAGTGGGGATTGAGCATGGCTATCCTGCCAGGTGCATGGCAGGAGTTGAAGCTGGATCTTCACCTGCTCCCAACCCTGCTCCTGGCCTGTCACTGAGAAATATGGCAACTTTCTTGAGGCCACCTGTCCTGCAAGGCTACATGTGATGAAGCCTCTACCCTGCACACTCCTGGGCCACATTTCCTAAGCCACAATTTGGGTCAAACTCTGGTGTGTATTAAAGCTGGGGCCATTCCCTCCAGTCACTTCTCGTCTCTCTCTGGTCTGCTACAGCTCATGACCTGCCTCCCTTGGAGATCCAGAAAGGACTGGGACCACCACAGAGATGACATCTCCATCTGTCCTGCGTTTTGCACCTCTCCTTTACACTGGAGTGAATCTGGAGTGAAATTCCTGGAGTCACCCTGGGAAGAGCCCTTTCCCACTGAACCATATCCAGTGCCCTTGAAAGCAGAGTGAGGCCCAGACTCTCCATGGTTCTCCATGGATAGAAAACACGTTGCCCAGGGAGCAGCTGGAGGCTGTTCCTATGGAAGGAGTGTGTTCCTGGCCCCTGGAAGCAGATGGGTTTGGGAGGGCCTCAATGCCTTCTGCACAGAGAACCTGACAATAAAAAGCTCTCTCTTTCCTTGGCTGGGAGCTGGGCTTGAATGCCAGGACCAGGGACTGGAGTTGTCACAAAATTAGATCTCTTTTTCTACTTACAGATGGATGGTTTGTTAGTAAGACCTGACACAGCTGCACAGAGTCTTGAATCCCAACTTGGACTCTGTTGTTCTGAGGTGCTCGGAGGTTTGGGAGGGCTCCCAACCAGTCTCCTGCCTGCTGTTGCGCTTGGTGTTCAGGCTGCTTGGGACAGGATGCTCTCAGAGACGGTCAGCCTCCAGGAGCTCTGGTGCGACACAGAAAAAATGACCAAAGCCATCTATATAAGTTTTTTTTAACTTTCCTGTTCAAAGTCAAATCAGCCAAATCAATTCCAAATCTCTGAGTCATTCAAAAACCAAATGTGGCCCTGCTACCAGCAAACACCCTCCAGCTTTACCAGGGCTTTAGATGCTTCCAAATCCCCTGGTGGGCATCCTATGTGCAGGCCCAAGCCCGGAGGCTTGGGGTTTGGATGTCCCCGAGTTTCACTTGTCCTCAGATGTATGGCCACAGGAGCAAGCTAGGGAGGAATCTCCCATGTCCATAAAGTCGGCGTGTAGCCGAGATGCTCCCACTAGACGCTGGAGAGTGGGAAGCTAACTGTGAGGCTCTCATGGGGAGTCCTGTCTGCATGCAAGGGGTCAGAGCAAGGGCAGGCTGAAGTGCTCCAAGTCAGGATACAAGGGGATTGTGGGGAAAGGGACTTAACGGTGGGGGTCTACTACAGACCACCCATCCAGGGGGAAGAGCTGGACCGGGAATTCTCGGGTCAGCTCGCGGAGGCAGTTAAGTCAAGGGACGTGGTCATCATGGGTGACCTAAACTACCCAGACATCTGCTGGGAGGAGCAGTCAGCCAGGTCTGACCGCTCACAGAGGTTCCTTGCAAGACCTCCACCTAACCCAGGAGGTGCAGAGTCCTACCACGGGGAATGCCTTGCTGGACCTAGTCCTGGCAACAGGCGACAACCTGGTGAGGCGATTCCAGGTCCTCGACCCCTTCGGCGATAGCCATCATCGCCTACCGGGATTCACCATCCAGTGCAGTGTCAAGGGCCTGCAGCAAGGCAGTAGCCCTTGAGTTCAGGGGGACCGACTTCAACGAGTTGAGGAGATTGGTAGGAGAGGCATTGCAGTCCCGGAGAGTAGGGAAACTAGGTGTCCAAGATGAGCAGTCGTTCCTTAAGGAGATGATCCTCTGAGCCCAAGGGGTGACAGTCCCAACGTGAATCAAAGGGAGCAAGAGTGCTCAAAAGTCCCCCTTGGCTTGCCAAAGGCACTCAGGAATGCCTGAAAGCCAAAAAGGAGGTGTACATGCAATGGAAGGGAGGGGCTATCACCAAGGAGGATTATGCCTCCGTAGCAAGAGTCTGTAGGGAGGCTGTTAGGAAGGCTAAGGCGGAGATGTAACTAGGGCTAGCAACAAGGATCAAGGACAGCAAAAAGTCCTATTTTAAATACATAGGGAGTCGAAGGAAGGCACCAGGCAACATGGGGCCCCTGCAGGGTACGCTTGGCAATTTGGTGGTTGCACCAGATGAAAAAGCAGACCTTATTTAACAAATTCTTTGCCTCCATTTTTCTGAGCAGGGACTGGGACATTTCCCCCACCAGGATTCAGGACAGATTCAGGACCCTAGGCTCCTCCAGGCCTAGGGTCAGGGAGAACCGAGTTAGGGAACTTCTGGAGGGGCTAGACATGTTAAAATCAGCAAGTCCAGATGATCTCCACCCCAGGGTGCTGAGGGAATTAGCAGAGGTCATTGCGGGACCCCTGGCATGGCTTTACGAGCACTCGTGATGCTCTGGCGAGGTGCCAGAGGACTGGAAAAAGGGCCAGTGTGGTCCCCATTTTCAAAAAAGGGAGGAAGGAGGACCCAGGAAACTATAGGCCTGTTAGTCTTACTTCGGTTCTGGGAAAGCTCTTTTAGAAAATTATCCAGGAGCATATCTGTGAGAGACCAGCACAGGGGATGATGCTCAAAGGCAACCAGCATGGGTTCATCGGGGGCAGGTCCTGTCAAACCAACCTAATTGCCTTCTATAGTCAGGTCACAAAATCATTGGGCGCAGGTGTTGTGGTGGATGTAGTCTTTCTGGACTTCAGGAAGGCCTTTGAAACGGTCTCCCACCCCATTCTCATTAAAAAGCTAGGCGACTGTGGCATCGATGCCTACACAGTCAGATGGGTCGCAAGTTGGATAGGGGGCCGCACCCAGACAGTGGTTGTGGATGGGTCATATTCCATCTGGAGGGATGTGGGGAGTGAGTCCCCCAGGGCTTGGTCCTCGGGCCCGCGCTGTTCAATTTCTTTATTAGCGACTTGGATGAGCAGGTGAAAAACACCCTGTTTAAATTTGCAGACAACACCAAGATTTGGGGTGAGGTGGGCATGCTAGAAAGGAGGAACAGGATACAACTGGATCTGGACAGGTTACAGGGGTGGGCGGATGAGAAAGGAGGGGCTTCAGCACTGACAAGTGCAAGGTGCTGCACCTGGGGAGGAACAACCGGCACCATACCTACAGGTTGGGGAACTCCCTTCTCGAAAGCACGGTGGCAGAAAAGGATCTTGGAGTCATTGATTCTAACATAAACATGGGCCAGCGGTGTGGGGATGCAGTCATGCATCCACAGATGCATCTCGAGCAGGTCCAGGGAGGTGGTCCTCCCCCTCTGTGAGGTCAGCTGGTCAGCAGCTGGAGTCCTGCGTCCAGGTCTGGGCGCCGCACTTCAGGAGGGATGTGGACAGCATGGAGAGGGTCCAGAGGAGGCCACTCGCATGATCGGGACAGGCCCTATGAGGACAGGTTACGGGACCTGAACATGTTCAGCCTCCACAAGAGAAGGCTGAGGGGGATCTAGTGACCATCCATAAACTTACCAGGTGGGCCAGAGGGGAATGGGTGAGACCCTGCTGCCTCGAGCACCTCCTGGAGTAACAAGGAATAACGGCCACAAGTTGATTGAGAGTAGGTTCACACTAGACATCGGGAGGCACTACTTCACAGCCAGGGCGGCTAGGATCTGGAACCACTTCCAAGCGAAGCGGTGCTGGCTCCTACCTTAGGGGTCTTTAAAAGAGGGCTTGATAATTACCAAGCTGGAGTCACATGAGCTTAAACTTACCAGGGGTTGTATGAGCCCAGTATTCATTCCTGCCCATGGCAGGGGGTCGGAGTTGATAATCTGCTCAGGTCCCTTCAGACCCTACATCTATGAATCTATGAACCCCATGTTGCTCAGCCCCTCTAGGCTTATCCATTATCCACTTCCTACCCAAGTCAAGATATCTGAAATTTATGACAGAGGGCATGGTCACTTGCTTCCATGCTTTACTCTTATTTAAAGAATAACCTTTTTCTGAGCTCAGGCTTCAGATCACAGCAAGCTGGTTCCATGTTCTGCTGCATGTTGTTATGCAAGGAATTGGTCTGGGTTTTTCCAGGCTGCTCACGGGCCTGGCCTTCCAGGATCTGGGGTGGCCCTGCCGTGCACACCATCTGGGGCTGGGGTCACTGGTGTTGTCACTCCCTGACACACAGCTAGGAGCCTTCAAGTCCTGGGAACTCCAACAATAGCCCTGGGGGACCTGGGGTTAAGTGCTTGCTCCAACACATGTTGAATAATTTTTAGAAAGTGAATGTTCCCATGAGACAGTGAAGATCCCTTCTCAGCGGCGGCAGATGACAGAAGGAGGAACAATGGTCTCAGATGGCAGCAAGGGAAGTTTAAATTGGATATTAGGAAAAACTCTCTCGCTGGGAGGTTGGTGAAGAACTGCAACAGATTACCCAGAGAGGTGCTTGAATCTCCATCCCTGGAGGTTTTTAAGACCCCGGCTCGACAAAGCCAGTATGTCTAGTTGGGGATGGCCGTGCTTTGGTCACCTGGGGGTGCAGGGAAGGGGAGGGACTAGATAACCTCCGGAGGTCCCTTCCAACCTTAATTTTATATGATGCTATGTGGCACTGGTCTGGGGGATCAACTCCCTTCCGGGCTGGGTCACTGCCCTGCTTTCAAGAAAGCTTCCAACAACAAGCATCACCAAAATAACAGATACTGCAGCAGTGTTTGCTGTAGTGGCACCCAAGCATCTCACACAGAAAGACAATAGCTGGGAGATAGGAACCGCAACTAAGGCCGTGATTGGTGACTCTCATGGCTCCATTTTCAGTTCCCCTAGTAGAAAGTGGGTCCCAGGGGTGTTGCAGAGAGACCAGATTTGGAAGCAGAGGGACCAGGACCATGCAAGTGCTCCTTTGGCTCTGGGGTCTCTTCCCAGGTGAGTGTGACAGGAAATGCCTGGGTTGGGGCAGGCTGCAAACTCTTCTGGCTTCTTCCCTGCAGCTTGGACGCCCACGCTGCTGTGTGTCGTACTCAGAGCTGGATTTGGAGGGTCACTTGGCAGCTGGAGCTTCCAAACTACGCAGGGCAATAAGGATCTCGGTGTTCGGTCTAAACCAACAGCGTCCTCTGTGCTGAGGACTCTTTCCATGGAGATGGTTCAGTGGTGTGAGCTCAGGATTTTATCACAAGTCTCAGGATAGTTGCTGGTTTTCTTAGTGACTCCGCTCCTGAGGTCATGTGATAAGGCAGACTTTTAGCTGAGTCCAACAAAAACAAGAGTAAGATTTTTAGCTTTCATTATTGCAGAGTGAAGCTGAAGCTGGGCTTGGAAGGCAGTCAGTTCTCAGAACGAAGAAAAAAGAAACAAAAAGATTTTGACGGGGAAACCTGTAAATTGCCCAGGTGAAATGGAAATACAAATGAGAGGTCACTTTAACCTCAAAAATTTAACATGTAAAATTTAGTTTCTAGTTGTCCAGTCCAGACTGTGCACTTCTCGGCTCCACGCCAAGCCCACTTTTCCTGCTCCAGAAAGATACAACTGTATTTAACGCTGAAGTTTTCCTGCAGAAAATGCTCTCACAAGGAAAACTTCTTAGTCAGAAAATTTGAGTCCCAGCACTGCCCCCACCCCACGTGCCCAAGCAGGGCACACACCTCAGCATCCCCTGCCCTGTCTTGGGCTCTGGGCAGAGCATCACTGCGGGGAGAAAGGGTCAGGGATTCCCTGGCTACCGCACAGGCTGGGGATTGAGAGGATCTGGGGATGGGCCCCAGGAGGGTGACGGGCCCTGAAGGCACGCTGAGGTCTGCGATGCCCAGGCATGACAGAGACCAATGAGCCACAAGTGCTCGTCGTAATTAGAAAATGAAAGAAAATTCACATCTGGTGTCTCCTACTTTGAGCCAGCGATGGCGGCATCAGGCCAGTAAGCGAAGGGAGGGGAGCAAGGAGGTCAGTTTGACGGTGCACATTCTGAGGAAGAGACTATTCATGGGTATTTGCCCCTGATTCGAGGGGTGAGGGGGTCTTTTTCTTATCTGTTTGCTGCCCCCCACAGGGACTGGATAAGGACAACAAATATCTCAGCATTTCTCAGCTCTGTCCCTGCAGCCAAACACACCAGAGGCCAAAGTAATCCCAGTGCTACTCCTCACTGCGGGGGCATGGAAATGACTCTCCATGTCTGTGCCTCCACAGGCTGCTGCGCAGCGATAGACATTATGACACTGATAGATCGCAACGCAGTGACGGGCCCTGAGACGGTGATGGGCCTTGAGCACAGGTCTGTGTCTGTGACATGCCACTGTGGGAAAGGCTATGGAGAGTATCCGAAATTCTGGCTATTATCGTGGTCAGTAACTGCATCCTAGAGACCACAGGGTCAGAGGCCCAGATGCGCCAAGACCGATTCTCCATCCAGGACAGCCTCACCCAGGGCACCATCACAGTGACCGTGGAGAATCTGACCAGGCCAGGCACCAGCACCTACCTGTGCGGGATAAATATGCCACTTGATTTTGATCCCACACACGCTGTGGAGCTGACTGACGATAAGAGATAAAAAAATCCACTAGCCGGGGTCTCCTGCCTTGCGTTAGGCAAGCCTCCCCATCATCCAACAGCCTGAGGCAGGAAAGCCAAGAGCCCAGGTAGCCTGTGCTCTGAGGAAGAGACGGTTCATGGGACTTTGCCCCTGATTAGAGGTGTGGGGGGTTATTTGCTGCCCCATAGGGAATGGAGAAGGATGACAAACATCTCAGCATTTCCCAGCTCTGTCCCTGCAGTCAAACGTGTCGGAGAGATTGCCGAAGCAATCCCTGCACTACTCCTCACTGCGGGGGCATGGAAATGACTCTCCATGTCTGTGCCTCCACAGGCTGCTGCGCAGCAAGAGGCAGTTTGACACTGAGCGATCGCAACGCAGTGACGGGCCCGGAGACGGTGACGGGACCTGAAGGTGGTTCGGTGTCTGTGATGTGCCACTATGGGAAAGGCTATGAAGAGTATCCGAAATTCTGGTGCAGAGACGATGTGCTATTGTGCTCGGGCATCCACATCATAGAGACCACAGAGTCGGAGGCGGAGGTGTGGCGGGACCGATTCTCCATCCGGGACAACCACACCCAACGCACGATCACGGTGACCATGGAGACCCTGACGATGGCAGACACCGGCACCTACCTGTGCGGGATAAATATACCACTTGGTTTTGATCCCACACACGTTGTGGAGCTGTCTGTGTCCCCAGGTAAGTCCCTGCCCTGCTCCCGTCCATAGGAGCACCAGGGGCTTTGCGGTGCAGCGCACCACCCGGGGGGTCAGCGCCCTGCGCTTGCTAAATGCAGATCCTATTACACCTGCGGTGCAACATAGCCAAACAGAGATGGGGAGGGCGTGCAGGCGTGTGGCTGCTGGCAGGGGAGGGCAGTGCCATGACAAGGCATTTCTCGACTCACGCCCAGCTCCTCCTGCCCAACACCACAGCCGCACCAAGCAATCCCCCTCGCGGGCATCAGGGGCATGTGGCACTGCAGGTGAATACATTGAGGGGCAAGTTCTCCTGCCCAGGTGGTCTCCAAGGTGCAGTCTCACAGCAGTGGGCACGGGGTCCTGCCCTTATCCCCGGGCGGTCCCCATCCCTCCACCATCATCTCCCCCATCTGGAACGCGCGGGCTCAGCTTCACACACCGAGCTCCTGGTTGCTCACTCCTGGTTTCTGGGGACCACCTGAGGCAGTGGCTGTCGATGCTTCCTGGGACTCTCCCCCAGGGAACAGGGCTCTTTCCTGGTGCAGGCGCTGGAGTGGGGCCGGGTCTCACTGCCAAGCCCACTGCTGACAGGACCGGGGAAGTGCCCAAAGAAGAAGGTCTGGTAGCACCAGGAGAGTCCTCGTGTTTTGTGGTTACCATCCCGTCTGCATGCATTACAGAGTGATAGGGTTGTATTTGGTAGCCATGTTGGTCTGAGTCAAAAAAGAAATGCAAAAACCTCTAGCACTCTTAGTTCAGAGATGATACCTGACCAACTAAGAAATGACAACCAAAAAGGAGTTTTCTGCAAGCTTCGGGCACACTCGTCTTTCCTCAGGCTCAGGGAAAATTAAAGACGGTAAAGAGCCCCCACAGGTAGAAAATAAACTTCATTTTTGCACAGAGGAAACTGAAAGCAGAAGTCTGTTCCTCTGGGTCTATGAGAGTGTCTTTGTGAGTTGGCTTACTGAAGTATTGTATTAGGGTATTTTTCTGGATAGAAATTTAGGCCTTTGGAAAGAGCAGATTTTTCAGTTTTGGCAAGCGTGTGTGTGCCGAGATTGATTGTGAGCTGCTCTTTGATGTGCAGACAAGGCAGGATTCCTTCCCTGGCGATATCAGATGGCAGGAAGCAGGGAGTTATACTATAGAAATCTTTCTTGCTGTTTAGCAATGAAGTTTAAATCCAAAATCAGCTAAAATTTGGCATCTTCTATGTTTAGATCAACTGAGATACAGAGTGATATGCACTTGTTGGCCATGGCCTGGAGGCCCACAATGAATGAGCTCACAGACGTAAAACACCGCAGTTGCTGAAGCCCAGCTTCAACCCTGTGTGGAAGAAATCAAACTTCGCGTTGTGGTTGAATCAGAACTGACAGAGCCAGCTTTTCTTTATTTAAGGCTATACTGTGATCACAGGGAGGATGCCACACAGCGAGGGGAATCACCCACTTGCCTATTTCAAAAGATTTCTCAGACTCTCTAAGTTTACAAGCGTATTTATACTAAAGACAGAGAAAGAGATAAAAAATACACCTTGGAGAAACAAAACAATAGTAAATTACACAGAAACTTAGAAAGTTTACTTAAACAAACTATCTATGCATAGGGCAAGATATCAAGATAACCCAAGTCATGCAGGAATGCGGATTCCTTATCTCAGAACATTTGAATTAAGCAGTATCAGCACGTCTGGTCTTTGTCTGTTTTTCTAGTCAAGCAAGCCAATTACTTCTACACCTGGAACCAGCCCCACTGACTGACCGGGCAACCTGGATACTGCCATGTTACCCCCAGGTAGACTAGGCAGTGCCCTCAAAATGAGCACCAAAAGAGAGGATTAGCAGTGCCCTGTTGTAGGGGCATCAGTGATCTGTGGCTCTTCCCCAAGCAGGACTGCTTTGCTCCATTGAACTGCCAGGTATAGAGTCCCCACGGGCTAGATGTGGGAGCAGGAGGGAAAGGCTGCCACAGCCTGCAAAACCTTTTATTTATTTGCAATTTCTTCAGCCCTTCTCCTCTCCCCCGCCTCCTGCCCTCATCTGGTCATTGTGGTGGATATTATCACAGGGATTCAGACAGTGAAAACAAGGCAGGATGTACTGTAGGGACCAAGCACAGCATAGCCATTGAAGGGAGGGCTCTGGCTGAGGTCATGCGCTCTGCTTCCGAAAGGTGAAGCCCAGGCAGGGGGAGCAGAGAGCACAGGCTTCCCAGCCAGCCATTCTGGACTCAGGTGCACACGGGACCGCTGTAAAGTGTCCCAGACTCACTTCTTCCCCGGCTTCCTGTAGGCTGCAGCTTTCCCAGGATCAAAAATGAAGAGCCTTTTCTTTCCATCTTTGCCCACCCCGACATGTCACTGTGCCAGGGACAGAGGGAAGCCTAAGACTAGCTAGCCCATGCCCATGGGGGGGGAATTTCCCCCTACTGACTTCAGGGATTGCATGGTCCCACACACCCTGGCAGCAGTCGGCAGAATCATTTCCAGTACTTAGGTCTGAACCTTGGTCTGAGAAAGGAGAGCATCTCACACCACTGAGAAAGTGGCCGTGCTTCAGCCTGGAGGGAAGCCACGTGTCTGTGGGAGGGCTAGCATGGGCTGCGGCTCAGCAAGTAGCAGCCAAGTGAATATGAGCCTGGGGCAGTACTACAGGGAACGAATCATCTTCACTGACCAGAGAGCAGGCAGGTGTTCAAGCATCTTTCTAGTATGGGCAGCAGGTATGTACCAGAGTTATTTGAGGTTGTGGTGTGGGGCTGGGCGTGTTAACTAGTCTAATCCATCTCCAGCAACAATTCACTGTGACATCAGCCTTTTGGGTTCGTCCATCATAAGCTGGGACCTACCCACATTCCCACTCCCAGCTACAGCCCTGCTGGGGGTCTGTAAGATTTGATTTTTCACCCCTCAGTGGCTCTTCCTTCCTCACACTCAGCAGGACTGACACTGCCACCCCCTCTTCCCGCAGCCCCCACAAAGCCGACCTCAGCATGGACAGCTGCTAAGGAAGATGAAGCCGATCTCCCTAACCAACGCCCCACTGCGGCAGGGTGAGTGAGCGCTGTCATGATCGTGGGTGCAGTGGTTTCCTGTCTCATGGCAATTCACACAGTGCAAGGGATCTCTCCCCCTTCAGCTTCTTCCCCCTTCAGACAACAGTGGGCTGCACTGGTAGGAGGGTTGCCAGCAGGTCAAGGGCAGTGGCTCTTCCCCTCTTTCAGCACCGGTGAGGCCACCGCTGGAGTCCTGTGATCAGTTTGGGGCCCCCCTCTACAAAAGCGATGTGGACAAATTGGAGAGAGTGGAGGGCAATGAAAATAGTGAAGGGGGTGGGGGACACGACTTACGAAGAGAGGCTGAGCTTATTTAGACCAGGGAAGAGAAAACTGAGGGGATTTAATAACAGCCTTCAACTATCTGAAGGGAAGTTCGAAAGAGGATGGAGCGGGACTGTTCTCAGTGGTGGCAGAGGACAGAACAAGGAGCAATGGGCTCAAGTTGCAGCAAGGGAAGTTTAGGTTGGGTATTAGGAACTATTTTCTCACTAAGAAGGTAATAAAACACTGGAACAGGTTACCCAGAGAAGTTGAATCTCCACCTTTGTAGGTTTTCAAGACCGGGCTAGACAGTCTTGACTGAAATGATATAATTGGGGCTAATCCTGCTTTGAGCAGGGCGTTGGACTGGATGTGACCTCCTGAGGTCCCTTCCAACCCTCGTTTTCTATGATCCTATGATCCTGCAATGTGTCATGCCTCCGATGGAGACTGATTTCTTTCTGTCTTTCCACCTGTTCTCTCTCATCTGAACCACTAAAGCCTGCTATTCCTTCTGTCAAGTTTCCATCTTTTCCCCTGGGATTTGGCACTGCCGGGAAGAAGTAAAGCTGTTTCCAGCTGTAATAGGGAGTCCTTGCCCTTTCCTGAAGCTTGGTGGGACAACCTGAGTTCTTAAAAGCCATGCTCATATCAAGCTCAGTCAGGTCCTGTATTACTGTTGGCAGCTCCCCAGGCTCAGAGCCAGCATGTGATTCTGCTGTTGTAACCCTCATCCCTTCCCCTTCCTGCAGCTTGTTTCCTTTATGTATGGCACCCTATCTAAGGGTGCCTTCCTGCAGCATGTACTCAGGTGTGGGGGCATATGCTGGCCGCTGTGCAGGGAAGCATATTTGGTGCAGCAACCAGAAGCAAAACCAGTTGCACCTCACCCACCCCTCTCCCCCAAAATCGACCAAAACCTGTCCCGCACAACCCACCAGATTGACTGTTTATTGGTTGATTTATTTTATGAATAAAAGGTACGGAGCATGACACAAATCACATACCAACACTGCCCCCGGTCTAATTTAGTAGTAGAGTCTTGGGATGGTAAAACTGTTATGAGGTGCCCTCTAGAGTCATTAACTTGTAATAGCCCATTAACGAATTTGGAGTGTTAAACCCATGCAAAATAGTAACAGGAACCAGCATGGTACACTGTGAAACACAACCCCCCCCAAAGTATATGTTTACCTACACAAAGTCAACAGCATGTACAGGCGCCCATTGAGTCCCATGGCAAGTCTCTTTAGCACCTCTACCCTTGTATAGCCTAGAAAGAGGGGGTCTGCAAAGGGGGAGTATGAATTCATGGGGACTCAGCTGCAAGTGGAGACAAGCTAAAAGACCCCCCCTTCATAACCACCCGTCCCACCTTCAGAAAGAGAGCAGTCTAGATGAACCAAGAGGGCTTGGCTTCTCACTCTACACCGTCCTCCATCTGCAGCATCCATTTCCTGCTCCTGGTCGGTCTGAAGGTGCCCGTCTTCCTATGCATGGTGTGTGCCGTGGTGTGGGTGAGCGTGCGCTACAGGGGCAGCGCCTGTGACACGGTGCCACCCAGACATGGTAAGAGCCCCCGGCATTTGTCGCAAAAGTTAACGTGTGGTCATCACAGGCTAAAGGGCAGTATATGCCGTTTATCCTCTGGAGCCATTCAGGCAAGAAGCCAGCTGCTCAGGTCACACTGTCCCTGCTCCCCAGTTCCCCCACTGGTCCAGAGATTGTGTTGGAGTAATCCCTGGTAGGTTTGTGTCCAATGGAGTTGAGCACGGATCCATTGCCAGGTGCATGGTGGGAGCTGGAGCCATTGCCTCACTCACTCCTGACCTACCCAGGGGAAAGAAGTCCTGTCTCCTGAGGCGGTTTCATTGTCTTCATGCCTGCATGTGCTAACGCTTCCAACACCGTACACTCTGCCAGATTATCTAGGTCACAGACAGACCAAACTTCAGTGTATATTGTAGGTGGGGAGACCTTCTCACTACTCTGTAGTCCTTGATGCAGGATCTCAGGCCAGACTCCATCAAGATGACTGCGGTCTCCAAGTGACAAGCGTCAAACAATTCTTCCCCAGTCACCACTGCTCTCTGCTGTGTTACAGATCATGACCTGCCTCACTCCTAGGCCCAGGAAAGGCCTGAACTATCACACCAGCAACGCCTCCACCTGCTCTACGTTCAGCATCTCCCAGGTGCTCGACCTGATTCTCCGCTCCCTTACACGGAAGTCGATTTGGAGCAAAGTCAATGGAGTTCCACGGGGAACAGCCCTTTCACCCTGGGACAAATCCAGGATCCTGATGTGGAGAGTAAGGCCCAGGATGTCTTTTCCTAGGTCTTCAGGGAGTGAAGGGGCGCTAGTAACTGGGATTTGTGTGCATCAGAGGTTAAGGTTATCATATTAACCAAATCTCAATTTTTTTGCTTAAAGACAGGGTCTTTATGGATAAGACCTGAGACAGCTTTAGCAATGCAGGCTTCCACCTTACTCAACTCCCCTTTTGGTCCCGCAAGGCCAATTTGCAGCGCATCCCCATTGCATCATGCAGGGATATCTGGAGAATGAATAATAATCTGTTAGGGCCTTATAGGTCAGACTTTTTTTCCCCTCCTGTCCTGGTTTTGAGGAGGCTGCTGCATTTCTTCTTCATTGTGCTAGCGTGGTTGTGTTCTTTGTTTTGTGCCAAGGCCAGCCAGAGCCCTGGAGAGACGCTGTTATGTATTAGAAATTTATAATTTCCAAATACCAATTATTCCAAATAATTTTTTTAAAATTGCAAGCCATAATATCCTGGCAGAAACAGCAAGCAAAATGCAGACCCTTGAAGGCTACCTAAGACAACAGCATGGACTCATCTCATGCGGGTTTTCTTCTCTACCTAGATATGAAGTGGTGGCTGTGATTATATTTTGTTGTGTTAGTTTGGTTGTAGCTGGATGGCAGCATGGTAGCCTGTGTCTTGTAAATTTTAGAGTAAGTACAATGTCTTAAATTAAGTTATTGGAACATTTTACTGACCAAACACTAACATCCACCGAGAGCCTCCATCATGCAGCATAGTCCAGCTCATTGGTTACTTGCTCTTTCCTGGTCCTCCTGCATCCTGGTTTGTGAAGACTGTGGAAGGGGCCGGTGAGAGAACAGAGCAGCAGGCTGCACCAGGTGAGACGACAATGACATTAGGGCATTTCAGGGAATCTGCAGGGTTTTTAAGCTTCCCAGGACACACTACTGATCCACACAAGGCACTTGTACACATATTGGGGTAAATCCTCATTAAATTAAATAGGTTTATTGTATTTAAAACAGTTTATTTTAGAATGTTGCATCACTGTTTGCACGTAACAGTCTTTATAACGAATAATGACCCATGTGCAATTCCCATTAAATTCCAGCAGGGGGAGCCACTTACCAATCCACCGCTGCTGTCTTAGCTACTCGATTATAGCAGGGGGCACCACCATCAAAGTAGTAATCCCTATACCCATCACACCTGATCCTTGCCCCCACTCTGCCCTCACCGATACCTCCTCCCCCACACTACAGACAACGTACTGAAGATACAGATGTTTCCTGTTGTAAAATGACAAGAACTTTATTTTATTAGAAGAACCAGTCAGTGCTAATTATCCGCAGCGTCCATCATATGTGCAGCCAGGCAACCCCACATGAGGGCCGCCCGAGCAGCATCTCCGGGCTGGCGCGGTGGGTTGCCATGCACTGCCTGCCCGTGTCTCTGCTTTCCCATTGCCTCCTGCACTTCGTCAGCCCACGAGTCACTGACAACTTCCTCCTTGGTTTCACAAATCTTGTGGAGCATGCAGGCTGCCACTATGAAGGCTGTTATGTTTTCTGGCTCCATCTGGAGTTCAGAGCCCTCTACCGCGCTTTCAGGTCAAAAGTCACATTGAACAGCTCTCCTACTTTTGCTGAGATGATAGTTGAAAACCACCTTCTGCGGGTCGGTAATGTGCCCCCCACAAGGGTTCATGAGCCGTGGCTTGAGGGGGGAAGCGGCATCGGCTATTATAAGCAGGGGGGCAGGAGCACCACGGATCAGTCTGTCGGGGACTCTGGGTGCATAGTCCTCTTTCTTCATCAAGTCAGGCAGCAGGGAGTTTCTAAACACACGTGCATCGAGCGTGCTGCTGGCCCATCCTGTAAAAATGTTAGTGAACTGGCCCCGGGGGTCAACCACAGCTTGGAGGATTACCGAGGCAAATCCTTTCCTGTTTGTGAATACGCGGCTCACCACCCAGGCAGACTGCATAGAAGTGAGAGAAGCTTTCAGACACCAGAGCACAAAGGTTCATGTCCTTGTATAAAATCATATAATCCAAAGATCTGAGTCTGACTGTCTGATGACCTTTTAGCTACAAACGTGCTATTGGGGGCTTCACTGAGGGGTTCTCAGCACCAGAGGTTATCCATTGAAAGCCTGTCCAAATCCAGGGATATCAGAAAGCCAAGAAAGAGGAAATCAGTGAAATTGCAACATTTAAGAAAGCAACCCTAAAACTCTGCATCCATGATGGTCCACTGGCCTGTCTAGAAAAGAAAAAAAAACCCTTCAAGGCTGGGTACTGACCTACTATTTTATTTTAAAAACAGCGTTACGTCGCATACGTATCACAAGGGTAGACATTGCGCCACTTCCTATTGTTGCACAAAAGCATTTTCACAGGAAAGGACAGTAGCCGACACAGGACTTTAAATTAGAGAAGCAGAGTCTCAGGCTCAGTATCAGCTCTCCTGAAAGGCAGCAGGTCCCAGGGCTGCTGCAGAGCAACCAGATTCAGCTGCAAAGGGAGACCATGCAGATGCTCCCTCTTTGGCTCTGGATTCTCTTTCCAGGTGAGTGTGACGGGGGTTTGGAGATCACTGGAAATGCACTGACACAGGCTGGAGGCTTTGCTGGCTTCCTCATTGCAGCTTGCAAGCACCACTGGACCCCAGCAGTGGATATGACTCATGCAGGAGCTGGAGCCTCCAAATGCATGGAAAATAAGGATCTCACTGCTGAGCTTATTTAGACCAGGGAAGAAAATGTTATCCTGAGCCTCAGGATACTTGCTGGTTTTCTTAAAGATGCAGCTCCTGGAGTCATGTAATTATACTGGACTCTCCCGAACCCCTGCTCTGCCAGATGGCCGTGCCCTGAAGGCTGTCCATAAAAGGGCCGCGCCGCTTTGCAGTAACAGGGCTAGGGCTCCCTGTTATAGTAACAAGCCCTGCCTGGTTTCGAGGTGTCAGAGCCAGACACTGCCTTGACGGGTTCAGTTCCAGTGCTCCCAGTCAGAACAAACTGTTGTGTTCACACTGGAGATTTTCGGCAGGAACGTTTCTCTCGGGGAAAGTTCTCTGATCCAGAAAATGTGACACCCCATGTTGCCCCTTCTCCTCATCTTTGCCCCCATGCACAGGCTATGGCATCCCCCGTCTTCCCTGGGCATGTAAAGCAAAGGGCTCGGGGTCTCTCTGTGTCGGTGTCTCCTGCAGGCTACGTGGCAGTGACAGGCCCCCGGACGGCGACGGGCCCTGAAGGTGGGTCGGTGTCTGTGACGTGCTGGTACGACAGGCGCTATGAGGACTATGGGAAGTTCTGGTGTAGAGAAGGAGCTTCTAGCCGCTGTTTGAACAGGGAGTTAATCCTCGAGACAAACGGCTCAGAAGTTATGGTGCGAAAGGGCCGCTTCTCCCTCCAGGACAACCACAGCCTGCGTGTGTTCACGGTTACCATTGAGCACCTGACCAAGGCAGATGCCGGCACCTACCACTATGGGGTGGTGAGGACTAGACTGGCTGATCTCAGGCACACTGTGGAGCTGATCGTGTCCCCAGGTAACTTCCTACCCTTCCTCCCTGCTCAGAGGAAAGAGGGGGTGGAGGGTGCTGTGGTCTCAATGTGAAGGTCCCCAGTAATGCAAGGGGAGATTAAACCCTGAAGACCATCCGCCCCGGGTGAAAGAAATCAAAGTTCACGCTGTGGTTGAATCAGAACTGACAGAGCCAGCTTTTCCTTATTTAGGGCCATGCTGTGATCACAGGGAGGATTTCACAGAGCGAGGGGAATCGCCCACTTGTCTGTTTCAAAGGACTCCTCCTCCTCTCTAAGTTTCCAAGCATTTTTATACTTAAGACAGATAAAGAGAGAAAAAAATACGACCTTGGAGAAGCTAAAACAAGTTTACTTAATTGGACATCTGTGCACAGGTTAATAAGACATGCAGGATTTCTCATCTCAAAACATGCAACTGAAATAGGCAGTATCAGCACTTCTGGTCTCTGGCTGTTTTTCCAGACAGAGCCAGAAGCCCAACTAAATTTACCCCTACACCCATCACCCCCATCATGCCCCCTGCTCTGCCCACAGTGCCCTGCGCCCAGGGCTCCCATTACAGAGGCTCCCCAGGACCCCGCTCCTCTGTCTGTCCCCACCTCCTGGACAGACCCAGCAGAGCCCACGGGACCAGCCCAGGATGGCAGCTGGATTCTCCTTCCCCCTCCAAGGCACCCTGGCCTGGGCAGCAGCGCTACCATGGCCTGATGGCCCTGAAAGAGAGCAGAGGGTGGGAGTGGGGGCTGTGTCAGAGGGAGTATTGCCCCATAAGGAGGAGTCGGAGGAGGGGAAGGAGTAGCAAGCAGCATAAGCTGACAACCCAGGAGACCCGTGCGCGCTACGTGCTGCACAGATTGCTGTGCTGCACCCCCAGGGCCTTACACCCCAACAGCTCTGGCCTCTTCTGGAAGATCTGGGTTGAGGCGGATCTCACCCAAGATCTGAGCATCCCCACGTGTGACCCTAAGGCTGGGTCATTCCCAGGAGCGAAACCCAGATGCCTGTGCAAAACCAGAGGCCGGAGAGCGTGGCTGGACTCAGGGGGACGCCCCGGACACAGATGTGGTGGGAGCAAAGGGTGGGGCTGGTTCCTGATCACAGCGCTCTGGCTGCCAGGCCCTGGGACACAGGGAGTTTCCCTCCTCCCACATGGTGAAGTGGTGCTTGGGTTAGTGATCCCCGATTCCCAGGGCGCGAAGAGTTGCCTTTGTCAAGGGTTTGGCATTTGCATTCACTATGTGATACAAGTATAGCTGGGTCCTTTTGGGACCCCTTGAAATGAAGGCCCGTGTGTTTTGGAGGATCCAAATTTTTTCAACCCGCCATTTGAATGGAGGAGCTGGATGGTGAGCTTATACCAGAGGTGCACTGGGCTGCGTCACATAGGGACATTGGGTTGTGCTGTCACCTAACAGTGCTGGCAGCACATCCCCGCCATCAGGTGCACCCAATGAAGCTCTGGTCTCATTTGCAATGCTTCCCATCCCAGTGTCATCAACCATAGAGACCCCGACTTCTACTGACTTCACAACATCCATTGTAAACTGGAGAATTGCTACTGTGCACAGTGTCCCCCAAAGGTGAGTGCCCGTACCCTCACCCCAGGTTGAGGACATCTAGCCCAACTACACCCCATTGCTGAGAATGTCCCACAGGGCTTCTTTGCTGAGCAGCTCCTTGGAGGCAGAGTCTGTGGGTAGGACAACACTGATTGGAAAGGGCAGACTGGGAACCAAGCTGCTGCTGGCTCTGTGACTGCATGAATGAATCCCTGGGGAGGTTCAGGGGGTCCATGGCAGGGGCAGGCGCTGAAACCCTGGGGCTTCCTTTTCTTCGTGGTGAAGCATCCTTCCCACCTTCAGCCTGACAGCAGCCAGGGAACAGGTAGGTCAGTGGGAGGAGTGTATTCAAATCTAGAGAGTTCACCTATCCCCACTGTCACCCAACTGCACAGCTCCCAGGACAGACACATCTACCTCCTGCTCGTGGTCGGCCTGGAGGTGCCCGTGTTCCTGTGCATGGTCTGTGCCGTGGTGTGGGTGAGTGTGCGCTACAGGGGCAGCTCCAACGATGAGATGCCACAGACAAGGTGAGAGCCTCGGGCATCCACCCCATGCACTGGCCTGGTCTGCACTCCCAGGGGCTCAATCATGGCAACACCAGGATCACAGACTGCAGGGCAGCAAGGTGGTGTGCTTCCCCTGGATCCTCCCAGGTGGGAAACTGGCTGCCCCAGTGACACTGTCCCTGCTCCCTGGGCCCCCCACTGATCCGGGGTAACTGTGGAGTGATCCCTACTGGGGCTCTGCCCAGCGGACCATGCACCCAGTGGGGATTGAGCATGGCTATCCTGCCAGGATGCTTCATCCACTCCCAACCCTATTCCTGGCCTGTCATTGAGGAATATGGCAGCTTTCTTGAGGCTGCCACCACTCCTGCAGGGCTACATGTCACAATGGCCCCACCCTCTGCACTCCTGGGCCACATTTCCTAAGCCATGGTTTGGGTCAAACAGGATTGTATTAGAGCTGGGCCATTCCCTCCAGTCACTGCTCATCTCGCTCGTGTCTCTTACAGCTCATGACCTGGCTCCCTCGTGGATCTGGGAAGGACTGGGACCACCACAACGACGATGCCGCCTTTGCCCTGTGTTCTGCACCTCCCAGGTACCAGGCCCGATTGCTCTCTCCCTTACACTGGAGTGAAATCAATGGAGCAACCCTGGAAAGAGCCCCTTTCCACCGGTCCACCTCCTGGATCCTTGACAGCACAGTGAGGCCCAGACTTTGCATGACTCTCCATGGATAGAAAAGATGTGGCCCAGGGAGCAGTTGGGGGCCGCTCCTGTGGGAGGATCGTGTTGCTGCTTCTGGAAGTTGATGGGTCTGGGAACAACCCCTCTCAAGTAACTGGGTACAGGGATGACAGGCCACCTGAGCTCCAAAGTGTCTGGAGAGTTATTCAGTATGAAAGGGTTTTTTGGGTGTCACTTGCCCCATCCAGGGCATTTTGCCTTTGTGTCACCTTGGGTCTCATCCTGCTTCCTGACTGAGCTCCTAGGAAAGATCCAACTCTTGCAGGGTCTCACAGACATGAGCAGACAGCATCTAGCCCAACTGCATCTGTAACGTGTTGTTTTGCCTCAATGCCTTCTGCACAGAAGACATGTCAATAAAAGGCCATCTCTTTTCCTTGTCTAAGTACAAGAAGCTAGCATCCAAGCCTGAAACTGGACCTGGAGTTGTCACAAAAATCAGATCTCCTTTTTGCCTTACAGCCGGGTGGTTTCTGGGTAAGACCTGACGCAGCCGCACAGAGTCTTGCATCTCAGCTTTGCCTCTGTTGTTCCGAGGTGCCAGGAGGTTTGGGAGGGCTCCCATCCACCCTCCTGCCTGCTCTCCTGAGGTCCCTTCCAGCCCTCACTTGTATGACTCTCTGTGGCACTGGTCTGTGGGATCAACACTCTTCCAGGCTGGGCCTCTGCTCTGCTTTCAAGAAAAGCTCCCAGTTACAAAACAACGGATGCTGTGGCACTTCCTGCTGTCGTTGCACTCCACCAAGAAGGGCAGTAGTTGAGAGATAGGTACAATGTTTACTCTGTGCCATTGGGTTTCAGGGATGGGGCACTCACTCAGACCTCCATACCTGTGGGGTTCTGTCCTCGAGTCACCATTCAGCAGAGACCGGTGGGTGGTAAACAGCTTTAGCTTTATTAGGAACAGGATTCATCAACTCACATGTTCACAGCTTGTAGGGAGAACTACAACTACCCACCACCAAAACCCCCACCGACAGGGCATCGGGGGGGAGACTGGGTTGTCCCACTGCCAGCCCTTTAAAGGTACATTCCATGTACCACATCCCCCTTCTTGACTCCGGGAGCTCCCTCTTAAATAGCTGGATGTTAATCAGGTGCTACTTTAACATGGAACATTTCAGGATCGTGGACGCAGAGGTTGCTAGTACTTGGCTCTAGCTTTTACCACTATCCCATTATACAGTCCTTGTACTTCACAGGCAATCTCACCACGCATCCACTCTTAGTTTGCGTGGTGTCATCAGGTCCCTCTGTGGGTACTGGTGGATTCTCTGCAATGTGATGAAATTCTTGCTGGAGGTGGTCTGGTTCTTCTTCTCAAGTTTGTTCTGCTACCATTTCTTGAGGTACACCAACATGTCCTGCTCGTACTTATGAGTAATCCTTTCTTAAGTGTCTTCTGTTCCTCCCGTAGACATTACCACCATGGGGTTTTACTACGTAGGAGTGCGGTTCATCACTTTTTGCCGTGACGGACGCTGGTGTCCAATCTGTACTTGTTTGCATCCTTACTTTCTCCCTCTCATAGAGGGGGCAAGAATGCAGCCATGCAGTTGTAGCTCTCCTTTTGGCATCTTTGAAGGTCCCGCAAGTTGTGGAAGGCGATCAATGGTCGTGTAGGAGTCAGCGCCGCCGTTGTAGCAGGGAAGGTACCATGCAAAAGCCTCCCCATCAACAGCTAGGCTGAAGTATATTCAAGACAGGTAATGGGCATGTTCCTCAGATTGAGTAAAGCCAGATATAGATCAGAGCCATCCTGCAAAGTCTTCTTAAACATTGATTTGATGGTCTGAACTGTGCGTTTAGCCTGACCATTGGATTGTGGGTAACCTGGGCTAGAACAGGTGATAGTTATGCCCCAGTCAGTTGCAAATTGTTTCATCGTGTGACTTGCAAAATGGCATGTGATCACAGACAATTTCTTTAGGTATGTCATGGCAAGCAAACACAGACTTCATTTTGGCTACTACCATGCCAGCTGTTTTGTCTGGCAGGTGCAAAACTTCAAGGTACTTGAAGTAATAGTTGATTAGGATCAAATAAGACTGTCCCTGTAGGTCAAAAATGCACACTGCCAGTTTTAGCCAAGGCAGGTCTGGGATTTTATGTGAGATCATGGGCTCTTTCTGATTACTGGGTTGGAGCTCTTGACAGGGTGCACAATTCATAATCCATTGCTTAATGTGCGTGTCACGGGGCGGGACGCAGGGGCGGCCTTGATCCCCCTTGCGCCCCTTATCGTGTCGCATGGGCGACCTAGCAGCCTCTTGTCTCGCCCGCCACGTCTTTGCTGTTATGATTCTGTAATGGAGGCTGCCTATGATTCCCTTGTCCACGGTAATATGTTGGCACTATTCCCCATGCCTTATAGGGTGACTCGGTGCACCCCAGCCTTGAGGGCTATGCGTGCCTCCAAACGTCCCCTTTAGCACGCCCCAAGCCTCGCAGCTGTACTGGACGCTCTCATGCCCTTACACTTTAGTGCCCTACCTGGCGCCCCCAAGCTGGTTTCACCACCAGCGCCCTCTGTCTGGGGCCTGTGCCGCGCCTCTCGCACCCATTGCCCCCTCTGGGGCCTGCGCCGTGCCTCTCGCGCCCGGGGCTTAGGTGGCTCATAGCCGTGCCTGGCCCCCTGACCCTACCTCCGGGTCGTACGCCCTACCAGGCAACCGCCCTCGCGGGCTGGGGTCCCAACCCCACACTCACCGGACGCCTCTCCGGCACTCTAAAACGCTGTGCCCACTGTGGCACTGCTCACTGTGCCCGCCGGACCCCAGGAACCCCCAAGCTACTGGGGAGCCCCCGTGAGGCCTCCTCACACCCCTACAGCCTCACCCGGTCCTCCGGTATTAAACAGTAACAAAACCATGAGCCAAGCGGCTGCAACACAAACCAGAAGCCTACCGGCTTATAACCCAAAGCTTGCACTCACTCGCGCTGCTCCAAGTTCCTCTTAGGGTTCTCTCTACCCCTGCATCGCTGCAGCCGGTCTGCGCGGTCAGGCAGCAACCATCCACCCGGCCTGCTCGGCTCTCCCACAGAGCTCCTGCTCCTGCTCCTGCTCCTGCTCCTGCTCCTGCGGCTGTCTGGAGGCAACTGCCTCCCAGGCTCTGGCCTGGGCTGTTTATAAAGATCTGGCCCTGCCCCCTTTCTGGCCATGTGACCTGCCTGGTTGCCCCAGCAACTGGCACCTGAGCTGCCCCAGTGATTGGCAGCTCCTTACTCCTATTCTAGGAACAGGGCACCTAAGTGTCCCTGTGACAGTGCGCATTCATTTTAGGCCAATACATAATCTGTCGAGCTCATGCATTTGACCTTTATATGCCCTGATGGGGCAAGTCAAACAATGTCAACATGTTGGTCCTCACACCACTTGGATTGATTATTTTTGACCCAATCATACGCAAATCATCCTGAATCCGGATTTGGTCAATGAGAGGTCAGTAGGTCTCGAGTTCAGGTTTGACTTGTTTTTGCCTGCTCGGCCATCCATTAAGATGCTGCACTCTAAGGGCTTGTAGTTCCTTGTCAGACGTTGTGTGCTCTTGCAGCTGCTGGAGTAACTGGTCACTGAGTGGCTCCATTTCTGTCAGCCCATGAATCACCTTTTCTGAGTGGAAAAGATCAGGTTCAGGAGGAGGAGCGAGCGGTGTGGCTCTAGAAAGTGTGTCAGCCACTAACATGTCTTTGCCTTTGGTATAGTGAATCTGGATGTCATATTTTTGGAGCTGCAACAGCATCCTCTGTAGCTGTGCCAGGGCCTTTCCTATGGGCTTTGCAAAAATCGCTTCCAGGGGTTTGGGGTCCGACTGGACCCGTACCTGGGCGCCACACACATATTGGTGGTAATTCGTCATGGTGAAGACAATTGCCAGCAGGTCTTTTTCAATCTGTGCGCAATTTCTCTCGGATTGTGTTAGAGCCCTTGAAACATATGCGATTCGTTGAGTCTACTGAAGCAGACATGCTCCTAAGCCGTCTTTGGACACGTCGGCTTGGATTTCCAGCTGCTCCGCTGTGTTGAAGCATCTAAGCACACGTGTCATTGTGATGGTTTGCTTGAGCTTATCCAGGGCTGCCTGATGCTCAGGTCCTCGTTGTCAGATAAAGTCATTCCTGAGAAGCACTCCCAGTGGGGCCGTCAGGCTGGACTCGTGTGGCAGATATTACGCCAAGTACTGAATGTTTCCGAAGAGTCTCTGAAGGAGGAATCACTTTTGTAATGACTCCCATTGCTTCCAGCCTCAACTTGCCTAGGGTTGCATTTTTCTACACCCATGCACAACTGATGGTACCGTTGGGTCAACACAGATGTGATGGGTACCAGGAAATTGGCCCAAATGTTCAAAAACATCTGGGTATAGTTTGAGAAGGTCTGCCTTGGTTGTAAGTGCTGTCAGAGCCATTGCAGGGACTCATCTGATAAGGTCTAAGGTGGTGCATGCCACCCTACCAAGTGTTAGAGGGGGAGCAAGACCTCTCTGGACCTGTTAGTGATGCCCCTGTCAATGCAGGACAGGGTGCAGATGCTCTGCCTATTGCTTCGTCGCACTGGTGACTCATATTCATCCTGGAGTCAATCCTGACTCCAAGATCCCTCTCTGCCTCTGTGCTGCCAAGAGGGTTAGCCCCTAACCTATAACCATAATGCTGGTTCCCTCTCCCCAGGTGCAGCGCCCTGCACTTGTCCTTGCTGAACCGCATCCTGTTCAGATCCGCCCACTTCTCCAACCTGTCCAGGTCTGCCTGGATGCGGTCCCTGCCTGCCGGTGTATTCACTTTACCCCACAGCTCGGTATCATCAGTGAACTTGAACAGTGTGCTCTCCACACCCTCGTCCAGGTCGCTAATGAAGATGTTGAACAGCACCGGCCCCAGGACCGAGCCCTGGGGGACTCCGCTGCCCACACCGGATTCATTAGCACCAGATTTGCAGCGTGCAATGATTGCACCCTGCGGTTTGATGCATGCACTGCCAAATGCAACCTATGTAACACAAGCTGGTGTCTTCCTTGCAAAGCCTTTGCTATATCTGCTGGGATAGTGTTTGCTTCTGCTCCATAACTAACTCAAAATCAACCAGCAAGCCACCAGTCACGACTGTGCTACACCAGGCCTTCTGGTTCTCAAAGGTCTGTGGGTGCTGCTTTGCAAATGCCGTGCGGACAAATGGGGCGCTGACTCCTTTTGCAGACATTGGAGCCTCTCCCTTTGATATGCACATTTTTGCAAAGTGGTTCGCTCCCAAGCATTTGTAACGCGTTTCTCCCAAAGCTGGGCAGGGCCGAGGCTTGTGCGCACTTCCACACCTTCTGCAGGTTCTGTCTTTGTTCGTTTGATTGCCCTCCTGTGGACCAGACGTCACTGCTGGCTTGCTTCGTTTTTGCTTTGCTTTTCTTTTTCTCAACTGTATGCAAGCTTGCTTCTGCAGACATAACTCAGGCCTAAGCACTTGTGAGAACCTTTGCTCTTTAGATATCCACAGCCTGTGCTAGGGTGAGGGAGGGATTTTCCAGAAGCCTTTCTTTGAGTTTGCAGGCAGTTATACCGAAGACAGTTTTGTCCCTCAACATCACATCCTCAGCAAGTCCAAATTCAAAATGCTGTGCTCTGCTTCTGAGCTCAGTAACAAAATCATCTATGCCTGCAGCCTCGTGTCTAAGTTGCCAGAACTGAGACCCTTCAAAGATAGGGGTTTTTTCTGGTTTTGCAGTAGTTCTTGAATACTGCAAGCACCTCTGGAAGGGTTTTGTTATTAGGGTCTGCAAACACCCCTTGCACATTGTTGTAGATCTCTAGGGCTTTACCCCCAGTGCAGTGAAGCGTGACTGCAATTTTATAATCCTCGGCCTCTTCCTCAGCCTTTGTGACTGCAAGGTAGGTATAATCGAAGCTTCTGTTCCATTTCTTTTCTTTGAATGAAAGCTGTAACCCACTGAAGCAGGATGCTGGTGACTCCACCGAGAGACAGGTCACTTGCGGCACCATATAATCTTTACTCCACGCCATTGGGTTCAGGCCTCCATGCCTGTGGGGTTCTGTCCTCGAGTCACCCTCGACACCAGTACGGTGGTAAACAGCTTTAGCTTTATTAGGAACAGGATTCAGCAACTCGATGATCTCCCGAGGTCCCTTCCAGCCCTAATGTCTATGAAATCTATGTCTATGAAACTCACATGCTCACAGCTTGCAGGAAGAATTACACCTACCCACCACCACAAACCGCTCGATGTCATCCCACCGCTGGCCCTTAAAGGCACATTCCATATACCACAACAGAAACTGCAAAGTATGGAAGTGGTTGGTGGCTGTCACGGCTCCATTTTCAGTTCTGCTAAAAGAAAGAGGGTCCTAGTGTTGCAAAAATGTTGCGGTTCGTTTCTCGGGAGGCGAAGAACTCTCAGACACATGCTATTAGCAACACAAAAGGTATATTTGCAAATAGGGTCAGAGTGAAGACAAAAGACCACACTCTGCCCCCGAGGAAAACTCTCAGCTGGGTTTTATCCCTTCCCTCCTGGGCACATGTGCAGAAGCAGGAACTCTTACAACTCATTTCCGGTTCATACAAACATATATGAAATGACGTCACGTCATCCGTCACATGTGCATTATAATTAACTACTTAAGTATGCGGGGCGGATAGGCATATATGCATTAGCTAATTACGCATGCTTAGAAAGCTCTCCAGGTTACCAAAAGTTCAAACCCCTCTCTTTCCCAAGGACACAGCCAATTAAATCACAGCCTTTGTAGTTTACAAGAGTAGAGGCAGAGGAGTTTGAAGGTATGTGTGATTTAGTGTTACAAAGAGATAGTAAATTAGCGAGATGTCCTTGGTGGTGTTTCTGCTTATCAGGTACGAGATACAAACTGTGCAGTTCTAACAACACTCTATTCACTATACATTTTTAATAATATTTCTAACAGAATGAAAGCTGTAACCCACTGAAGCAGGATGCTGGTGACTCCACCAAGAGACGGGTCACTTGCGGCACCATATAATCTTTACTCCACACCATTGGGTTCAGGCCTCCATGCCTGTGGGGTTCTGTCCTCGAGTCACCCTTGAGACCAGTACGGTGGTAAACAGCTTTAGCTTTATTAGGAACAGGATTCAGCAACTCACATGCTCACAGCTTGCAGGAAGAATTACACCTACCCACCACCACAAACCGCTCGATGTCATCCCACCGCTGGCCCTTAAAGGCACGTTCCATATACCACAACAGAAACTGCAAAGTATGGAAGTGGTTGGTGGCTGTCACGGCTCCATTTTCAGTTCTGCTAAAAGAAAGAGGGTCGTAGGGCAGATTCATTCACAGTAGGACCAGGACCATGCAAGTGCTCCTTTGGCTCTGGGTTCTTCTCCCAGGTAAGCGTGACATGGGCTGTTTGGGGATACCTGGAAATGGCTTGAAGTGACCGGGCTGGGGCAGCCTGCAAGTGCTTCTGGCTTCTTCCTTGCAGCTTGGACGCCCGCGCTGCTGTGTGTCGTACTCAGAGCTGGATTTGGAGGGTCACTCGGCAGCTGGAGCTTCCAAACTACACAGGGCAATAAGGATCTCGGTGTTCGGTCTAAACCAACGGCGTCCTCTGCACCGAGGAATCCTTCTGTGGAGACCGTTCAGTGGTGTGAGCTCAAGCTTTTTGATGAGTGTCAGGATATTTGCTGGTTTTCTTAAAGATTCAGTTCCTGTAGGCATATAATGAAGGTGGATTCTTAGCTGAGCCTCACACAAAAAAGAGTAAGATTTTTAACTTTCCTTATTCCAGAAAGAAGGTGACACTGTGTAGAGTTACCATATGTCTGGGTTTTCCCGGACATGTCCTCTTTTAAGGTCTTCCAGCTTCAATCCAGGCCGTTTTTTAAAATATGACAAAATGTCCAGGATTTTGGTCAGCTCAGCTTCAAAGTTTTTCCCAGCACTTCCCAGCCTTGCCCTAGCAAGGAGCTGCTTGGGGCCAGGGCAGGGTGATTGGCAGTAGGGCGCACACACAGTAGCCAGCATGTAGCCAGGGAGGGAGTGGGAGCAGCCCGGCAGCTGAATGCAGGTAAGTCTGTAGGGGGCAAGGGTTGGAGGGCCAGGACTTCAGGGGCAACAAGGAGCTACGTGGCCAGGCAGGACTAGAGGGAGCAGGGGGCTGCGGGTCAGGAATGAGAAGCATCGGCTGGGCTGGGGAGGGGCTGTGGCCTGAGTGTCAGGGGCACCGCAGGGCAGAGGATGGTGGGTTAGGGGGGCAGGGCACTGACAGCACCAGGGGGTTGAGGGTCAGGAGTAATGGGCACCTGCAGGGATGGTGTGGGGAAGCTGTGGGGTGGAGTGAGGGGCACCAGCATGGCCCAGTGTGGCAGGGTTTGTGGATTGGGAGTGAGGGCCACTGGCAGGGCTGGGGGTGTGTGGCTTGGGAGTGCAGGCAACAGAATGGGCAGGGGCAGGGCACCAGCATATTACTGCCCACCTCCCACAGTCATATACCGTCCCCTGCCCCTCTTCATCCCCCCATGCGACAGGTGTCCTCTTTTCTGGAACTGGAAATACAGTCACCCTAATACTGTGACTGGAAGGCAGCTTACCCAGCCAGTTGTCAAAAAGCAGGAAAATAAGCATGAAGATATCTTCAATGGAAAACCGGGAAATGGCTCTGGCAAAATGGAAATGTATAAGACAGGCATTTTAACCCCCAAAAAGGAACATTTAAAATGTTGTTGCAAGTTGACAAATCCAGATTGTGTATTGCTAGGCTCTGTCTCAGTCCAGTTTTTCCTACTCTGAAAAGATCTGACCATTCTTAATGCTGGAGTTTTTCTACAGAAAATGTTCCTACAAGGAAAAATTTTTAGCTGGGAAGTTTGAGTCCTAGCACTGCCTCTGCCACATGTACCCAAGCAGGGCACAAGCTTCAGCATCCCCTGTCTAACTTGGGCCCTGGGATGCAGCATCATTGCAGGGAGAAAGGCTCAGGGATCCCTGTGTCTGTCTCCTGCACAGGCTGGGTGTTGAGAGGATCTGGGGCTGGGCCCCAGGAGAGTGACGGGCCCTGAAGGCAGGTTGAGGTCTGTGATGCCCAGGTATAACAGAGACTAATGAGCCACAAATGCTCGTCATAATCAGCAAATTTGCCCCTAATTAGAGATAGGGGGGAGTTCTTATCTATTTGCTTCCCCATAGAGACTGGATAAGGATGACAAACTTTTCAACATTTCCCAGCTCTGTCCCTGCAGGCAAACACATCAGAGGCCAAGCAATCCCTTCACTACTCCTCACTGCGGGGGCATGGAAATGACTCGCCATGTCTGTGCCTCCACAGGCTGCTGCGCAGCAAGAGACATTTTGACACTGAATGATCCCAGCGCAGTGACGGGCCCGGAGACAGTGACGGGACCTGAAGGTGGTTCGGTGTCTGTGATGTGCCACTATGGGAAAGGCTATGAAGAGTATCCGAAATTCTGGTGCAGAGACAACGTGGTTTCATACTTCGGCAACAGCCACGTCATAGAGACCACAGAGTCGGAGGCGGAGGTGTGGCGGGACCGATTCTCCATCCGGGACAACCACACCCAACACACGATCACGGTGACCATGGAGACCCTGACGATGGCAGACACCGGCACCTACCTGTGCAGGATAAATATGCCACTTGGTTTTGATCCCACACACGCTGTGGAGCTGTCTGTGTCCCCAGGTAAGTCCCTGCCCTGCTCCCATCCATAGGAGCACCAGGGGCTTTGCGGTGCAGCGCACCACCCGGGGGGTCAGCGCCCTGCGCTTGCTAAATGCAGATCCTATTACACCTGCGGTGCAACATAACCAAACAGAGATGGGGAGGGCGTGCAGGCGTGTGGCTGCTGGCAGGGGAGGGCAGTGCCATGACAAGGCATTTCTCGACTCACGCCCAGCTCCTCCCACCCAACACCACAGCCTCACCAAGCAATCCCCCTCGCGGGCATCGGGGCATGTGGCACTGCAGGTGAATACACTGAGGGGCACCTGGTCTCCTGCCCAGGTGGTCTCCAAGGTGCAGTCTCACAGCAGTGGGCACGGGGTCCTGCCCTTATCCCCGGGCGGTCCCCATCCCTCCACCATCATCGCCCCCATCTGGAACGCGCGGGCTCAGCTTCACACACCGAGCTCCTGGTTGCTCACTCCTGGTTTCTGGGGACCACCTGAGGCAGTGGCTGTCGATGCTTCCTGGGACTCTCCCCCAGGGCACAGGGCTCTTTCCTGGTGCAGGCGCTGGAGTGGGGCCGGGTCTCACTGCCAAGCCCACCGCTGACAGGACCGGGGAAGTTCCCAAAGAAGAAGGTCTGGTAGCACCAGGAGAGTCCTCATGTTTTGTGAGGACCAGCTCTTCTGCATGCATTATGGAGTGATATGCATTTGTTGGCCATGCCCTTGAGGCCCACCATGAATCATCTCACAGGCCTAAAACACTGCAGTTGCTGAAGCTCATCTCTAATCCTAGAACCAGCCCCACTGACTGAGCAAGCACCCTGGATGCTGCCATGTTAACCATGCAAGGGGGGCTCTGGTTGAGGTTATGTGCCCTGCCTCCCAAAGTGCAGCCCAGGGGGTGGGGAGCAAAGAGGACACCTTCCCAGCTGTCCATTCTGGTTGGGCAGATGCACATGGGACTGCTGTAATGCATCACATACTCATTTGCTCAGGCTTCCTGCGTATTGCTCCACAGGCTGCAGCTTTCCCAGAACCAAAGATGAAGAGGCTTTTCTGTCCAGCCTTGCCTGCCCCTGACATGCCCCTGTGCTAGGGATGGAGGGGAGCCTAAATCCACCTTTGCCATACCCACAGTGGGGGAATGTCCCCCTACTGACTTCAGGGATTTCATGACCCCTACACACCCTAGTAATAAAACTCTGGCTTGAATCTACCGATGCATCTCAAGCAAGACCCAAGAAGTCATCCTCCTGCTTTACACAGTCTTGGTGAGGCCACAGCTGGAGTACTGCATCCAGTTCTGGTCGCCACACTTTAGAAAGGATGTGGAGAAGTCTGAGAGAGTCCAGAGGAGAGCCATGCACAGGATTAGAGGTCAAGAGAACAGGCCTTATGAAGAGAGGCTGAGAGGCATGGGACACTTCAGCCTGGAGAAGTGAAGGCTCAGGGGTGGCTTGGTGGCAGCCAATAACTATACAAGGGGTGTAAATCAGGAACTGGGGAGAACTGGGAGAGCATCTGTTCCCCAGGGCACCCCAAGGGAAGACATGGTCTAATGGTCACAAACTGCTGGAACAGTTTTGGACTGAGCCCGATGATCTCACGATTTCCCCTCCAGCCCTAATGTCAATGCAATCTATGAAATCTATGGCAGCAGCGAACAGAATCATTTCCTGTACTTAGGTTTGAACCTTGGTCTTAGAAAGGAGAACACCTCGTATCACTGAGAAAGTGGCCGTAGAGGGGGCCCCAAACTGATCACAGGACTCCAGCGGTGGCCTCACCAGTGCTGAAAGAGGGGAAGAGCCACTGCCCTTGACCTGCTGGCAACCCTCCTACCAGTGCAGCCCACTGTTGTCTGAAGGGGGAAGAAGCTGAAGGGGGAGAGATCCCTTGCACTGTGTGAATTGCCATGAGACAGGAAACCACTGCACCCACGATCATGACAGCGCTCACTCACCCTGCTGCAGTGGGGCGTTGGTTAGGGAGATCGGCTTCATCTTCCTTAGCAGCTGTCCATGCTGAGGTCGGCTTTGTGGGGGCTGCAGGAAGGGAGGGTGGCAGTGTCCGTCCTGCTGAGTGTGAGGAAGGAAGAGCCACTGAGGGGTGAAAAATCAAATCTTACAGACCCCCAGCAGGGCCGTAGCTGGGAGTGGGAATGTGGGTAGGTCCCAGCTTATGATGCGTGAACCCAAAAGGCTGATGTCACAGTGAATTGTGTTGCAGATGGATTTGAGTAGTTAACACCCCCAGCCCCACACCACAACCTCGAGTATCTCCTGGTACATACCTGCTGCCCATATTAAACAGATGCCCCGTGCTTGAACACCTGCCTGCTCTCTGGTCAGTGAATATTATTAGTTCACTGGTATTCCCCCAGGCTCATATTCACTTGGCTGCTACTTGCTGAGCCGCAGCCCACACTAGTCCTCCCACAGACACGTGGCTTCCCTCCAGGCTGAAGCACGGCCACTTTCTCAGTGACACGAGGTGTTCTCCTTGGGTTCCCACAGAGCAAAGAGCACCCCCTGGTCAGGCTGCAGACCCCGGTGCACCACCGTTGCAGCAGCCTCTCACAAACTGACTCCTCGGTCCAGTCCCATCTCCCCTGACAGATGTAGCAGAGTCCCCTAGTACTGGCTAAGACAATGATTGATGTTGCTCCAACTACCAAAGGATTTGGCAGATGCCTGCCCAATTTACAGCCCATCAGACACAGCTTGCACCTGCTGAAGCTCTCTTATCCATTGCAGCTATCTCCATGATCTCCATCAACCACAAAACTGCCAGCTCATACCCGCTCCTGCAAGCCCCTCTCCACATGGAGCGTGTCTACAGGAGGCAAAGCCTGTACCTCACACTCTTCTCCAGTGAGTGCCCACCTCCCTGCCCTGTGGCACTGTGCATTCAATATTCAACCATCCCAGCTTCATGAGTAAGGTCACACCTTTGGTGATATTATCAGACAAAGCAGCTTTTGTCAGCGTCTACTTGGAGGTCTACTTAGGCACAGTCAAATGTAGGAAAATGTTAGCATTGGGAAGTCACAGACTGAGCCCGTTTACACCAGACTGTCGCTGGCTCTTTTATTGCATGAATGAGACCCAACGTAGGTCCTGGGGGTCTGTCAGTGGTGGGTGCTCAAACCTTCATGCTCCCTTCCTTTCATGAACACCCATCCCACCTTCAGGAAGAGAGCAGTCTAGTTGAACCAAGAGGGCTTGTCTTCTCACTACACCGTCCTCCATCTGCAGGTCCCAGGCCAGCAGCATCCATTTCCTGCTCCTGGTCGGTCTGAAGGTGCCCGTCTTCCTGTGCATGGTGTGTGCCGTGGTGTGGGTGAGCGTGCGCTATGGGGGCAGCTCCAGTGACACGGAGCCACACAGACGTGGTAAGAGCTTCTGGCATTTGTCCCATAAGTTAACACGTGGTCATCACAAACTCCAGGGCAGCATGCGTTGTGTGTCCTTGGATCCAGTCAGGCAAGAAACCAGCTGCTCAAGTCACACTGCCCCTGCTCCCCCGTTCCCCCACTGGTGCAGGGGTTATCATCCCTGGTAGGTTTGTGCCCAATGGAGTTTACTCCCCATGGAGCTGAGCTCAGCTCCCCCATTCCCAACCTACCCAAGAGAAACTCCTCAAGTCCTGTCTCTTGAGGTGTCCTCATTTTATTCAGATCTACATATGATAACATCTCCAACCCTGTACACCCAGCCATGTTGTCCACTTCACAGTTAGGCCAAACTTTAGTGTATATTATAGGTAGGGGGACCGTCTCACTGCTCTGCAGTCCTTGATGCAGGATCTCAGGCTAGATTGCATTAAGATGACTGCTGTCTCCAACCAATCAGCATTAAGCAATTCCTTAATACTGACCAAGACAATTCACCCACATTGAGCATAGACAGATGTCCAAAAGGCACCAGACCACCAAAGGTTAGTGCTGACTTAGTTAAGGAGAACTTGGAGGGGCTGGATGGGTACAAGTCAGCTGGCCTGGATGACCTCCATCCACTGGTGCTGAAGGAATTGGCCAGTGTCATTGCTGAGCCACTGGCATGGCTGTTTGATCTCTCATGGTGGTCTGGCCAGGTCCCTGAGGACTGGAAAAGGGCCAATGTGGTGCCCATTTTCAAGAAGGGGAGAAGGAATTATCCAGGTTACTTTAGACCAGTCAGTCTTACCTCTATCCCTGTGAAAATACTAGAAAATATCATCAAAGAGCACATTTGTGAAGTCCCAGCAGGGGAAATGATGCTGAAAGGAAACCAGCACGCATTTGTCGCAGATAGATCCTGCCTGACAAACCTTATAGCCTTTTATGACCAGGTCACACGCTGCCTTGACACAGGAGCTGAGGCCGATATCATCTACCTGGATTTTAGGAAGGCCTTCGACACAGTTTTGCATCCTATTCTCATAGAGAAGCTAAAGGCTCTTGGCCTGGAAGGAGGTGGGCAGTGGGGTCCTGCAGGGTTCAGTCCTTGGACCGGTGTTATTTAATATCTTCATCAGCGATTTGGATGTGGGTGTGGACAGCACCTTCTCCAAGTTCACAGATGATACCAAGTTATGGGGCAAAGTGAATACACTGGAGGGCAGGGAGCAGATAGAGGCTGACATGGACAGGTTAAATCAATGGGCGCAACGTAGTAGGATGCAATTCAACAAAGATAAATGTAAGGTACTCCACCTAGGAAGGAGGAATCCTCAGCACACCTACAGGTTGGGGGATGTCCTCCCCAGCAGCTCAGAGGCTGATAGAGATCTTGGAGTCGTAGTTGACTCCAAGATGAACATGAGCCAGCAGTGTAACGAGGCCATCAAGAAAGCCAATCGCACCTTGTCATGTATTAGCAGATGCATGACCAACAGATCGAGGGAGGTGATGCTCCCCCTCTATGCGGCATTGGTCAGGCTGCAGTTGGAGCACTGTGTCTAGTTTTAGGCGCCGCACTTCAAGAGGCACACCGAGGACCTGGAGAGGGTCCAGAGGAGGCCACACGCATGATTAGTGGTCTCCGTGGAAGACCCTACGAGGAGAGGTTGAGGGATCTGGATCTCTTCAGACTTTACAAAAGACAGTTGAGGGGTGACCTTGTAGCCACCTACAAGTTTATCAGGGGAGGACAGCAGGGAATTGGGGATGCACTGTTTAACAGAGCACCCCAGGGAGTAACTAGGAGTAATGGGTGCAAACTAGTGGAGAGTAGATTTAGATAAGACATTAGGAAGAAATTTTTTACAGTAAGGGTAGCCAGAGTCTGGAAATGACTTCCAAGAGAGGTGGTGCTATCACCTAACTTGGAGGTCTTCAAGAGGAGGCTTGACAGTCACCTGACTGGAGTTGTCTGACCTCGGTCCTTTTCCTGCCAGCAGCAGGGGGTCGGACATGACGATCCATTGGGTCCCTTCCAACTCTATAATCTGTGAATCTATGAATTCTGCCCCAGTCACCACTGGTCTCTGACGTGTTACGGATTACGACCTCCCTCACTCCTAGGCCCAGGAAGGGCCTGAACTATCACACCAGCAATGCCTCCACCTGCCTTGCATTCAGCATCTCCCAGGTGCTCGACCTGATTCTCCACTCCCTTACACAGAAATGGATTTGGAGCAAAGTCAAAGGAGTTCCTCTGGGAACAGCCCTTTCACCCTGGGACAAATCCAGGATCCTTGTGAGAAGAGTAAGTCCTTTGAGAGAGCCCTTTGAGAGAGTAAGATGTCTTTTCCTAGGTCTTCAGGGAGTGAAGGGGTGCTAAGAACTGGGATCTGTATGTCATATGTGGAATCAGAGTTTAAGGATATCATAATAAATCAAATCTCATTTTTCCCCTTAAAGACAGGATCTTTATGGATAAGACCTGAGACAGCACCTGAGATGTAGGCCTCCACCTTTCTTGGATCCCCTTTTGGTCCTGCAAGCTCAGCTGGCAAAGCATCCCCTCAGGCATTATGCAGGGATATCTGAAGACTGAATAATCCATCAAGTACTTGTAGGTCATCCTTTTTTCCCCTCTCCCTGGTTTTGAGCAGGCTGTTGCATTTCTTGTTCATTGTGCTAGTGTGGTTGTGTTCTTTGTTTTTTGCCTAAGACAACTCGAGCCCTGGAAAGACCCTCTTAGGCTTTACAAATCCCCAAATATATATATATATTATTTAATGCACAAGTTACGATATCCAAGAACAACAAGCAAGATGTGGACCCTTAAAGGCTACATAAGACAACTGCATGGATTCATCTCATGAGGGTTTTCTTGTCTACCTGGATATGAAGTGATGACTGTAATTATATTTTGTTTTGCTAATTTGGTTGTAGCTGGATGGCTGCCTGGTGCCCTCTTGTGTCTTTTAAATCTTGAAATATTTTTTTAAATTAAATTATTGAAACATTTCATTGACCAAACACTAACATCCACTGACAGCCTCCAGCATGCAGTGGAGTCCAGCTTACTGGTTACTCACTCTTTCCCATTCGTCCTGCATCCTGGTTTGTGAAGACTGGAAGGGGCAGGTGAGAGAACAGAGCAGCAGGCTGCACCAGGTGAGACGACAATGACATTAGGGCATTTCAGGGAATCTGCAGGGTTTTTATATTTCCCAGGACACACTGCTGTTCCACACAGAGGCCACTGACTTTGGGGAAATTGTAAAGAAAAGACATGTAAAAGCTTTAGTATGAATATTTCATTGAACCAGAAGGAATCTCCTGGGTCACTGAGTCCCTGATGGTAGCAGGCAACTATGTGGTCTGGTCCCCTTCATGAATGCATCAGCTCCATTATAAATTAGTGTAACCCTGTGCTGGCACACTACGGTCAGGTCATGCTCCGGATTTTGGGTCCTCAGGGTGCCAGTAGCCTCAGAGCCCCTCAAGCAGACTACAGCCTGAGGTGTCTCATGGAGAGGTGTGCTCCTCACCCTCACTGCCCAGGAAGTCACTCTGAACCCAATGAATACATTACTCTTTAATATACACAACCAATTTAAATAATATAAAATAAACAAAAAACATATTTTTTATATATAGAAAAAAATGCAGGGTTACCAAACACAGACAGGGTCACAACACGCTTAGACACAGTAGAGGTGGAAGTCATTTGCTTGGATCTTAGCAAGACCTTTGATACGGTATCTCATCCCATTCTCTTAAATAAATTAAGAGGCTGTGACACAGATGTTTCACACAGTCCGGTGGGTAGCAAATTGGCTTTGTGGTCGCACCCAGAGTGGTAGTAGACAGGTCAGTATTGACCTGGAAGGAGGTGGGTAGTGGGGTCCCGCAGGGTTCGGTCTTTGGACCTGTACTCTTCAATATCTTTACCAGTGACTTGGATGTGGGGGCAGAGTGTACACTGTCCAAGTTTGCAGTCGATACTAAATTGTGGGGTTGAAGTGCCCACTCCGGAGGGTAGGGAACAATTGCAAGCAGACCTGGACAGGCTGGAAAAGTGGACAGTACACAGTAGGATGCAGTACAACAAGGACAAGTGCAGAGTGCTGCACCCAGGGCGCAAAAATATCCAGCACACCTACTGGCTGGGAAGCGACCCTCTCAGTGGCACAGAAGCGGAAAAGGATCTCGGAGTCAAAATAGACTCCAAGATGAACATGAGTCGTCAGTGTGATGAAATCATCAGCAAAGCACTTTAACAGGCATCAGCAGATGCATCACAAACACAGCCAAGGAAATGATACTTCCCCTCTATGTGGCATTGGTCAGACCACAGCTGGAATACAGTGTTCAGTTTTGCTTCCAACTATTTGAGTTGGTCTAATAAAAGATATTAGATTTACCCAAAAAACCTTGCCTGCCTATGTCCTTAGACCAACACGGCTACAACTTACAACCCTTTTAGACAGGCTTGTTTCTGAAAATACACTTACTGGCAAGCAGGAGTGATTAGCACGCCTGTGCGAGTAGGCAGCTATTCAATCTGGCTTCGGATCCCGCTGCTTTGGATGCTAGCGATCTGATCTGGAGCTCTGGATCAGTTTCCCGCTTCGATCCGGTTAAAGCAGCTCTGAAGCTTCAGAGCTGCCTCAAGAATCCAGCCATAGAGTATAACGGGGAATATATGAAATATCAATAACACTGTTTTTTAGTCTGATTTGGATGAAGCTTGCAGGGACGGCAGCCTCTGCTGATCAGGAGCATGAAGCTTGCCAAGTTGCAAGGAGATCGGTGCAGGGGCTTGGGGGGAACTGCCCCCAAATTCTTGAAAGCAAAACTCATGTCATGTGTATGTGTTATACCACAGAGAGGGTGAAAACTGCAGGGGTAGTGGCCCCTGCTGAAGCCATGAAGTCTGCCAAGTTTCAGGAAGATCGGTGCAGGGGTTTGGGGGGAACTGCACCCCAAATTCTTGAAAGCAAAACTCATGTGTATGTGTGACACCACAGGGGGGTGAAAATTGCAGGGACGGTGGCCCCGGTGAGGCCACAAAGCCTGCCAAGTTTCAAGGAGATCGGTGCAGGGGTTTGCGGGGAACTGCACCTCAAGCTGCAGACGAGCATAACTCGTGCCATGGGTGACACTGCATGTGTTCAGGCACAGCGGGGTGACAGCTGCAGGGATGGTGGCCCCTGCTGCGATGCCTGCCAGCTGTCGAGGAGATCGGTGCAGGGGGGGTCTGGGGCCCTGCACCCCTAGCTGCTGACAGGCAAAACGCGTGCTTGTACAACTGACTGTCTCTGTCTTGGGCCAGTTGATTGTCTGCATTATTTCCTCTCCTTAGTCTGTGGTTTTGTAGGTGTTAATAGCAAGGATGGTCCCCTGACTCTGTGGTTTGAGGCTCCCAGTTTAGGTTTCATCATAACGTCCTAGCCAGACACACCACACAACTGAATCACTGACCCTCTAAGGGCTGTGCTGCTTCTCCCAGCCCCAGCGAGGCTACCAGCCTTGCTTACCAACCCCTCCCAGGGCTCGTCCCCACTCTTCCCCTGGCAGCTCTGACCCCGCCGGGGGACCAACTTTGCATCGGACAACACAGGCTCTCTCCCAGTCTCCCCTGGCTTGGGCTGAGTCTGCCCCGCCTCTCTTCAGGACTGGGGTCTGCTCCTTGTCCCCCTCCTTCAAGCTGCTACTTCCCATTTTTTCTTTTGCCTCCCTCAGCTTTTATGGCTCAGTAACAGGTAATCAGAGCCCCTGGTTTGCAATGCAGGCTTTGTCACAATTTAAACACTCCAGTAAGAAGCATGCAACGTACCCTGCATACTGGTCGGGCTTATGCACCCTCTACAACGTTTTGCCGCCCCTTCCTTGCAGAGCCCTGAAGCAGAGATCACCCACTTAGCCTGCAGCCAGGTGAACTTTGCAGCTGTTACATTAGGTATGTTTCCTGCCCCCTCGGCCTATACAGGAGGCAGCGTGTGGAAGCACCAGGCTTGCTAACGTTGGCATTTCTCCCTTATATTCCCGGTTGGCCATTCTTCACTTGCCTTCTTGTCCTCATTCTCCTTCCTGCATCATTAGGACCCCTGCTCCTTACACCTCCGGTAACATCCCATCCTGGCTGATGATGTTGGGATGGGGAGGAATTAATTTGCTCTTCCCTCCATTTTGCCCATTCCTCTCCCAAAGTCTGGCCCCACGGCACTTCCAGGTTCACCCCAGGCTTGCCCACATCAAAGCCATTATGTTACCTCTCTCTTGAAAATCAGAAGAAGAAAGGGAACCTCAGATTCAGATATTTTTAACTCCTGTGCTTTTAAAACCAGTCTCATTCAGGTGGGGACTTTTGAAAGACATGTTGGCCATGGGGCTGGCAATCCTCAGACTCGGCCACAGAAAGAATAATGAACAACTTCAGTGGCTGCACCAACAGCTAACCCCTCAGCGCTGCCGTAGCCTGAGGTCTTCATGCAAATCAGCCAAGGGTTTCAGGGAAGGGAATGTGCAAGACCAAAATTTCCCATCAACCACTAATGCCCACAAAGAAATGAGACCGAGAGTTTGGCAGCAAAGTAGGAGCTTCCTTGTGGGGAAGTGAAGCAGCTGAGCCGCCCCAAAGCCCCGGCTTGAGGAACTGGTCAGTGAGCCTCAGGGCTTGCAGCTGCTGTAGGAAGCCGAGGCTCTCTTGCAGATCCCAGAGGGGCCAGAGTTTCCCAGCAAAACACTGACCTGCAGAGGAAAGCAGGACCATGTGGACATCCCTCGTTTCGGTCTGGTTTCTTTTCTTAGGTGAGTACCACATGGATGCTTTGAATCACTGGAGACTCTCTAAAACAGCTGGTCCAGCACAGGCTGCCAGCTCTGCTGGCTCCCCCATTGAAACAGGAAAACCCTAAGTAATCTCATCAGACAGTCGTAGTTTGCACAAGAGATGGAGTCTCCGAGCTGCGCAGAACTGTTAAAGGAGTTCAGGACGGGATCGCTGCTGGCCCCCAGGGAGGTGCCCGCAGTTGGCAATGAGCTGTTGCCAACTACTGGAACTTTTTGGTTAGGAGAGGGGGTGCACACCGGCTTTCTTTCACAGCCAGGTAATCCCCATATTAATTCACAGCAGGTTTCTGAATTCAAGACCATCTGCTCAGGTGTCTGTTGTGGCTTTTGCTTCAAAGGCTGCTGCTTTTTCATGTGGCTCGTGCACTTCACCAGTGCTCTGCGGCCGTGGGCTGTGGCTCTGTACGTTGCTCCACAAACCCTGGCTTCCACAGAGCAGCATGAAGCCTAACCTCGAGGAGGACGGCAGCTGGTGTTTGCAGGGGATTCTGTGAGAATCCCAGCCTCAGATCTAGTGAGATTACATTGCTAGTGCTCCTGGTTGTGCAGAAAAGTCTGGAGATGTGATCCCCAAGAGGTAGAGCCAAGAAAATTATTATTTAGCAAAATCTGGTGATCTGGAATCTGACTTTTGAACCTGGGATATTTTGGGAGCCAAGCTCAGCAGAGCCAGTGCAGAGATAATTATTCATCTTGATTTAGTGGGATCAAGGAAAACTCAGCCACACGTGGGGGAAACCACCTTGGGATTAAGGCAGGAAAAGCTAGATACGAACAATCTGAAGCAAACAACGGATGTCCTGTTATCGGCAGGCAGCAGTGAAATGTGTGCAAGCCCACGTAAGAGGAGGGGGGAAGGAAAGAGAAACCAAGCCGATTACGTCAGCTTAGTGCCGAGAAGCCGACTGACAGCACTGCTCCCTGCCGGCTGCACGCCCCTGTCTAGTCTGAGTGACACAAGTCCAGCTGGGAGGAATGCCAGCTCTGCCCAATTTTCCCACTTCTGGTCTCTTGTTCTCCACTTCCACAGACCCTTTCCAAAGGCTTCAGCCTCTGCTCCACTTCCCCAGGTGCTGGGGGTGAGCCGGTGCTGTCCTAACAACACTTTCATCATCTCTGTCTCCACCAGGCTGCTGGGCAGTAAGAGGCCCTGGCACGGTGCATGGTCCAGAAGGCGGGTCGGTGTCTGTGCCATGCCACTATGAGGAAGACTACGAGGAGTATCCGAAATCCTGGTGCAAACGCAAAGTCGTGCTGTGCACCCTTAGTCAGATCCTGGAGACCAATGGGACAGAGGCCAAGGTGCGCTGGGGCCGAGTCTCCATCCTGGACAACCACATGGAGCACACGTTCACGGTGACCCTGGAGAACCTGACCCAGGCGGACACTGGGATCTACCTATGTGGGGTGGCAAGGACTGGGCTGCCCCATCTCAGAGACTCTGTGGAAGTGATCGTGTCTCCAGGTACCCCCCTGCTCTGCACCCTCCCAGGCAAAGTTAAGGGGTGGGAATCTACTGCAGAAGCAGCTGGGGCACGTTGGGCAGAGACCGATGGTCAAGTAGGGGAGGTCGACTCCAAATGACCCTCATCTTCTCCAGCCTTGCTCTTCATTCCCAAGATTTGTGTGCACTGCAAAGCAATCCAGGAGCGATTTGCCCATTTCCTTTGCAATTTTCTTTTGCTGCTGATGTGTTGAGGTCTCTGGGGAGATAATCGTTATCACTCTCGGTCAGACACCAAATGGTTGAGATGTGTTGAAACCCATTTCAGTCACTATTGACTAATTCGTTCCCTAACCATGCAGGCAAAGGCTGTGCTATCCCGAACAACTGATGTCCTGGCATTTTGTGCCTTGAGGCGACAGTTTGATAGTCCATCTTTTATCAGACTTCACCAGAACAGAGACTATGAGTTACAGAACGTTCCCCCTTTTATTACAACTTTATCTGTAATTAAAGAGTCACAGGGGATGTAAAAACATAGGTGATTTGTATCACTAAGTCGCTCTAGGTAGGGAGCAAGGGGTGTCAGCCAAGCTAACAAGGGTGCCCACGGGACAGCTCAATGACAGCTTGCCTTATGCCCTGTCCTTGGTGTCGCTACCCCACATCTAGGCACAGCCTCCCACCCCTCCAAGCACTGGTATAAAGGTTTTAGTGCTTCGGAGCAGGAAAAATCCATCCCACAATGCTGCAAAGAGGCATCGACCCCAAAGCAAAGCTGGGGCTCTGATGCAGACTGGGACTAATTTGGGAAGGTTCTGGGACAGGCACGTGGAGTTCAGGGGCAGGGGTTGGTGTCAGCGGGGCTGAGTCTCTCTTCCTGTTTCCAGCTTCTCCTCCTTCAAATGCAGCTGCAGGGATGACAAAAGCAACAGAGCAGCCAGAGGCTTCTGCCTTCACGTGGACTGTGACTGATGAAGATGCATCCAGGCTGTCTGCATCGAGCCCCATGGACGGCAACGGCAAGAGCATTCAGGACCAGTATGTTGCAGGGTTTAAGTTCCAGTGGGTCTGTGGGATCTGCCCGCTAACAGCCCATAGCTGGGCAGAGACCTTCATGCCCTGTTTTGCTTTCAGAGAGTCTCAGCTGTTCCTACTGGCACCTGTCAGAAAGGGCTCCTCTTCCAGGCTTTGCTAGGAACGTCCCTGGGCATCTCCTTGAGGGTGAGGGCAGGTCCACAGGACATGATGATGCCTGTGGCCAACTTAGAAAAAGGAGAATCCCTCTCCTTTCTCAGGGCCCCTTCCCCAGAGCAGCACAATGAATCCTGTCTTCTAGCACACATCCATGGGAAAACTAGCACAGCCTTTAGCAGCAAGAGCCTGCAGGGTGAGACAGGCTGGCTCCAGATCTAAGACAAGGGCAAACCTATTTGCATGGACCTGTTGGACACAAGCTCTTCAGGTCTGGTGACACCGTAAGTGTGGGGCTGAACCCCCTTAGTAGGTTTGGGGTATGTAGCTGGAGTGGAGGCTGAGGCCTTGTGCGGTACCCCGGCTCCTACAGATAGAGAACAGCCAGGTGATGCTGACTGGAGGAGGTGAGCTACATTGACAGGCTTTGCAGTCTCCGTTGCATTTTATATCTGTGCAGAGAACAGCAGAGCAACATCTACATCCTGATTGTGATCTTCCTCCCTGCCCCGTTCCTCTTGGGTCTGATCTCTGCGGCGATCTGCGTGGCTGTGCGCGCCACGAGGAGCTCCACAAGCACAGTGCGGGGCAGACCTGGTGAGAGCATCCAGCATTTGCACCCTCCAATGCCCGGTTCTGGTCTCCAAGGGCTCAGGCACGGTTGCTCCGGGAACATTGAGGAAGGGGCAGCAAAGTGCTACGTTACCAAGAAGCACCCCAGGAAGGTCACTGGCCTGCCCGAGGCATTATGTCCATGGCAAGGATGGAGTAATCCAAGTGCAAGTCCTTGGCTGGTCTTCAGTGCCACAGGGGAAGGGAAGTCAGTGCCCCATGCACTGCCCAGCCCTGGACCCCCACTTGTGTTGGAGCGAGACATGGTCCAGATCCCTCCTATATGCTCAACCACAATGTAGCCCCCGGGGGCTCCAGTGTTGCGCTGGAGAGGCCATATGGCCAAGGTCTCTATGGCTGACCACAGGGGAAAGGTGCCTTTGGGTGTGAACAAAAAGCCACTAGCCTCCAGTGTTTCCCACCCACTCACAAATGGTTTCTGCCTCTTCCTTGCAGCTCAGCCCCTGCCTCTTTCCCGGCCTCTGAACTGAGAGGTACCAGCAGAAGAAAGGGGCAACCCCCAGCCTCGTGTCCTGCACCAGCCCCTGCAGACTGGGCCTGAGTCGCCTCCTGTGTCCACTGATGTGAATCTAGAGTAAGATCAGCGAAGCAGACTGCAGCCAGACCCAGGGAGAGAAAGAGGAAGAACAGAGCCTTCTGGAGCCTGCAAATGAGGAAAGCCACATACCTACCACTCAGGACTGCCCGAAAGTGAGTTGATCCAGAAGTTTCTCAGGGAAGGGGGATTTGTCCTTGCCTCAGAGGTGAGAGCAGTTTGCAGGATAAAAGCAAGGGGAAAAGAGCCAATCACGCACCACCCTTGTGGGAGGGACACCTGAGTTGCATCCTACATCAAATGTGCTTGCTGGGCCCTTTCCGCTCTGTTTCCTCTCGGTCCTTGTTACCCTCTACATTGTCAGGACCTGGGGCAGGCTATCAGCCTGCATCTGTCCCTGCTCACCTTCCTCTGGGGCCTGACTCCTTAGTACTCAGTTGTGCTATAAACCCCGTTTCCTGCGGATAGCAGCTGGCTGGAACAGGGAAGTCCTGTGCCTGCCGAAGAGGAAGCAACACTTTGTCTGGGGAAGAGGCGGCGATTCCCAAACCACATACACAGCAGGCTTAGACCCCACAGAAGCCACAGGGTCTAGCACAGCGATGAAGGGACGCGGGGCTGTCCATACCATCCCCACAAGCACCGCGGGCACCTCAGGAACAGGTGGGAGCTCCTGGCCAAGCCTTCTCCAGGGGGGGCCGGGAACCCTGGAATTCATTCTTGCCTCGGTCGTCGGCTCAAAGCATCACGTCCAGGCTTTGGTGGACAGCTGGGAACACTGCTGGCATTTGTGCATGCAGGGCTGCAACCGGTGGCTCGAGGCGCTAGGAAAGACGGTCCCTCTCAAAAAGAAGACGTGTTTTCAAAGCGGTTTCTGTTCAGACACAGCAAGGCTTTCACACAACGCGAGTCCCAGCTTTGGCGCACTTGTCCACCGCAGCCTGCGTCCCCTCAAGGATTCGGGGGGCCTGTCGGTCCGTCTGGCAGATGAACAGCATACATGCAAGTAAATATATTTTTCAGAATGGGTCACTTCCCTTCCCAGGATTGTGGAGGCATTTCTTTGATAATTCTTTTCATTTGCTTTATTTTATTTTATGATTAATATGGAGGCACACAGAAGGCAGGAATTTTTTAAAAGTCCTCTGACTCTAAATAAAAAAAATATAAAAACACTGTTTGGATTGTAAGCTCTTCAGTGCCTTCTTTTTTTACCGCGTTCAGCTGCCTTCACCCCACCAACACATACCTGCGAACAGCCATAGCTCGGGGGCTCAGACACGCACTCGGGATGTAGGAGACTGAGGCTCAAATCCTTGGTGCAAATGAGGCAGTGCAAGGGGTATTTATGACCCTCACATGACTTGGGCAAGCTGATCGTTTCTGACGACTTGAGTTTTGCAAAACAGAGTCTGCGCCATAGTTACCCCAGTCAGTCTTCAGGGGAGATGAGATGCAGCCTCGGAGTCTGCTGCAAACCGCAACCCCTTCCCAAGGCCCTCAGTCTGTAGGATCAGATAGGCTCTACCAGCCGGTGTAATCAGCTTCATCTCACACCACACTGCTGCTTTCTTCACAAAGTGTCCGGGCACAGCCATCGCCAGAAGAAAAGATGGTGAGCCACTTCCTTCTGCAGCCAAACACCAGCCTTTTCACAAAAAGGGAAGGCAGGTGAGAGAAACCACAAACTAGAGAAGTGGTCAATGAGTCTCACAAATAAGGTCCCCATTTTTCTCTCTCCTAAAAGGAAGCAGGTCACAGGGCTGTCACAGAGAGACCAGATTCACTCAGAGGGACCAGGACCATGCAGATGCTCCCTCTTTGGCTCTGGATCCTTTTCCCGGGTGAGTACAAGATGGGTTGTTTGGGGATCACTTGAAGTGCACAGAAGTCACTGGGCTGGGGCCTGCCGCAAGCTCTGCTGCTTTCTCGTGGCTACTCGGTCGTCCCGGCTGGATTGCAGCCGTGAACACGACTTGCACAGGAGCTGGAGCTTTTCAAGGGTGCGAGGAAGTGACAGTGACGATCTCAGTACTAAGTCCATATCTACGGCACCGTCAGCGCCGAGGAAGCTTTTGGTGTTGTCAAGCTAGGATTTTACACCAAGTCTTGGAATATTTCCTGTTTTTCTTAAAAATTGCAAGACTTGAGGAGTAGAGTTATGTCAGAGGCCTGGCTGCAAATCAGGAGAGTGTTTAGCCTTTGAGATTGCAGAGAAAAGCATGAAAAAGGGAGCTGAGGGCAATGTAACCAGTCAGTAATCAGAAGGCAGGAAAAAGAGCCAGGGAGGTATTTTTGAGGGAAACCCCTGAAATCACAAAGGAAATGGTGAACTGCAACAAGAGGCCATTTTCATTCAAAATGAAAAACGTATTTCAGCATGCCTCATCGAGGCATCTTTGTTGGCTTTCTTTTTCAAAGAGAAAAAACATTTTGTTGTCACTGAATTTTTCCTACAAAAAACGTTTCCGAAGGGACAGGGTTTTAGTCCCCAAATCAGATTCTTACGTCGTATTTCTGGTTCCCTCCCTGCTCCCACCCCACACATCCAGGCTGGGCTGCGGGGGGTGCTGGGCTGGTTCATCGCTGCAGGGAGAAGGGCTCATGGTCTCTGTGCATCTGTCTCCTTCAGGCTTTTGGTTTGTGGTGGGCTCCAGGAACATGGCAGGCCCAGGGACAGGGATGGGTGCCCAAAGTGGACCAGTGTCTGGGACATGCCAGTACAAGGGCTATGAGAAGTATGCGAAACACTGGCGCAAGGTGGAGTCTCACTGGTGTGCCAGTAGGGAATACCTCATTGCAACCCCCGCATCAGTGACTAAGGTGCAATGAGACCAAGTAACCACACCATGAGCATGCTCATAGCAATACTGGGAACCTAAACTGGGCAGATACTGGCATCTGCTATTGCAGGTGAGGCAGGACTGGAGCGGGGCTCAAGGACCCTGTTGAACTGTGTCCTCAGGTAACTCCCTGCCAGTGGGAGGGCATGGAGCTCCAAGGCCGGGTCTGGGCAGCAAGGGAGGGTTGTGCTGGGATTGCAGGTGGGGCAGCACAGACAGTACATGGCCCAAGAGAAGCACAAGCTGCCAACCTGTGAGGAAGTGTTGGGGCTCTCGTGGGGGTCCTGGAGTCAAGCCTGAGAGCTGAACCTGCCCTACCCCGGGACCCAGAGGCCTGCAAAAGTACATCGGGGCACCTATTAGGACCTGGGAGAGCATCTTTCACCAGAGCACCCATGGGAAGACAAGAAGCAATGGGCACAAACCACTTGAAGTTCGCTTTGGATTGGACATAAGGAGAAACTTTTTTATGATTTGAGTGCTGAGCCTGGAAAAGATTCCCCCCAGAAGTGGTACAATCACCTGCCCTGGGCAACTTTAAAAGTGACTTGATGCGCACCTTGCTGGGTCATCTGATCCCAGTGGTCTTCCCTGCCCAAGTGCAGGGGGGCTGGACCCGGTGATCTCATGATCCCTTCCAGCCCCTAACAACTATGAAACTATGGAAAACCTGGGGGGGGTGTTAACAATGCAGCCGGATTCAAGCACCTCCCTTAAGATGACCGTGGTAGAAGTGGGTGTCTAGGATGGTCCCTGATTTCAAACCATTGGGTGGCCAAGGCCTGGGACATGGGGGGGCTTTCAGACAAGGTGTTGGTGGTTGGGTTTGTATTTTCTGACTCCTGGAGTCAGTGTTTCTCTGGTTTAGTTGTGATGGGATCCATTTCCTGAGTAAAGTGAGGTGTGTTTCTGGGTGGGCAGGGTAAGGCCCTGTCCTAGTTGTTTTATGTGTCCAAGCGCAGCTGGAAATAATAGGACACAAGCCACTGGTGAGAGCAAGAGAGTGTCACCATCCTGGCCAACACGGAATATATATTGAATATAAGTAGTAAAACTAGTTAATAGTTGCTATCAGCAGATTCAACAAACAAAACACTAGGCTTAGATTCCAGTGTGTGCTTGCAAATACAAGCGTTTCACAGTATTGTTCTCTACGATACTAAGGGTTTGGCATTTATTTTCACACAGGCGGTGAGTACAGTGTGGCATCATGGCAGCTGCGCTTGCCATGCAGTATGAAGGGTTTGGATTTTGGAATGGTCCATATTTTTTGCATTTACATTTAAATGCAACCTGGTCTTCCTCAGGAAGGGAAGCTCTAGCTGGGCCCATAAAAACCACCTTTCCATGGAGAGCCACCTTGGAAGAAGGCAGTGCCTCCTTTATTTCTCCTCCAAGGTGAGTGCAAGCTGCCCTATCCAGTGGTCAACTCTTTTACTATCCCACTTCTTCCCAGACACCTACCAAGATACATCCCCAAAAAGATGGACGTAAGAACCCCTCACAGGTGGTAGCAGCCCCAAAGAAGTCTAATATGCAAGAATCTGGGGGAAACAGGCTGGAATAATAAGCTGGGAAATAATAAGCTGGGAGGTGGCATTTCTTACAGAGAAGCCATTTGAGCCCAATCAAAACTAATTACTGTTGTCTCTCTAAATGGATGAATGAGTCCCCCAGGTTGGGTCTGGAGGGTCTATGTTAGGGGTGGGGTTGTGACCATCTGTGTTCTCTCTCCTCCAAAATGAAATGTCGTTGCCCATTATCACACAGGGAGCAAACAGAGAACGTTTCACTGGGAGGAGTCAGGTCAGTTCCAGAAAATGTTACCGGCGCCGCTTTCTGCCCATGGTGCAGCAACTTCTTCCTGCTCCTGCAGTTCCCCATCCTCCTGTGCATGGTTTCTGCTGTGGTCTGGGTGAATGTGTCATGCAGGTTGTGCTCCCATGACACAGTGCGGGACCGGCATGGTGAGAACTTCCAATGATCACCCCATGACATTACACACACCGGCACCTGCTCTCCATCCTGCTCAATGGAGCCAGGGACTCGAGCGTGATTTTACCATGATCACAGACTAACAGGCAGCAAGGGGTTGTGTTTCCTCTGGTCACCCAGTGAGGGACACCAACGACTCAAGTTACAGTCCCTCTCCCTTTGTCTCCCTACGGGTCCAGCTGTAGAGTAGTCCCGGCTGGGTCTCTGCCCAGTGCGGTGTAGTCTTTATGGTGGCTAAACCCAGCTATGCTGCCAGGTGCATTTTGGGAGCCAAAGCCATTGCTTCACCCACTCTGAACCCTTCACTATCACCTGTGCTAAGAGACTTTGACTTTCCTCAAGGTCTGAGTGACAGAGTTTCCATCCCCTACACCCTGTCCCACACTGTCTAAGCTACAGGTTGACCCAAACCTTCACCTAGGTCACTCATCATTTATCTCCTTCTGTAGCTTAGGGATGGACCTGGACCAGCAGAAGGAGGTCTCCCCCTGCTTTGTGCTCACCATCTACAGCTACTGCCTGAACCTCGCTTTCCTCTCAGTTACACCTGTATGAAATCCCTGGAGTCAACCACGCTGTTTACTGCTCTTGGGGAGGACTCTTGTTCCTCCCCCCAAAAAACAGAGGACTCTGGGGGGCAACACCTTGCCTGCAAGAATGAGGGGTCAGGCCCCCACCAGCCACCAGAAGGGAGTGAGTGGTTCTTCCTTCCAGCAGTTTTACTTTAGCTCTCCCTGTTGGAACTGCTCCACCCAATTATTTCTTCCCCCTTGTTTCTCCGCGGCCCTCCTTTCTGGAGAAAATTCACAGAAATAATTCCAGCAGAGCAGTGTCTCAGAAACGCCCTTAGTCCAATAATGTCTGTGCTGAATAACTGCATTAATTCCTTCTGCACCAAAAACAGGACAAGAAAAAGTCCGGCTCTTTTCCTTGATGGCTGGGAAGGGGAGGTGTCCAGAGAGCTGGGACCTGGGCATGTGGACTTGCAACCAGTGGCCAGAAGGAGGCTGTTGACTTTCTTTTTCATTGCTCTAGTAGGGTGGTTGTTTTTGCTTCTGCCAAAGCCAGCAACTGCGAAATACATTAAATGTTTTAAAGTATTGGAGTGTTGCAAAACTGACATCTTCTAAAAGCTGCCATGATATAGGGGACTGCCAGCCCCTGGTTGCTCCTTCCCACTTTCATCTCCTGGTTTGTGAATGGTGTAAAAGGAGCAGGTAAGAGACTGGAAATGGGAAGCCCAATGAGAAGACCAACACTGTCAGGGGATGTCAGGAGCTCTGCAGGATTGGCAGACTTTATCAGGCCTTTCCTTATCCCAGATGGAAGCTGTTTGCTTTTGGGGCATTTTAAAGAGAAGATGTAAAAAAATGTCTGAAAAGGACTTCACGTCTGGCCCCATAGCTCCTCCATGCACACCATAGGCCTCCTTGGCCCCCTTGCTATGGCCACCCCACTGTCCCAAATGTTGCCAATACTGATCATTTTCTTGTGTCTGGTAGTTTGGGACTTTACATCCCTAAGATTATGAATTATGTTCCTAATCCACATGGCTGCAGGGAACCAATCATGACCCCCAAGAACTGGAAAGTTTCAAAAGTGAGAGGACAATAAGGGGTACTTCTAGTGCATGATATTTTTTTAACGGACAGTGTTAAAAACCAGTCTCATGTGGGTGGGGATCCTGAAAGTCATCTTGGCAAAGTAGTTGGCAAACTGCATGGCCACCAGCATAGGTGGTTCAAGGAGACAGAGCGGCCATACCCGCCTTCAGCTGTGTGGCACGTGCCAATTGAACTCCGAATTCACCAGTTTTTCAGCACAGCTCCTGCCAGAACTGCTGCTGCAGTGGGGCTGTGGAAACCCAGGGAGTGAACATTGCTACCGCTTGCTCCCCTACTCCCTTGCCCACAGCTGAAATCAGCAACAGAGAAGAAGGGCTCCAGAGGCAGCGGCACTAAAAAGCCAGTAAGCTCAGAAAGTTCACTGTGCAATGCATACATTGCACAGCACTGCTGGGATCTGTGGCCAAGGATGCTACAAGAAAGTATCATGGTATCTTTGACAAATGAGATGCATCTTAAAGCAGCTTGATCTCAGACACAGCAAAGTGTCCACACAACTTGAGTCCCAACTTTGGCCTTCTTGTCTACCAGATAGATACCACATCCTCTCAGGAGCTCCTTACTAGGCCTGTGCAAAGCGGCTAGTATTTGCTTTGGATCTGGCCAATTCGGAGGACACTGATTCGATTTGGTGATTCAAATCACTGTCCTGATGCAATTCGGCCAAATCTGATTCATGGTGCTCGTCGCCTCTCCCCCGTCCCTCCTACTTACCAGCTTCCGGCTGCAGCCACCAGGGACTTCCCGAATCATCAGTGCTCTCCGAGTCTTTGCAGAAGATTCAGAGAGCTTTGGATCGATTCAGACATTTAAATTGGTCCCCTGATTCAAATCAGATTTGGAGATTCAGCAACCAAATCAGGCTGAGTTTCCTCCGAATCGAATCACGACCCGAAGCTTTGTGCAGCCCTACTCCTTACAGCCTGTGGATCCATCTAGTGGATAGACAATATAATTGCATGCCAACATAACATTTCCAGAGTGTTTTTCCTTCCCCGCTCCCTAGTATTAGAAGCTGCTGCACTTATTTTTGTTCAAATTGGTAGTTTGCTTGTATTTAATTTTTGCCAGCAGTTCCCAAAGATGCAGAAAGGAGAAGATTTCTTTTTTAATTCTCTAGATGTAAATGAAGAAATCAGTAAGACTTGGATTGTGAGTGCTTTGAAGCAGAGACTGCCTTTGTTTCCTATAACCAATGCTAGGCAGAGGTATGTCTTGGTTCTTGACTGGGCTTCAAGACATTAATGCATTATAAATGTTATCTGCCATTCACCCACACTAATCGCCTTTAACTTATTCCATCACAAGCTGAATCTTTGTCAATCATGTTGCCTCTATATCCCCTTCCTCGTATCACATTGTTAACAAGTTTGAAAAAAGGGATAAGTGCATTATCCATCAAAGAAATGTAGGAAACGACCTCAAAAGATCATCTCATCCAAATCCTGAGGCCAAAGCTGGATCTGCTATCTCTAGCCCATACCTGGCAGAGGTTTATTTAACCTGTTCTTACAAATTCCACAACCTTTCTAGGTTGCCAGTTCCAACATTTCAAACATTTCCCCTAATATCCAACCCAAATCTCTGTGTCGTAAAACACAGTGATCTTTCCGTCCTTCTGCAAGTGGCCTGGAGAACAACTGCGCCCTGGACCTGAATCTTTAAGGGCCTTCAAGCCGAAGGGAGGCAGGAGTGAGCTGGAAGTTGGATGCTAAATTGCTACTCAGGGGGCATGTCCAGTCTACATGAGAAGTGTAATGCACAGAAGACTAATTCTATTGCACACTAGCGTGGCAGGAAAAGCCTGTGCTAATGCACTAATGCACAGTAGATTTAGTCTAATACTCATTAACAATATTAGCATCACCCAAAAAGCCCATTTATTTGAGCTAATCCGATTATGGCACATTAAGTTAATACCTGTCATTACAGGTACTAAATACTTTTCACGTGCTGTAATTACAGTGCATTAATGATCATGTAGACATGCCCAGGGTGTCTGGGGCTCCATCGTCTCAGGGCCCGGCAATAGTGCCCGAGAAGAAAAGTTTGCTTGTGATCAAAGGAGTGCGGAGGTGAAAAGCCAGTGACAAAGACCTGCCTAAGGAAGAGAGGGTGGAAGAGGAGAGCACAGAGCTTAATTCAGGCCTGGCGTAGTAAATGTAACTCAGAGAGGCCAACTCCAGATTTGAGTCTGCAGCAGCAAACTCTAGTCACAATGTCCCTTCCAGGTTCCTCGCTGATCTGAGGACAGAGTAAAGCTCTCCCCCAATGAAGCACGCTTTCACTGGTGGGTCTGCAACGTTCATCCGGTCTTTCTGTTGTGGGAAGCCCTGCCATTGCTTCATCCACAGCCCAACGCCTGCCACCCCCCTATGCCAAGAAGGGAGGAAGCAACTCCCTGGAGGCTGCATCCTCTCTTCAGAACTACCTGACACATCCCTCTCCACGTACACCCGTGCACCTCATGTTCCCAGGCACGGTTTCAGCCAAATCTCCATGTCTGATTGTGGAGGAGAGTTTGTGTGTATGAGTGGGCAGGTGTGGGGACGACCGTGCCGCTCTATTGCCCCCATTGGCAGTTCATACAGACACATATTGGAGCAGGCTCCCCCCGGGAGGACCGTAAACACAGGCAGCAAGTGTTTCTCACCCAGTCGAGGAGAGTTTCTTTGTGCCCTGTTACAGCTCATGAACTGACTTTCCCTGAGCAATAAAAGAACGAGGCCCAGAGTCTGCCCATGTCTCCTGAGGAGGAGGTCCTGTATGACCATGGAAAGAGCTCATGAGTCTACCCGGAGCAGTTTGTTCCCAGCCTCTGGTTGCAGATAACAAGGGGACAATTCCTGTCACCTCACTGGCCCTTGAATGAGGGGTAGGAGAGGCCCACCACAGGGCAGTGCCGCTTTGGCTCTTCCCATCCGAGCTTCACCATCTCCCCTTTGTTTCTCATTCTCTTTTCTGGACCGAGCTCCTTAAAATGACTCTGATGTGATTGAGTTACAGGGATCCACCTATAGGCATCCATCTCCAATCACATCTGTAATAAAATAATGCCTTAACTTGAGATGCTGTGTGTCATGGAGAATTGCTACAGCTCACCCAGGCACCCCCACCCACAGAGCTTGAGTCCCAGCTTTGTCTACCTTGCTTACCAGCAAGGCATCCTGCCTGCAGCACCATACAGTAGACGGAGACACTGAGGGCATCTTTACACGTGCTCCAGGGGTGGGGTGCTTTACTTAGAGCAGCTCTCGGAAACTATGTAATTAAAGCGCTCGCAGTATCATGTGCATTCAGTGTCCTGTGCTTCAAAATGGTGGTGGGGGCACTCAGCTAAATACACACAGCACTGAGGCTGCAGGAGCATGTGAATTAGCATGCTCCTGCAGACCTGATTAATAGAGTCCGCTCCAATGCACTGTAATTACAGTAATTACAGTGCCTCAGAGCAGACACCTGACCTCACACATCTACAGGCACCCTGAAGCTGTTGTTACCTAAAGACTAAATTTAGGTAACTAAAAGCACCACAGAAGCACATCCTTGCTCGCAGTGATCTCAGACTCAGAGTACGTGGGAGGAGCATCTCACTGCAGCATTCACTCGCCCCCCTGCCAAAATGTCCGATGGTGTTACCACGATACAGCTGCTCTGCACCCTGGCCTTGCAAATGAAGGGGTGCACCAAGAGCTGGCATTTGAGTACCTCGGGCTGGGACGTGCCACTGAAGTGCACGGAGATGGGCTCACAGGTTCTCTGAAATACGAGATGTTCATTAAGGGAAACAGCAACAACTGCAGACACAGACCAGATCAACAGGATGCCCCACAGCTCAACCTCCAGCTTTGTCTCCTTTCTTCACCAGCCCCCTCCTTAAACTCTGTACATCACACAGGGACACCTAATAAAGGAAATAGCTGCAAGAGGACGCATTAGAGCATGAAAGCTCTTCTCTCTGAAGGCACGTGGAGGTTGTTCCTGCTACAGACAAAGACTAGTGTACTAGAAAAGCTTTTGGGGGGTCTGTTTGGACACTGCTGAATAAAGAAAGGTACATAACGTTCGTCCTGTCCTGGCACCGTTTTCCTTCTCCCAGAATGATTCCCTGTAAGCAACATAATCCCCGCTGTGTTATGTTCTCCTGCTATTCAAGTTGCTCTTTCCCCTGCAGAGGTGATCGATATAACTTAATTCCTATACTTGCCATATTGGCAAATTGGGCTTCAGGCGGGTGCTTGGGAGGAAGCATGAAAATGTTGTGTGAAGGGATGGTATGGAGAGATGCAGACAGAAGCTCATCCCACCCCTTGCCATGAGCCATGGAAGAAAGATGCCTTTAAGACCTAGCACATAGGATGTCAGGCTCAGTGGTGGGGTGGACAATGCACACGCGGTGAGACTTGCTAAATTATGGAGAAAACTGAGAGAGCAGTTTTTCTTCCTATATAGACAGGTGACAAGTTCATCCCTCAGAATAACATGACCACAAAAAGCAGAGTCGTCAGCAGCGCTCCCTCTCACACACAAGCAAAGCAGTCAGGCAACCAGAAGCAAAGCTTACCCTGAACTCGCTTGTACTAGACTATTAGATCTTAAAGAAGATCCTGGCAGTCCCCGGGACACTGGAGACAGCGTTACTTTGCCCTGCTGCCTGTGGGAGGAACAAGGACAATGAGGATCTATCTGGTTTGGGGCTGGATTATTCTCCCAGGTGAGATCAAGTTTTTTTGTATATATATAGGTGAATGAAAGTATAGTGAGGACCTGCTCCTGCTCACACTGAAATTAGTGGGAGTTTTGCCAGAGGCATCAATGGGGACAGGGTATTACTTAAAAGAGATAATTGGGAACAAAGCCAAATACTTGAAACAAGTTATCCATCCAAGGTTAAAGAAGGATTTTTGATACCTAGCTTTAGGCACGAACTTCTGAAAACATTAACTAAAGTAAAAGAAATTCTGGAAACAGTCTCCAAGTACAAATCCTACCTGGGAATCGCCCTTGGGAATCACTTCTTGTCCCAAAACCGAAGCAGTTAAGCGTTTTGAAAAATGGCAGCCTAGGGGATTTAGAAGCCAAAGTTCTAGTCTCAAAAGTGAATTAGGCCCTTAAGAAACTGCAGTCATAGCTGTAAGTGCTGGGTTGTGTGCACACACCTAGACCAGCTGTAAACCAGCTCCTGTGGATACCAGCAGCAGGTTGGGACCCTGCAAACTACTCAATTCTGCTGCTCAGGGAAATTTTGCAGCCTCCCCTGAGCTCCGTGGTGCCGTGGCTGTGCTGTTCCAGGAACCTGAGCTAGCTGGGGTATGTCTAACTCTACGAGGCCATGAGTGACTGTCATGATCAGCCAGTCACAGCAGTAGCATCACATCTGCAAAGCGGGGATGTGATCCTTCATGGAAGCAGCGTCCCAGTCCCATCTTTACAAATATGACGCTTCCCACGGTGATGGAAGACTAGAAATGAGATTTTTGGAAGTAGCCAAGCTGGTTGACTTGCTATTGGTTACATTCATGCTACTGGACATTTTAGTCGTCAACTCTTCATGAAGGCACCTCAAGGGAGAATGATGGCCAATGGGCACAAGCTAATTGAGGGAAAATTTAGGCAGGACATAAGAAAAAACATTTTTTCTGTAAAGGTTACCAGAATCTGGAACACGCTCCCAGCAGAGGTGGTGCAGTCACCATCCGTGGATGTGTTCAAGATGAGGCCGGATACCTACCTCGTTGAGCTCATTTGAGCCCAATAAGTTTCTGCCTATGGCAGGGGACGGGACTTGGTGGTCTTGCAGGTCCCTTCCAGTTCTTTGATTCTATGATTTAAGCTATATCTTAAGGCATCTATGCCCTTGGATGCCAAGTTTGCAATTATTATATATTGTATACTTTTAAATATAAAATCTCATTAGAGATAAAGATTAATACCAGATTGTAGTCAGTTGATTTAAAAAACATGGGACAAAAGACCACATTGGTGGTTTTCCTCCTCCCTTTCATTGATGATCATGTAATAAAGGAAATCTAAAAGTCATACAAAAGTTGAACTAGGGAAGCTGGAAGATTAGTGCTACTTTCCTTGCCCCATGTGTGTGGGGTGGGTGTAGGTGTATGGTATATGTGTTAAGAGATCACACAGCTCTATAGAGCCTGGCTGATTTTGTTAACTTCAAGCAGAGACAGAAAATGCTGCTTATGTGAGAAAGGGAAGGAAGAAGCTCTCACACTTGATCCCATCTCCTAGCCAAATAGTCCATAACTAGAAATGAGGCAGGAGGGAAAGGAATGGTAAAACCTAAAGCATACAGAGATACATAAAACTTAAAAACATACGGAGAAACAACACAGGAAGATACACACACACACATACAAATATAGATAGATAGATCTGTAGAGAGAGAGAGATATCTGTAGAGATATAGCTCTCTATATATAGATCTCTGTCTGTGTGTGTGTGTGTGTGTGTGTGTGTGTGTGTGTGTGTGTGTGTGAGATACACTGACTGCCTCGGTCTTTACAGTCAGATTGCTCCCTCACACTGTGCTATTTCTAGATCTTGTCTTCCAAAGTTATATATCTCCATTTCTTTCTGGATTTTTTTTTTTTTTTGGCAGGCTGTTGGGCTTCGGCTAACCTTCGACAGGCAAGTGGGCACCTGGGTGGAAATCTGTCTATTACATGCTGGTACCAAAAAGGCTATGAAAATTATAATAAATACTGGTGCAGAAGAACATTTCGGTCATCCTGTCTCATGGTTATTGAAACTAAAGGATCAAAAACAATAGTGAAGAGGGACAGAGTCTCCATCCAAGATAGTCACACCTTCTCTATGTTCATTGTGACCATAGAGGACCTGAAACAGCGAGATGCTGGGACTTACTGGTGTGGGATTGAAAGATATGGACCAGATATCATGAACTTGGTGGAAGTGAACGTTCTCCCAGGTATGTTCCTATGTGGCATTTGCTTGATTTTAAAGCTGAGCTAAATAACATACTACGGCAATTAATCTGAAATAAGACTCTACACATACTTAGGCTTAACCTCCAAGAAGAGGTCAGAATTGAAACCAAATGAAAAAGCCAGAAAAACCAATGTAAATCATGGTTTTTAAAAACCAGGAGGACAATGTGGTACCAATGAAATGAGCATATTTTAAAATCTTACCGGTACTTAAAATAACTTGCTTTCTGCATAGACCAGGCCTGAGCTTGGAAGAGACATGTGGCAGAGAAACCCTTGGACTTCAGGGCAAATCCAACCAACCACAAACTGAGAGGAATTGGGAGGAAGCTGCCTCACTCTAGGGATTGCTCAATAATTGCCCATAACAAGGTTTCTTTTATCTTCCTCTGGACCAGCACCAGGCACTGACCCCAAATGGTCTTCAGGTCTGATCCAGTAAAACAATTCCCACAACTCGTTACAGACCAGTGTCAGAGGGTGGTATGGGAAAGACCATTGACTTCAGTTGGGATGAAGTGAAAAGAGAAGAGTTCAGGGTCTCAGCTTGCTCCCTCCTAGATAAATATAGCAATTGCCTTTGCAGACAAACACTGTTGTTAAAAAAAGCTATAGACCGAAGCAGTAACCTGCATATAACCATCACCAGTTATGATATTTTTGGTAAAACCACACTCTCACTAAAGGGTCACTGGAGCTTTGCAAGCTTCTGGGCTTCACAGTTAGGCCATTATACTCATTTCATAAGGTGGATCTGAATAATTCTGTCCTATTTCTGATTCCCCCTGCTCTTGCTACACAGGAAATTAAGGGTTGGTTTCTAAGTTTAATAGCCCCTTAGAATTTCAGTCCAAGCAAAATAAACCAGGAGACAAGGAAAAAAATATTATAGCTACACTGTTAAAACCAAACACCACGCATATCTTTCAGAGTTTCATAGTTGGTAGGCTGGGAAGGGACCTGAGCAGATCATCAAGTCTGACCCCCTGCTATTAATCTTTGAATGCATGCTGCCTATTAAGCGATGTTCTCAACAATGAAAGCAGATACCTAATTCAGTTATATGAAAACAAAAACCCTCCAAAAATTTTGAAGGAAAGAAAAATGAAAGACATGAAGGTAAATGCAATAAAATGTAACGTGGGTTTACCTAGAGGTAGACTGTGTGACTGATAAGATTACTGATGTTTTTTAGACAAGTGTGGTAGATCTAATGTACCTGAACTTCAGTAAGGCACTTGATATAGATCTACAAGCCCAGGATGCCGTTAGCCTTCTTGGCAACAAGGGCACACCGCTGGCTCGTATTCAGCTTATTGTCCACTTGTAACCCCCAAGTCCAGTTCTGCAGAGCTGCTGCCCAGCCAGTCAGTCCCCTTCCTGTACTGGTGCATGGGATTGTTCTGTCCCAAGGGCAGGACTTTGCACGTATCCTTGCCATACTGAATCCTAACCCTACCCTCCAGTATATCTACTACTCCCCCCAACTTGGTGTCATCTGCAGACTTGCTGAGGGTGCACCCCAGCTCATCTTCCAGGTTGTTCACAAAGACGTTGAACAAAACTGGCCCCAGGACCGACCCCTGGGGCACTCCACTTGATACCAGCTGCCAACTGGACATTGAGCCATTGATTACTACCCTCTGAGCCTGATGCTCCAGGCAGTTTTCTTTCCACCTTACAGCCCATTCATCCAGCCCATACTTCCCTAGCTGGCCTGCAAAAATGTTGTGGGAGACCATATCAAAAGCCTTGCTAAAATCACGGTACACCACAACATCATCGGGAATGGTGGGAAGGGAAGGGCCACTTCGAAGTAGGAGCAGAAAGCCAAGCAATGTCACCAGTTTGAAGACAGGGTTAGATAAATTTATTTTAAAAATGTTATGACATGGCTTTCTGAAACAGCTGGGGCCAAGATCCAGTGACCCAGGAGGTCCCTTCCAGGAGCTTGTTAAGGAGGCTGCATTTCTTTACCTGCAGGTATTCCTACCACAATTGTACCAACACAAGAATTGACATCTGCTGCTACCTTTGACTCCATTTTCACATGGACTGTCCATGATGTGGCTGCAACCAACACCTTGTCCAATGGTAGTGACACTGCCCCAGGGTGAGAACCCAAACTCTGAACATTTGGTTATTGGAGGAAGAGGGACACATTCATTTCATTGTGTGCTTTGACAGGGCCAGGGTAGGCATGGGGCATCTCTCCCCTCTCAGACCTATCACTCAGGGCAGGTATCTCTGCATCCATTCCACTCAGGTCATGCTGCCAAGTGTTCATGAGCAATTTTAAGGACCAAAGACCTTTATTTTTAAAGCCAAACCTGAGGGTCCACTTTAAAAATCACTTTGCTCCAGGAGCTGGGGCCTAGGCAATGATGCTCATAGATTTGCTAAGCTGAGATTACACTCTGGTTCCCTAATTTTCACTGGAACCCAACTGCCCTAAAATGAAGCATCAGTGATTAAATACCTCCTCTCAGATCTTCTTTGGGGATTATGTTATAATATAAGCTTAAATAGAAGTTGGAATAAAAGAAACCAGCAATTAGATCAGGAGGTGGGGAGTCAGGAGAGCCAGTGTGAGACTTGAAGACGGTCACTCACCTCTGTGCTTCAGTGTCCCTCTCTGTAAAATGGGGGCCAAGACTTCCTGCCTTTTTTGACATCCGTCTTGGACCCTCTGGCAAAAGCCATAGAAGCAAAGTACAGGTATCATAAAAGCTGATGTCCATTTTTCCTCTTCCTTTTAGCACACCAGACCCACTTGCCTACACCCTGACATCTTGCCTCCTGCTGGCACTTGTTTTGATTTCGCTCACTGCTTTTGTGTTCATATGGACCTCACGGAGGAAGAGGAAAGGTAAGGACCTCCTGTTTGCCCAGTCACACCAATCATCAGTCAGGGCAGTGGCCCGTCTATCCTGTTTCCTTCCCTGGTCTCTAATTTTGCCCTCCAGCAAAATACCTGTAGGCCACTCACTCCAAATAGAGCACTATTACCTGTTCAAAGACACCGGTTGGTACCCAGCCCTCAGCAGAGGGAACATTCACACCTCTGCCCAAGACTCCCAAGCCTTGGTCTGAAATGATGGTTGGAAAGTGTCCACATGCATCATAAGAGAAAGCAATGGAGTAGCATGAGCTTAGATGTGTCTCAGATACCTGGTGGTGGCACCAACTCCTGAGACACTCTTACCGACTCCAAGCTATGGCTTCAACCTCTCCGTAGCCCTGGATCTCCGTGTTGCTTGATTATGTATACTAAGCATCAGCGTGCCTTTGCACAGATGGCCTGGCCTTGTTCTGATGGCTACCAGTGGTCAGAAAGTAACTAGTCAATTCTTTCCTTCCTGGAAAACCCTCTATGAGACCTCCTTTCATTGGGAAGCACTGTCCTGATGACCCACGGAGTTGCGCCTGCACTTCAGGTTAGCCTCTTTCATAGGGATAGAAACACAGATTTCTATTTTACTTAGAAGAAAAATGGTCATGGTCTTTTCCCTTCTTCCACACTCACCTTTAATCACACACAGTGAGAGAGAGACTTAGCCCTTGCCTACATGGGAAAGTTACACCATAAGAGCTTCCCATGTCCCTGCCTAATAATGTCTTCTGTCCACACACAAATGGTCTCGTATCAGTTTTATGCCACATTTTCAAATAAGTAGACTGCTGCACAATCTCTGTAACTATTCTGGAGTTATATCAGTACAGTTTGGAATCCATTAAGCCCATATTATTTTAGTTAGTCCTCCCAGTGCTATCCCATAATGCCTCTATTCACCCCGCGCTACTACATAATGCCTCCGTTCACCCATATTGTTTTAGTTAGTCCTCCCCATGCTACCCCATCATGCCTTCAGAAGCATCTGGTTATCTAGATGCACTCTGCTGCTCTAGACCCATGTGAACTAGATGTCTTCATTCAACTTAAAAACTTGTCATCTGTAGTTCACAAGCTCACTGATCCGGATGTCATCATCATCATCATCCCATGTTCTCGTACATCCAGGTGGCTCATTAGAAGGCTCTGAATGCTCTTTCTCCTGGGGGAAAACAGGTCTAGGCTCATCCCTTCCACAACTGCATGCAAAGAGCAGTGCAAAGATTTACTAGAAGCTACTTAGAAATGCCTAGGCAGAAATACAAAAAATAGCTAAACTTCAAAATTTCACACATTTCCTGGTTTTGATTCTTTCAGTCAGAGAAGCAGCAGAAAAGAACAATAAGAACATCAATCTCCACGAGACGGTAATGTATAACAGTGGAAGAAGTCTGAGTTTAGCATATTTTGCATGCTGCTAGCTGCCTGAGAAGGTTGCTTTCCAGCATCGTTCAACCAACGCTTAAACGTTGCTCCAGAGGAGGATGCATCACAGGCTGGTCTGTCTTCCCTGAAACCAAATTACTTGCAACTGTAACACTAGTCCAACCGTGGGTCTTCATCACACTCTAGTGACTGGTCTACTCAGAGATTAAGGATCTACTACAACTAGTGGTTTGGAGTGTTATTGCCAAACATAGCACAGCTTTGTTCCCCTACCGCTGTAAGAGCATGGCTTCAGCTCCATTATAGACTCCAATTCGGAAGTCATTACTTAGACACTTATGGCAGGCCATTGGGTAGGGACCCTATGCTTTAATTAGAGAGGAGAAACTATTTCCTGCCATCTCTGTTCCTGTAGATTCCTGGTATGGTGGGTCTGGGAAGATAAGATGTTTAGGGGTTTTTTGTTTTGAACGCCTCACATATGCATTTCAGGTCCATGGAGGCAGGCCATCACCCACTGCTAAGATTCCTGAAGATTTTGGTGCGCACTTAAACAGACACCAGACAAGCACAGAAGCAGATGACTACTATATCTATGATAATTACCAGTACATGACTCAGGTATGACCAAAATCCAGTAACGACCAATGATAGCTCACTATTGCAGGAACGTGTAATTCATCACTATGCGAATCTTTTGAAAGGCCAGAACCAGACGTAAGGCTGGTTGGAAGGGCTCCATTGACTTTTTTTTTAATAAAACTAGAACAAAAAATAAAAAGATGCCGTTCTGACAAAATGAAAGCTTTCCTAGAAAGATAAAAGTCTATGGTTTCTTCAGAAAAACTTTCCAAATATCCAATGCCTGAATTCTTTCAGTTTGAGGGGATAAAGGGGGTAGAAGCTGAACATTGGCTTGTTTTTTTCAACAAAAAGTCAAAGGTGTCTTTCGAAAACTTCGAACGCACGCACAAAATTGTCTGTATCCTAATTTTCCGAAGAGAAGCCATTTTTTTTCCTAGTGCTTGTGGATGACCAGTAGGATGTGTGGGCAAATTCTCCTCTCCTGTCCATCTAGGCTGGAGCCTCTTTCTCTACCTTAAAAACAGTCACTAGCTTTACCTGGTAGCAACAGCCAATGAACTCTATCTCAGGGTGGATAATGATTCAAGCCAGGTCACTAGTTAAGGAGGGTTTTTTCCCCTCTGCTGCCTGAAGCTGCTCCGAGATATTCTGGCTTCTTTTCTAATTCACAGTATGTTTGTTTCAGGACGCAGAACCAACAGAAATTTATTCTGACTGCTTTTCATATCGCTATTCCTCTACACCAGAAGTAAGGTAAATGCAGGCAATACACCGGCTTCTCCTTATCGAGGAAAGATATCCAGGAGGAAGGAATACTTGATGAAGCTCGGGAATATTCCTTATCCCACATCTAGAATCTCTTACCAGTTTTTTCTCATCTACCTACAGCTATTCTGCACTATTAGGACTTCTTTTCCTTATACTTCTATGCAAAGGCCGTGGAACTAAGATGCTATTATTATTGCATTCCAAAAAGCTGCTCCCACAAATGACTACTACTTACTAAACCATTTCTCTTTTGCCACATCAAACATGTAACCAAACAAATTCCTAGAGGCTCCCTGGCTGGAGGTATCGTGAGAAAGATTTTGTATGGCTTTGCAGACTTGGTGCAAGTTCTGTCTGATGGTATTTTCATGTTTTGATGTTCAGTGCTAATAAAAAATATAGTCTTCTTTTCTGGACTGAGTTTGTGGAAATTACTCAAATATTATGTCAAGCACATCACAATATCTAGCACCTACATGCTATAATTGCAAGCAAAATCTTACATTTAAAGTTTGGGGGGGCTGGATAAAAGACATGTGGAGCTGTGAACAAGGCAAGTGGCTCTGGTGGAGTCTTCCTGTCTTGGGGAAAGGCTGGTGCTGCACATTCTTTGCAAATACACCAGATTATATAAAAAATACACATTAACATCCAAGGTGGGGTACACTGGTACACTTGCACCCCCCACCCTCCCATCCCTTTTGATTCCTGCTCCAACCAAAGTTTTAAACCAACTGCCTGGCAGTCACAGTAGCATTTCTACTCAGGCAGCACAGAAGAAGTCACCTGATTTGATGGCTCATGATAATCAGACCCCTCCAAACTCTTCATTTCATAGGTGTTAACAACCTGGTCTTCTTTTCATTGGTCTTGAAGTTCCACCAATCAAGCTGTCCTTTGTTCAGCAATTCTGCAGCCTGCTAGCTGCTCCTGGAAATGAAGCTCCTATTTCACAGCCCTGCAGATAGTTTTCAACTCATTCCCATGAAGTTATATTTGTTTTTGCTTCAACCTTAAACTAAATAATACAGCCATAGGCCCCTAGCCTATTAGTAAAGCTTCTGGGTTATCTTTCACTAGAGAAAAAATGTGTTGTTTGATATGTGATAACGCACCTCCCCGTCTGCACCCACCTTTCCAAAAATCTAGATCTGCTCATGCATGTCTATGACCAGTTTCTCCTGCTAACTGGAACAACTCAAAAGACCTTACATTTTTGGCTAACCAGTCAGAGCAAAGCAGGTAACAACTTCTAAAAAAAATCACCGCATAAAATCATCAATGCACTCCAGTAACCAATACTCATAGCCTCCACGAGCCTCTATCACAATCTGACCATGTCTGCCTGCTTTATTTTTTGCTTGCTAGTTGATAAAAATGCATAAGAGATGTGTGTAATAGAGCAGAGGAAATTAGACACCCCAGAAGAGAAAAGAAGCAGAAGTGTCTGGACATTGCTGGTGGTGCTGCAGATTCCCCATTGCAGACAAGGAGCTTACTGTCTGCAGGGTATAAAGCAAGGGTGCGACCCAAACTTGCTGAGGAAAAGGGATACTGCCCAGAGGATGTGGATACCCTTGGCTGGGGTGATTTTCCTCCTTCCAGGTGAGTTGTTCCTGTAATTTGATTCCTAACAGTGACCATAGCCAAGAGGTGAACCTACTGCACATTCAGATGTGGTTTCTCTGTTTCTCAGTACTTTAGAAGACAGTGAATCCAACAGTGCCGGGGGAATGGAGATCCATTCTGATTTCTTTGGTGAGGATTTACTGGCATGACCATTATTTGTCATTATCTCTACAAACCAAGATGCTTTCTGAAGATCTCCAGAGTGGGTGACTGTGCCACCTTTGCGGGAAGCCTGTTTGAAACCCTCGGCACTTGACTTGTAAAGAAGTTTTTCCTTAGGTCTAGCCTGAAGCAATCCTCAATCAGTTTGTGCCCATTATTTCTTGTCCTCCCTTGGCGGGGGGGCCTTGGTGAACAGATGCTCCTCCAGGATGTACACCCTTGACATACTTGTAGGCTGCCACCAAGTCCCCTTTGAGTCTTCTCTTTTCCAGGCTGAACTGTCCCAAGTCTTTCAGCCTCTCCTTGTATGACTTGGTCTGTAGGCCTCCTTTGGACTCTCTCAGGCACCCAGAACTGGACACAGTACTCCAGCTGTGGTCTCACCAACCCCAAGTAGAGCAGGAGGATGACAACATTAGCGTTGCTCGAGATGCCTCAGTAGATGCATGCCAGTGGTTGATTAGCTCTGCCAGCTATGGCATTGCACTGGTGGCTCATGTTCATTTTGTTGTCTATTATGACACCCAGGTCCTGTTCAGTTGTGGTGCTGGCTAGCGTAGCACTGCCGAGCCTGTAAGCGTGTTGTGGATTATTTCTCCCCAGATGGAGCACTTTACATTTCTCTGTATTAAACTACATCTGGTTGAGGTCCGCCTACCTTGCAAGCCTGTCCAGGTCAGTTTGTATTGCCATCCTGTCTTTGAGCGTGATCACGCTCCCCCACAGCTTGGTGGGATCAGCAAGCTTTGCTAGTTCACTTTTAAGACCTGAATCCAAATTGCTGTTCAAAAGCACTGATCCAAGTACTGAATGCCAGCTCAGGACTGGACTGACACCAGCAAAGGAGGCTGCAGCTGCCTGTGCATTCACAGTCCTGCAGCAATGCCTCCAGGGGCCACTGAGCTCTTCTGAAGGTTTCAATGCTTCAGACACTACTTCAGAAGGACATGACTAACCTCACCTTGCAAGGGGAAAGGATGAACCCTAGGAACTGCAGAAAACACAAGGTCGCAGGATTTACTGGGAAAGAGATTCCTTCCTTTCCAGCAGTTTGATTTCACATCTTCCCAGCTGTATTGTACCTCTTTCTCCCCTAAATTAAACTCCTGAGAATGAATGAGGCATGCCAGAGACACAGGGCTGCGCAAAGGAGCCACCACCAGTGGAGAGGGATCAGCTCATTACCAATTACTTAATGTGTCTTTTCAATAAAGCTCCCTCCTCACATCCTCCAAGGACAGACTATCTTGGAGGGCTCGATGTGTATTTGTCTGTCTGTCTGCAGATAGGTATCTAATCCTTTGTATTGAGTGATACCAGGGAGAAAAATCCCTGTGGACAGATTGCACTAGTTTGACAATTCACAGCTTTGCAAGTGTACCAAAGAGCCATGCAAAAATCTAGAACTCTTGATTGGTTCAGAAATGATACCTTTTATTAGACCAACTAGGAAATTGCTAAAAAAATGATCTCTTTCTGCAAGATTTTGGGCTCAAACACCCTTCATCAGGCTCTGGGAAAATTAAAGATGGTAAAAAGTCCCCATAGGTAGGAAAACTTCATTTTTACGCAGAGGAAGCTGGAGGTGGAAATCTGTCCCTTGGCATCCGTGAAAGCATCTTTGTGTGAGTTGTTCTGAGTTGTTCTGTGTTGTGTAGATCAGGTACGATTCCTTCCCTGGAGGTGTCAGATGGCAAGCAGTGAGGTTAGAAATCTTTCGTGTTGTTCTGCAATGAAGTTTAAAATCCAAAATCAGCCAAAATGTGGCATCTTCCATGCTTCAGGGATGTACATGGTAGCCAGGTTTCATAGATTACATAGATTTCGTAGACGTTAGGGCTGGAAGGGACCTCGGGAGATCATCGAGTCCAGCCCCCCATCCGAAGGGCAGGAAGTCAGCTGGGGTCATAGGATCCCAGCAAGAAAAGCATCCAATTTACTCTTGAAGGTGTTCAATGTAGGTGCTTGAACCACCTCCGATGGTGGTCTGAAACAAAAAGAAACGCAAAGATCTAGAACTCTTGGTTCAGAAATGATATCTTTTATTAGACCAACTAGGAAATCGCAAAAAATAAAAATCTTTTTCTGCAAGCTTTTGGCCTCAAACGCCCTTCATCAGCCAGGCACTCAAGCTGAGTCCCTTCCTTTCTGGTCTCAGAGCAGAGAGGCATCCCTGATACACACAAACACCCTGGGCATAATCTAGCCCCTGGCTTTGATCAAAATGGTATCCCTTGCTTTTGGGAATGCTTCACATGATCATGCCCATATGCTTCTTATGGGAGCGTCAGATACAGGGGGTGCCAGACACGTACACTCTGCTGCTATCCTCACACTTAGCTGCACCCAATTTCCACAAGTCCAGCTGAGGCTACAGAGTGTTTGGGGAATGGCTGTGATTATACAGATGCCTTCACAGCCGGACCAGCACCACAGCTGCACAGGAAGGCTCCTCTTGTTACACTACCTATAACTTTTGTAGCTTCAGAGGCGATGCAGGACTCAACTCTTCAAGACCCTACAGGCCAGATTTCTCCAGTGGACACTGGAAATCAGGTCTCAGAGTAGAGATGATAGTTTTGATTTGAACACGATTTTCGCAAAAAAAAAAATGTTAATTGCAAGCTTTCAGGCACAAACACCCCTCATCAGGCATGGGAGAAAAGATTGTAAAAGTTCTCTTGGCTAGAAATGAAAGTTCAGATTTCCTAGGATTTCACAGAGGAATGGATGGAAAACTCCTCAGGGCAGACAGTTCAGAGCTGGTGTGAAGCCTCTCACCTCCTGTGCCGATCTGTGATGATGCAAATTCCCTTGAAACAAAGGCAGGCGCAGGATCTCAGGTTTCCTCCTGTATCCACCACAAATCTGATAACTATGCACAAAAGCAGAAAATGTAACAGTAGCAAAACATGAACTTGGACTTGAGTAATTTCCTCCCCCTGCCTACATTACACGCCTGGGCTCCATAACACTTTCATTTTCCAGGCCACCGCTTCCAGGTACCAGTTAGCAATCTTTTGCTTAGAAATGGCCATTCAAGGAGACCACTTTCTGTTTTGATTTTCCTAGAAGAAAACTCATAGCCTTTTTTGTTTCCCCATGAATAAATTGCTTTTTTGCTAAAACTCAATTCTCCAGAAAGAAAACTTCTAAGATATTCAACTGTAACCACAGGCAGAGTTAAAACTTGAGGTATGGTCAGTATTGGCCCATTCATGTTTTGCTATTGTTCCTTTTTCCAAGAACTCTGTTCTCTGCAAGGCAGGCTTGCTTCACAGGGCAGCAAGGAGTGACGCAAGAAGGGTCCAAGGCAAATACTGGGGACATTTATGTGTTTAAATGAAGCTGTACATGGTGCAAATCAACAGAGATAGCAGGGATATCATATTATTGCAGCGTGCCATTTTTCCACTGAACCCTAGGTTGTGTTGTCTTTCCTTCACAAAGCAAAAAATCACCAACCACGCGACAAACACAAGCCACTTCCCCTCCTTGCCCAGCGCTTAAGAAAATCAGCCAACAGAGACCAGGGCCACATACACCACGCGAACTAATCAGCGAGCCTCAGAGTTGCACAGCAAAGACCTGAAGCAGAGGCAGCGGCTCAGTTCCTCAAAGACAGACAGAATAAAAGATCTTCCTGGAGAGAAAATCTGCTGGAAGCAGTATCCCTCCGGTCTGCGGAGAGAAGCAGAGCAATGTGGATTTTCCTTCTCCTGTCGTGGACGGCTTTTGCAGGTAAGACCAAAATGTGCCCCACGTGGACCAAGAGAAACCCAGAGCTCTCCGCATCTCCTGCTCCTCTGGACTCGCACGTCAGGGGCTCCGGTGATGCTTCTGCTACCAGGGGCTTGCGGGATTGTATACTTGCTCTGGATGAAAATGACTCCTTGTAGCTCTGTGTCCTCCAGGTTGCCTGGCAGTGACAGGCCCCCAGACGGTGACGGGCCCTGAAGGTGGGTCGGTGACCGTGACGTGCGGGTACGACAAGGGCTATGAGGACTACGGGAAGTTCTGGTGTAGAGAAGGATATTTACGCTTTCTCAGTGGGGAGCTCATCCTGGAGACCAACGGGTCGGAGACCAAGGTGCGAAAGGGCCGCGTCTCCCTCCAGGACAACCACAGCCTGCGTGTGTTCACGGTTACCATGCAGCACCTGAGCAAGGCGGACGCCGGCACCTACCACTGCGGGGTGCTGAGGACTGCACGGCTTGATCCCAGACACGCTGTGGAGGTGATCGTGTCCCCAGGTAACGTCCTGCCCTGCGTCCCAGGTGATGACAAGGGTGTGGGTACCCGGCGGCTTGGGATCCTGTGCCCCTCTCTCATGCACGCAGGGAATCCCCCTCTCATGGGCCGTGGGGCACCGCAGGGGAGCGGCCAGGCAATCTCATGAGCGCTGTGGATGCTTCATGGAGGGCGTGAGCCCAGCCGCGGGCAGCCCCTATCCCGCCGGCGTGCCGTCCAGCATCTGGGACTCACGGGCTCGTGCTGAGGTCCCACAAACTCACTCGGTGTGATGGGGGTGGAGCTGTCATTGCTTCCCGGGGATTCCCAGTGAGGACGATGGGCTGAGTGGCGAGGTGAAGGAGTTGTCAGGGCTGGTTTGGGGTCTCAGGGCTAAGCACCCTGCTTTCAGGACTGGAGATGCTTGGAGGAGAGTGGCCTGGTGGCTTCAAGGAGTGGCTCAGTGTTGTGCAGGGACTGGCCCCCCTCTGTGCCCTTCCACGTGGGCTACAGTGAACTGTGCATGCATTGGCCTTGCCCTTTAGCTGCCAAATGAATGATCGATCACACTGTCCTAAAGCAACATCACTGCTGGAAGCGGCACTGCCAACAGAGCTGGCATCCTGCATCCTGTTGCGCCAGGGACGCCTCCTGCAGATGCTGCCCCACCAGGGACCGTAGCACAGGGGCGCGGAGTTACCACAGGCAACATCTTTCTTTCCCAGACAGGATGGCTCTGCCTCACTCAGATCCTGATTCAGAGAGCCCCCAGTGCACCAGTAACAGGTTAAGCAGCAGGAAGGAAAAAACCTTCTAAAAACCTGGCAGATCCTGGGTATTTTCATCAGCACAAGCCTTTCTCTTCTTCCCCCGTCACCTTCTCTGGCTAGTCCCCCACAGCAGCAAAGAGGCAAGAGGGCAAAGAAAAGAGCAGGAGAAAAACCGGCTGATTGTGTTGCTGCAGGTGCAATGGCTGGCTGACATTTTCCACTCTGCTTCTAGGACGCATTGCTTGGGGGTGGGGTGGGGAAGAAATGCAGCTTTAAGTCAGCTTTAGTCTTACAGATCTGGGCACTGCCGGTGCCACTTCAAGCAGAGACTGCTCTAGTTTCCTGGGACCAGGGGCCAGCAGGGGATCCCCATCGCTTTATGAAGTACAGAGGCTCCCCCACCTGCCCCCAGGCACACCTTGGCATGCCTCCACGCCAGGCGCTGCAGTGTGGGCTGGCAGTGTCCGCCTGTGTCGGGCAGCCCCGTGCCGTGCCCGCGCTGGGGAGGTCTGGCAGGCTCTCCTGGCTCATGTGTGCCGTGGGAGCAGCATGTGGGGGCTTCTGCAGCGGGGAGATGCCTTCCCTTGTATTTCCCGAGGCTGAAGCCTCATTGAGCACAGCAGCATTTTGCACCGGAGAGGCTGAAAGACTTTCTAAATCTCTCTTTTTATCAGCAACAGAGTTCACAGCTTCTACTTCCTCCACGGGATCTACTTCTACATGGTAAGTTACTTGGCAGGGCGAATCCAGCATCAAGTCTGCCACACAGAGGTGAGTGCCAGCAGCACCCCCAATTCAGGGCTTTATGGGCGCTTCTTTCCTCTAAGGGCCCTTCCACACATTATTATATGGTTTTACTTGCTGTCTGAGCTTCGCAGGGCTTGAAAAAGGAAAGAAAACCCCCAGTTTGGTGGCATCACCAAGTCAGTCGGAGAACGGGCGGTCCCTGCAGGAGTGCAGGGCCCCTGGTGTCCCTCTCCTACTGTAACAAGGCTTTCCACATACTTCCAGGGCCACCTGTGTTTTGTTGATGGTCCTGGCCTCCTCCCCGGAGCTGTATAAGCCACATGCCCTCTTGTTTCTCCTGCACAGTTTCCATCCCAGCCACTCTTATATCCTGCTCCTGGTCCTCTTGAAAGTCCCCATCGTCCTGTGCCTGGCCTGTGCTGCAATCAAGCGGATCATATGGGACCAGAGGAACTCCAGAGAGATGCGGTGAGAGCTTCACACCCACATTCCCACTCCCCTGGCTATTACCAGCCGTGCACTACTCTTCGTCCCACGTCTGTATTGTTCTGTTTAGAAAGACCCAGTCTATTGCAGCCTGAAGCTATTGGGATTGCTGCAGGAATTGCTAGGTGATGTGAAGCCACGTGGGCTATGTAGGAGGTCAGGTCTGTAGCGTCCCAGCAATGCTGTGGACTGAGAGCATTAACCCTTCACCCTTGTATCAGGGATGCCACTCCCTCGTCCTGGCTTAAGCCCCAAACACTTGGAATGGCCCCAGCCCCAGACAGCCCCATCTCTGTTCCCTAGCCTGGCCGTCCACTCCTCCTCCAAAGGTTTTCCATGCAAGCCATGCTCCTTTCGGCTCCCTTCCCAGAGCCCGAGTCCAACCCCAGTGGAAAGCTGCCCAGCAGCCTTGCTCCCTCCCAGAATGAAGGGCTTCCTTTCACAATAGGACTTATTTCCAGCCGGCCATCACACGACCCACAACCCCCGGCTCCCAGGGCCGCTCAGAGCTGGGGCTCCAGCTCCTTATAGGCTCAGGTCACCCAGAGACGCGAGAGCAGCACAAAGGAGCGTTTCAGCTTGAAGTGGCAGGAATGGCTGACGTGTGCGCATGTGGCACAGGGCCTCAGACCTCAAAGATGCCTGATCCCGAAGCCACAGAAATGTATTCAGGAGCAGATTCATGGCGTGAGAGGCATGGGCAAATGCAGTAAGCGTGAGGTGCTCTGCATCCAGTCCCGAGCACTTCCCGGTCTTTGTTGCAGCTTGTGAACTGCCTTGTTCTCAGGGGAGGAAGGGGTTGGAAAAGGGATGCAGCCCACAGCGCTGCAGCGTGTGCCCCTGCCCCAGAGCCCTCGCTGCCTGCACCCAGAGCCTCCACTGCTGAAGGCTTCCCAAGACGTCTCAAGGAGGCATTCGGCCCCTGCCTACAACGAGCCTTGTGAACATGCCTTCTCCATCGCCGAGCTGGGGGCAGCAAGGAAACCTCCACCTACAGACAAGTGACCGGAGGGAGGAACTCAGTCTTTCTGGTGTTGGACGATGGCTCCTCTGACTCGGCTTGCACTCACTGCCACTGCTTTCCCGTCGTTTATCTGTGGCTTTCCTCTGACCTGAGCCCGTGGGGATGCCTCTGTGAGAGAGTGCTTATGCTAAGCAAGGCCTAGCATTAAAAAAAATGCACTAAAACTCACAGAATGCTTCAAGGAGGTTGAGGAGTCAGCGATTGACATTCTGGTAATCACTTTCTGACCCTTAGATGAAAATACTGAACTTCTGACTTTTAAACAATGATAAAAATAGCAGGCATGCCGCTTACATTGTTAAAAATAAGAAAATGCATGGCTAAACTGCAATGACGAAAAAACAACCACATATTATGTCAGTTTTGACATTTTAACCCTGCAAAAACCAGCAAAACATATAGATGAATAATGTATTTAGGTTATAGAAAATTAGCATAAGAAATATAAAGGTCATTAAGAATTAACATAAGAAGCGTAATGATTATAATACAAAGCGTATCACCTGATATTATAATATAGCTAAGTTAACTAAATAACCAATAGAAGTAAGAATTAGAAATGCATATGTATAAGTGTTATCATATATAACTAATAGTAAAGTTATGTTAGATGCCTCACTTCCACCACGGGGACAGTTTTGTATCTTTTGCCTAAAAAAAGATAAGGGACTCCTTTTAAATGAGCTGTTGACCAGTTCTGAGACTACTGAATCAGGCAGCCGCACCTAGCCTCCAGGTTAGAGAGCAAGGGCTTGATTTGGGAACCTCGTGAACCAACAGACCTCCTTTACTTTATGACTTTGTGAAACAATAAAAGTTTTAAATTGAACAGGTCTGAGCCTGTGCTTAATTCAGTCCTATATAATTCGGCATCGAGCTCCCACAATTTGGTGCAGCGAGCAGGGTGCCCTCAACCCCAAAGAGGTTGTAGTGGTACCCAAAAAGTCTGTTTCACAAAGCAAAGAAAGAAGGAGCATCCTGATTCCCGCTACAGGACAGCAAGGGATCTTCAGATTTTCAGACTTTGGACTTTGAAATCAACCAGGTAAGAATAGCCTAAAGGGCACAGAATAGCCGGAGGGGCAATGAAAGTAGCCTAATCACGGGAGTGTGAGAGGGGCAGTAAGAGTAGCCTAGTCACGGGAGTGTGGGTAGGGGAGTGTGAGAGGGGTTAAACAGTGGTCTCTAGATAAAATCTGTAAGTAATTATAGGGGGAACGGGGAGCAGAGAGCCACAAAAAAAAAATCAGTTCCTATTTTTTAGGGGTGATTAGTTTTCACTCAAATTATAGTTTTGGGGACAGTTTAATCTGTCTATTGGCAACCTCAGGACCATATAGAATAGTCTGGCTGAGAAAAGTAATCCTGCTCTGGTAAACAATTATTTATTACCAGGTAAACAGTGGGTTGCCACAGTGTATAGACCTCAAGAAAAAGAGAAATATCAATTGTAAAAGAAAGAAAAAGGGGGTTGATAATATAACAATCTAGTTGTGTTAAGATTGTTTAAATTGATAACATGATTGCTTAGATTAATAGCATGAGAATCTAGAGCCCCAAAACAAGCTAAATGGTACAAATTTTGGAGGCAGTCACTGAAAAAAAAAACCTCAGAACCCACATGGAGATTAAAAAGAGGAAATTCAGTGTTGTTGTCACAATCTTGATAATCCTGATTGTCCATTAAGAGGACAAAAAAACGTTGTGACACACAGCATTGGTTTTGTGGCGTGTGGTTGTGTATTCATCTAATAATTGGGATCTGTGCTGTGGGCACGATACTTTGGTTAGGTCTCGTTTACTAAAAACAAAATAGTTATTATTGTCACCAATTATTAAAGATTTCATATTATAATTCCACTACTCAGGCGTATTCAGGCAATACTCAAGGTCCTGATAATTATCTAAAGTGTTGAATTTATTGAGTGGTTAGGACAGATGCAATTAGGCTGGAAGTAAAAAATCAAAGCCTGTAAGAAATCTTTTTACAGATATATATAATTAATACAAAACAGAAGAAGAAGAAAACAAATAATAATAATAATAATACCTTATAGGTTTAGTGGGGGAAAATGTAAATTGAAAAGAGAACAAAGAAATGAAAAAAAAAAAGGGGGGAATTATCTCCATTGTCAATTAATTGATAAATGAGAAAAACAAAGACAACAGAAAAATTGGGAGCGAAATAAACTTCGTATAAAAATAAGTATCATTAGTGGTATAGAAATTGAAATAGTTATAAGTATTATTTTTACTTTAAGTATGGATGGGGGAAGTATCATTTTCCTTGAAAGTCATAGTATAAACTCAAAGACCATCAGAAAATGATTTTGAATAAATAAATTTGTCTTATTCCACCCTTACCTAAGAACTATTAAATAATACTAAGTAATAAAGTCTTTAAAACCTTACTGCAAAAAGAATTAAATTCTGAAAATTTTAAAGGGTGAACCAAAATTTATTTGCAGTGTGTGATTATTTATGGTTTACAACATGTACCTTCTCCTCCAGTAATGGTACAAAGCCATCGAAATTAAGTAAAATTTCCACCTGGTACTGAGACTTGGTTTCATATTCCTCGGTCAAGGCAAGACAACTGGAAAAAATTCTTAAAATAGCTGTCACTGACTATAGTGCAACTCAAAAATTATGCAGGAAAAAAAACCATTTAGTACAGATTACAAAATGTAAATTCATCCAAAACTAATCGAGAAGCAAGCGCTTCCCTTGTGTTTAATTTGCAGAAAGAAAACAGATATTGTCACTATAAAAAGCATCAAGATATTTCTATGTATCCTGGAACTGCTTGTCCTAATGAATGCTGAAGATGAGTGTACAGATTACACACAAGATTCGATATGTTGGGTGACCTCAATGAAACTAACTTTACTACTGACCTCTACACTCAATGGATGAATTAATGATTCAGGCGTTCCTGCAGGGTGTTTTGAACATTTCTACTGCAAGTTGAACGGGAATAGGACTCTGATCTAGAACCTCACTAGAATGGATGGACTAACTTTAAATACACCCATTGGGAAGCTTACAGTGTTTTAGACTTTAAACCACTGTCGTATAACTGATGCAACTCTCCAGAATTGGAAAATTCCTTGGACATTTTATCAATGTTCAGTCTCAGTGATTCAGTAACAAGTATTATCTCATAAATAGTGTCAAAAAGCCAATATTACTGTTAAAGTTGTTAATTTACCATTAAAAAAAAGGTGTTAAATATGTAACTTTTCTCTTATTACAGAAACTTCTAAGTATAAACAAAGTTAAAACTATTCAAGTAGTTTAAAAATACCAGAAACACCTCAATTTTAAAACAAAAAGGGGTCCGTACCTGGAAATTTACTTCTGGCACAGTACTATGTCTGGATTTTAATTGTTCTGTTATTCAGGGAAGTTCCTTGCTTACATATCAAAACCAAAGTATTTATATTCATCATAGAAAAGCACATATCCTAATACAAGAACCTAATTCCATTCAAGCAGATTTTTAGAACATCTTATTAAAAGATTTAAATTTAACTTTACATAAACAAAGTATTGATGTTTTAAGACTGCAAAGATTGGGCAATGAAATAGGAATATGGCTCTCTTCCGGAGAATACATTAAAGAGAACTTGACTAAGTTTATTTCTGTAGTTTATCAGAATATTTCCAACAAAGGTCAAGTTCCTGACTACTTAAGAGCTGTCTTGAAAGGACTTAGTAAACCTTTGAATTGGTTAGGTGATATTGCCCAACAGGCTAAGGAAACAATGCAGACCTCAAATAGAGTTACAAAAAAAAATGTCTAATCTTATTTGGCAAATAAGAGATAGCGTATGGATTTCTGTTATCTTTCTAGGTCTTCTCATAGTTTGCCTTACCGTTGAAGTTTTGTTGAAATATTGTTATCCATATTTCCAAAGATATTGATATAAAAATCACGGTTCGTTTCTTTGGAGGCTCACGAATAATAATCCTTCAGGCACACATTGTTAGTAACACAAAGGATATATTTGCAAATAGGGTCAGAGTGAAGACAAAAGACCACACTCCGCCCGTGAGGAAAACTCTCAGCTGGGTTTTATCCCGTCCCCCCTGGGCACGTGTGCAGAAGCAGGAACTCTTACAACTCATTTCCGGTTCATACAAACATACATGAAATGACGTCACGTCATCTGTCGCATGTGCATTATAATTAACTACTTAAGTATGCGGGGCGGATAGGCATATATGCATTAGCTAATTACGCATGCTTAGAAAGCTCTCCAGGTTACCAAAAGTTCAAAACCCCGCTTTCCCAAGGACACAGCCAATTAAATCACAGCCTTTGTAGTTTACAAGAGTAGAGGCAGAGGAGTTTGAAGGTATGTGTGATTTAGTGTTACAAAGAGATAGTAAATTAGCGAGATGTCCTTGGTGGTGTTCCTTCTTATCAGGTACGAGATACAAATTGTGCAGTTTTAACAACACTCAATTCACTATACATTTTTAATAATATTTCTATTTTAATAATATTTCTAACAATATGTTAAGCTTTCTCAGTCAGAAGTACCTATTTTTATCAAGGAGGAAGAGGTGATGTGAGAGAGTGCTTATGCTAAGCAAGGCCTAACATTAAAAAAAATGAACTAAAACTCCCAGAATGCTTCAAGGAGGTTGAGGAGTCAGCGATTGACATTCTGGTAATCACTTTCTGACCCTTAGATGAAAATACTGAACTTCTGACCTTTAAACAATGATAAAAATAGCAGACATGCCACTTACATTGTTAAAAATAAGAAAATGCATGGCTAAACCGCAATGACAAAAAAACAACCGCATATTATGTCAGTTTTGACATTTTAACCCTGCAAAAACCAGCAAAATATATAGATGAATAATGTATTTAGGTTATAGAAAATTAGCATAAGAAATATAAAGGTCATTAAGAATTAACATAAGAAGCGTAATGATTATAATACAAAGCGTATCACCTGATATTATAATATAGCTAAGTTAACTAAATAAACAATAGAAGTAAGAATTAGAAATGCATATGTATAAGTGTTATCATATATAACTAATAGTAAAGTTATGTTAGATGCCTCACTGCCACCACGGGGACAGTTTTGTATCTTTTGCCTAAAAAAAGATAAGGGACTCCTTTTAAATGAGCTGTTGACCAGTTCTGAGACTACTGAATCAGGCAGCCGCACCTAGCCTCCGGGTTAGAGAGTAAGGGCTTGATTTGGGAACCTCATGAACCAACAGACCTCCTTTAGTTTATGACTTTGTGAAACAATAAAAGTTTTAAATTGAACAAGTCTGAGCCTGTGCTTAATTAAGTCCTATATAATTCGGCATCGAGCTCCCACAGCCTCCTGTTAAAGATGGCACAGAAGACGCCTGTTTACATTGTGTCTATAGCAAGTGGTCTCCCCAGTTACTTTTGAAATGTAAATGTGAATAAAAAGGTCTTTTGCGCTGACAACTGCTTCCTGCGTTCCCGTGGCAGGAGCTGAGTGCCTGTCTGTTCATAACGCTAGTGGAATATAGGAATGTATGTCCTGAAATGAAGAAGTTGTTATAGGAAAGGGCAGGCCAGAGAAGAAAGAGCCAGACTCCTTGCTTTTGCGGAGTAAAATGCAACTCCTCTGGCATCCCTGAAACTGCACACGTCTACACCGGGAGTCAAGAGGGGACCGGCACGTCAAGGTCCTCTGTTGGACCAGCCCTGGCCCATGTAATGGTGACGAGAACTTGTCTCCCTGTTTCATGAAATGCCCCCGCTCCATCTGAATATTCAAATGTAATGCTGCGTGGGTGAGAATGTGAGCATTAAAGTGTTCCCATGTCAGATATACCATCACCATCACTTCCTATTGGCCATGACCAGGGCTCCATGGTGCTGGATGCTGGGGAAACAAGGACCACCCTGGACCTATTAGCTTAAGGCCACGTGCGGCCTGGACCCTGTACCACCTTCCAGTGGTGAACGGGGCTCTCGTAGAAAAGTTGCTGCTATTTGCATTTCCTGGAGTCTGTTTTGTGCAGGGATAGGATGCTTCCCTGTCTTGATTTATGCTGCCATGTAGGCATGAGGGTGATTCAAAGTTAAACTTTGCACTGCAGATATCAGAAACAGATAACCCTACTGTTTCAAGCTCCATTTTCCATTGCTCTCTATCACATCTGTAACCCCCCACACTGCAAATATGTATATTGTTTTTTCCTTACAAAATACAGGAAAGAGTTACACACAAGCCAAACCCAGGCAGCTGCAAAGCTCTGAGGAAGAGGAACCTTCGGCAACTAAAATACCAGGCACCTTCCAGTTTCAGTAGGGCGAGTCAGTCTCGGGGGCTCACTAGAAATCCTGCAGTAGAAACGATCCTCAGTCCTGCCTGGAGAGCAAAGGAAAGGAGGGCAATGTTCAAGACACAAAAAGGGATTCACTACAATTAATATCCCCAGTCCACGGAGACAAGCAGAACAATGAGGGTCTTCCCCGACACGGCTGGATGTTTTGTATTATTAGAAAGGAGCTGCTGAACACGGGGCTAGAGACTGTTTACTACCTTTGCATTTCATGCTCGCCTCTTTGATGCTCATTCAAACTGCTCCTTTCCTTTGCACTGCAAATACACACACACACACACACACATATACACACACACACATACACACACACACACACACACAGATACATATATTTAGTCTGCAGCCTATATATCAGACCTCTCTCTCTCAACCTGATTTAACTTTCTAAGGTTAAATCTCATCGTCTAAGCTTCAGTTTGATATGGTCCACACAGTATGAATTATGGTACTGCTGCCCAAATGCCAGATTAAGTTTAGGTATGTTGGATCACACACAGCCAGGCAGTAGCTTCATGGCTGGATCGGATCTCTCTTCAATCTTCATGCAATCCAGAGTGGATTCAGGCTAATAAGCATGCTTTCCCTAGAAAACATCTATCTGTACTGATGTATTTATCAGCAACAAGACAGTCCTGATGGTAAGAGAGCTGAGAAATCTGAATCCCCCACCCCAAATGATCTTAAAAGAAATGAGCTGTCATACCACTGCAGGGTTTGGAAACCTGTGATCACCCTTTCACAGTGCTAATGTCTGGAGATGTCTGCAGTTCTGCCAGACGGGAACCCCACCGTGAACTTCCCCTATTGCGCTGTCTCTACCAATGCCATAACCAGACAAACCCTTGTAAGAGAAGACCTGTTGCATTATACCAGATTCAAAGACAACACGTATTTTCCTTCAAATGCCTCTCATTCATAGTAACGTATCACCCAATCTGTAAGACAGAGGATCCAAGCCTGAACTTGCACGAGCAAAACACATCTTCCCACCCCCAGCCTATTTTCTTTGAAAACCTAGAATAAATTTCCGAGGAATCATAGTGTAGGAATCTATTGACATGACGACTCGGTGTCCAGTGGCCTGTAGATAGGGGGAAGAAAATTTGGAAAATGTGACCGAATAAAGTCAATTAAGTTCCACAAAAACACGAGATCTGCCAAAGGAAGCAAAGTGGCCAAAGGATTCAGCAACTCAAACTCAAGATTGTGTGTAAAACTGGCAAAAAAGAAAAAGTACAAAATTCTGGAGCTGCCCTGAAGCAAGTGCAGAAGGGAAACATCTGCATCCCACAAAAGGACTCGGGACAATGAGGATTTCCTCACTTGTGGTTTGGATTCTTCTTCCAGGTGAGATAATTTTGGTTTCTTTGTCAATCAGTGCAAAGTTATGAGGCTGGCAGAGATGATATGCCCTCAAGGTGGAGCCGGGAGAAAGCCCCAAATTCATCCCGAAGTGATGAAACGCTTCAACCTCCGGAGTGAATCAGCAGTAGCGGAGGACAAGAATTGCTGCTGCTCCATTGACAGCTGCCTGTCCAGGCAGCACGTTCGCTTTCTTACAACAGTTTTTCCATGTATAATAGCGTAGCTAATATCTGCTGTGCTGCAGCTTGTGTTTTCTGGATGAAGGCGGTGTATTTATGGCGGGTAAGGAAAAGCAGGATGCGACCGATTCAAACAACTCCCTTCATTTTGCTGTACATGCGCAGAAAGAGGGCCTAGTGCTCCATTGCTCAGAGTATCTGACTACCCCGACTGATCTGGATGCTCATCTACAATAGGGAAATTCACTGGATAAGTGTCCAAAAAGGCTCAAAGCCCAAACTCTCTGAAACTAAACTCAACACTAGGTGGAGAGCGAGCCTTGGACTTTTCGCAGAAAAGGGAACGGGGTGAGGAAGCCGAGCGCGAGCACGGAGAACGCATTACTGACAGCCCTTTGCTATGACAGGTGCTTCCCACTGCTCCCAGACCCACAGCGCACCGCATCCCTACACGCCTTGCTGGCTTTTGGAGCTGCCCCAGCATGCTGGAGGCGAGCATTTCCTGAGGGCAGAGCTGTGCTCGAGCCAAGTGCCCTGGTAGCTGTGAGACCACAGCTGGCTGCACGTCGAGGCACCGCATTTCAGCACGACCCAACCAGTGGCACTGGGGACAAAACCCGGAGACCCCAAAGCCGGCGCGTACTCTGCACCCCGTGCTGCCTGGCCCTCTCCACGTGGCTCCTGGGGGCATTCAGCCTCGCTGGCTGAGCTACCGGGGGCACTTGGATCATCACAGCTCCTCAGCATCCAACGCTGGGCCTTTCACCTTAGTAGTAAGGGTCTGTCTTCTCCACAGAGTTTGACAGCCACCTCCCCCCACCTCGTGACTTTGTCCTTCTTGCCACCTAGCGAGAGCACGAGCACAGGGTCCTCTCCGAGGCACCCGCACCCCTGGCGAGGAGACTGCAAGGAGGTGGGCTTGAGGAGGAAGCACCCACGCTCCCCTGCAGCCCTGCTTTCTTCCCTTGCCAGCTCCCGCCCTAGCGGCGAGTGTCCGAGCTGCTCTTGCTCTCAGGCTAGGGACAGACCTTACACCCAAACCGGTTTAAGGGATCAGAAACTGGTTTCAACCTGGAACACAACGGACACTCAGTGCGCAGAAACCCATTGGAAAACGGCTGAAACCAGTTCGAGAGAAACCTGGTTGAAGGTGGCACGCTCGGGCGATTTGTGTGTCCCTACTGGCTTTGGCATCTTTTTGGAGTCACAATCCTAAACACCTGCTGATAACGTTCAATCCGATTTGGCTCAAACCGGTTTATGTCCCAGACCCAACTGACACTGGGACAATTTCACAGGAATATCTGAAGCCACACACCACAGACTCAGACCTCTGCAGAAAAATCCCTTGATCAGTGCCTGGCATTACAGGGGAGAGGCCCAAATAGGGAAAAGCTTGTGGGGAACCAATTGCCAGCCAGCAAAGCTGTGTGAGAAGTGAAAGAAGTGAAGAAATCGCTTCCTTCCCTGCAGGTTTGCACCAGTAACGCAAGCCCAGACCAGACCCCTGCTCCCCTAAGGTGCGGGGCGCATTTTCCTCTTGACAGTAAGCACGCGTCCCCTCCTCTTTTGCAGACTGCTGGGCAGCGACAGCCCCACGCGAGCGAGCCGCCACTTGGGCGGATCAGTGTCTGTCGGGTGCAGCGACGAGAGCGGCTGCCCGACCTCCCCCAGGCTCTGGTGCAGGGCAGGCTTCCTGCAGCGCTTCAACGGGCACATCATCGAAACTGCGGGCTCGGAGGCCACCGTGCAGCAGGGCAGAGTCTCCACCAAGGACAGTCACTCCCCGCACACGCTCACCGTGACCCTGGAGGACCTCACCACGGGAGACGCAGGGTTTTAGCGCTGTGGGCTAGTGCGGACGCTGCTGCCTGATCCCAGGCGCCCTGCTGAACTGATTGTGTCCCCAGGGAAATCCTTGACCCTTTTTTGCCTTTTTTTGGATGAGAAGAAGAGAATCAGGGCTTGGGGAGCAGTGGGCAGAGGAGGATGGTGAACGCATTCCCTAGCAATCAATGCTTGAATTAACCCAGGAGATCAGGGCCTAGGGAAGCCTGCGTTAAGTGAGCTACGGCCTGGTCGTTACAAGAGCGAGCGCCAGGTGAGCACAGGAGCTTGCATGAGATTGCACCCCAGTGGGTATCAGAGGAGAGGAGGAGATTTGGATGCATGGGGGGATGCCCAGATTATAAAGGGCTCCTCTAATCTAGCTATGGAGGGCTAAGTACGCCAGCCCCCTCGCCACAGCATCCAGTCACTTTACCTTGCAATGAGCCTCCCCGTCTTCCTAAACCTGCCTCCAGCCCTCCCCACCCACCCCACAGGCAACAACCCTGGGAATCTTTCACAAACAGCCCCAGGCCCCCTTTATATACACCACGCCTGGGGGGCCCCTGGCCTCTCCCGGGACTGCAACTCCCAGACTCCTCGGAGAACTCAGTATGCCGCCACGCCTGCCCTTGGAGAAGGCAAGCTTCGTCTCTGCAGGGGGATGCCTTGCCACAAAGAAAGCGCTGATCTTCATATTACGTGTGTTTGGTTGCAGCATGGGGAGCATGCAGTTTTAGGTGTTTTCAGAGGAAGTCTGTCGAAAGTTGCTAACCCACCGTTACACTTCGGACAAAGTTACCTGAGCTTCTGCGCTCGAGGGCACAGAGCACCCCAGAGTTGCTGGAGCGGGAAGTCGTAGGGGATGAGACGAGAGCAGGGAAGTTGGCTGGCGCTGAGTGGGGTGAGGCTTTGTCAGCTCAAGCTCGATGTGAAAATGGGAACGCAGCTGCTTCTTCCTGTTTGCCTGGCGTTTGGGAGGATAGTAGGGTGGAAGGGATCTGCCCCCCAGGACAATCCCTTGCTTCATCACACTCAGCCCGTTAAGGGGGTAATTTCAAACCAATATTGAAACTGCCTGAGAGGCCCCTGAAAGGACAGCACTGAGCACTCCCCTGTATGAAAGGTGTGGGTACAGCTCCAGCCACAGCCAGTCATTTGTTGCACTCGTTAGCATCCTGCCTTCAGTTAGTAAGTTCTGGGAAGGCTCCATCAAAGTCTGCCAGGGCATTTCCTTCAAAATGCCTCCATCCCCATACAAAGCCTTTCTGTTCCTTGTGGTCGTGTCTGGCGGGCCCCTTAAGCAGGGGTTTGCAACCTCCTGGTGGGTGCCCCTCCTGGACTGCACCCCCTGGACTTGTGGGGGGGCCCAGTGGCTGGTCTAGAAGCCGGGGGGATCCCCCCCGTGGCCAGTCTGATAAGCGTGGGGAGTGGGTGCTGACGGCTGGCCAGATGCAAAGTGGCGCACTTCCCAAGTACCCCCACTTCTCTGCGCCACCTTCACGCACCCCCTGGGGCTTTCCCAAGTACCCCCAGGAGTGCAAGTACCCCCCGTTGGCACCCCCTGCCTTAAAGCTAGGCAGTGAGACCTTGCTCCTGACAGCGATTTAGGTGTCTGACTGGTTTGAATGGGACCTGCGTGACTCAGTACTTCTGCAGCGTAAACCCTGAGGCCAGAGATGCTGAGCCGCAGTGCAGTGCTTTAACCATTAGGCCGCCCTTCCCCACACAGGAAGGAAGTCCGTGGAAGTGAGTGGAATGAGCTGAAGCACTGCCCTAATACACTGGAGCTGGCAGCTCTCCCCCTCCGCCCCTGCCCTTGGCCACCCCTGCATGTACGTGAAAAGGGCATGAGCCACAAAAAAGGAAGCAGAACTAGTTCACGGAGTGAAATCCCTGAGTACTGTGTGAGAGTCAAGCCCAGTCCAGCCAGAGAGTCTACGCTCCCCGGAAACCCAGCTCCGGAGCTCAGGCTGGAGGTCCTTTGTGTACGACCGATCTCCCCGTGCTTGTTTGCAGGCGTCCCTCCCGCAGCCCCGCGCGGGAAGTCAGTAGGCGCAGCGCAGCCTGGGGTTACTGCCAGCGAATGCAGTGTCTTCCCCACACGCAGCGATCCAGTGCCCAGCACAGACCCCCAGACACTGTGAGTCTCAGAGGGGGAGTCGCTCCGGCTGCGGTCACGGGCCAGGTCTAAGCTGCCTCCGCCGCTCCAGCCACCCCTCCGGCGTTTCTCCTGCATCTCGGTCCCTCCTTGCAGGGAACACTACACGTGGTCCCTGTTCCTCTTCAACCAGTTACAGTCCAGGCGATGTGTCTGGTCCTGAGATCCAGGTCCTCACTGAAGCCTGCTCTGTGTTTTGTCACAGCCCAAAACATCCACATGACCAGCACTGCACCTGGTCCTGGTGGCCCCGGACGAACTTTTAGTATTGGGCCCCCCTTCACCAGAGATAATGATAATAATAATCAGACCATGGCGGGGGGGGAGGGGGGAATACCATTTTGGGGCCCCCTTTCTGTCTGGGCCTGGGGCGGCTGCCTGCGTCCAGCCCCGCAAGTAACCATCACATTGGCTGAGGTGTGAAGAAGCTGGAGGTGAGCTCGGAGGAGAGATCCCACGGGTTCCCCAGAGAAGCCAAGTGCATGCCTGTGCCTGCAGACGAGCCAGCACTGTTTTCCCTACGAAGAACATGGAGCCGTGGAGGGGGTGGACTCATCTGTAGGGAAAGGGATCTCCTGTGGCAGGGCGCCCTGGGCAGGGGTCCGTAGGGATCCCCAGGAATCCAGCCTCCTCTGCTTCCAGACGTCGGTATTCCCTGCACCTGTGGCAGGTGTTGGGCTCGGCTGGCGAGTCCCCCCGGGTGGGACGATGCTGGGGCCGGTGTCCCCCTCCCCTGCAAAGAGACGTGTTGTTCCCATGTTCTGCATCTGATGCAGCAGAGAGGGAATGTTTCTGGGGAGAGACCTGGTCTTCTCAGCGGGGCTTTACCGTGCGTTCGATTCTTCTGATGCAGATCCCAGCCCACCGATATCCATTTCCTGCTCCTGGTCAGCCTGAAAGTCACCACCTTCCTGTGCACGGCCTGCGCAGTGGTCTGGGTGAGCAGGCGCTACAGAAGGAGAGTTAGGGAGACAGCACAGGACAGACAGGTTGAGAGCCTCCAACTTTCTCACGAGGGTGCGACACATTCAGTCTAACTATGCTCAGCCTTCCCCCTGTGCAGCCAGATGTTTGTGTGAATGGGGACATCCCGGTCTATGGCCTCGATCAGAAACTCGGCTAACTGCAGAAGGGAGCGGGCGTGCGTCGTGATGGCTATGGGCAAGAAGCTATTCAGCAACAAGAGCTTCCCATCCGGTAGCAAGCAGTTATTTTGTTTGCCGTCACAGCCTCCACCCCAGCTCAGGACTGGACTGGCACCAGCAAAGGAGGCTGCAGCTGCCTGTGCATTCACAGCCCTGCATCAATGCCTCCAGGGGCCACTCAGCACCGCTGAAGGTTTCAGTGTATTCAAGCACTACTTCAGAAGGACAAGACTAACCTCACCTTGCAAGGGGAAAGGATGAACCCTGGGAACTGCAGAAAACACAAGGTCGCAGGATTTACTGGGAAAGAGATTCCTTCCTTTCCAGCAGTTTGATTTCACATCTTCCCAGCGGTATTGTGCCTCTTTCTCCCCTAAATTACACTCCTGAGAATGAATGAGGCATGCCAGAGACACAGGGCTGCGCAAAGGAGCCACCACCAGTGGTGAGGGATCAGCTCATCACCAATTACTTAATGTGTCTTCAATAAAGCTCCCTCCTCTCATCCTCCAGGGACAGAAGTTCTTGGAGGGCTTGATGTGTTTTTGTCTGTCTGTCTGCAGATAGGTATCTAATCCTTTGCATTGACTGATACTAGGGAGAAAAATCCCTGTGGGCAGATTGCGCTAGTTTGACAATTCACAGCTTTGCAAGTGTACCAAAGAGCCATGCAAAAATCTAGATCTATCCTTATGCTTAGCTGCACCCAATTTCCACAAGTCCAGCTGAGGCTACAGAGTGTTTGGGGAATGGCTGTGATTATACAGATGCCTTCACAGCCGGACCAGCACCACAGCTGCACAGGAAGGCTCCTCTTGTTACACTATCTATAACTTTTGTAGCTTCAGAGGTGATGCAGAACTCAACTCTTCAAGACCCTACAGGCCACATTTCTCCATTGGACACTGGAAATCAGGTCTCAGAGTAGAGATGATATGTTTCATTTGAACTCGATTTTTGCACAAAAAAAAAATTTAATTGCAAGCTTTCAGGCACAAACACCCTTCATCAGGCATGGGAGAAAAGATTGTAAAAGTTCTCCTGGCTAGAAATGAAAGTTCAGATTTCCTAGGATTTCACAGAGGAGTCAATAGATGGAAAACTCCTCGGGGCAGACAGTTCAGAGCTGGTGTGAAGCCTCTCACCTCCTGTGCCGATCTGTGATGATGCAAATTACCCCGAAACAAAGGCAGGCGCAGGATCTCAGGTTTCCTCCTGTATCCACCACAAATCTGAAAACTATGCACAAAAGCAGAAAACGTAACAGTAGCAAAACATGATCTTGGACTTGAGTAATTCCTCCCCCCGCCTACATTACACGCCTGGGCTCCATAACACTTTCACTTTCCAGGCCACCACTTCCAGGTACCAGTTAGCAATCTTTTGCTTAGAAATGGCCATTCAAGGAGACCACTTTCTGTTTTGATTTTCCTAGAAGAAAACTCATAGCCTTTTTTGTTTCCCCATGAATAAATTGCTTTTTTGCTAAAACTCAATTCTCCAGAAAGAAAACTTTTAAGATATTCAACTGTAACCACAGGCAGAGTTAAAACTTGAGGTATGGTCAGTATTGGCCCATTCATGTTTTGCTACTGTTCCTTTTTCCAAGCACTCTGTTTTCTGCAAGGCAGGCTCGCTTCACAGGGCAGCAAGGAGTGACGCAAGAAGTGTCCAAGGCTGGACCTTTAAAAAATACTGGGGACAGTTGTGTGTTTAAATGAAGCCGTACATGGTGCAAATCAACAGAGATAGCGTGCCGTTTTTCCACTGGACCCTAGGTTGTGTTGTGTTTGCTTCACAAAGCAAAAAATCACCAACCACACGACAAGCACAAGCCACTTCCCCTCCTTGCCCAGCGCTCAAGGAAATCAGACAACAGAGACCAGGGCCACATACATCACACGAACTAATCAGCGAGCCTCAGAGTTGCACAACAAAGACCTGAAGCAGAGGCAGCGGCTCAGTTCCTCAAAGACAGACAGAATAAAAGATCTTCCTGGAGAGAAAATCTGCTGGAAGCAGTATCCCTCCGGTCTGTGGAGAGAAGCAGAGCAATGAGGATTTTCCTTCTCCTGTCGTGGACGGCTTTTGCAGGTAAGACCAAAATGTGCCCTGTGCGGACCAAGAGAAACCCAGAGCTCTCCGCATCTCCTGCTCCTCTGGACTCGCACGTCAGGGGCTCCGGTGATGCTTCTGCTACCAGGGGCTTGCGGGATTGTATACTTGCTCTGGATGAAAATGACTCCTTGTAGCTCTGTGTCCTCCAGGTTGCCTGGCAGTGACAGGCCCCCAGACGGTGACCGGCCCTGAAGGTGGGTCGGTGACCGTGACATGCGGGTACGACAAGGGCTATGAGCGGTACGGGAAGTTCTGGTGTAGAGAAGGATATTCTCTCCGCTGTCTCAATGGGGAGTTCATCCTGGAGACCAACGGGTCGGAGACCAAGGTGCGAAAGGGCCGCGTCTCCCTCCAGGACAACCACAGCCTGCGTGTGCTCACGGTTACCATGCAGCACCTGAGCAAGGCGGACGCCGGCACCTACCACTGCGGGGTGGTGAGGAAGTCACAGCTTGATCCCAGACACGCTGTGGAGGTGATCGTGTCCCCAGGTAATGTCCTGCCCTGCGTCCCAGGTGATGACAAGGGTGTGGGTACCCGGCGGCTTGGGATCCTGTGCCCCTCTCTCATGCACGCAGGGAATCCCCCTCTCATGGGCCGTGGGGCACCGCAGGGGAGCGGCCAGGCAACCTCATGAGCGCTGTGGATGCTTCATGGAGGGCGTGAGCCCAGCCGCGGGCAGCCCCTATCCCGCCGGCGTGCCGTCCAGCATCTGGGACTCACTGGCTCGTGCTGAGGTCCCACAAACTCACTCGGTGTGATGGGGGTGGAGCTGTCATTGCTTCCCGGGGATTCCCAGTGAGGACGATGGGCTGAGTGGCGAGGTGAAGGAGTTGTCAGGGCTGGTTTGGGGTCTCAGGGCTAAGCACCCTGCTTTCAGGACTGGAGATGCTTGGAGGAGAGTGGCCTGGTGGCTTCAAGGAGTGGCTCAGTGTTGTGCAGGGACTGGCCCCCCTCTGTGCCCTTCCACGTGGGCTACAGTGAACTGTGCATGCATTGGCCTTGCCCTTTAGCTGCCAAATGAATGATCGATCACACTGTCCTAAAGCAACATCACTGCTGGAAGCGGCACTGCCAACAGAGCTGGCATCCTGCATCCTGTTGCGCCAGGGACGCCTCCTGCAGATGCTGCCCCACCAGGGACCGTAGCACAGGGGCGCGGAGTTACCACAGGCAACATCTTTCTTTCCCAGACAGGATGGCTCTGCCTCACTCAGATCCTGATTCAGAGAGCCCCCAGTGCACCAGTAACAGGTTAAGCAGCAGGAAGGAAAAAACCTTCTAAAAACCTGGCAGATCCTGGGTATTTTCATCAGCACAAGCCTTTCTCTTCTTCCCCCGTCACCTTCTCTGGCTAGTCCCCCACAGCAGCAAAGAGGCAAGAGGGCAAAGAAAAGAGCAGGAGAAAAACCGGCTGATTGTGTTGCTGCAGGTGCAATGGCTGGCTGACATTTTCCACTCTGCTTCTAGGACGCATTGCTTGGGGGTGGGGTGGGGAAGAAATGCAGCTTTAAGTCAGCTTTAGTCTTACAGATCTGGGCACTGCCGGTGCCACTTCAAGCAGAGACTGCTCTAGTTTCCTGGGACCAGGGGCCAGCAGGGGATCCCCATCACTTTATGAGGTACAGAGGCTCCCCCACCTGCCCCCAGGCACACCTTGGCATGCCTCCACGCCAGGCGCTGCAGTGTGGGCTGGCAGTGTCCGCCTGTGTCGGGCAGCCCCGTGCCGTGCCCGCACTGGGGAGGTCTGGCAGGCTCTCCTGGCTCATGTGTGCCGTGGGAGCAGCATGTGGGGGCTTCTGCAGCGGGGAGATGCCTTCCCTTGTATTTCCCGAGGCTGAAGCCTCATTGAGCACAGCAGCATTTTGCACCGGAGAGGATGAAAGACTTTCTAAATCTCTCTTTTTATCTGCAGTTCTTCCTACCTCCAGCTCAACACCCAGTTCGTCGTCAGCAACAGAGTTCACAGCTTCCACTTCCTCCACGGGATCGACTTCTACATGGAAAGTTACTTGGCAGGGCGAATCCAGCACCGAGTCAGCCACACAGAGGTGAGTGCCGGCAGCACCCCCAGTTCAGGGCTTTATGGGCGCTTCTTTCCCTGGAAGCAATGGCTGAGCCTGGGTTTCTGGACCCCAGGCAATGCCTTGACAGGCCAGCATCCTACTGCCCACCATGCCCAGAGAAAATAATCACAGCTCAGTTCTGCCTCTCTACATGACAGCTCTGATCTGTAAAAGCTCATGACGAAGACCTGCCATGCTCTCTGTCAGCTCTCAGCTACCTGCCCTGCATTCCTTGAAAAACAAGCGAGAGCTAGGATGTGGTTGTGGAGGAGCTAAACCCCAGGGAAGAGTCATGGCACCTGGACTGAAGGTCGGAGCAAGTTATTTCTCGCTGTGACAGCGATCTCTGTCCCTTCCCAGGAGCTCAGTGGGACTGCTTCCATGCTCCAGGGTGTGTGCTTAGTTCAGCTAGGACTTACATTGCTGCAACCCACACGCCTGCAGAAGAAACAAGTGACTGAACCCAGCCACGAGTTGCCTTCTTCCTCTTTCCTTTCCCAGCCTTACTGTCCGTTTTCTCTACTTGTTGCCCCACTACTAAGGACTTGCTTCACAGGACTGTTCTTGTGGACATCTATAGTCTCATCTTTGCGAACCATTGCCAACATGGAGGGGAAGACGAACTGGTGCAGAATAAGCTGAGAGTAGAGGCAGGCTGCAATATTTAGACCCTCTATATGTAAAACTTAAGAAATACAGAAAGCATGTTACCTTTTCTACAGTGGTTTCACTTGCTGTCTGAGCTTTGCGGGGCTTGAAAGAGAAAGAAAAACAGCAGGTTTCATTTTTCCTTCCAGTCAGTTAGACTGTGGCCCATGCAGTAGTTACACATGCGACTAAGGGCCCTTCCACACATTATTATATGGTTTTACTTGCTGTCTGAGCTTTGCGGGGCTTGAAAGAGGAAAGAAAACCCCCAGTTTGGTGGCATCAGCATGCTTTGCTAGTTCACTTTTAAGACCCGAATCCAAATTGCTGATGAACATGTTGAAAAGCACTGGTCCAAGTACTGAATGCCATTGGTCTGTCCTAGTGTTAATGCTCATGGTGACTCTCTTGACAGGCTTTAAAACCCTTGACTCAAATTACGTTACTGGAACCAGACTTGCAGACAAGTCACAGCCTGGATCCCCACAGTCACATCCATGAACAAAGTCTGAAGCTGCATGTGACCCTGCTAGGGGGGACAGACCACGGGGGCCTCTCCAGTTTCACCACCACTGAATATTGGAGATAAACATTTAAAGCTGCAAAACCATTAAAAACCACCACCACCACCACCACACACATCTGCTCTTCCCCCTTCAGTGAGAATAAAGGTTTGTGGGAGGTCGGGTGGCAAGAAATGAAATGCAGACACAGCTGTGAGGTCCTGTCTGAGAGGTCAGGGAATCAGCTGGCTCTACCCATGCCTTTTAGTCAGACAACGGGCGGTCCGTGCAGGAGTGCAGGGCCCCTGGTGTCCCTCTCCTCTGTAACAAGGCTTTCCACATACTTCCAGGGCCACCTGTGTTTTGTTGATGGTCCTGGCCTCCTCCCCGGAGCTGTATAAGCTACATGCCCTCTTGTTTCTCCTGCACAGTTTCCATCCCAGCCACTCTTATATCCTGCTCCTGGTCCTCTTGAAAGTCCCCATCGTCCTGTGCCTGGCCTGTGCTGCAATCAAGCGGATCATATGGGACCAGAGGAACTCCAGAGAGATGCGGTGAGAGCTTCACACCCACATTCCCACTCCCCTGGCTATTACCAGCCGTGCACTACTCTTCGTCCCACGTCTGTATTGTTCTCTTTAGAAAGACCCAGTCTGTTGCAGCCTGAAGCTATTGGGATTGCTGCAGGAATTGCTAGGTGATGTGAAGCCACGTGGGCTATGTAGGAGGTCAGGTCTGTAGCGTCCCAGCAATGCTGTGGACTGAGAGCATTAACCCTTCACCCTTGTATCAGGGATGCCACTCCCTCGTCCTGGCGTAAGCCCCAAACGCTTGGAATGGCCCCAGCCCCAGACAGCCCCATCTCTGTTCCCCAGCCTGGCCCTCCACTCCTCCTCCAAAGGTTTTCCATGCAAGCCATGCTCCTTTCGGCTCCCTTCCCAGAGCCCGAGTCCAACCCCAGTGGAAAGCTGCCCAGCAGCCTTGCTCTCTCCCAGAATGAAGGGCTTCCTTTCACAATAGGACTTATTTCCAGCCTGCCATCACACGACCCACAACCCCCGGCTCCCAGGGCCGCTCAGAGCTGGGGCTCCAGCTCCTTATAGGCTCAGGTCACCCAGAGACGCGAGAGCAGCACAAAGGAGCGTTTCAGCTTGAAGTGGCAGGAATGGCTGACGTGTGCGCATGTGGCACAGGGCCTCAGACCTCATAAATGCCTGATCCCGAAGCCACAGAAATGTATTCAGGAGCAGATTCATGGCGTGAGAGGCATGGGCAAATGCAGTAAGCGTGAGGTGCTCTGCATCCAGTCCCGAGCACTTCCCGGTCTTTGTTGCAGCTTGTGAACTGCCTTGTTCTCAGGGGAGGAAGGGGTTGGAAAAGGGATGCAGCCCACAGCGCTGCAGCGTGTGCCCCTGCCCCAGAGCCCTCGCTGCCTGCACCCAGAGCCTCCACTGCTGAAGGCTTCCCAAGACGTCTCAAGGAGGCATTCGGCCCCTGCCTACAACGAGCCTTGTGAACATGCCTTCTCCATCGCCGAGCTGGGGGCAGCAAGGAAACCTCCGCCTACAGACAAGTGACCGGAGGGAGGAACTCATTCTTTCTGGTGTTGGACGATGGCTCCTCTGACTCGGCTTGCACTCACTGCCACTGCTTTCCTGTCGTTTATCTGTGGCTGTCCTCTGACCTGAGCCCGTGGGCATGCCTCCCGTTAAAGATGGCACAGAAGAGGCCTGTTTACATTGTGTCTAAAGCAAGTGGTCTCCCCAGTTACTTTTCAAATGTAAACGTGAATAAAAAGGTCTTTTGCGCTGACAACTGCTTCCCGCGTTCCCGTGGCAGGAGCTGAGTGTCTGTCTGTTCATAACGCTAGTGGAATATAGGAATGTATGTCCTGAAATGAAGAAGTTGTTATAGGAAAGGGCAGGCCAGAGAAGAAAGAGCCAGGCTCCTTGCTTTGGTGGAGTAAAATGCAACTCCTCTGGCATCCCCGAAACTGCACATGTCTACACCGGGAGTCAAGAGGGGACCGGCACGTCAAGGTCCTCTGTTGGACCAGCCCTGGCCCACGTAATGGTGACGAGAACTTGTCTCCCTGTTTCATGAAATGCCCCCGCTCCATCTGAATATTCAAATGTAATGCTGCGTGGGTGAGAATGTGAGCATTAAAGTGTTCCCATGTCAGATATACCATCACCATCACTTCCTATAGGCCATGACCAGGGCTCCATGGTGCTGGATGCTGGGGAAACAAGCACCACCCTGCACCTATGAGCTTATGGCCACGTGCGGCCTGGACCCTGTACCACCTTCCAGTGGTGAACGGGGCTCTCGTAGAAAAGTTGCTGCTATTTGCATTCCCTGGAGTCTGTTTTGTGCAGGGATAGGATGCTTCCCTGTCTTGATTTATGCTGCCATGTAGGCATGAGGGTGATTCAAAGTTAAACTTTGCACTGCAGATATCAGAAACAGATAACCCTACTGTTTCAAGCTCCATTTTCCATTGCTCTCTATCACATCTGTTACCCCCCACACTGCAAATATGTATATTGTTTTTTCCTTACAAAATACAGGAAAGAGTTACACACAAGCCAAACCCAGGCAGCTGCAAAGCTCTGAGGAAGAGAAACCTTCGGCAACTAAAATACCAGGCACCTTCCAGTTTCAGTAGGGCGAGTCAGTCTCGGGGGCTCACTAGAAATCCTGCAGTAGAAACGATCCTCAGTCCTGCCTGGAGACCAAAGGAAAGGAGGGCAATGTTCAAGACACAAAAAGGGATTCACTACAATTAATATCCCCAGGCCAGGGAGACAAGCAGAACAATGAGGGTCTTCCCCGACACGGCTGGATATTTTGTATTATTAGAAAGGAGCTGCTGAACACGGGGCTAGAGGCTGTTTACTACCTTTGCATTTCATGCTCGCCTCTTTGATGCTCATTCAAACTGCTCCTTTCCTTTGCACTGCAAAGTACCTGGCTCAGCTGGAATGAGTCTTTCACTTGGTGAACAGCTGCCCTAGCAGTCACTCACAATACGTTGCCCATAGGCAAGCCAGAAGGGTGACTAATCAGTGTGAAGGCGACCCAAGTTGCATAGAACAAGCATCTCCCGGGGCACTGGTGATTGTTCTTTATGCTGAATGCGAGTACAAGCCAGTCCATTCCTGAGATCAGCCTCAGCGGTGCTAAATCGGGAAAGCTGGTGTAGCATCCACCTCCTCCCAGCACTGCCAAGTAACTAGCGTCGCAGCTCTTACACATCGGCTCTGGACTGGACCGCAAAATCTCATTTTGTGCAGTGTATATAACCAGGGGTAGAATAAAACCAATTTGATGGTTCCCAAAGATTGTTTCAATTTCATGGCCATAAACTACTGCGAAACCATTTCAGGCTGGAGATAAGGAACAATTTCTTTACTGTCCGAGCCCCCAAGGTCTGGAACAGCCTGCCAACACAGGTGGTTCAAGCACCTACATTGAACACCTTCAAGAGCAAATTGGATGCTTATCTTGCTGGGAACCTATGACCCCGGCTGACTTCCTGCCCTTTGGGCAGGGGGCTGGACTCGATGATCTCCCGAGGTCCCTTCCAGCCCTGATGTCTATGCAATCTATGAAACACGGCTACCATGTGTGAGAGAGTGCTTATGCTAAGCAAGGCCTAGCATTAGAAACAATGCACTAAAACTCCCAGAATGCTTCAAGGAGGTTGAGGAGTCAGCGATTGACATTCTGGTAATCACTTTCTGACCCTTAGATGAAAATACTGAACTTCTGACCTTTGAACAATGATAAAAATAGCAGACATGCCGCTTACATTGTTAAGAATAGGAAACTGCATGGCTAAACCGGAATGACAAAAAACCAACCACATATTATGTCAGTTTTGACATTTTAACCCTGCAAAAACCAGCAAAACATATAGATGAATAATGTATTTAGGTTATAGAAAATTAGCATAAGAAATATAAAGGTCATTAAGAATCAACATAAGAAGCGTAATGATTATAATACAAAGCGTATCACCTGATATTATAATATAGCTAAGTTAACTAAATAACCAATAGAAGTAAGAATTAGAAATGCATATGTATAAGTGTTATCATATATAACTAATAGTAAAGTTATGTTAGATGCCTCACTTCCACCATGGGGACAGTTTTGTATCTTTTGCCTAAAAAAAGATAAGGGACTCCTTTTAAATGAGCTGTTGACCAGTTCTGAGACTACTGAATCAGGCAGCCGCACCTAGCCTCCGGGGTAGAGAGCAAGGGCTTGATTTGGGAACCTCGTGAACCAACAGACCTCCTTTAGTTTATGACTTTGTGAAACAATAAAAGTTTTAAATTGAACAGGTCTGAGCCTGTGCTTAATTCAGTCCTTATATAATTCGGCATCGAGCTCACACACCATGTACATTCCTGAAGCATGGAAGATGCCACATTTTAGCTGATTTTGGATTTTAAACTTCATTGCAGAACAACACGAAAGATTTCTAACCTCGCTGCTTGCCATCAGACACCTCCAGGGAAGGAATCGTACCTGATCTACACAACACACAACAACTCAGAACAACTCACACAAAGACGCTGTCATGGACTCCGAGGGACAGATTTCCATCTCCAGCTTCCTCTGCGTAAAAATGAAGTTTTCCTACCTATGGGGACTTTTTACCATCTTTAATATTCCCAGAGTCTGATGAAGGGTGTTTGAGCCCAAAATCTTGCAGAAAAAGATCATTTTTTTGGCAATTTCCTAGTTGGTCTAATAAAAGGTATCATTTCTGAACCAGTCACAAGAGTTCTAGATTTTTGCATGGCTCTTTGGTACACTTGCAAAGCTGTGAATTGTCAAACTAGTGCAATTTGCCCACAGGGATTTTTCTCCCTGGTATCAGTCAGTGTAAAGGATTAGATACCTATCTGCAGACAGACAGACAAACACACATCGAGCCCTCCAAGAACTTCTGTCCCTGGAGGATGAGAGGAGGGAGCTTTATTGAAGACACATTAAGTAATTGGTGATGAGCTGATCCCTCACCACTGGTGGTGGCTCCTTTGCGCAGCCCTGTGTCTCTGGCATGCCTCATTCATTCTCAGGAGTGTAATTTAGGGGAGAAAGAGGTACAATACCGCTGGGAAGATGTGAAATCAAACTGCTGGAAAGGAAGGAATCTCTTTCCCAGTAAATCCTGCGACCTTGTGTTTTCTGCAGTTCCCAGGGTTCATCCTTTCCCCTTGCAAGGTGAGGTTAGTCTTGTCCTTCTGAAGTAGTGCTTGAATACACTGAAACCTTCAGCGGTGCTGAGTGGCCCCTGGAGGCATTGATGCAGGGCTGTGAATGCACAGGCAGCTGCAGCCTCCTTTGCTGGTGCCAGTCCAGTCCTGAGCTGGGGTGGAGGCTGTGACGGCAAACAAAATAACTGCTTGCTACCGGATGGGAAGCTCTTGTTGCTGAATAGCTTCTTGCCCATAGCCATCACGACGCACGCCCGCTCCCTTCTGCAGTTAGCCGAGTTTCTGATCGAGGCCATAGACCGGGATGTCCCCATTCACACAAACATCTGGCTGCACAGGGGGAAGGCTGAGCATAGTTAGACTGAATGTGTCGCACCCTCGTGAGAAAGTTGGAGGCTCTCAACCTGTCTGTCCTGTGCTGTCTCCCTAACTCTCCTTCTGTAGCGCCTGCTCACCCAGACCACTGCGCAGGCCGTGCACAGGAAGGTGGTGACTTTCAGGCCGACCAGGAGCAGGAAATGGATATCGGTGGGCTGGGATCTGCATCAGAAGAATCGAACGCACGGTAAAGCCCCGCTGAGAAGACCAGGTCTCTCCCCAAAAACATTCCCTCTCTGCTGCATCAGAGGCAGAACATGGGAACAACATGTCTCTTTGCAGGGGAGGGGGACACCGGCCCCAGCATCGTCCCACCCGGGGGGACTCGCCAGCCGAGCCCAACACCTGCCACAGGTGCAGGGAATACCGACGTCTGGAAGCAGAGGAGGCTGGATTCCTGGGGATCCCTACGGACCCGTGCCCAGGGCTCCCTGCCACAGGAGATCCCTTTCCCTGCAGATGAGTCCACCCCCTCCACGGCTCCATGTTCTTCGTAGGGAAAACAGTGCTGGCTCGTCTGCAGGCACAGGCATGCACTTGGCTTCTCTGGGGAACCCGTGGGATCTCTCCTCCGAGCTCACCTCCAGCTTCTTCACACCTCAGCCAATGTGATGGTTACTTGCGGGGCTGGACGCAGGCAGCCGCCCCAGGCCCAGACAGAAAGCGGGCCCCAAAATGGTATTCCCCCCCCCGCCATTGTCTGATTATTATTATCATTATCTCTGGTGAAGGGGGGCCCGATACCAAAAGTTCGTCCGGGGCCACCAGGACCAGGTGCAGTGCTGGTCATGTGGATGTTTTGGGCTGTGACAAAACACAGAGCAGGCTTCAGTGAGGATGATGTAAAAATCGCGGTTTGTTTCTCGGGAGGCGAAAAAAAACCTTCAGCCACAGACACACTCTATTAGCAACACAAAAGGTATATATTTGCAAATAGGGTCAGAGAGAGAGACAAAAGATCAAACACTCTGCTGCCCCTGAGGGAAGCTGCCCAGCTGGCTTTATCCCCTCTCTCCTGACCACGTGTGCAGAAGGAGGAACTTTTACAACTCATTTCTGATTCATACAAACATGTATGTGAATACATCAAATCATACGTCGCATGTGTATTATAATTAACTACTTAAGTATGCGGGGCGGATAGGCTTATATGTATTAATTCATTGCGCATGGGTAGAAAGTATCTGAGGTTACAAGAGTTTGAATTTTCCTTGCTTCAAGGCTAGAATTGCAATTTACTCTTATCTGCATGAGAAAAGCTGAGGAGTATATGCTTTACTGTAACAAAGAGATAGTAACTTTGCAAAACAAAGAGAGAGTGATACCTTAATACAAAGAGCTCTTAGTAGCTCTCCCAGTTCTCTCACCAGGGAGGGCTGACAGCTGCGCTGTTTTAACAAGACTTATTGATAATGCATTTTTAATAATATTTCTAACAAGGACCTGGATCTCAGGACCAGACAGATCGCCTGGACTGTAACTGGTTGAAGGGGAACAGGGACCACGTGTAGTGTTCACTGCAAGGAGGGACCGAGATGCAGGAGAAACGCCGGAGGGGTGGCTGGAGCGGCGGAGGCAGCTTAGACCTGGCCCGTGACCGCAGCCGGAGCGACTCCCCCTCTGAGACTTACAATGTTTGGGGGTCTGTGCTGGGCACTGGTTCGCTGCGTGTGGGGAAGACACTGCATTCGCTGGCAGTAACCCCAGGCCCCCCCACAAGTCCAGCGGGTGCAGTCCAGGAGGGGCACCCACCAGGAGGTTGCAAACCCCTGCTTAAGGGGCCTGCCAGACACGACCAGAAGGAACAGAAAGGCTTTGTATGGGGATGGAGGCATTTTGAAGGAAATGCCCTGGCAGACTTTGATGGAGCCTTCCCAGAACTTACTAAGTGAAGGCAGGATGCTAACGAGTGCAACAAATGACTGGCCGTGGCTGGAGCTGTACCCACACCTTTCATACAGGGGAGTGCTCAGTGCTGTCCTTTCAGGGGCCTCTCAGGCAGTTTCAATATTGGTTTGAAATTACCCCCTGCACAGCAGCCAGCTTTTCTCTTTGAACAGAAGAGCTCTCTCCTTCTTCATCAGCCGCAGGCAGGTAACGGGATGAGTGTGATGAAGCAAGGGATTGTCCTAGGGGGGCAGATCCCTTCCACCCTACTATCCTCCCAAACACCAGGCAAACAGGAAGAAGCAGCTGCGTTCCCATTTTCACATCAAGCTTGAGCTGTCAAAGCCTCACCCCACTCAGCGCCAGCCAACTTCCCTGCTCTCGTCTCGTCCCCTACGACTTCCCGCTCCAGCAACTCTGGGGTGCTCTGTGCCCTCGGGCGCGCAGAAGCTCAGGTAACTTTGTCCGAAGTGTAACGGTGGGTTAGCAACTTTCGACAGACTTCCTCTGAAAACATCTACAACTGCATGCTCCCCATGCTGCAACCAAACACACGTAATATGAAGATCAGCGCTTTCTTTGTGGCAAGGCATCCCCCTGCAGAGACGAAGCTTGCCTTCTTTAAGGGCAGGCGTGGTGGCATATTGAGTTCTCCGAGAAGTCTGGGAGTTGCAGTCCCGGGAGAGGCCAGGGGACCCCCAGGCGTGGTGTATAAAGGGGGCCTGGGGCTGTTTGTGAAAGATTCCCAGGGTTGTTGCCTGTGGGGTGGGTGGAGAGGGCTGGAGGCAGGTTTAGGAAGACGGGGAGGCTCATTGCAAGGTAAAGTGACTTGATGCTGTGGCAAGGGGGCTGGCGTACTTAGCCCTTCATAGCTAGATTAGAGGAGCCCTTTATAATCTGGGCATCCCCCCATGCATCCAAATCTCCTCCTCTCCTCTGATACCCACTGGGGTGCAATCTCATGCAAGCTCCTGTGCTCACCTGGCGCTCGCTCTTGTAACGACCAGGCCGTAGCTCACTTAACGCAGGCTTCCCTAGGCCCTGATCTCCTGGGTTAATTCAAGCATTGATTGCTAGGGAATGCGTTCACCATCCTCCTCTGCCCACTGCTCCCCAAGCCCTGATTCTCTTCTTCTCATCCAAAAAATGTTAGAAATATTATTAAAAATGTATAATAAATAGAGTGTTGTTAGAACTGCACAGTTTGTATCTCGTACCTGATAAGCAGAAACACCACCAAGGACATCTCGCTAATTTACTATCTCTTTGTAACACTAAATCACACATACCTTCAAACTCCTCTGCCTCTACTCTTGTAGATTACAGAAACTGTGATTTAATTGGCTGTGTCCTTGGAGGAGAGAGGGGTTTGAACTTTTGGAAACCTGGAGAGCTTTCTAAGCATGCGTAATTAGCTAATGCATATGTTGCAGAAATTGCTATGGTTCGTTTCTCAGGAGGCGAAGAACTCTCAGTCACAGACACACTCCATTAGTAACACAAAAGGTATATATTTGCAAATAGGGTCAGAGTGAAGACAAAAGACCACCCTCTGCCCCCAGGGAACACTTTTCAGCAGGCTTTATCCCCTCTCTCCTGAGCACGTGTGCAGAAGCAGGAACTCTTACATCTCATTTCCGGTTCATACAAACATATATGAAATGACGTCACGTCATCCGTCGCATGTGCATTATAATTAACTACTTAAGTATGCGGGGCGGATAGGCTTATATGCATTAGCTAATTGCGCCTGCTTAGAAAGTACTTTAGGTTACAAAAAGTTCAAACCTTCTCTGCCTTCAAGGACAGGACCATTAAAAATTGTAATTTACTCTTATCTGCATGAGAACGCTAAGGAGTATATGCTTTACTGTAACAAAGAGATAGTAAATTTGCAGAACAAAGAGAGAGTGATACCTTAATACAAAGAGCCCTTAGTAGCTTCTCCTCCAACCTCCCCCTCCCACCAGGGAGAGCTGACAGCTGTGCTGTTCTAACAACACTATTGATAATGCATTTTCAATAATATTTCTAACACATATATGCCTATCCGCCCCGCATACTTAAGTAGTTAATTATAATGCACATGCGACGGATGACGTGACGTCATTTCATGTATGTTTGTATGAACCGGAAATGAGTTGTAAGAGTTCCTGCTTCTGCACACGTGCCCAGGAGGGAAGGGATAAAACCCAGCTGAGAGTTTTCCTCGGGGGCAGAGTGGTCTTTTGTCTTCACTCTGACCCTATTTGCAAATATATCCTTCGTGTTACTAACAATGTGTGCCTGAGGAATTATTATTCGCGATCCTCCAAAGAAACGAACCGCGATTTTCATATCAAAAAGGCGAAAAAGGGTCAAGGATTTCCCTGGGGACACAATCAGTTCAGAAAAGCGCCTGGGATCAGGCAGCAGCGTCTGCACTAGCCCACAGCGCTAAAACCCTGCGTCTCCCGTGGTGAGGTCCTCCAGGGTCACGGTGAACGTGTGCAGGGAGTGACTGTCCTTGGTGGAGACTGTCCTGCTGCACGGTGGCCTCCGACCCCGCAGTTTCGATGATGTGCCCGTTGAAGCGCTGCAGGAAGCCTGCCCTGCACCAGAGCCTGGGGGAGGTCGGGCAGCCGCTCTCGTCGCTGCACCCGACAGACACTGATCCACCCAAGTGGCGGCTCGCTCGCGTGGGGCTGTCGCTGCCCAGCAGTCTGCAAAAGAGGAGGGGACGCGTGCTTACTGTCAAGAGGAAAATGCGCCCCGCACCTTAGGGGAGCAGGGGTCTGGTCTGGGCTTGCGTTACTGGTGCAAACCTGCAGGGAAGGAAGCGATTTCTTCACTTCTTTCACTTCTCACACAGCTTTGCTGGCTGGCAATTGGTTCCCCACAAGCTTTTCCCTATTTGAGCCTCTCCCCTGTAATGCCAGGCACTGATCAAGGGATTTTTCTGCAGAGGTCTGAGTCTGTGGTGTGTGGCTTCAGATATTCCTGTGAAATTGTCCCAGTGTCAGCTGGGTCTGGGACATAAACCAGTTTGAGCCAAATCGGATTGAACGTTATTAGCAGGTGTTTAGGATTGTGACTCCAAAAAGATGCCAAAGCCAGTAGGGACACACAAATCGCCCGAGCGTGCCACCTTCAACCAGGTTTCTCTCGAACTGGTTTCAGCCGTTTTCCAATGGGTTTCTGCGCACTGAGTGTCCGTTGTGTTCCAGGTTGAAACCAGTTTCTGATCCCTTAAACCGGTTTGGGTGTAAGGTCTGTCCCTAGCCTGAGAGCAAGAGCAGCTCGGACACTCGCCGCTAGGGCGGGAGCTGGCAAGGGAAGAAAGCAGGGCTGCAGGGGAGCGTGGGTGCTTCCTCCTCAAGCCCACCTCCTTGCAGTCTCCTTGCCGGGGGTGCGGGTGCCTCGGAGAGGACCCTGTGCTCGTGCTCTCGCTAGGTGGCAAGAAGGACAAAGTCACGAGGTGGGGGGAGGTGGCTGTCAAACTCTGTGGAGAAGACAGACCCTTACTACTAAGGTGAAAGGCCCAGCGTTGGATGCTGAGGAGCTGTGATGATCCAAGTGCCCCCGGTAGCTCAGCCAGCGAGGCTGAATGCCCCCAGGAGCCACGTGGAGAGGGCCAGGCAGCACGGGGTGCAGAGTACGCGCCGGCTTTGGGGTCTCCGGGTTTTGTCCCCAGTGCCACTGGTTGGGTCGTGCTGAAATGCGGTGCCTCGACGTGCAGCCAGCTGTGGTCTCACAGCTACCAGGGCACTTGGCTCGAGCACAGCTCTGCCCTCAGGAAATGCTCACCTCCAGCATGCTGGGGCAGCTCCAAAAGCCAGCAAGGCGTGTAGGGATGCGGTGCGCTGTGGGTCTGGGAGCAGTGGGAAGCACCTGTCATAGCAAAGGGCTGTCAGTAATGCGTTCTCCGTGCTCGCGCTCGGCTTCCTCACCCCGTTCCCTTTTCTGCGAAAAGTCCAAGGCTCGCTCTCCACCTAGTGTTGAGTTTAGTTTCAGAGAGTTTGGGCTTTGAGCCTTTTTGGACACTTATCCAGTGAATTTCCCTATTGTAGATGACCATCCAGATCAGTCGGGGTAGTCAGATACTCTGAGCAATGGAGCACTAGGCCCTCTTTCTGCGCATGTACAGCAAAATGAAGGGAGTTGTTTGAATCGGTCGCATCCTGCTTTTCCTTACCCGCCATAAATACACCGCCTTCATCCAGAAAACACAAGCTGCAGCACAGCAGATATTAGCTACGCTATTATACATGGAAAAACTGTTGTAAGAAAGCGAACGTGCTGCCTGGACAGGCAGCTGTCAATGGAGCAGCAGCAATTCTTGTCCTCCGCTACTGCTGATTCACTCCGGAGGTTGAAGCGTTTCATCACTTCGGGATGAATTTGGGGCTTTCTCCCGGCTCCACCTTGAGGGCATATCATCTCTGCCAGCCTCATAACTTTGCACTGATTGACAAAGAAACCAAAATTATCTCACCTGGAAGAAGAATCCAAACCACAAGTGAGGAAATCCTCATTGTCCCGAGTCCTTTTGTGGGATGCAGATGTTTCCCTTCTGCACTTGCTTCAGGGCAGCTCCAGAATTTTGTACTTTTTCTTTTTTGCCAGTTTTACACACAATCTTGAGTTTGAGTTGCTGAATCCTTTGGCCACTTTGCTTCCTTTGGCAGATCTCGTGTTTTTGTGGAACTTAATTGACTTTATTCGGTCACATTTTCCAAATTTTCTTCCCCCTATCTACAGGCCACTGGACACCGAGTCGTCATGTCAATAGATTCCTACACTATGATTCCTCGGAAATTTATTCTAGGTTTTCAAAGAAAATAGGCTGGGGGTGGGAAGATGTGTTTTGCTCGTACAAGTTCAGGCTTGGATCCTCTGTCTTACAGATTGGGTGATACGTTACTATGAATGAGAGGCATTTGAAGGAAAATACGTGTTGTCTTTGAATCTGATATAATGCAACAGGTCTTCTCTTACAAGGGTTTGTCTGGTTATGGCATTGGTAGAGACAGCGCAATAGGGGAAGTTCACGGTGCGGTTCCCGTCTGGCAGAACTGCAGACATCTCCAGACATTAGCACTGTGAAAGGGTGATCACAGGTTTCCAAACCCTGCAGTGGTATGACAGCTCATTTCTTTTAAGATCATTTGGGGTGGGGGATTCAGATTTCTCAGCTCTCTTACCATCAGGACTGTCTTGTTGCTGATAAATACATCAGTACAGATAGATGTTTTCTAGGGAAAGCATGCTTATTAGCCTGAATCCACTCTGGATTGCATGAAGATTGAAGAGAGATCCGATCCAGCCATGAAGCTACTGCCTGGCTGTGTGTGATCCAACATACCTAAACTTAATCTGGCATTTGGGCAGCCGTACCATAATTCATACTGTGTGGACCATATCAAACTGAAGCTTAGACTATGAGATTTAACCTTAGAAAGTT